>NC_139173.1:37372749-38050533 GCF_965202585.1 Thalia democratica | reverse complement strand
TATTTATTAAAAATATGACAACATTGGTTGCATTTAATAAAAGTAGTATATATTTACTTAAGTGTAAAACTTTTTTATTTAAAACAAGTTGTAAAACTGACAAAATTACTAAAATTCATTGCTTAAAAAAGTTAAAAAACTTATAATAAACTTTATTTTACCATATATTACTTAACATTAAAATGTTATACACGATTTACTTCAAAAATTGTAAAAAAGTTAAATTATTTCGTTTAAGACTAAAAAATTACTTTTTATAACTAGCATGAAAACTAAAATAAAATTTATGAAAAAGCGTGGAGACGCCGGGGATCGAACCCGGGGCCTCAAACATGCAAAGCTTGCGCTCTACCACTGAGCTACGTCCCCACTTGTTAAGTTACAGTTTGTAGCGTTTATAAACCTATAAATACGTTCTGACTCTATCACTTGTATGGTTGAGCTTGTAAGTATAAATACTTAAGTGAGAAGGTTTTTGTTTTTATTATAGATAATCTATACGCTTATTTATGTTCGAAGGTTTATGATGTTAATACCGATAAATTTCCTGATTAAAAAAATTATTCAAAAAATGTCAAAACATACGTCACATGACAATAAATTGAACAATTTTACAAAAATAACGAAAAAATTGTTTTACTAAATAAATTATACAAAAAAGTTGAATAAATATACGTCATTCAAATAAAAATGAACGATTTTACAAAAATAACGAATAAATTTATTTTATCAACTATGTAATTTATATAAAAAAGTTAAACAAATATAAGCCACTTGAAAAACTTTACAAAAATTATGATTAAATAGAGCTTTACAAAAAAATTGTACAAAAAATTTATAAGAATAAACAAAAATTAAGAAATTTACAATAAGTTACCCTTAAAAAGACTCACTCTTTCATAAGTGTGTTTATCGGTGTTTAAGCTTAGGATACCCATAGAAAAAAAACAGACTCATTAAAAGTTTTACATTAAGATAAATATTAATTCACTTACAACTATACCCTTTGGAGTTTACTATAATGACATCAAAACAAGAAAGCCTATAACCAATTAACAATCATTACGTCATATACGATTAGACAAATATTTGTACTTTCATAGAGGTTATGTATAAACGATTGTATTTTACAAGCTTGATTTAAACGTAGTTTTAGTTTTCCCCTCCTTTTTAGCAAACTCCTTTACCCTCATATTGTCCTCATTATAAAAAAGATGCCTCGACCCGGGATTGAACCAGGGACCTTCAGATCTTCAGTCTGACGCTCTCCCGACTGAGCTATCGAGGCTGATGTTGTTTGCTATGCACCAGCGCTTATAAACTAAAATATAGCGTTCAATGCAGTTCAAACTGATTTTGAGTTCTCAAATCAATGCTAGTAACAAAAAAAAAAACGAATACAAAACATTGATGATTATTCTTACAAAACGTTTATATATTTATAAACTATGCGTTTTGTTGTTAAGTGATTGTTTGTATTGAAGTTTCATAACAGATAATTGCTTTTGTTAGCAAACTTAATAGTTTTTACTTACTAATCAGAATAGTTAAAAAAGAATTAAAAGTGATTAACTTGTTGACGTTTCTAAAGTTATTAGTGTTTTATTTAAAAAAAATATATATATACTTCAAAGTTAAAAACTAAACTTTTGCATAAAAATTTATTATTTATTATTTTTAAAACAATTAAGTTTATATTTTAATTCTTTTTTATACATTATTAGTAGTATGTATATATATGTTCAACTATGTGGAAATACTAAACAGTTTTATTGTTTTTATGAAACATATGTTCTGTTTTTTCAAATTCGATTTTTTGAAATAGATTATACAATTCTATGTAGATTTATCCATTACTAATAGTTTAGTAAAAAATATAAAATTAAAAACTTAACAATGAAGTTTAAATTTTTTGAAATAAAAAAGTTACTTTTATGTAAAACGTTTAATTTTTGTATATACACAATACAACTGTAATATTCTAAATAATACTTACAACATAAAAATAGACTCATAATTCAAAACAAAATCGAAAATTTTACAGCATAAGACAACAGTGACAGTCTTAAAAAGAACAAAAGTTAATTTATAGGAATTAATAAAACTTATGAAGTAGTTTGAAAAGTTTAACTATGACAATAGTGTAAGTATTTCTTTATTTTACATTATACTGACTTAGGAATGTAGAGACGCCGGGGGTCGTACCCAGGGCCTCAAACATGCAAAGCTTGCGCTCTACCACTGAACTATGTCCCCACTCGTAGATTTACAATAAGTTGTGTTTATAAATTAAAATTGTATGGTAAGTGTAGTGTAGTTGCATGGTATATTAGTTTGTAACTTTACTTTCACTTTGACTTTAGGACAACTTTTCAAGTGCATCATATATGCTTTTCTGTTAGTAAGTAAAAAATATTTATATAGTGGACTATTTAAGTTTCTTGAAACAATACTGAAATATGAAAGTGTCGTGTAAAAATAACATAAAACATAATAGTTTAATCTATACTTATACAAAAAATTTAACTGTTTTACAAATTACATTTACATGCTTCAGATTGAAAAGAATAATCAAAAGAATGTACAAAAATAAAATCAGATTACTCTGTCATAAAATGTTAAGTGTGATTGAAAATAACAAAATACTTTAAAAAAGTTTAAATATTGTGTTGTATAGATATATCAAAATTTCAACATAGTTTAAATTTGTAATTATATATTTTGGTATAAAATTCTCTTATAAAAACTGTAAGCTTCTAAAACAAACATTGCAAATAAATTATAATACTGACTTTATAACTTTATTTAATTCAAACTTAAAATAAATAGTCATAAAAAATTAACAATATATTGTCATGGCTTAACCTTAAAATTTTTTTTTAAATTGTACATTAGTATCTACAGATTTATTAAAACAAATTAATCTTTAACTTGAATTATAAATTTTATGAATACTTTTTGATATAAGTAATGGTTTGGTTAATATTAGCTTTTATTCAAGAAATTAACAATAATAACTAAATAAACTACGTAATGCAGAACTAAAGCAAATTGTTGTAGCAATTAACAATGTATAAGTATTTTCGAAATAATTAAAATAAATTCAAATTGATAATTAAAACATACATAATGTGAATTCAAAATAAGTTAGGTTTATTTACTAAAGAAAAAGTTTTTTGTCTTTAAGAAGTATATAAGTTCTAAGTTTAATATAAAAAACAATAAATTGTTTTGAATATTCATTTAATTGTTATCTACATTAGCATGTTTTATACATAAAACTAATTAGCAGTAGTGAAACTTAACATAGTTGTATTGTATACTTACTTTATATAGTAACTTTATAATGATTTTATCTGATAAACAACTTACTTTATGATGATGTGCCTGAAAACACTTAACTTACATAAAATGTCTTTTTTATGTAATATGTTTTCTATGTCATCTAAGTGGAACTTAAGTGCTTTAAATGCCGATCATAATAGGAAGTTTATGAAAGCTTTCGAAAGGTACTCAAATTACAACATTTAAAAACAAGTAAAACAAAAAAAAATCTAATTAAAAATAACACCAGTATGTAATAAAATCTATTGTATTAACTCTTAGCAAAGAAAAATTTTACAATACTTTGCTAAACTAGATAAAAAAACTATAACTCCCAAAATCACTGAACTGCAACTAAATACTTTCAATGTCAATTGTTAGAAATTTGTAAAAACCACTCATAAATACTTATTATAAAACATGTATCCATCGTTTACTTATGAAAACTTTATATACAACCAAGGTGCTAACCGATGTGCTTTACCGAAAGTAAGATGAAGTTTTTTTCACATGAAACTAGTGTTGTATGTTTTTAGATTTTACAAGTTAAAAAACAAAAAGTGTTAGTACAAAACCTAAGTTATCAATACAAAAATGTTTAAAACTTAATAAGCTTAGAAATATACAAAAGCAGTAATTAAAGTGTTTATGAAGTATTTCATAAATACCTAAACCACAAAACTTACTATTAGTTATTTCAAAAAAAATTCTACAGCTATACCAAAATAACTTAATTTGCAAATATAAAATCAGATTTAGATTAGTTTATAACATTTGATTTGTATGTTTATGTTTGTTAAAATTAAAGTTAAAAATTAAAATATATTTTTTACATTAAATTTCAACAGTTTTTAGATTAAGTAATCTTAATATTTTCAAGTTGAATTTTAATAAATTTTTTGAGTTTAAAGTTTCACATAGTGACAAATAAATAATAAATAAAAAAACTACATCAAACTGTTCTTCTATTGTAATAAGAAACAGTAGGCAATATCTTTTTTCTAAAGCATATCTTTCTTAATAAAACTTAAAAATCTCTTATCTAGCTTTTTAAACGTCGAGAAAAAATAAACAAAGTTTGAAAAAAGATTTGAACTAAAAACTAAAAAAAAACTTATAGTTTAGCAAAAATGTTGATAAAGTCTTTTTAGTTATGAATATAAAAAATCATATGACATCAAATAATTATACTATGATATGCTTGTTTAAAAACAAAATTTATAATCTTGGATTTAATAATTTCTAATATTTGCTATAATTTAAATTCTTTATTTGAAATAGTTACCACAATTGAGTGATTAAATGGCATGTTTAATTTAAAAATTACTTTAGAATGCATAAGTGGTGTTCTAGTACTTAATTGTGAGAAAACTGATAAAAGTTATATTAAATTTTACATTTAAACAAGTTTGACTAGAATAAAGTCATGTTATTTTTTTTAACAAACAATTCTGTAAATTAAAAATACTTAAAGTATAATAAAGAATTACTTTCATTAAAATTATGCTTATTTTCTGCTAGTTTCCTACAAGCTACAAAGTTTTTTTACATAAATAAAGATTAAATAAAGTTATGCAAAGAATATAATTATAGCTTAAAAATGTTTTTTAACATAAAAAAACAAAAAAAAACTAAAACTTCTAACTCAGAACTTTAAAAATTAATTTGAGTTTTTATGAAAAACTAAATCATTAAAAAGCCTGGTCTTAAACCCAGAAGTTTTGATATAAATGATTAATAACGTAAATTTGTTTTTCTGAAATAATTCAATACACTTGAAAACATTTAGTTTTTTTTTTTGTTTTTCGAACAAAATTGCAAAGAATTTATATTTAATTTGGTAAAATGTTGTACGAAAACGTTTTTTGGTTTCAAAAACGCTGTAAATTTTGTTTACTAAAACAAATAATAATATACATCAATAACTTTTGTTATTATATCTCATATAATTTTATTAAATTTTTTGATTTTATATTTATGCAATATGGTTATGAGTTGTTTTTATTTTTATACTATGTCAAATAAAGTGACTTAAATTTAAAAACTAATATCTTGGAGTTTTATTTTTAAAAAGTCAATAACAATTTTTTAAAGTTGATTTTTATTTAGACTAAGATATTTATTTAGATTTATTATAAGGATTGTTTATAAGTTGTTTTGTTTGAACAATAAAAATAACTAAAAATTTTTAAATAAAAAGTTTTTTATTATCTATAACTTCGATAAGTAGTTGATTTCAATAAAAAAGTCAATTTGAATTTACAATGATAAAGATAGAACTTAGTTAAAGGAGTCAGTTAAAAAACAAACTAAAAAGTAATTGAAGTTAAAAACTTAAACAAAAAGTGGTGAACCACATAGAGTAAAAACAATAAACGATATTTAAAGCAAAACAATAATAAATACATCAACATTTGGTTAACAAGCTTTGCACTTAAATAACTTCGTTACAAAATTCACGCAGTTAAGTTTTCTTTGTTGATTTGTAACAAAAAGTAAAACTTGGTTTGACCTTACAATATTTAGTTCACTTGAAAATAAGCTTGCCAATTTTTGAGAGCTTATTCAAATTTGAAATCAACTTTGTCTACAGCTTATAAACATGTTGTATAACTTTTGATACCTTGCCGACTTTTTATTAAAACGGCAGTCTCTGTGAAAAGTAGTAATAATCTGATTATAGAAAGCTGTTACGACGCCTATTGAACTGATAATACTATTGAAGAGCTTATATATTTGCTATAACTGGCAATAATCGGGTTATAAATACTATATTTTTAGTTTATGTAAACATATGATATACATATTTTTTAATTTTAGCTTAAACAACATATTTTGTTTATTTCTACTTTATTACACTAAGGTAGCTTATAAAACTTAAACTTTTTTTTATAAACTCCAAAAGACAACTAAAACAAAAAATTATACCTTTTATGCTACATGTGAATGTTTAAAAGATTTGAAGGAAATAAAATAAATTTTTTAAAATTCTAATATAATAATCTAATAGTAAGAAATAATGCTTTTAATTACTATAAAGTGACTAATTGTTTTGTTCGAGTTTAAAAACGAAAAACACGAACAAAACCTTAAATATTATATAGAATGCAAATTTAGTTTTATTTATAAACTTTAAATAACCTCACCCTTTAAGCAACTTATGTGTACTAATAACATACTTAAATGGTATTTTATTATGGCACAAAATAAGTCGTTTATGTTCAAAACAGGCTAAAATATGTTTATGTTTGCACAGATTAAGTTTTATTGACTGTTTTTAAAAAAAAAGTCAAAATATAAACTCAGTTAGGGATTAAGCCGTCCACATTAATATGTATTCAAAACAAGCTTTGAAGATTTTTGTTGTGTAAACGCTTTTAAGTATTAATATAACATAATTGTATATATTATAGCGGACTAAAATGCCTAACACTGTTTTGGTAAAAATAAAGGTTGTAATAATACGATAATTTTAAACATAGTTTTTAATCTTAAAAAATTAAACAAAAGTTATCAATACAAAAATGTTAAAAACTTAATAAGCTTAGAAATATACAAAAGCAGTAATTAAAGTGTTTATGAAGTATTTCATAAATACCTAAACCACAAAACTTACTATTAGTTATTTCAAAAAAAATTCTACAGCTATACCAAAATAACTTAATTTGCAAATATAAAATCAGATTTAGATTAGTTTATAACATTTAATTTGTATGTTTATGTTTGTTAAAATTAAAGTTAAAAATTAAAATATATTTTATACATTAAATTTCAACAGTTTTTAGATTAAGTAATCTTAATATTTTCCAGTTGAATTTTAATAAATTTTTTGAGTTTAAAGTTTTACATAGTAACAAATAAATAATAAATAACAAAACTACATCAAACTGTTCTGCTATTGTAATAAGAAATAGTAGGCAATATCTTTTTTCTAAAGCATATTTTTCTTAATAAAACTTAAAAATCTCTTATCTAGCTTTTTAAACGTCGCGAAAAAATAAACAAAGTTTAGAAAAAAGATTTGTACTAAAAACCTCTTCTAAAAAAACTTATATATTAGCAAAAATGTTGATAAAGTCTATTTAGTTATGAATAGAAAAAATCATATGACATCAAATAATTTTACCATGATATGCTTGTTTAAAAACAAAATTTATAAACTTGGATTTAATAGTTTCTAATATTTGCTATGATTTAAATTCTTTATATGAAATAGTTACCACAATTGAGAGATTAAAAGGCATGTTTTAAAAAATTACTTTAGAATGAATAAGTGGTGTTCTATAACTTAATTGTGAGAAAACTGATAAAAGTTATATTAAAGTTTACATTTAAACAAGTTTAACTGAAATAAAGTCATGTTATTTTTGTTAAGAAACAATTCTGTAATTTAAAAATACTTAAAGTTAAATAAAGAATTACTTTCATTAAAATTATGCTTATTTTCTGCTAGTTGCCTGCAAGCTACAATATTTTTTACATAAATAAAGATTAAACAAAGTTATGCGAAGATTATAATTATAGCTTAAAAATGTTATTTTAACATGAAAAACCAAAAAAAAACCAAAGCTCTTAATACATGGAACTATAAAAATTAATTTGAGTTTTTATGAAAAACTTAAGCATTAAAAAAACCTGGTCTTAAACCCAGAAGTTTTGATATAAATGATTAATAATGTAAATTTGTTATTCAGAAATAATTCAATACACTTGTAAACATTTAGTTTTTTTTTTGTTTTTCGAACAAAATTGCAAAGAATTTGTATTTAATTTGGTAAAATGTTGTACGAAAACGTTTTTTGGTTTCAAAAACGCTGTAAATTTTGTTTACTAAAACAGATAATAATATACATCAATAACTTATGTTATTACATTTTATATGGTTTTATTAAATTTTTTGATTTTATATATATGCAATATGATTATGAGTTGTTTTTATTTTTATACTAGATCAAATAAAGTGACTAATTTCTTGGAGTTTTATTTTTAGAAAGTCAATAAAAAATTTTTAAAGTTGATATTTATTTAGACTAAGATGTTTATTTATTTAGATTTATTATAAGGATTGTTTATAAGTTGTTTTGTTTGAACAATAAAAATAACTAGAAATTTTTAAATAAAAAGTGTTTTATTATATATAACTTCGATAAGTAGTAGATTTCAATAAAAAAATCAATCTGAATTTACAATGATAAAGGTAGAACTTAGATAAAGGAGTCAGTTAAAAAAACTAACTGAAAAGTAATTGAAGTTAAAAACTTAAACAAAAAGTGGTGAACCATATAGAGTAAAAACAATAAACGATATTTAAAGCAAAACAATAATAAATACGTCAACATTTGGTTAACAAGTTTTGCACTTCAATAACTTCGTTACAAAATTCACGCAATTAGGTTTTCTTTGTTGCTTTGAAACAAAATAATATTTGTTTTGACCTTTCGTTATAGAGTTCACTTAAAAATAAGCTTGCCAATTTCTGAGAGCTTATTGAATCTTCAAAGAAACTTTGTTGACAACTTATAAACATGTTGTAAAGTTTTATTATTTTGCCAAGTTTTTATTAAAACGGCTGTCTCTGTGAAAAGTAGTAATAATCTGATTATATAAAGCTGAAATGACGCCTTTTGAAGAGCTAATATTTTGAATAGCTAATATTTTGAAGTGATAGTATTATTGAAATGCTAATATACTTGCTATAACTGGCAATAACCGGTTTATAAATACTACTATTTTAAATTTACATAAACATATCATACCTTTATGTTATTTAAAACTTTAGTTTAAACCGGTAAATTTTTTTTTACTATTTTTACTTAGATGACTTATAAAACTTAGATGAAAATAGTTAAAACAATAGAACACAATTGACACCAAAATTAAGTTAAAAAAAAGTAAAACAAAATTTTAAAATAAGTGTTTTGGCAAACTTAACTGACAAACAACTAAACTTCGATTTCACTTTTATTAGTAAATATCATTATTTTAATTGTGTATACGTTTTTATTTTCCAATAAAACTCCATGTTATTAAATGTGACTTGGATATTATTAAAAATCATTAAACAAAGGTTAAATTAAAGTTTAAATTTAAATAAATTTGTTATAAAAATGTAACAACTAAGCTTTCATTTGTTAGAATCAGAAAACAAAAAGTCATGCAATAATAAAGAAATAACAAGCTTTGCTTTTCATTTAAATTATTAATAAAAAAAATAGTGCATTTAAACTTTTGTTGCTAAAAAAACTAAAATCGCTATTAAATGGCATGATGATTGATTACCTTTCGTTACAAATTCACTCTAACACAAAGCAGCAGAAATTATGGGATATTTTTAAGAAGTTCAAAGTAAATTTTGGGGGTTATAATTTTAAAGTTTTCAAACTTTTCCTGTTTTTGGTATGAAATGAACGAATAATCTGATTATAAGATCTCTAATAATGACCTTAAATCAGTATTTTTTTTGTAAAAATTGGTAGTATTTTTCAAGCAACAAAAACATTTACTCAATGTTTTAGGATACAAATTAACAACTGTTTAAAGAATATGATTATAACCTTAAAGTTAAATAACTAAGACATTTTCAATCTTTTTATTAAAACTTTATAAAAACAAATTTTTTACATCTAAGATTTCAAAATTTAAAGATAACTGAACAGATCTTTAAAAAAAGAAACTTCATGATCTAATGTAGAAAAAGAACATAATTTTATCCCAGTAAAATCACTAACTTTTTTGGGAACGGGTCTAAATTGCACGGAGACAAAATTGCACAAGGTTACTAAATTGTACAAAGTGACTCCACTGTACGAGAACAAAATTGCACGAGTGAACAAAATTGCACGAAGCCAAATTTGCACGAGGGCACAAAATTGCAAGAGGGAACAAAATTGCACGAAGACGACTTTGCACTAAGGGTCAATTTTGTACGAGTTAAATTTTTGCATGCGAGTAAAAAATACAGAAAAAAAAACAAACAGAAAAAAAAAAGATAATACAAAACTAAAAATTAATTTAAAATATAAATTAATGACCGAAAGTAAGGGTTAGGGGTAACAATTATAGTAAAAATAAAAATAAATAGTAAATTAAAAATAAAAGCTACCGTTTGAAAATTAGGGTTAGGGGTTAAAGTGATAGTAAAAAAAAATAGAAAAAAAGATAAAATAAAAATAAAATCAATAAAAAAACTTTACCTCGTGCAAAAGTGTCTTAGTGCAAAAGTATCTTCGTGCAATTTTGTGTAGTTGTGAATTTTTTTTCTCTCGTGCAATTCAGACAGCTACCCAAATTTTACAGTTGCGTTAAACAAGTTTAAAATAAAATTAAATAGTCAAACTTTAAAAAATATACCTTCTTTAGCCACTTATGTGTACTAATAACATACTTAAATGGTATTCTATTATGGCAAAAAATAGGGATTAAAGTTGTTTATGTTTAAAACAGGCTTAAATTTGTATGTGTTAGCACAAATTAAATTTTAATTACTGTTTTTGTGATACAAAGTCTAAAAATTAACTCAGTAAGGGATTAAACTGTAATAATATATATTCAAAACAAGCTTAAAAGATTTTGTTGGGCAAATGCTTTTAAGTATTTGTTATAAACTAAACATAATTGTGTATATTATAGCGTATTAAAATACCTAACACTGTTTTTGTAAAAGTATGCTAACTTCAAACATAATTTTTAATCTTTTATAGCAAAAAAACTTTAACGTACGTTTAAAAACTATATAATTTTTAAACTTACTGATTTGATTTTAATACTTTAAAGAACTTTTAAAAGCGAAGTAAACTTATATTTAAAAATATATTTGAAGTATGTTTTTAAACATAGTTTTTAACCCTTTAATTTAAAGTATTTCTAATACATTATCTTAATTTAAATATTTTTAGATCTTTTTATTATTATGAACAAGTTTTGTAGTTTATGGTACTTCTTAAATTCAATCTTCAAAAAAAAAATTACAATATTTTTGTCATAAATGTTCATAAATTTTTTTTATTACTGAAGTTTTCAGTACTTTTGTTTACTAATGTTTACAAATGACCTAGTTACAAAATTTTTGATGCTTGTGTGAAAGGTTAGAATGGCTTTTTAACAAAACTTTAAAACGTCACTAAGTTTTAAATGGGAACAAGTTTTATCTGTTTGTATTTATTTTTCGAGTAAAAAAAAAAATAATGTAATTAAAATTAACAATTATTTTATCAATAACATATTGAATATCCGAAGTTTAAACTAATAAATATTTGCAATAAGTTCTTTTCACGATTAATTAAAGAGGCTAACAAATATTCTTGAGTTTAATAACAAAATTACTTTACCTCGATGTAGAAAGCTTAAGTAAAAAAAAAACCTACAGCTTTTGGTGTACAGATTCTTTTGTTTTAAATACGCCGTGCTTTTTACAAAACTAAATCAAAAGGAGTTAGTATCACTTAAATTAAGTTAACTTATGTAAAATATTGACACCATAAAAGTTAAATTGTATTTTTAACAGCTCTGTTTTAATTAGCAACGTTAATATTTGAATAAGAAATGTTTAGAACATTTTAAAACTTGAACTGACGCTTGTGCTCACCTCTATACAAACAAAGAAAAATTAAATGATGTCTTTTGAAATTAATTTTTTCAGCTTAAATGTCTTTGCACTTAATTATTCTGTATTAACAAAATATGGAACAAATTTTTTTAAACAGACACGTAACATTTAAAGAATGAAATACTATCATTATATACACATAAAATCAAAACTAAGTACATACTTAAATTCCTACAAGAGTTATAAGTATCTAAAAATATCTGTCAGATAAAATTTTGTTTCAAACTTAATTAATAAGAACAATTTTACTTCAGTAAAAATTAACTAATTACTTAAATTATTATTTTTGAAATCATTTTAGTGTGAAATTTTTAAGCTTACTCGATTCTTAAATAAGTCTTAAAAGTTGAAAATAGTTTTTGTACAAAAAACTTTTGTTTTTAATTTGTTTTTGTGTCTGTAAACAGCATTGTGCCTTGTATAAAACCACTAAAGCTTTATGAGGTTTTGTAAATCTTTGTTACTTGTTTAATATCGAAATACCTATACATATGTATGTTCTTAAAAAATTTACATAACCATATCTGTAAAGGTATTGTGTTATTAGTGAAAAGTCTTTAAGTTGATTTAGTCAAACTTATATATGTTTATACATAGTATTTTAACATTTTGTTTTGTTTATGTGTGGTGTAAGAACAATTTTATATCTAATTTATAATGTTTGAAAGGTTTTGTAAACAAAAATACATTTTTGTTAATAAGAAAAACAGTTAAAGTGTTATATTTTAGCAAAACAAAAGTTAAATACGAAAGATCGAATAATGTACTTAAAATAAAAGGCATAATATTTTGTGATGTAATTTTTTACGCTTGAATTAAAAGGTTATATTCAAATTTTCTCCTTTGTTTGTTTTTGTCTATTTATTTTATTTACATTAAAGTCTATGCTGAGTTTACTGTCTGACTTGTAAACAGAGTTTCTTGATTGTTTATTAATACATAGATGTATTTTTTGCAATTCTACTTCATTTTTTTATAAAAATCTCTTATTAAAGCTAATGTGTTAGATTTATTACTTCAACTGACTTATATTGTGACTAGGTAAATTATAAGTTTGAGTTTAAAGTGTTTGGCTTGTTTTGTTTTTAATTTTACTTGAATAATTTTTTAAACTGAAGCTAAACTGTTTTAGTTTTATTGAAGAATAATTAGATGTGCGTAAAACATGCTCTTACTATAACTTATCATATAAATAATTGATTATTAAGGTACAAACAAAAAAATCAAAATCTATTTTATTTTCATCAAAATTGTCTATTTAAAACATTAGTATTGCTTGATTTATTCATGTTGAACACGCTTCTACTAATGGCGATAGAGAGACATTTTTAATTTGAACTTCTCTTTTGGCGCCAAACGTCTCTCTTGTTTTTAAAATTTTTTCATAAAGCTCTCTCTTATTTATACAGCATCAGTTTTATGTTTACAAAGTTTTTGTTTGTGTTGAAGCTGTAAGCAAGTTTGTAGCAACTAAAAATCTATATAAATTTTATTTAGATAAAATATTAGTTTTGTTTAAAACATTTTATTTAAGAATAAAAACAACTTAACATGTTTTTCAGTATTAGTTGTATTAAAAAATATGTGCTGTGATTTTTTTCGTCTTTGTAAAACCAAACTGTTATTTTAATTTCGAGAAAAAAAAACTCTTTTGTTTGGGTAAACTTTTTTGAGCTTATTTTTTTTCAAGATAAATCAAAATCAGTTTATAGTTTTTATTACTAAATATTTTATTTACTAGTTTTACCTAAGTTCCAACCATAAAAAGAGACATCTTAAAAATTTTTAAATATTTATCAGTAATTTAAACAGTTTATTTTACTTTTTTATAAAATTTAAAACATGTTTCTTTGCTTAAATATCGAAAGTTTAGTATTCATATTAGTATTTAAAAGTACTTCAAAGTAAATAAATTGATACATGTACGTAAAGTTTTACTTTTTTAGCCTAAAATAAAAACTACGTAAGAATTTATTAGTTTTTTATGTACCAAATTTAATTAATTACGTAGATGCTCTGCAAATAGGTTGTTTTTCTTGTAAAACTGCTTGTTAATTTGTAGTAGTTACTTTGTCTGTCTACTTAAAATTTTTACTGTTGATGATTAAACTTACTTCAAACTCACACTCTTTTATTATCTAAAATATTGATAATTTTGCTCCATATCTTTTAAAAGTATTTCTACATATATTTTTTGAGATTGCTAAATTTGTTACGTTTTTATTAAGCTTTTTTCTACAAATTATTTCGAACACAGTTTCTATGCTTTAAATTTAAAGTGTTTTTGAAATTATAAAACTTTTATTTTTGACTATAAAGCTAATTTCAATAATTTTAAAAAATAGATATGCATTAAAACATTTAAAAAGTAACTATAAATTTTAAGTAAGTAAACACTTACTAACTAGTTTGAAAATTGCTTTGTTTAAATATCAAAGTCGTGCTCATTTATAAATCGCATAGCTAAATGAACTCAAATTTTCAGTTTTTATTTTACACATTGATAAATAAATCAAAAAGAGCTTTATCTTTTTTAAAATCAAAGCTTTTCTTAACAGAAACAGACTTTTGCAGTAAGAAAGTTTATTATAGTTTTATATGTTCCATATAATTGCTTTAGTTTTCCGGCTTTTTTATACAACACATGCTATTTATTGCCAATAATTGCTCTTAACAGGAATCTGGTTTACAAGACTAATAAACACTTTCATTTTCCTGCTGTTGTATAAGATTATTTGAAATATAAAATTAGTATTTATCAGATTTCAAATAACAGTAATTTAAACTTTTTCTTCCTATGTAAGCTTAAATGTATTGTTTCTCTGTATTATAATTCTTGTTAATATTGAGAGCTACTAATAAACTTCTAGTACTTCCGATAGTGAACATATATTTTGCCATGTCCAAGATTTGTAGTTTTGGACAGGAAGTTGTTTTAAATAATGATATTTTCTTATGTAAACTTGACTAAAACATTTGTTAACACATTGGAAGATAAAAGTTTAAATAAATTGAAGAAAAAATGTGAATTAATAGCTATAAGTAAATTAATATTTTAATATTTATTAAGTTACTGAAGTTTATTTTTTTATACTTTTCTTTTGTATTTTAGTTAAATAACCAGACTTCCTAAAATTGTTATTTAACAGCAGTTTATTTGTTTTGATGTTTGTTTTAGATAAAGTTACTAAGTTTTCAATATTCTGTTAACAGGTATTATAGCTACCAAGGTTTAAAATGTTCTTCTTTTATGTTTCGAGTTTTCAGACTTTCATTAAGTATTAATACGGCTTCCTTTTTTATCTTTTTGTTAAAATTTCTTATTTTTTGTTCTATAAGCAGATTACAGTAAATAATATAAGGAAGTAGCAAGTAATAGTAAAAATAATAATACATTTTAGTTATAAAATTTACGTAAAAGTTTTTTTTTTCAGTTTTCATATTTTTAAAATATTAATAGAGCTGTAATTTATATAGAGAAATAAAAATAACTTAATACATGACAATCTGTAATTATGACGTCACAAGCTATTCCTGTTTCTCACGACGAGCTTTTGAAGAGTCTCATCAAAGGTGATTACCCTAAAATCCAACCAGTTAAACCTCCGAGGAGCTACAAGAAGGTGAAATTTGTTCAAGAAGTTCAAACAAACGGTTACTGCAAAACTAAAAAAAACAGGTGAGTAAATTGTTGCATATAAATAAAAAATTTCCAATAACTATGATTTCTTTTGACTGGTAGATTAAGTTTTATCTTAAGAAGTTTCCGAAACAAATGTAAATACATAAATAAAATTAAAACAGTTTAATTTTAGAAATTAATAATAAAATCATTAAACTTAAAAAGCAATTTTCGAAGGTGTTAATTTTTTAGGTTCATAATCGATGGGTTATTCAATTTTACTTTAATGGAAGTCTTTTTAAAATAAACTTTTTAAAACTTATTAGCAGGTTTTTCAAATTGTTATTATTATAATTATTAAACTTAAATCATTCCTTTTACTTTGCTTTTCAACAGAATTTGTGTGTAAAAACGTTAAGATTAGCTTTTAAAAACACATTCAAAACAAATAGTTTTTTTTTTATCATTTGGCATATAAACTCAAACGCTCCTAATACCTGGCTTTCTAACTGAATTGAAGTGATAAAAACGCTATGATTAGTTTCTAATTGTATTGGTTCAAACGCTATTAAACGCTAGGATTAGCTTGTAAAAACTTGCTTCTATTTTTATCTCAGTTTTCAATTGATTTCAATAGCTGCATGAAATTTTGTCGCTAAATAAACAAGTCATTAAGCACTTGTATATTTAGAACTGAATAGGAACTGGTGTATTTTTTGTAGAACAGAACAAATATATAAACATTGAATCACAACTGTATTTCAAATATTAAATAAAAAAATATCAAATTAAACATCTTAATTAGTTTGAATCTTAAATTATTTTTCAAAAATAATTTAAAGAAATACTCAAATTTTAATGAAAAAACTTTCAAACTTAAAAAATTAAATTGATTTTAGTTACAATTAATTTTGTTTTGTACTTAGAGTTTTATTTAATTGTATTAAATTTTTAGTTTTGTATACCCATCTGCTTAACTAGAACTGTTTACATATAAAATAGCTTTTTTAATTACAAAAGACTTTGAAACTTTCACAATATATATCAACAGTTATTAAGTATACAATTACACAACGAACAGTGACAATAGGGAAAAACATTTTGAAAAACCCCTAGTAATGGGAAAAAAGACAATAGAAGTGTTTTTAAGTGAAAACAAATTGCTGTGTATTACTAACTTACTTTAAAAACTGTTTTCCCACCGAATATGTAGGTCAAAACCATTAACTCGGTTTTATTTGTGTTGATTATGTACAAGTGTTGTTTATTGGTGTTTTTAGGTTAAACATTTTTCAAGTTTTTAGTTTTTCATAATTTCAGTAGCAAAACAAAATATTTTTTTTAGTTTTTTAAAGTAAAACTTACTTCACCATAACTAATTAAAAATGACTTGGACTACTTCACATAATTAAGATGTTTAAATTATTCTTTAATATTAAAAATAAGTCATATGAAAATTAAACAATTAAAGTTCGAAAAAGTTTACTAGTTGGTATAACATTGTGATTAATTAAAAAAACTATATTTTGTCATCTTTCTATTATCAAGTTATTAAGCTAATGTATAGAAAACTATTGCAAGTACTTCTTTTTTACATATAAACTTTATTTATTACTATAAACCTTGACATTAGTAATAGTAGAAGTTATAGTTAGTGAAAAAGTATTTGAAACATGTTTAAAAAATTGATCTTATTTTACAGGTCAGATAAAAATCAACCTGAAGACGTTTCGGAGCTTTTGAAAAGTCTTAAAGATTTTAAAACGAAAAACGAAGAAGAGCTTCTTAAGATCAGCATTAATGAAGAAGAAGATGAAAAAACTTTGACAAGAAGCAAATATAATGATGAAGGAACTTTTACTAAAATGAAAAACAATAAAATGCAAGTTAGTCTAGTTTTTAATTAAACGTTCAATAAACTATTATGTTGACTGAAAAAAATTATTAAATAAGTTTAAGCGTTTATCAATAATATTTAGGTTACAAAAAGTTATCATGTTTATTACTACTGAAGTAATTTATGTTAGTTATGTAATATATGCAAAATAACAAACTTTAAAAAAGGTCACAACTTTTGCCTATGTATAAAAAAGTTTAAAGAAAACTTTTAGAGTGGAGGCATACAACATTTTTTTATCATAGGTAAATAAGCATCTAAAAAACGAAAAAGAAGAATTAAAAAGACAAAGTGACGATTTGCAAAAACAATTAGATGAACTAGATCTTTGCATTGCTCAACTTCAAAAAGATGCGAAAAGTAAGAAATAGTTTGAGTCAGAAAAAGTTTTGCTTTTATTGTAAATAAATATGTTATTAAATGTTAGAATATTTATTTTTCAGGCTCACTCAAAAAAAATTTTAGGAAAATATAATAATAAGTAGAAACTATATACTATATTTAGCAAGTTCGTATCATCAACCTGTTAAAGCTAAAATATGTTTTTAATACTTTAATCAGTTTATTACTTTATTATAGAAGCTTTTAATTGGCTATTTTTAAAGGTGTGTTAAACCCATAAATTCACTTGAATTTTTTATACCTGTAAATAAGTTTTTTATCATATTATTTTCTCATAGTATATGACTGATTTACAAGTAAACATACGACATACATTTTTTATAAAATTACATGTTAACATAGAAAAAAGTATTTAAAAATTTTGATAAAAGCTTAAATGTTTTTAAATCTTTTTAAAACTTAGTTTTAGTTTAAGGTAAATATTTACGGTATGTAGTTTAGTTAACTATAAATGAAGTTTACTTTGATAATAAATATTTATATTACAGTTATACCGAAGAAGATTTCTCAACAAGACACTGATATGACGTCATATAAAGATTGTCATGACAACTTATCTGATGTGACGTCATTACAAAGGTGAGACTTATTAGTTTTGTTGTTTAACTTTTTTAAAGTAATTGATATACGTATAAATTATATCATTAGAAGAGATAAAATTGTTTATTAAAGTACGTAGAAGTACTATTATAATAAAAAAAAAGTATGATGAACCAGAAATAAAGTTTTTTTTTAATTTGATGAATTTTTTTTTATGAAGTTTAAGTTTAAGGCTAATTTGTGAAGAACAGAGAAATTAAAAGTTTCAAATAAATTTCTGCGTTCTATAAAACATTAAGCTCTAAATTTATTAGCTTTTGTGCGTACTTCCGTATATTAAATTTCACATTTTATTTTATTACTTTATTGTTCTATTAAAATGTAGGAGAACAAAATTACATTTCTCTTTATTAGATTTCATTAAACTTCACAGTTTTATTTCATTATTTTGTTGTTTTATTAAATTGCAGGCGTGAATAATTGCTTTTTTCTTTTAGAAACTTAATTAAATTTTCTATGACTTCCAGAATATATGAAGTTAAACTAATTTTGTTGTAGGGTTTTTATTAATTTAAATATTTTCCTATATTTTAAAGTCTAAACAATGGACTCGATTAATCTAAATGAATAAATAAATCAAATGAATAAAGAAATTAATAAAATCTAAAAAAATAAAAAACTTTTTTTTAAAGCATGAAATTCAACAACTTAACTATAAACTAAAATATTAAAGCTAATATTAAATAAAATTAATTGTTTTAAACTTGTTTTACTTTTGGACAACTGTGGTTTTAATTTAAGTCAATTTTAAAGTTTCAATTAGAAGAACAGCTGATTAAACAAAATTTGGAAAGTTTTAAATAGTAATAATTGTGTTAACTAGTTTTACTATGCTTGGTTAATATGTAATGTTTATTTACAAAATACCAACAAATGATGGTACGTAACCTATATGTTTTTAACTTTGACAATTAAATTTTCAATTTAGTTTTATTAAAAAAAGTATCAAACTTTATAAAGTTTTAAAATAATTTTAGACAATTTAGAAAATTTACTTAACCCCAAATTTTAAATAGCATTTCGAGCAGTGGGAGTAGTTTCGTTTGTGGGAAAAACCCCTCTCCCCCTCAAAACCCCACGCCTCCAAGGAGAACGAGTAGCAGTTACGAATCTTGTAGGAGACACTCCGAAAAAAGAGGTTAAAATATTAGAGTTTGTATTATATTAAAATAAAGACAAGGTTATAAGTCAGTATAAGATGAAAAAAATATGTATAAAAAATTTTTAAATTTGATATCCAATGATGACTAAGCTATTTGTTGTATAATTCTTAACAAATTAAGAAAATAATAATATAAATATGTGTTAAACTTTTTTGTTGTTTTTATACTTGATATATATTAAAAAGCAAATAATTTAAGTGTTACAGTGTAAAAACTTGTTGTTATAAAGTTAAGTTTTTAGTTCTATAAATTTATTTACGTTTTTTATTGTATTTATATAATGATCTTTTTAGTTTAAAAATTATTCAAAAATTTATATTTAAAATCTTTAAAAAAAGGTTCAATTAAATTACGGTAGAAAGTGACTTGAACTTAAAAAATAGACACTGTACAGATTTAAAACAAAAATAACTACCAACACATTAAAGTCTTGTTTGAAAATTCTAGTTTGGTAAAATACTTGAGCAAGTATATTATAAGGCTGTGTTTAACTAAATTTCAAGCTTAACGGTAATTAAATTTTAAATTGGTTCAAAAGCTTTTACGAAAGATAACCTGCTACTTAGTTTCAATTAGAGTAAGTTGATTGAAAGCAAAACGAATTTTAGTTTTATTATTTTAATTAAGAGTTAGGCTAAAATTAACAACATGAGAGCATAATTTCGACGCTAAGTTGAGAAGGAAAATGTGTGAATATGCTAATGGAAAATATACATGAAAAAACTTATGTTTCACCTTTTTTTTGATATAATAA
The DNA here is from genome assembly GCF_965202585.1 of Thalia democratica. Lineage (NCBI taxonomy): Eukaryota > Metazoa > Chordata > Thaliacea > Salpida > Salpidae > Thalia > Thalia democratica. The sequence goes on along the minus strand of NC_139173.1, from coordinate 38,030,166 downwards.
AAAAATATCTTAATTTCTAAAAAACTTTTTATAAAACAATGTTTATATACTAAGTTTCTTATAAACTTATACTTACTTTATTAAGAACCGCTTAATATATTTAGCAAATTAAAAAACTATTTCAATTAGTCTTGATGATATTTAAGTTAAAACGTTTTTGAGCAAACTAACAAAATAATTAAAAATTAATGATAAAAAATTAGAATACTTCTAATTTAGCAAAATATGACGAAGTAAGTGTAAATTTTTCTAAATTAAACTATTTCATATCGTATTTAGCAAAGTAATGTTAAAATGTATATAAATAGATTTTGAGTAAATATTCTCTCCCTTTTATTAGAAAAAGTGGTAAGTAATCTAAAATAAATAAATAGTGCCAAATAAAAATAAATCTAAATGGTTTAAGAAAACAACCCAACTGTGTTTTGTACTTAAATTTGTTTTGCTAATTACTGTGTAGTTACAAAAATAAGTGTTTATAAACCAATTTAGAAACATTTAAAATAAATTTGTTTGTTTACTGATATCAAACTTAAACTGTATAGTTAAATAAAAACCACAAAATCCAAATACAGTGAAAAGTAAATATTTAAAAAATTTAACTGATTACGATTTAAAAATTAGACTAAAAATACTTGCAAATATCATGTAGAATATTTAAGTTATAAAATTTGTACAACTAATATTTTGTTGACTTTTAAAGTTATTTACTTTAAAAATTTACTTCAAAGAATTAAAGTATTTATTTTAACTTTCTATTAAGGTTAGTTTAAAAATAAGTCTTTTGAACAAAATAAAAAAACTCACAAACTTTTAAGTTAAACGCTTCTAAAAGTGTTATTAACAAAATTAAAAAACTACCTTTAATTAAAAAATGTCTGACTAACATTTGGTTTTATTAATAGCTTAAAATTATACCTAAATATATTTTGCCATAACATATTTCAATAAAATTAAAAAAAAATCTTACTTTAATAAAGTATTTATACAATGTGGTCATTACGTTTTTTTTTTAACGACATAAAACAATTTAACAGTTAGAAGGTATTTGTTTTAATATATTTTTTAAGACAAAAACTTTATTTCCAGATTCGGCAATTTACTCGATGAATTCTGGAGACAGTAACCAATTTCAAAATAATAAAAAGTTAGTTTTATTACTTTTTATTATTTTATTAGTAACAAGTAGTAAATAAAAGTATAAAATTAGTTTTAAATAATCATAAACTTTACTACAAACAAGTTGTAAAGTCTTCTTTTTTTTTATGTAAACGTTTAAAGAACTTAATATTTATGTAAGTTGTTTTAAACTCATTTAGATTTATTGTTTTCGCATTAAAGTGTGAGTCACAACAACTTTGTTTTTGAATTACTCACTTAATTTTTGAAAAAGCAATAATCTCACAGAAATTTTCATAACAACTTTATTTTTGTCTTGTAATGACCAACGATTAGTCTCCATTAAGTAAATAACTTGGTAATAAAAAATTATTTTAGTAAAAAGTTTTATGTTTTAAAATTACTTGCTTATGCAAGTAATTGAGCAATGTTCTAAAAATAGTTTATTAACCGTTTTTGTTTGCTACTGAAACTAAGATAATTTTTTGTAAATTCAAATTCAAATTTTACTCAAACATTTAAAAAGTAAACAAAGATTGTAATGAAAATGTTATTTATCTTTTTTCTAAATAAATTGTTTAAATAGTGCTAATTATACAGAAAACAAGTAAAAACATTAATTACTAAATATAAGTTGAGTAGTATATATGTTTAATAAGAAAGTTTGTTTTTGCTTTGGCATTAGAAATATTTTGAGTTGCTGCTTTTGGCAGAAAATTAACATTCTGGATTATTTGGATTAACATCTACACTTTATCGGAAAAAATCTTGTTTGTTTTTGTGTTGGTTTAAACAAACTTTTATTTTTCTCTGCCAACTTTTTGTCTTAAATTTAAAACACATAACCAATTTCTTTACAAGAACAAAAAACTATTAAAATAAATTTTTTGTTTTTTCTAGTAATATAACAATTTTTATAGATGTTTTATAGATTACAACTTGAAAATTGTGATAATTTCTAATGACGCTGTGAAAATTTACTTCTGCTATTATTTTTTTTTAAATTTATGTTTTTCTCAAAAACTAAAAAATAAAGTGTAGTTGTTTAAATAAAAAAAGTGATAAAAATTACTAATTTACAAAAATAAAAACTAAAATAACTTAAAAGCAATCTTTCTTTTTTATAAAAAAAAATAACAAAAAAATTTCCAATACAGAACTGTTATCAATCAAAAACTTTTTAGTAAAATGTGAAAAACAAGGTTTTATAAAACAAACCTTAAAAGAGTAGCTTATGATAAAGTAACTTTCATTAGAACTTATACCGCATAGAGTAGAATAACTACTCTCTTATAAGTCGATATATCATTAATAATTCACCTGTCACTATAAACTCTTTACTTCATTGTGGTGTCTGTAATACTGATGTGTTTTTATTTGGTTTAAAATAGGTTTTGTTGTAATGATACACAACCAAAAATTTTTTAAATATGAATTTAAACTTTAAAAGATACTTCGAATAAAAAAGGTCAAAATTGTTTTCTTATTTACTTAAATTACTGATCTTATTGTATTGAAAAAGTAGTTTAAGTATTTTTTTATGAAGTAAAAATATAGCTGTGCTTATATTGAGAAAAAAATGTTTGAAATAACTTAATTGAATATATACTTTTTAATTTGTTGTGTCTGTTTTTTTCAATACTTTGGTTCGATTTTTTGTGCCTTAATATTAGAAAAAAAATATTCATAATAAATTAACTTAGAATTCATTTTATGCATAGATACTTTGTTGCTAATATAATAAAAAAAAAACCGCCTTGTTTTCTTATTTCATTTCATGCTAAAGATCTTAAAAGTACAAAAATACAACAACGAGTTAATTAATTATAAGTTAAACTTTTGAGTTTTAATTTATAAAACTTTGGTTTTTTGAAAACAAAAATAATAAAAAACTTTGTGCTGTGAAAGTAATTTATTGTTAAAAAATTGTTTGACTTCAAAAGCTTGACAATTTTCAGCTTATCTTTTGTGAAAATCTGGTGCTAAAAAGTAAAAGAAAAAACAAATAAAGAAAATTGCCATAGTAACATAAAAATACCACTTATATATACACACTTTAACACATTTTGTTTTTACAAATCGCTACTAAGTAATTAGTTTGTTTGCATTTTGAGCCACAAAGTTTCCACACTCTAAAGTGGTAAAACAAACAAGGCAATTGACAACCTTATCTATAACAATTTTTATTTCAAACTTGCCGATTTTTTTTCATTTTGCCGATTTTCTGTTGAAATTTTATCTTTTTATTAGTTAAAAACCTTAAACCGATTTCAAAATCTACTAAAAATGTTTTTTAAGATTTTAAATAAAAAACAAGCAAGTTTTTCCAAACAAAAACTTTGCATAATCTTTAAAACATAAATAATAATTGGCATAACAGCTTTAATTTGTAAATTACATTTTTTAATATTTTTTAAGTTTACAAAACAAAACTAGCAGTACAGTATTAAATAAAAATGAAACACAAACATTTTGTTTTTTGACTGCCAAAATTTATGTGTTTAGAAAAAAAAAAACAAATGATAAAAATTCAGACAGGCTTATTCCTTGCCATCAGCCAAAAATTCAAAAACTTTATTGAATATATTCGCAGATGTTCGACAGAATCATTTCGCGCGTCAAAACTTCAATCATATAAAGAGAAAATAAACACGTAATATAAATGGATTTGCTTCAGTGCACATAATCATGTGATATAAACAGATTCGCTTCAGTGCACATATGTTTGTTGTAGAGATTCTGTTTACAGCTGATACTAATCTGAACTTTTGTATTATGCATCACGTTTTTGGTGTAAACATCAATTTCCTGTTTATATTGTCTATTGTTATGTGTGTTCATAGAAAAGATAATAAAGTTGTTGTATAAGCTATTTACTTCTTTTAAGATTCATCTTTAGTAACTGCTGATAAAGATCTTGATTACTTTTTTTTCATCAATGTTATGTTGAAAGCAAATACAAACTTTATATATTGTGTTATGTTACTGAAGAAAAAAAAAAGTGTTTTAAAAATTTGAGTTGTATCCTAAGTTTGGTTGTTATTCATTTTCACTAAAAGTGTTGAAAACCCTTGAAAAAAAGAAAAAAAAGGTCTAAATGATAAAAAAGTAGTTTGATTATACTTGCAATAATGTGAAACATCATTTCAAACTTCGATTTTGTAAGTTGTCGTCTAAGCTAACAGCATAGACTTTTCTGTCAAATTGACTGTCAGATTTTGCATACTCAAAAAATATGCTGACATGAAAAAGTCTAACATATTATTTATATTGCAAAACACCTTTTCTTTGCTGCTTGCTTAAATTAATCCTTTCATTCGCACATGTTAGACATAATCTATGCCCGCTTGTCAAAATATTCGATAATGTAATGGGGTTAATAAACACGTAGGATCCAGATTAAAATTTGTACGCTTCAGTGCACAATTTACTGATAAGATTCGCTTGACTGCAAAAATTTGTTTATATAACAATAAGATCAAAAGTATTGTTTACAGCTGATATTTAAATGGACTTTGTTAATATTAATCATTTTTATAGTGCAAAAAAAATCACTTTGTTTTTATTTGTACGTAAAAAACTATAAAACTAACTTTACTGTACAAAAAAAAAAGTTTTAAAAACTTTGATGCAAACGTTATGGGAAGTTTACTCAGAAAATTACTGAAATATCATTATTAATAAGTTGATTTAAGATGTGCATAAAACTAAAATGATGGTTAAGATTTAAATAAGCTCAAAAAGTTTAAGTTTAATAAGATCAGTGTCATTTGAGTGAAGCTTAGTTAAACATAAGTTTCAAGCTTACATACATAAAACTATAAAGATGAATTATTTAGCTTTTGAGTTTTTAAGTCTTGAATATTTTTACAATCATTATAAGTTCATGTGTATTCTACTAATTGTTTGAATTTATTTTTAAAATGATAAAACAATATGTAATTTCAATTGCACAGCAAAAATATTTTTATGTTAAATCAGTATGTTATGATCATGTTAAATTAGTACAATGTTCATAAAAAACTCAAACTAAAGAGTATTAGCATAATGAAAGCTTTTTCAACCTTAAACAAAATATTATCAAATAGTATTACATAATTTTTTCAAAAGAAAACTTTTTAAGTAAAAAGTAATGTAAACGATTCACAAAACAAACATGTAACTGTTTTAAATGACGCCTAAGAGTAAATAAAAATATTATAAACAAATATCAATTGCATAAGCGAGGCCTTGAAAAACCGCAAACAACTTTAATAGGGTTTTTATTGGGGCAATAAACTTGTAAATGTAAATAAACAAAACAAACATTGTTAGTTGAGAAAAGGTCAATAAAGCTTATTTGATCGTCACTTTAACATTGCCTTATAAACTTTTTATGAATTAGTTTTAATTGGTTTATGTACTTGTTTCAATTGTAGATAAAGATGAATCTAAAAAGTATTTAGTTGAAGCTAAGTAGTTTTTATGTACTTACATAACTGCTTTTCAACTTTATATATTAATTGAATATAAAAACTTTTGAGAAACTTTCTACAACTACTTTTTAACTATTTTAGTTAAAATTTTTGAAATAACATAAATATTTTAAACAACTATATTTTGTCTTATGATTACCTTGAAAACAAAAACAAAAAAAAAAAAAACAAAAAAAACAAACCACAACAATTAACTTTGGTATTTAAAACTAGGTTGACCTTAAACATCTGTTTAATATTTTTGTTGTGGTTTTATACTAAAACTTGAAAACGTTTATATATAGATTGAATTAAAAAGGTAATTTAAAGCTTGACATTGAGGATATTTACATTTAATCATTATAATAAAACAATGTGAATACATTGAGTGTAAAATGCATTTAAACGAACTATTTTAAGTTCTACACAATAAAATAATTTATTGTATGTTGTTTTTTTTTTTTAATGATTTAATATCTTTAATTGTTAAACATTCTATTTTTCAAAGGTCCACCAAAAACAGTACTCCCCAACAACGGTTGCCTAGCAAATCTAAACCAAGCAATAATGATGTCACCAACTCTTTGAACCAATGTAACAATAAAAATGAAGACATGATAATTAACAGCGAAAAAGTAAGAAATTTTAATTAAATATATTAATTAATGATTCTGGTCATCAATAAAACAATAAAATAAGTTGCTAAAATTTAACAGTTCATAAATGACAAGAATAACTTGTGACATTCAGTATCTAGTTTTTGCATATGCCAGTTAGCTAAGATTTTTTAAGTTCTTTTTCTTGTTATCTAAAAGTACTTAAAACTATATGTTTATGTTTTCGTATTAACAGTTTAAAAAAAAGAAATTTAAAATAAAAATTATATCATTCACATGTTTTCAATTATTAGATTAATTGAAAAATATCTAAATAACAGTATAGTATATTATATAGAAGTTAAATAATATTTTACAAAGCCAGAGTGGTAACTACTTTGTGATAATAATTCACGAAATTTATTAGTTATTGTTATAATTTTTTTTCTTGTTGATTGTTTTGAACACTGAACTTTGTTTGAAAAACTCTTAAAATTGGTATTTTTTGTTAACACTAGCAAAATATTTTTATATTTTGATTTATCTAGTTCAAGTGCAGCAGTTTGGCTTAAGCTTAAAAAAATAGATCTTTATAGGGTCATGTTACAAAAGTAACAGCTGCACAAAATTAAGATGAAAGTAGAAAACCACAAATATTTTTCTTAATAAAATGAAAACTCAGGTTAATATTACTAGTATTATAAATATTAAAATTATATTATTTTTGCTTTGTTATGGTTCTTGTATGGATATAATAAAATAACTACTTGGAATTTAATAACTGAAACTTACACGTATAACAAACTTTTGAAGTTTATTATTAATAAAATTTTAAAACTACATTTTTATTTAAAATTGAAATGTTTAAACAGTAAAAATTCTTCATTGAACTACACTACTAGTAATTTTAACCAAAATTATACTTTAATTTAAAGTTTGTGTACAACACTATGTTAAAAAAAAAAATAAATTTATAAATAACAGGTTTTTAAGTAAGGTAATTTGAGTTGTAAGTATTAACAATACATAATAAATCTAAATGTTTCAGTTTACTCTAGTGTTATGATTATGATTATGACTCTTAGCGGATAAAAAAAAATTGAATGAGTTTTTGTCTTACTTTTTCTAACATTACTTAGTATGTATATATATATATTTATCACTTAAAAAATACTTACAAATTATATATAAAAATAAAGTAGAGATTTTTGTTTTTGTTGTTCAAACTAAATAAATGCAATAGAAATGTTCAAAATAAACAAAGTAAATAAATTGTTGATTTTTAGAATATAAAAAGTTTAATGATTATATGTTTATTATACAAATGCTTTTTTTACAATAACAAAAACTTTATTTGTTTTAGAGGTGCAACAATTAAACTTTTTATTTGCGTCTAAACATAAATCTCATAACTTCGCTAAATTCAATACGATAGATTTATCCTTATTTGCGACTGAAAATAGGTTAATTTGTTTGTTTTCTCTACGTTGCTTTCAAAACTAGTTTTTCATACAATGACTTTGTGTTTTGAACTTTGTTTCTTATTTATTGTTTCTTGCGTCACGTCAAAGTAAAATTTTTTTACTTTTTTTTAAAGGCAAACAATTAAGTTCACCTATTTCATTTTTAGTATTTTGTTGTTAGCACAAACAAAACAGATTAAGACGCGACATTATTTGTTCTAGTTGCGTTGCGTCTTTTCAACAATGACAACGTTTTTTCACCTTGTTTGTTGTCATGTTAGGTTATAAATTTAGGCCAAACAAAACTAGGGTTTGGTGTTGCCAAGATGCTAAAATGCTACTCAAAAGCTTTAGTTATCAGTTAAATAGCTCTTACAATCTATAAAAAACCAACAAATAGTAGTTACTTACTTTAGTCAGTTTTTAAATAGTTTTAAATTAAATGAATAATATAGCTAAATAGTATAACTAAATGGTTATAGATTTTAAAAGTAATAGAAAGAATTAAGCTAACTCTTAGATATTAAAAGTTGTTTATTTTTCTTAAATAAGTAATATAAAAAATGAAAACAGTTTATTAAATTTAAGAAGTTTGGTTAAAGACGAATAGCTTAAAGCTTAGTTAAATGTTAAAAAACAGTTTGAAACGTTTAACAATGTTTGATCTATTTCAACAGGGTTTAGATGTGTTGAAGAATGGACTTAACAGCACAGATTTAAATAAAAGTAAGTTGATTTTGTTTAAATTTTTTCATGTTTGTTGTCTATTGGGCTATACTGTTTCTCTATAGTAATTTAAAATATACTACAAAGGCCTCAATATAAATAACTTGTAAATTTTTAGATATTTAAAACGACTTTATAAATGTTGTTATATCTTACAAGTACAAAAAGTGTTCATTCACAGAGTAAGTAATTTTAAAAACGTGAATAGGCTTATAGCACAAAATTATTCACAAGCTACAATTTATAAAACTAAAACTATGTTGATCTGAAACTATAAAACACTTTAATGCTAAATATAGATAAAACTATGGAAGTTTTGGTTGTGCTGAAAAGTATTTAAATAACTAAACATTTTCTAATTTCTTAGGGTGATCAAAAACGACAAAAAAATGCTAATCAACGATAACTATCTAAACTCTAAACTTATATAAGATAAAATCTTCAAGTCATTTTAAATTTAGTCTGAATTTTTACCCTCAGGTCACTAATAAAATAAAAATTGAATCAAACTTATTGTTTACACTTCACAGATAATTACTTTTAAACGAGGTATAACTCTTATAATAACTACTTTACTGACAAAATTTAATATATAATTGACGTTTTTGTTTGTTTGTTAAACATATTAGTTTTTTGGGTGGTCTTGAGTCTTTTTAATAAAATAGTTTGAAATTTTTGTTGTATGAAACAAAAGTTATAACAGTAAAATATAAAGTTTTTGTGTTAAATTATGCAGTTTATGACAAAATGCTCTTATAAATTATGTCAATGAAAAACTAAAAAAAGTTATTCTAAAATAAAATTGTATTTTTAAGCTTTTAAGTTTATATTTTTTAGTTATTGAACAAAAACTAAATCGTAACCTGTTATTAATTTAAAGTTAGTTTAAAATGTCTATTTTAAAGATTTTTTTTGTAATTGCAAACGTTTCAGGCTAAGGCTTGTTAGTTCATAAACTTTTAAGCCTCCAAACAACCTTAAGTTTAAGTCCTTGTTTACAAAAGCTATTTCTTACGGCTTTCAAGTCTTTACCTTCAACTACATTAAAAATCAAAGAGAAAAACCAATCATGCGTAAAATCAAAGCGCCGCCTAATACTAGCAACAAAATACTTGTGTTTTTAAGCAAATTTTCAAAGTTATAAGTTCTAAAACAATCTTAAAAACTTAGTACTTTTGAAACTAATGTTTACACTTTATCATATTACTTATATAAATATATATATATATATATGTTTATGTGACTTTAAACATTATTACAAGTTTTTTTTTTGTTTTACAGTGTACTTAAAATAGGTGTTCGACAAAAAACAAAACGTTTTTTTCGTTTTTTTAGTATTTAATAATTTATGTTTTAAATAGTTTATGACAAAAGGCAAAGTTTTAAAAATGTGTTTGCATATGAAATGCTAGATTATTTACAACAAAATTTTGCCATTACTATCTTATAAAAGGTTCCCCATTAAGTATTTGGTGAACAGAGTTGTAATAAAACAAAACTGACTTATGACATCACATTGAATTACTACATATCGTAATTATGACGTCACAAAAGCTTTCCTACATCCATCACACAAATTATTTCTGTTGTTAGAAAAACGGAATAAATTCAAGCGTGGAAAGTTTTGTTAGATAGGAATTTAAGAAAAAAAGGCAATTCATTTCTTCTACTTATTTTTTCTTTTACTTACTCATTCCCCTTGCTACATATGAAATTAGGTGTGCTTGTGCTTCTTTTATCAGTTTTATTATTTATAGTCTAGTTTAAATTTTGCTCTGTAGACTTTGAAAAGTTTAGCACTTTTTTTATTAAATATTTTTTAAACAAGTGTGTATAGAAAATACCAAAAAAAACTTTGAATTTAGTGCTTAAATTTAAGGGCACATTTGTTGTTAAGTAAGTATTTAAAAAGCAAAAAAAATTATATTTTTAAATTCATGTGTTCATTATAAATTAAAATATAAAATTGAGTTTATATTTAAAAAAACCGACCAAAAATGAAATTATAATATTATAAATTTATATAGAGGTTTTGAGACTAGCTATAAACATTTAAATAAGTAAAGTAAAAGTTTTCTAATTCAAATTGTTTGTCTGTTTCTAGTTATACACACATTGCAGACTTTTTTTTTCTAGATGACAGAAAAAAAATAGCGATTTACAATGAATAAAGTCTTTTTTCAAACAGTAAAAAAAATGTTTTACATAATTGCCTTCACCTTAACCTTTAATGCACCAAAGCGCGTTCACAAGGCATTTATTGTCAGTTTAATATTTTTTTGAAAAAAACTGTTAATTAAGTGTTGTCTGTTTTGTGTAAATTGAAACAGTAAATTGAATTTAGTGTTTCAGGCTTGATAGACAGCTTTCGATTGGCTTTTTAACATGTTTTCAAAAAAATAAGTCTTAGAACGGTTTTTTATTAAGCATTGATGGTTTGAACTTTTTATTTAGAATCTAGATAAAAATCAAAACACTTATGTATCATTAAATTGTTTCAGCATTCAACTATTTCAAAGTAAAAGGTTGAGATATGTTTGGTTATTATGATTAACAGTTCCTTTGATATATAAAATTGTTTAAAAAGTTTTAAATAATATAAAACTGAGGCTATTATATCAGGTAGTATGTCAATTATCTTAGTTTTAATATATTTTTGTTTTAAATAATTTCATTTTACTTTAAAAGAATTACAAGACTTAAATGGAAACGTGGAAACAATGACATCATTGTTACGTCATATTGAACAGACTGGAAGTGATGACGTCAATACAAGCTCCATGGCAACACCAAACCCAGAAAAAATACCTTCTTCTGATAGTCTTGATCCAATTTCATCAATATCATTTATTGAGTATGTGTTAATATTTAAAAGTAATTGTCGAACAAAATTGAAGTAAATAGTTTTTATTCATTTTTGTAAAATAGTTTTCTATTATTTATTTTTCTAATTTTTTGTTTATAATTGCTTTAAAAATGTACTAGCTTTTTATTTTGAAAAATACTGATAATAGTTAGATATTTTCAAAAATGACCGTTTAATCTATTTTCAAAGTTATTTAGTTTTTGTTTTTCAACTCAACATTTTCCAACAAAAAGACCAAAATTTTAATTTTTTTAAATTTAAGCTGTTACATTGAGCAGTATTTAACACTTTGAAGTATTTCAATAAAAAAATAAGTTAAAAGCAAATAAAAATTATTTTTTGATGACACAGATCGAGCCTACTTAAAGAAAACACTTTACATGATTCATTTTTGTCTCAATTCACGAATGAAGTTAGTAGATTGAATGATTAGCTAATTTTTTTAAATGAAAATAAAACATATTTAGTAATTAATCCAATTTACTTTTTGTCTCAGTTACAAAAATAACTGTTCCGTTTGTTTTTTGTTTTCACATGTACATTAATTACTATTAGCTCTATTTTTTACAGATAGTATTGGACAACCACGTGACATGTAGCAGTGATAACAGTTTATTCGAGGGAAATTCCCAAACATACAACTCTAACTTATCACAAGGCTGGGCCAATGTTCAAGACAGCAGTCTTAGAAGCTCTTCTATTGGTTAGATTAAAATCATTTACTATGTGACAACTTCTAAAAATGTTTAGTGTTAATTTAAACGTCATAGCTCTATTTCAGATAATGGTTTTACTTCAAACGTACTTTTTAGTTTCGCAGATATAAATTTAAATAAAAGTTTACGTTTTGTTGTATTGGCATGTAGACTTCTTTTACTGTTTGGATTAGTTTGGAAAAAAATTTCGATGTTATTACTGCTAAGTAAATTTTTCGTGGCAAATTAGACTTAGTCACGCAATGTAAGGACTTGAAGAATTTACGGAAATTATTGATATTACCCCAGGCATTTAAATCTAAGCGAAACTATTTTATAATTTTTTTTTAAAATTGGCTTGTGTTCCATCATTTGTATATTCATAGCAGATATTAAGGTAAAGTTAGTTAATGTTATTATTTTTTTAGTTTACCAAATTTTTTTGCAGTTTCAATATAACTTTATAATAGAGCAAAAGTTACGTTGCAAATAAAATTTATTTAAAACTAAATATAATTCATGTGATGTTTTGTATTTTCATTAAGGTAAACCTTAAAATATCAATATTTTTTAAACAAATTTATTTGTGGTTGTTTAAAATTTAGCCAAAGTTTGAATAATTAGTAAAAAACAAAATCGTTTTTTTTTCTGTAAAAGAAATCATTTAATCAAAGTTATTACTAAAAGTTTTAATATCACTGTTTGTTTATCATTTAGAAATATTTAAAATCTTCATATCTTAGCAACAAATTTGCATAACAACAGGTGACGTGGTGCCCAATTTACGTCATAATCACCCTAGCAACGTGAATTCTTGTGACAGTGGAAGTACCTCATCAAGAAGCACTTCTATTTCTGGAAGGACTTCATCTTCGTCAAATGCAGGTAAATAAAATTCCAAATATTTTGTTTTAGTATTAGTAGCTAAACTAAAACCAAATCTACTATTTTATATCGAAAACTATAAAACTTACACCTTTTATTTATAGTGTAAGTTAGTTAAACTTAAATCAAAAATTGTATAAACTTGATTTTTAAACTTCTAAACAAATTCGCATTTTACATGATGACCTAAGAGTTTTTTTATTTTGCAACAAAGTTAAGCGAGTCTAAGTCGCGTAAATACTTCGTTTGGGGTAGAATGTCGTGTCTTTTCAAAGTAAAATAGGAATAACGTTAACTAAATTTGATGATTTATCAAAGTGACGCATTTAAATATATTGGACTATGAGTATAAAACTAAGCTTGGTATTTGTACGATAGACCACTTAACTAACTACATAATTATATTACTTTAAAAGTTTGTACATTTTACTTGTTAAAATTTATCGTTTTTGATATAAAGAAGGTAATTAAGCATTCTAATCAAAGATTTTTACCTTACAGAAGTAGATCAACTAACAAGGGTACTTCCGAGTTCATATCTCTCAGGAGCAACTCCTAAATTTATCAAAGATACCACAAGTTACTGGTACAAACCTGATATTACGAGAAAACAGGTTTGAGATGCTATTAAAAACAAATTAAGTTTGTATGGGTAAAAAATATTAATAGCAAAATTTGGCAATTATTTTCTAAATAAACGATAAATGATTAGTTTTGGGTAATTATATCTAATCTAATAAATTTCTTAAATTAATTGATTTTATTAGTTTCACATAATTGCTTTTCTAATCTATCACTTTTGAAAGTTATTACTTTACTAAGTCTTAAATGTTTTTGGCTTTAACAAATAAATCAATTGTCTGTTAGACTAACTCCATTATCTAACTTACTAATTACTTATTATCTAGATTGTTCTCTTTAAAATTTACTAAGTTCTCCATCAATCTAAAAATGTCTATTTTGTATCACTCACTTTTAGTTTTATTTTCTAATAAAACAGTTATTAGGTCAAATGAAATATTTTCGTAATTAAAATAACTCATTATTATCGGTTTTCTTGATCTTTACTAAAAGTATAGACAATTCAAACTTACATAAACTTCACTGAATGATACGTGGTTCAAAACATAATTGAAAGATAATTTATCTTTAAAGTAATACTTGTTTTATTTATAAACTTGTTTTGTGTAGTTTCATTGTGAAAACCGCTGTCTTATACTCTGAAAACCTACAGTTTGAAGTGGTTCAAGTCTGACATTTTATAAATGTTTTAATTTGAATAACAAGTGGTTTTAGTTTGACACCTTATAAATATTTTTTACATTATAAATTACTTTAAAACTAAATCAATAGAACCAAAAATGTTTTGCTTTATTAATAAAATTTGTTAAAATAATTTTCAAAATGTATATTTTATTATCGTAAAGCATTAAATTACTTTTATAAATTTACATTACCATTATGAAAGCAAACTAAAACTTAAAAAATAAATCATGTACATTTGATTAATTAAGATTGATTATTTTGAAATTTATGTTTAAAGTTTATAAAACAAGCTTCTATTAAAAAATCAAACTTTATTTATTGATATTCTGTAGGTTTTAAACGATTACTGGTAATTAAACAATTTATAGGAAATAGACCATAAGAAGAATTTTTACAGGCTCTCCTAATGCTAAGAGATCGACCGGCTGGTAGCTTCGTTGTTAGGGACAGTAGGTTTTTCCCCGGATCTTTTGGTCTTGCCCTGAAAGTTCATCAAGTTCCTGCTGCTGTTCTTGCAACTGCTGATCCCGGAGGTGAAAAACTTTAAACTAAGATAAAAACATTTTCTTTATGAAAAGTAGTTATCTTGTTTTTTTTGCCAGAAAACTATTTAATTAACTGTAGGAAAGTTTGCTAATTTTACGTCTTAGTAATTTGTTTCTATTCACAGTCAATCTGGAAGACGAACTGATCAGACATTACCTGATTGAACCTTCTATGAGAGGAGTTCGATTGAAAGGATGTGCAAATGAACCAGTTTTTGGAAGTTTGTCAGCTCTCATTTATCAACATTCAATTACGAACATCGCATTGCCTTGTAAACTTATCTTACCTACAAACAGTTAGTTTGATTTTAAAATAGTTTATGATAGTTTACATAAAAACAGTAATAACTTTTCAAAAAAAAAAAAGGTTTAAGATGATTTTTGAAGTTCTTTACAAAGCTTTGTTTTCATAAAACTTAGATTACTTATGTTAAAATCATATCAATCATTATTTTTCAGATTTAGAGGTGGTATCAGAGATAGAATCAGATTCAGTTGAGGTGGCAACTTCAGCAGCTGAACTTCTACAACAAGGTGCTGCTTGTAATGTTCTCTTCTTAGGATCTGCTCACACTGAAGCTCTTAGTGGCCCTGAGGTAAGAAGATACAATTGTAGAAAAACTTGATTTATTTTATAATAACTACTAAATATCCTATTTATGTTTTTGTAATCTCATAATAAAGAGTACTACCGTTTAGGTATGATAAACACATACAAAATTAAAATCAAATTACAATGAAACAATTAACGTTTTATTATTACGTCACAAAGGCAATAGAAAGAGCGATGAGGGAATGTACAGAAATTTCAGGTCAAAATATAAAAACTTCAGTCGTTCAATTTAAAGTTTCAACTCAGGGAATTACCCTAACTGACATGTCTAGAAGGTTTGCTAATAGATATACTTAACTAAATTTTTACTTTTTCTGTTTTTATAGTTATTGTTTTAAAATATATCCTTATTTCATGAATTTTATTCTAGTTTAAATATGTTTTTGACGTAAATATGTTCAAATGTATACTGTGCAATATTAATTTTATCCTTAAGAAAAACATTTTTTAATTTTATACAATCAATAAAAACTAATTAAGCAACCTTTTTCAAAACAAACCTTAAAAATTATTGTATAAAACATTCTTTTTTCTTTATTCATACTATAGAAATACTGCCTGTTATTTTTTTGGGAAAAAAAAAAACTAAAACCAATAAATTTAAAGGAGTTTTTAGTTACTGTAGTTACACACAGTTTAATTTTAAAGAACTACGTATTTACTGCTTCTATTAATAATTTACGGGAAAATGTTTTCAATGGAAACATAATATTTTTAATAAAAACAGTTTGTATTGTTTTTTTACAAGTTAACTTTTATTTTTACAACCATAACCTCTCGTATGTAATTACAAACTTTCGTCATTGTTATATTGAACTATTTTTTATTTTATTATTAGAAAAAGGTATTGACGGTAAAGCAAGTAAAGTTAAAATGATTTTGGTTTTACAATTTATAAAGCAAACAATTTCATTTTATGTAACTTACACCTGTGTATAAGATATTACTTAAGATCAGCTGTAAAAACATTCAGTTTGTTTGATAACAATGTTGACCTACTTCAACTGTTTAAACTTCAAGTGTATTACTGTTTAGTTTTTATACTAAAAAAAAAACGCTTTGATTTAAGTAAAAAAAAATGTAAAATATATCTGAACAGATCATTTGTTTTTGAATTTTTAAAACTTAATATAAAATTCAACTTTACTTTTTTCGTTTTCTAATTTTGTGTTGTCATGATTTGTTAAATTATCGACTTAGTTTACTTTTCAAATTGTAGCCCTTTTTTACAGACTATTCTTCCGACGACACTACCCTACTGATTCAGTTAAGTATTGCGGTATGGACCCTTCTTGTGCCCCGCCCCACAACAGAACATGGGACACCACAAAATATAACGGACTTAATAACTCTAGGTATGAGAATTTATATTTTGTCAAGTTTATGTAATTAAGTATAATAACAACTGTAGCTATTTACCTAATTTATAATGACAAATTTCCAACAGGGTTTTCGGATTTGTTGCTAGGAAACAAGGCGGATCCCTTGAGAATCTTTGTCACCTTTTTGCTGAACTGGACAACCAACAACCCTCCTCAGCAATCGTTAATTTTGTCGTCAAAGTTCTTCTCGGAAAGTGACGTCATAATAACAATAATTTTGTCACATAAATGACGTTTTAGTTTGAAACCTCAAATATTTATTGTTCAGTTTTACAAGACGTATATTAAAACACAATACATAAGTTTAAACAAATATTGTTTTTCAAACAACTTGGTTACTAAAGGAATTTGGTTTACTGTAATTAATTATTGTTAAATTTTGACAAGAACCTCCTTTATTTTCAAAGAAATCAACGTTGAATTTAACTACTGTGTGGTTTGGGGAAACATTTAATATTTTGACAACTTTTAAACTTTTTTAAGTTATAGTTAAGCTGTTTCTTAAGCATCATTTAAAAGTTTTTAACTTTTAAACTTTTTTAATCTAAAAATATTTTTCTGCAAAGGTATATGTTTTTATATTTTGTTTTTCAGTGCTCATCTGATCTTAAAAGCAAATAACAACATGCACAAGTTTTTAGCTTTAAAATTAATAGAAAAAGACCACGTTTATACTAATTAAAAAATAATATAAAAAGCTTGAAGTTTAATTTTAAAACTTCTTATAGGTCTTTAAAATAAAGCTGATTTACTTTTGTTTTTTTTCCTTATTTTATAAACTTTTCATTAGGATGTAATTAACCAACGATTTCTCTTGCCAGTTTTTTAAGTGTTGTTAAAGTTTTATTAAAAAACAAAAATTTTATCAAAATCTTACTAAAAACGCAGGCACAAGTTTTGTATTTAATGTTTTTATGATAATGATTTTTACTACAAATTTTCATCTGATGCTTTTGACGATTATTAGTTTTTAGGTTTTGTAATCAAAAAAATAAGATCAAAGTTTTACTGTTTTCGGTTAACAATATTTGTTTTCTATGTTTTTTGTCGTTTTTCTGCCTAGTAAAATTTTAATTAGGTTCTTTTTCTCATAAATCAATCATTGTTTTACAATTATATTTTCTCGATCTATAAAAAACGAAATAGTTCATAATACTTTATTTTTAATCAAATTTAAAAGTTAAATTTTGATAAAGCAACCTTTGAATATCAAATTTTATGACCTGTTTATGTTTTCTGTAACTTTCTTAGTATAATAAAACAAAAATATTTTTATATGTTTTTTTATTTTTCAACTCTTGTTTTTTTACCAGACAATAAAAAACTAAGTAAAATACATTCATAATAAAATAAAACTAATTTTTATAATACCTATTAATAAAAAAATTGTGTTAAAATGTTTTTTAGCAAATAATATAATATTTATCAAATAATCAAGATAGGAGATTTTGTTTTATAATGTAAATACTGTACTGTACAGACTAGGAATAAACTAACAAATATGTCTCTCGTTTTTATGCAAATTTTCATAGTTACACAACAACCACTTATTTGAATAACTCAACTTTAACACCACTTTTGTTATTATAACTAAAATAAAACAACTTTATTGTTTGCGCAATTGTGATGTCATAACCCAATTTTGTCACACAGTGCGTCATATATCTAGGTGATATCAAAAATAACACGTCAATTTAGATGTATTAACTCTGGTTCTTAAGAAGTGAAAAAAATTTTACATAGCGCCATTTGCACAATCTAGATCTTTGCTACTGACATAGCTTTAGATATTCTAAATATAAAAAACAATTTTGACTTTATGATACTACGTATTTAAAACATCTTTTTGATTTTTCGTTTTAGTATTGAATTAGAATATGGTGAGAAGTTTTTAATTTTCCTTGTATATAGAGGTTTTTACCTAAAGTACACGAAGTTTAAAAACTATGTTTTCAACGAATCTAGGGAAAGCAATAATTTGTTGTATAAAAAGTTAAAAACTATGAATTAAAACTTAAACAAAAAGTAAGTAAATAAAAAATTTAAATAAATAAGAAACAGTATTGTAAACTAAGATTTACAGCACATTAAACGGTTAGATAGTTTTTCTTTGACAACAAAAGAAAAAAAAAATTAAAACGCTTTTGTACAATTTTAAGTTTACAGATCGTTTATACACCAAGCACGTTATATACAACTGTAGCGAACTATTTAAATTAAATTGGTAAAAACGTGTCGGAGAGAATCAACTATAGTACGTTGAAAAGTTTAATAACTTGTTATAGTGAATATACACGTAAAATAACGATAATAAATCTTATGCTTCAGTTCACACATGTGCTTACGTCATTTTTTAATAAACAGCCTAGTTAAAATTTATTTTCTTAAGTTAATATAGATTCATTTTTATTTACAGTTGAAATTAATCTTAACCTTTTTATTTTAACCACGTTTTCTATTGTAAACAACCTGTTTTTGATGGCTACTTGTTCAATACATTTTTGTCCTAATACCATATTATGGTCTAAAGTAATTGTTAAACATATTTTTGTAACAAAAACATTAAATTATTGACACACTAAAACTGTTTCTGAGAAATTTTTTTGTTGCCCAAGCAAAGGTTTTTTACTAGAATAGTTTTTTTTCTATGAAATAATCAAACTAATTTTAAAAAAAACTAAAAAAAAACTTACTGATTCCCAAAAAATGTTTTTAAATTATTTGACAAATGAAGACATTTGTAATCTATTTACATAAGAGTTTTGTATTAAAAGTAAGCTGCTTTTAAAGTTGTTTTAATAGAGATCATAATTAGCTTCAAAACTTATGAAAAACTGTATAAAATTTATACTTTATAATTGGAATATTTAAAGAAAAGTGTCCTTACTAATTGGCAAATATGTCATAAACATAAAAAGGATTACTATGGTATTGTAAAAAGAGCCATGGGGAAATGTGCGGAAGTTTCAAGTCAAAATATAAAAACTTCCGTCATTCAATTTAAAGTTTCAACTTTAACCTAAACTGATATGTCTAGGAGGTTTTATTTTAGATTTTTCAGATCTTTGAAACGTCTTATTTTCACTATCTTTACGAATAAACTTTCTATTGAATTAAATAAACATAAAATAACTATATATATACAATTTATTAGTTCTAGTAAACTGTACAAACAAAAAATTGTTTGATTGTTTTGAAATGAAATAAAAACTTGAAGTTTAAAAAATATTGGTTGTATACAGGATTTCTATCTTCAAAAGCTACAAACTTAGTTGTTAAAAAAAGCACAAAATTCATAAACGTTTTAAAAAAGCATCTTTTTTGATGAACTTAAACTTTTGTGATTGCTGAAACTTTTTAAATGAAAAATCGCTATGATTTTTTTGTTTGACCTCACACAATAATCATTTATAAACAACTAAGTTTTTTACCGTAAGTTACTTAAATATTTATTAGTTTCCTTTTGTTCTTGTTTTTAAACTTTTTTACTTTACGCCAACTTACTAAAACTAAAGACATAAAAATGCTGAAAACAAAAAATTGGCAAAAGCTAACTTAAAATGTCTATATTTCTTTTGACTATTTTCCGTATTTAGTTTAGATAAACTTTATACATACAAATAATGTATTATTTTATTTAATTAATTTAAAAGCAATAAATGTTTAAAACCCAACAGTAATGGATGCAGGATAATAATTTAATTGGTTAAATAAATTACAAAGCTTAACATTATAACCTAAAATAACTTTAATTGAAAATTAATCGTAGCGATTGTGTATTTTTTTTTCAACATTCAAACAGTTAAACATTTTAAGCAAGAGTATATAATTACAAACTTTACAAAACAACATAATACTCGTGACCTTAAAATAATGTTTTTATTTTGATAGTAAGGCACATTAACGAAGAAACTTTTTTTAATTCTTAAATTTTCTTACAGCTATTACACAAAACAGTTAGCTTCAAGTCAACTCTATTCAGCTGTAAAAACACTCTATTGTTACTTAATTACAATACTTGACCTGAGTTTGTTGATGTAATTAAATAAAAAATGTATTACTGATGTAAAATAAAAACCAGATGTTATCAAAAATCTACCAATGATACCTTGAAGCTTGCAAACATAAAACTGTTCATATGAGAAAAAAATTTCCGGTAAAAATTAAGATAAGTTTGAAAATAAGCAAAAAAATAATAAGATATAGTATAAGAATTCGTTATTAATTAAATAAAATAAAAGTAAAAGAACTTAGAAAAATATAAAGTCTTTTTATTAATGTTAGTTTTGGTTTATTTAAATAATTTGTATTATAATAATTAATTACTAAAATAGTAATTCTAATTATAAAAAATATTTTTATTACATATCATAGCATACTCAAAGTTATAGCAAGCAAAATTGTTAGCGTTTTTGTGTAAATAGTTTAAAGCAAAATAGTCACTATAACATGAATAACTGTTCTCCTACAACATTTTTTGGTAAATATTAAAAAAAGTTTATTTTAAAACTGGAACCTAACTAAACAAAGCAAATACAACAATATTTTAGTTTGTGCAAAAAAAAAAAACAACAATGCTAGTATGAGTAAAATAAAAACATTTAGTAGAAATAGATATTGGAAATTTGTACAATGTTATTTTTAATTACTTTTAAGTAACCCTGTTACAAGCCTTTTTTGGTGTAAATTACAAAAGTTATATTTATCTTCATGATAAAACTTAGTCGTATCATGTTAGTTAGAGACTAAACCAACATTTAAACACAAACCAAGTTAATCTAAAATAGTCTTTTTCGATTTGAATTCTGCCAAAAACAATAAATAGAATTTCAAATATATTAAAATAAGAAAAAGTTTATAATTATTATCCAAATAGTTACTTTGTACTATACTCACTAAGTAAACTGTTGTTAAGTAGTTGCGCTTTCTAACATTATATAATAGATATTAGAAAATAATAACGTTGTTGGTTATTAAATTTGTGTTTTTTTGTTCATATAATTTTATAGGAAGAGCTACTTGAATTTTGATTTTAAAAACAGCTTTAAAAATTTTAATGAACTGTATAGAAATAGTAAAAACAATAGCATTGTTGTATTGTTATAAATACTTGTGGTTTTGTGTTTAACATCTTGACATAAGTTTTTATTCTGATTTTCAATTTTATACAAAAACAAAATTTAATTGGTCTTTAATAAAACATTAGAATAATTCTTTGAAGTCGATTTTATCAAAAAATTTTCAGTGGCAATAAAAATGAAATTAAGATGTCATGACTAAAGTTATGACCAGCCAAATAAATACTGTATCACTAATTACGAACAGTGTACTATAAAACAATAGGCTAAACTGTTTAAAACAATGAGTACAACAATACAATTAAGAAGTTTGTTTTATGATGTTTACAAATAAGCTGCTATTTTATTATTTTATAAGTCACAATGGTTAAAGCTGTTATTGTTTTATCTTGTTAAAGTATTTTATCATTGTAAATTAAATCTTTTCAAACTTAAATAATTAGTATGTTAATTTCTATTTGTTAAGCTTACAATGCTCAAAGTTCTAAAAAAAAATTCACAAATTAACTTTCAATATATAAGAGAACATGTTTTGAGTATTTTCAAAGTTAAACTATATTTGTTAAACAAGCAATTTTTGATTAATTTTGAAGTTGTAATAAACAATTGCTTAAATTTTTATTACAATTTTTTATTTTCTATTCAGTATAGACTGAACTTTCAAAAATTTCTAACCTTTTTTTATTAGTTTAAGAATTAGTAAAAATAGATTTATTTTTCTGGTCAAAGGAAATACTTTAAGGTGCAGAGTTATACTATTGCAAAAACATAGGTATCCTTAATATTAATAGAAATTAAATAATAATTTTTTTTTGTTATATTTCTTTTATAAACTTAACAAACAGTAAGTCTTTTTCTT
The DNA here is from genome assembly GCF_965202585.1 of Thalia democratica. Taxonomy (NCBI): domain Eukaryota; kingdom Metazoa; phylum Chordata; class Thaliacea; order Salpida; family Salpidae; genus Thalia; species Thalia democratica. The sequence continues at coordinate 38,007,619 of NC_139173.1, read as the reverse complement.
TAACATAAGTTATATATATATATCTTTAAAAAAATATTTTGATTACATATAACTTTGAAAACTTTGAAAATACTATTTATTTAAAGGGTTGTAACAATGGTTTAAATAAAATTAGTATATTATAAGTATATTTTTTATTTAACAATTTATTTAATAACATATTTCTTAATTTAGATTCCCTAAAAATTAATTGACTTAAACAACACAATTGATTTAAAAGTGTTAAAATTTTTAGAAAATTAAACTTTAGCTTTAAACTATTTAGACTAAAGTTGTAAAAACTATACAACTAAAGTGATGTAAACAAATTTCAATTGTAAAAACTTTTGTTTCTCATTACTTAGTCTAGTTAGTCATTATTTTTTCTTTCTATCAAGCTTAGCATGTTTTGACTTTGAAAGTTTTATTATTTGACTGATGTTTACTACTGAATGATGTTTTCTACAAAATTAGAAAGTTGTTCTAGTTTTTACACGCTTGCTATACATCAACAATGTAACTAAATAACAAACTTACATTTAAAATAATATTCATTGTAAGATTTTTCACGATTACAGAAACAATAAATAAATGTAAAAAGTAGTATCAAACTTTACTTACATTTAATTGATGTTGTAATTGTAAACTGAATTTTTTTAGCTCAAAGAAACTTAGTTTTTACAAACAAAGATTTTCATATTTGTTTAATTTATTTCTTGAAAAAATATGAAAATACATAAACTACATAATAATATAATAGAAACATAGATAAAAGTCTCAATAAAATTAATTTTAAACTGAATATCTTTAAAATCATATTACTTTCAATTCCAACCGTTTGTTTTAGTCAAAGTTTTATTTTCATGTCTCAATATTATAAATTTCAAACAAAATCGATAAAACTTCTCACAAACAATTGAAAATTAAAAGTTTCTTTCCAGTGATTGCCACATGTTTCTTACTGCGTTGACTTCTCTCCCGCATTCAGCAAACTCTTCTCTCAATTCCTTCGGCCGTTCTCTCGAACTCACGCCGGACAGCAGCAGGTTTTTCTGTGAACGAAACTAAATAAAACAAACTTAAATTTATCAAAAATAAAAGTCTGAATGACAGGTGTGTATTACACAAGTAAAAAAATTCGAACAATTAAATAAATAAATCAAACTTATCTACAAAACTTTAAAAAGCAACCATACGAGACATACGCTGTTTGCAATTAAACTCACGGTTCTCACTTCTCTCGCCTCACTCCCTCTCAAAAAATCCTTGTTGAGGAAATTTTCAACTGCGGCTTCGAGCTTGCCTCGTCCAATCACCAGCAAGTTTTTTCGATTCTCGTACAATCAGCAGGCTGAGCTGGTAGACGTCTTCCGGTTGATACAAAACAATATACTCTGGGTACATCTTTGATTTTGATTAATATTTAGTTTTTAGCGGTTCTATTAGTTTTTTTTTATTAATGGTTCACATAGTTTTTTGTCTCGTCTATAAAAGATAGCTTTACTGACTGAATTGTAATGAGCTTATTTAAATAAAGATGTGAAAATTATTTTTTTTACAACTAGGTTTCGGTGACAAAAAATTGCGATCTCTTTAAGTAAAATAAAAAATTAAAATAAAATTTCAGTTTACTTTTTTATAAAATTTGAAGTTTTTTTTATTTTCAAACTTCAGTTAATTAAGCTAAAAATTACTCATTGCTACCAGAAAATTAATATTAAAATTGAATTTAACCAGTAGTAGCAGTAGTATGAAAAGAACTTTTTCCTTTTCATACTGATCTTCAGAGTACTATCTACCTGTAATATATAAATGTTTTAATTAACAATTTATCAGTAACGTGTTTAACAACATTATTATTACAGATTATAATTTAATAATGCGAACTTGCAACACCACCGTCACGACTCCCACGGGAGTATTCACCTACCACGACACCCCAGTGGTCACCATCTGCCAGGCCAAGGTCGAGTGCGCCCGTCGCAACCAAATCCTCGCCCCAGTGACAAACTGGGGCGATCTGAACGCGTTGCTAAGCGTCGCCAACGACAAGGACCCAAACTGCCGCTTTCACTACGGCTACCACGACTACTTCATCGGGTTGGATGTGAGCGTTTGCGATGGGGTGGAGACCCGCCTCTTCACTAATAACCAGCTGTGGAACGATAGCGAACACAGACAGATGTACAGGTGGACCGGAAGCAAGACGAAAGACATCAACGTCGCTGTGTACAACCCTTACTATAGCACGATGGTCGTTGGCAAGAACCACATCTACAAAGGCTACAAGCTCAGATTCATTTGCTTAGATCCAAACAACTCAACCAGTTCAAACTCCGAGCCGCTGAAGAGCGCTCCAAGCGGTCAAAAACTCGGCTCTTACCCGAGTTTTAATGTGCTGTTGGTGGTGGCCTTGCTTGGCGTTATTGTGTTTTTGTTGGTGGCAAGAAAGAAGGACAAAAAGAAAAATTGCGACCTTAGGAAAGAGAATGAGCTTCTTAAAGGCCAGGGTTGTTAAAATTTACTTAAAAAAAAATTTTGGGAGAGTTTTGTTTTTAATAAAGTTTTGTTTTCGCTTCAAATTTTACAATAAATGATACTTGTTTTTTACCTTCTCATATTATTTTAATTTGTAAAATAACTCGACTAACTAGGCTAAAATTTTATATTAACTTAAAAATATACACTATAACTATACGCAACGATCAAGTCTGAAACAATTGCCATACTTCAAGTATAGAAAAACAAATGTTTGTTTTAATGACCACTTAAACTAAAAAGGTTTCGTTTTTTAGAATATATTATAAAAAATTATACTTTTTGGTTTTAAATTTTTTACTTTAAAAACATTTTAAATTTTTTTTATTTTTTTTTTACTGACCAAAGGTAGTATAACGATCTATAGTTATTTAAAAGAATTTAAAGCATAGTCTAAATGTAAAATTGAAAATAGTTATTTTGAAAAACCTACAAGTTTAATAAACATTCTTAAGTTTTCATGAGATTCAAGTGTGTTAAAAGAAATTACGACTTCTTCAAGTAAAACTAAATAGTAAACTACACATTTTTTGTCACTGAAATCTGGTTGTAAATAAAATATTTAATTTGCACATCTTTATTTAAATAAGCTCTTTACATTTCATAAAAATTGAGCAATCTCTTTTAGTTAAAACGAATAACCGTATAAACAAAGTGTCTAAACTAAACCTATCTACAATTTACACTATTTAACTAAAGTTTTAAGTTTTTATACAGGTTTCAATAATAACATTTAATACTCACCTTGAGATTTTTGTTTTGTTTTTCAATTTATTTTTTTAAGAGTTTGAAAAATGTTTTTGATTTAAAACACTACAACACAGATTTGAATTTTAATCTTAAATCATTTGATGTTCTTGACCAGTTTTTAAAGTGACATTAATGCAACAACTATTAAGTCACACAAACTAACAAAACTATTACGTTCAAATAAAAAAGTTAAATTAAACTTTTGTCTTACAAATTAAAATTATTGAGGCCTAAATATGTTATTTTAAATATTTTATTCGACATATAACGTTTTGCATATTTTAATTTTTTTTACGTAAAATAAAAACAAAATTAAGCTTTTGTTGTTGTGAAAAAAAAAAAACCATTTAACATGTAATTATGTTTTTTAAACATACAAGTCATAAAAACTCAAAAATTAAATGAGTAATCAAATTAATAATCAACAGACATATATAGGTTAATGTTTTGATTAAAAAATACTTAGCATAATGCTTGGTAAATATAAAACTAAAAAGATATAAAATTAATAACAAAAATGCAATAAAACATTATGTGTTTTTTTATTCTCTTTCAATTTAAATTATGGGTTTTAAAACTTCCATAAAAAAAAATCAACACATCTGTACTTAAAACTGATTAACTTTTTTTATTAATTTTTTTTTAATATTTTGCAACTAATTAAAGTTGAACAAATAGTTAGTTTGGAGTGTAATGGAAATGCGTAATTTTTAATGTAATAACTTGACTTAGTTAGGCAAATCTCGTTAATAAAAACGAGCGTTTCTACATTTATTTGTTTACATTTGCATTGAATTTTATCTAACTTTAATTACACTTTAACTTAAAAAATGTTTCAGTTTAGTTGTTTAATTACACTGTATTTAACAAGTAGCGTTTAACTAAATTAGATCATTAGGAAAAATATTAAGATAAATCAGGGGCGTCGCGTTGGGTGTTGCATTGCCGCAATTGCACCACCTTAAAATTTGTAAAAAAAAAGTTAGGTATCTATATCGTTTTATTTATCTTTTAGAATAAAGTCTTCTACAAAACTCAAATTTAGACAGCGACCTTTTTACTTACTTAACTTAAGTTTTTAAAAACCGCAAATTCAACAATGGCACAAAACTACAAAATCAAATAAGTTTTACTGGCGCAGAAAATACAAAAAACCAGTTCCAAACTTTTGTTCGGAGTTTAAGCTCGGAGTTTAGTGGATTGAATTATATCACACTTTAATTACACTTTAAAAACATGTTAGTAAATTTTTCAATTTAGTTGGTTAACTACACTGTATTTTAAAGTAGCGTTTAACTAAATTAGATCAATAAGAAAAATATTAATATAAATCAGGGGCGTTGCGTTGGGTGTTGCATTACCGCAATTGCACCACCTTAAAGTTTATAAAAAAAAAAATAAGTATTAATGTCGTTTTATTTATTTTTTAGAATAAGATCTTTTATAAAGCTTAAACTTAGACAGCGACCATTTTCTTACTTCACTATTAGATACCCGCCGAAAATGAACTCAAAAAAGAATTTTTTTCAAGAATTACCGCAAAGTTAATATCTTGCGGTAAGTAAGCTAAGATGAAAATTTCCTAAAACACTACGGACTTAAGTATCATTCCACAAGCTATTGTAAACAAAAAATGAAAACAAAGCTAAGCAGAGCAGAGGCAACTCGAGCAGAAGCGACTCGAGCAGAGGCAACTAGAGCAGAGGCAACTTGGGCACGGGTAACTCGACAATTTTGTTTTTCTTTAATTTTCAGCACCACCTAAGAAAAATACCACGCAACGCCACTGGTATAAATAGTTATTATAATACAGCCTTAAAATAAAAACTATTTGAATGTTTAAAATAAAGTTTTGAATAAAAAAAAAACAAAAATTTGAGAACTTTATAGTTTACATAGTAACTTTTAGCTTGCATACTTACTAGATGCGTAAAGTTTTACCTAATCGAACTAGTAAATTCAAGAAGTTATAAGCGTAAATAGAAAAATAGTTATATCTGAAACAGATGAATTACAATGATAACTGAGTAATTAAATGTAAAATATAGAATTTAATTAAATGTGAGAATAAAAATACGGTTTTATTTAATTAGCAAACTTTTTAAAATACCAAAACTATCTCTAAGTTAAGAATACTTAATAACTTAATTATTAAGTCCTGCACTTTTTCTTAGCAGATAGAATTTGAAAACTATTAATAAGTTAAAAATAACTAAAAGTTTTATGATACAATGTGAATAGACTTTATCATTTAAGTTTCAAGTAAAATCAAACATAAGAATAGTTCAAAATGTCGGTGTTTTAGCTGTTTCAAAAATGAAGCTTTAAAGAAACTTTTGTCAGAAAGAGCTGCTCAAACATTTCTACTTTGAATGTAGAAGTGTTGTTTTGTCTGACTAATGCTATGAAATTTTAGTAAACAAAGAATAATATATAAATCATTTTATCATAGTTACTTAACAAAGGCACAATCAGTTTAAGTCCTAAAAACACTTTTAGCCTACATATTAGATTTGTTGTATAAACTTTATACATAATTGAATTAATAAAATTTCTGTCTGCAAATCTAAGAGCTTATCAGAAAAAATAAGTCAAAGTTTTATTTCATATTTTTTTTTTTGCGCTAAGCGTCTGAAAAGTATAAACTAAAAATCAAAATTAAATTAATTAAACACTTTGTATGGCTTTAAACGGTCGTTACAAAAAATCTTAAGTTTTTTTATAAACTTAAAAAATAGTTTGTATGTAGTACACAAAGTCTTATAGTATTTGTTAATGTTAAAAAGCAAAAACCTTATTGATTGACAAATAAACTTTTTTTAATCTAAACACATAAAAGTTTTATAATTTAGTTTATAAAGTTAAGTAAATTTTAAACCTTTAAAAGTAATTTAATTAATTTTCATCTAAATCCGGTATACATTGCAACGTTTACTTTTATTAAATATTAAAAAAACAAAAAAAAAAACATAGCAATAAAGATTTTAGAAATTAAAAAAAATACTGTTAGGCTGAAATAAATGTTAAATAAATGCTTCAGAACAAAAATTAAAAAAAATATTTAGTTGTAAGTTCTATATTGCTAAAAAATCATGACAAACTTAAATTGTATATAACTTGACTTTGAATGAATAGATGTTTTAATATTTGTAATAATTCTAATTATAAACTTGAAAACGCTGGTATGTTTTAGTGTTTTAGTAAATGTTTATGTTTTTTCATATGTAAAATAAAAACAAACACTTTAGTAAACTTTCATGAAAAGTAAAGCAGTAATGTAGTTTAAATACACATCCAAAGAAAGTGTTTTGTTCAGTTTAGTTTCAACAGTTAATTATCAAACAGAGGCAAATTTACAAAAAAAAAAAACAATAAATTATAAGCGCTAAATAAAAAAAAATCTTGAAAGTAGGTCAAATGTGATTTGCGATTTTTAGAGGAATATTTTAAATATTTAGTCTGTGAAACCAGCTTACTTTTTTATTTAAACTCTTTAATGTTTTAGTGTTGTTTTACTTTTTTCTAAAACAACTAATAAATCAACCTTTTAAGTTGTTAATTTTAGCTTCTTTTTAAAAAAACAATTAACAAATAGTTTTTAGCAGCATATGTTTTGCGATTGGGTAGATATTTCATTGAATAGCAACAATTTTTTTTAAAAGGTTATACTAATAAACTTCTGAAATCTATAGTTTTATTTATTACGCTAGTTATTTTTGTTTTTGGTTTTTTAGTTTTATCTTTAACTTTGATTTGTTTTTTTTTTTGTGAGAGTTGCAAAACAAATAGTTTTAATTGAAAACGAGTTAAAAGTTCATAAAAGGTATTGCAGTTTTGTTGTTATTATTTTTAGGTGTTTTATATCTTTTTAGTTTTATATTTTTAAGCATAATGCTAAGTATCTTTTAATCATAACTTTAATCTATATATGTTTGTTTATTTCTAGTTTGATTATTCATTTAATTTTTGACTTTTTAGAAATATGTGTTTTAAAAACATGATAGTATATCATTTTCACAGTAACAAAGTTTTAAATTTGTATAAATCTAACTTTCAAAAAATCAGAATATACAAAACGTTACATGTCAAATATCTAAAATATTAATTTATGCCTCATTAATTTTAATTTGTTCGAATAAATATTTATTTTATTTTTTAAAGTTAAACATAATTGTTTTGTTTGTTTGATTTTATTGTTGTTTCGTAATCAATCAAGAGCATGAAAAGATTTAAGATTAAAGTTTAGTCTGTGTTATAGTGTTTTAAATCAAAAATATATTTTAAAGGTTTAAATAAATAAAAATATTAAATAAGTAAAGCAGAAAAAGACAAAATAAAAATCTCAAGGTGAGTATTAAATATTATTATTGAGACATGTATAAGTATTTAAAACTTTAGTAAAATAATGTAAATCGTAGAGGGGTTTAGTTTCAAAAACATTTAGTGTTTTCAGTTACTTGAAACCTTTACTAATTATGCATAAAATAGAAAAAAATAAAAAAAGTCATTTAGTCTTACAATAAATACTGATATTTTAATTAATTATTTAGTTGGACTACATTTTTTATAAGCGTACTATAAGATAAGGTGTTCTCTTTGATAAAAGATGTGTTGAAATCAAAAATGTTACTTTAATAATTACTATTTGAGAAACTCAAATAGTTTCCAAAAGAGAAACATCGAATAACTTTGTATACGAAAAAAAAACAGATCGGTTTTATTCTTTAGCGTTAAACAAACGTTTTGTGGTTCACCGAAATTAATTAACTTTGGAAAGATTAATGTTGGCACATTTTTAACAGGGACGTATCTTGGTTCGTTTTTCTTTAAATCTACAGACACATATTAAGTGTGTAACATCAACGTTTGATTATTGAAACAAATGTCACAAACCAAGATTCGTAAAATGTTAATTTCTTCTATCACACTTGAAACTCATGAAAACTTAAGTATGTTTATTAAACTTGTAAGTTTTGCAAAAAAAAATTCACTTTAGACCGTGCTTTAATTTTCTAAAAAAAACTATATATCATTATGCTATTGAATAAAATGTTTTCATTAAAAACAAAACTTTTCAGTTTTATGATTTAAGCAAATCTGCATTTAATTTTCTAGACTTGCAGTATGGCGATCGTTACGTGAAGCTTATCTGTACATGCTGTATAATTTTAACTTTATAGTTTTTTCGCCAAATTATTCAAGTTAATTTAAAAATAAAATTTAATACTCATATAAATGAAACAGCATAAATTAGTATCATTTATTGTACAAATTTTAGAAAAAACAACACTTTATTGAAAACAAAACTCTCTTTATAGTAAATTTTAACAACCCTGGTTTTTAAGATGGTCAATTTCTTTCCTAAGGTCACAATTTTCCTTTTCTTTCTTCCTTCTTGCTTTTCTTTCATTCAACAAAAACACAACAACGCCAAGCAAGGCCACCGCCAACAGCACATTAAAACTCGGGTAAGAGCCGAGTTGTTGACCGCTAGGAGCGCTCTTGAGCGGCTCGGAGTTTGAACCGGTTGAGTTGTTGGGATCTAAGCAGATGAACCTGAACTTGTAGCCGTTGTTGGGGTTCTCAGCAACGACCAGCGTGCTATAGTAAGGGTTGTACACCGCGACGTTGACGTCTTTCGTCTTGCTTCCGGTCCACCTGTACATCTGTCCGTGCTCGCTATCGTTCCACAACTTGTTGTTGGTAAAGAGGCGGGTCTCCACCCCATGGCAAATGCTCACATCCAGCCCGATGAAGTAGTCCTGGTAGCCGTAGTGAAAGCGGCAGTTGGGGTCCTTGTTGTTGGCGACGCTCAGCAACGCGTTAAGATCGCCCCAGTTAGTCACTGGGGCGAGGATTTGGTTGCGACGGGCGCATTCGACCTTGGCCTGGCAGATGGTGACCACTGGGGTGTCGTGGTAGGTGAATACACCCGTGGGAGTTGTGACGGTGGTGTTGCAAGTTCGCATCATTAAATTATTATCTGTAATAATAATGTTGTTAAGTATGTTACTGAGATTATGTAACTTATACTATTCACTAAATTATATACAAATAGAGTTGTTAAATACGTTACTGATAAACTATAACTTAAAACAACTATATCTTACAGGTAGCTGGTACTCTGAAGATTAGTATGAAAAGGAAAAAGTTCTTTCTTGGACTACTGCTACTAATTTAATTCAATTTCCTGGTAGCAAGGAGTAAGCCTTTTTAGTATTACATTGTAAAATCAATTCAAGTCTTTAAAAGAAAAGTTGTTTAATGAAACTTTGTAAATAATAAATTCGAAGCTGAAGACAATTTTACAAAACGAATAAAAGAAATTTAGTTTGTCTTTTTTGGTTTGGTTTTATATATATAGACACTATCAATAGCGTTTATTTGTTTAATAATAAAAAAAAATATCGATAAAATAAATAAAAAAAAATAAAAAAAATATTAATAACAGTGTATTATATCATATAAGTGGTTTTCTAATACACTTATTAAACTTATTTGTTATAAATTATCATTTCATAATTTTCTATAACTTTATTACTTTTTATACTATGTTGCATGAACATTAACACACTTCTAAAACTATTCTAAATCAAAGCATAGTTGAAAATTCTATTTGAAGCTGTACGGTGCTTAAACTTTTTTAAAGCTAGTTGTGAATATTTTACTATTATAAACTATTGTTGTTTAAGTAGCTTGTTTACTTTTGGAAGCTAATTTGTGTAATTTATTCTAAGCACATTTATCATTGTAAGTTTAACAAATAGTTATTAACGTACTAATTATTAATGTTTAATAAAGTTTACTTTACAATGATAAACCGTTTTAATAAGATTAAACAATAGCAGATTAAACCATTGTGACTTATGAATTTTAAGTAAACATAAAAAACAAACTTCTTAAGTTTGTTGTTATACTCATTGTTTTAAACAATATAGCTTATTCTTTTGTAGTGCACTGTATTTTAATCGGTGATCCAGTATTTTTTAATAGATTATAACTTTTACCTCGACATTAAATTTCACTTATATTGTTATTGAAAAGCACTTGATAAAAATCAATTTAAAAAAAGTTGATTTATTGATTTATCCGAGAATAAAAATAAAAAGTAGGAAAAACTGTTATCTATGTTATAATGACTATGTTTCCTTAAATTACTAGCACAACAGTAACAATTTAGTGGGTTATAACTTAAAGCTTACTACCCATTGTAACAAATAAGGTGTTTTAATTTAGAATTAGTCTAAAAAAATTATAAAGAAAAGCGAACTTGAATAATGTTCTACTTATTTTCGTTTCACATTTAATTTAAACAACTTTAATCTTTAAAAAAAAAGTTGACAAAATAAGTTTATTTTATTGACAACTTGAAATGTCAAACAAAGTTTAAGGGTGTAACAATAGTGTTTGTTTTTGACAGTACACATATTTTTACGTCAAACAAGTTTAAAATAACTGCAAAACTGTTCAAAAGTACTAATAACTTTTCCCTAAAGTTTTAACTATTGTATTTTTCCCAAATCTCTTTTAACTTTTCTTGGAACTTCAACTGAAACTTAAGTTCTTAAAAACCGCAAGATCAACAATGGCACAAACCTACAAATTCAAATAAGTTTTACTAGCGCAGAAAATACAAAAACCAGTTTTAAACTTTTAGATATCAAGTTTGATTTAAATACATTAAATACAGTTTTACTTCTACCGAGATTCTTTTAATACAAAAAAAGTAAAGTACTGTAGCAGTTTGAAAGTGAGTGTTGTAAAGTGTCAATTATACAAGTTTTATTAATTTAAAATGTATAAAATACTAAAAAAAACTAATTCAACTTAGTTTTGTTTCACTCTTGTATTTGGTAGAGTTATTGTTGATGCCAATCTTAATATGAGGTTTTATACTTTCAATTATTAACTTAGAAAACTAGAGTTAAAGAATTTAAACATATTTCTAAGTGTCTAGTAAAGTTAAATGAAGCTAATTCCTTTAACAGTTTAAAGCTCCTTAATATCGTACACAAATACTGATCTACTGAAAATCTGTTTCAAAGTTAACTTGATAATAAAACGAATATTATGTGTTAAAATTCAAACCTTATTATGTTTTTGACCTATATTTAAGTTTAAATTAAATAAAAAGTTGTATAGCGCCTACATTTAGTCTGTAATTTCATTCTACTGTTTCGGTTAAAGAGTAAAAACAAATTATAAACTCAGTCCAAAAACTTAACCATAAATAGTTTTTACGTTAATATGTGATATTAGTATACAATTTTAAGTTAAGTCACAGAGAACTATGTTATGCGTCACACCTTTGATGTTTAGCCGAACATATTCTGGTATATCTGATATAAATATGTCATTTCTACAGGACAAAAGTGGCACACACTTTCGGTAAACTAGTATTATTTTGTTTGCGTCGGAGCAAAAAGTGACAGATGTTTGTTGTGTTGCCAAGGAATAATCTGGTATCAAAGTTTTATCAAAGTAAATATCTATTATATGATTAGAGTGACGTTTAATATTTTTAAATAATTAAACATACTTTTAGTATTATGAAGTTTTATTTTTGTATATTTGCAATAGAAGCTAAATCAAAACACTCACAACGTATATTGTTTGTTGTAATGTAATTTCTATTTGTTCAATTTGCAAATTGTTCTTATGGAAGCCTTAAAAAATTGATAAAGTTGTAAATTTTCAATATATTTTAATAAACAAGTGAAGCATGTTGGTAATCTTAACATACTTTATAGTAATAAGGAAATATTCGCTTAAATTCAAGTTGTTGTTTACATTTCAGAGATAATTACTTTGCCTACAACCTAAAATTTTCATTATTACTTGTCTTACAACAATCACAAGATAGTTTATTATTTGTTGTGAAAACTTATCATCTTTTATTGGTCTTTTATTCCCTATATTTAGCATTTAAACCAATCCTCGATCCTTTAACAAATATGCATTTAGTTGTATTTTAAATGACCGCCAGTGGGCGTTAGACAATTTTTTATCAAATCACACAATAAAACTTTAAAAATGTTTGTTATAATGCTCATTAGCCTCTAGCTAGCGCACTACGTGCAGCTCGATATGTTGTTCGTTATCTTTCTTTTTGGCTCAGTTAGCAATAAGATCGTGCAAAAAGCACACTAATTTTAAAAAACTTAAGACACTGATTGAGTTTGAGAACTTTGTTATGATTGTCATTTATAAGAACTTTATGTATATTTGTATAACTGTATTGTAATGTGCTTAGTTAAGCCATAAGACCGTGCGAGAGGCACAGTAATTGATTTTAAGAACTTTTTTATTGTTTTCATTTTATAAGATCTTGATTTTTATTTGCATTATCGTATTGTATTACGCTTAGTTTAGCCATCGTTGTGCATGAAGCACGACAATTTTAATATTCTGTATTATTAGTAGTATTTTTAGTAAGACCTATTTTGTGTTTAAGATTGTGTCATTCAGACACTTTAAGAACGTTATTAAGACATTTTAATTTGTAGAATTTGGTTTTTACTTGTTGTTGGTATATTCGCAGTTTTATTATACTGATAAATTAGCTGCTTTATCATATCTACTTCCTAATTTTGACATTAACATCACGTTTTCAGTAAACTCACTTCATTAAAGAAATTATATAGATTAAGCGTCTTACATACTTATTAATTACTAAGTTGTTACCTGATGAATAAGGTAAATTCAGTAAAAGCCTTAAGAGCACAAAAAAAGGGATTTTCCCCAGTTAAAGATCTTTCTTACTCCAGGCCAATTAGGACTACATTCCAACGTTTTACAGAAGTTTAAATCAATTTTATTTTCAAAAATTAACGCTATGTTCACCTTAAATTTTCTAACCCTGAGGTATAAAAAAATTCTTTGCACCTGTACATAGCCTAAATACTGCATTTAATTGAGAAAGTTAGGCTACACGCAATTTTGAGTTTTTTTAGACAATTACTTAATCAAAGTGGTATTAACAGGCAATTAGATGTAAAAGTTTTTCTTGGAAATTGTTTTAAAATTCTCATCTTTTGTAAATTTATAAAAGCTGCAAACTTTTTGTGACTATAAACTATTTTCAAGTTATAAATTAGTTTTGAAACGTTTAGCAAAAGTTTAACTTAAAACTTTTAATATTAAGTTTAAATATCAACTAAGTTTAAAATACTTTTGTTTGTTTAACTAGCTTAAATAATAAAAGTATTCGGTTTTAATTTTTTAACTTCTGTTATTTATTATAGATTTAATATACAAATCACTGAGCTATGATGAGCATTCTTGTTATTTTAAATTTAAAACTTATCGTAAATCCGACACATGCTTATATTTCAAAACTTAATAATTTATTTAAACTGAAAACGACTATTTTGCAGTTTAACAAATTATATTTTTTTTGTAATCTGAACTTTTGTTATTTATAACGCAATTAATTTCTTTATTTATTTTGGTTGGAATTTGATATAATTTGTTCCAAATTAAAATCAAATTAAAATTAAGCCCTAATATTTTTCAGTAAGAACTCAATTAATTTATAATAAAAAAAAATTTACAATCGTCACTAAGTTGGAAGATCCAACTAATAAAATATTTTCGTAGAATGAAATAAAATAATAAACTTTATCTTGGTTTTTTATCTGTTTAATTAAGAGTTTCGACCCTTTTTATTTATTTGCACAACTATTTCTTTTAAAACTATCATTTAAAATATATGGACATTTTTGATAAGTCTCAAAAACATATAAAGAATGCAAACAAACTGGTTTGTTACGTACAAGCTTTCTATGACTTTTGTGACGTCATTAGTTTGTTTTATTTCCCGCCAAGCAAACTTTTGCAAACAAAAAATGTTAAAAAGGGAGTGTAAAATTAAAATAAGAATGGAAAACTTTATAAGGGGTTTCAATAATAAAACTTTTATCGTTGACAGGTAAAATTGTCTCCGTTCAAATTTGTCTGTTTCAGCAAAAGTGTCTTTGTGAAAAAGAGACCCTTCGTGCAAAAGTGTCTTCGTGCAATTTTGTTCGCTCGTGCAATTTAGACAGCTACCCGTTAATACTTGGTAATTAGCTTGAAAATATATAAATTTTAAAGTCAGTGCTATTTTTAATCTTAAGTGTTAGTTTCTTTACTAAAAAAACATCTTAATTAAGAGACTTTTATATCTGTTATCTAAAAATAGAACCACTCTTTTTTTATTGAGAATGTATCAAAAAAAAAAAAAAACTACGTAACATCTAAATAAATATATCTTTCTTGGTTGAGTTTATTCACAAACTAATTACAAGAATGATAAAGTCTGTAATACAAAACATAACTAAAACTAGGTAAATACTTCTACATCTCCCTCCAGATTTTATCTACGAAGGAGATAAAACTATAAACTTACCTAGGAAAACAAATTTTTTTTTATAACAATTTGTAACAACTTAAACACATTTTTTAGGTCTAAAATTCAATAAAATTAAAGTCAAAAACACCAAAACATTTCAAAAATTACGATTAACTTAGTTCACTAATAAATGATTTGAACAAACTACAACTTAAAAAAACAAACTGTAACAAAAAATTTGAAACTTGATCTTTACTTTTATTCACTCAGTTGCTGAACACAAGCATTTAAAAAGTTAAATGCTTCACCGATTTGAACTTTTCAGCTTTGAAGAACGAAACCACACGTCACTCATCTAACCACTTTGAAACTTCACTTAATTTAGTGACTAACAACGTTATCATATTTTCGACTTTAAACAAAGTAGAAGGTGCATTACTGATAGCATTGAACACTGACGAAATACTGCTACACTTATTTTCCAAATATTCGATACCAACCAACAGTTCGAATTTTTGAAAGTCAATCTATGCGTCCTCATCCATAATCACTTTGAACAGATGGCTGTTAGACTAGTCTGCTGCAAAGTCAACTACAAACTTTATGACGTCACCATTAGACTGAAACTCATTCATTAATTAGACCATAAAACATTAATTTACAGTGACCATTTCAACTTGACAATAAATGAATATCAGCAACATCAGTGTCACGAAGCTTTTGAAAAGCATCATAAAGTCTTACACGGAAACACTGCAAATAATCCGATAATTTCACACACTCATCCCGGACACATTACTGTTTGCAAGTAAACTTTGGTGGTCTGTTTGCTTTTCTGTATAAAATATAAGTCAAGAAAGTATAGATCAAAGCAAATCCGAGCCGTTCCGGTTCAACACCAATTTTGAAGAAAGTCATTAGTACAGAGGGAAATTACACAACGCTTATTCAAAAAGAATCTTCCTTCTGGAAACACAGAACATCAACATTTTTCTTGACATCTTTTTTCTCAACTTTACCAGAAAAGACAAACTTTTACAGTGGTTTGTTTGCTTTTCTCAGATAAGGGATACTACTTATACATTTGCAAACAGGAGGGGTAAATCTTCTTAGAAACTTACGATTTTGAACAGTTAAGCGACCTGATCCATTAACTTTGACAACACATTGATGACAGTCCTTCACTTCGACCACCACTCCACTTTTCCCCCACTTGCTAGGAAAGTTACCTGTTTGATTTAGTATCACGACATGATCACCGCAATTCAAAGGTGGCAAAGATTTTGTGTTCTCACTTACATTTTCTAGAGACTTAACCAAACGAATACTGAGAGATTTTTTCTTTTTATTCCAAATGTCACGCCACATTTTTGAGATCTGCGGGTTATTGTAAGTCATAACACTCTTTCTGACGTAAGGTAATGACTTCTTATCATTTGGAGGTAGGTGAGGATTGCTTCGGGATTTTTGCGGTTTTCGTCGCCAACCAGTGTGTAGAAATACATTTTTCTGTCCCTGTACCTCCTTTTTCTTCTTGGCGTTTTTACGCTCGAACATATTTTTCCTACGACCTTGGCTGCAAAAGTTATCAAAGTTTTGTGTATACAATCCACCAACTACAAGTGCATTTGACTCATCAGCATAATTTTGGTGACTTTGATAAACTTTTTTACGGGACTTTATCCAGCATTGTTTGCAGGCAAAACACTCAATATACCTCATACTTTTACTGCTCCAAACAAATTTATCAGTTGATTTTTTACATATGCCATAAGTTATTTTACCACTTGGTTTTTGTGTGATTTTCTTTAAGGGTTTGTATGAGAAAACTGAGGCTGTAACAGCGGGTTTTGACATTGCATCACGTGCCATCTCTTTACTTTCAATAAAACTGATTGTCTCATTGACATTTTTCTCATCTAGATTTTCCCATCCTAGTACCTCTTTACGGATATCCTCATCAGCTAAACCTGTTACCATGACATCTTTTAGAATTATGTCTGTAAAATCTATCATTTGATTACAGCCATCCTTTGGGCATTTACATGTGTACGAGCATGTACTGGCTTTTCCCTTTAAACGTGCAGCAAATGATCTAGTGTTTTCAGTCAAATCCTGTCTTGCACTAAGAAAGTCTGATCGTCGTACAACAACTGAAACAGGAATAACTGCAAGCTGCTTGATCATCCTTAAAAGCTCTTGCTCACTTAAATTTACTGCATCTTCATGACCCTTCAGAAGAGCATCGCCTAAATCTTCCTCACAACACTGGTACAGTTGACGGCCTTTTTCTACTTCTGTCATCTCCATGCTATCTTTGAAAATAGTCCACTTTTGTACAAATATATTCCAACCCTCTTCATTGCAGTCTGTCCCTATTCGAGGACGGTCCATCTTTGGAGGCTTTGGTTTAGAAGAATTTGCATAAATGTGAACGTTGTTGTGAATGATAAGCAAAGAAGCAACTACAGAAGCATCGACGTCTGGTGTTTCATATGTGCAACTATCAAGAGGGCATTTAATCACAGGCATTGTTGATTCAATTTAGCAAGACTTTATCATAAATAAATATATCTTTCTTGGTTGAGTTTATTCACAAACTAATTACAAGAATGATAAAGTCTGTAATACAAAACATAACTAAAACTAGGTAAATACTTCTACAATATCCATCTGTTTAATATATACTACCATATGGAAAATTTTAATGTTTATAACAAAATTCATAAAACTGACATATAACTAATAAATAATTTAAATTACGTTTGCAAGCTACAAGCATATTTATTATTATTCCTTATTTAACATATAGTGTTTTATAAATTTCCTATACAAAGTTTTGATAAAAAAAGTAGTTGAACTATTTTTGTTTTAAAGCATCTCTATGTGGATAAGTTAAATGTAAAACTAAAATTGATACAAACAAAATTTTTAAAAGTTATTAGTTTATTTGTAATTTTTAAACTGCAATAAACAAATTGTAATACATTTTTTAAGCATCAGAAGTTTATTATTTTTCTACAAAGTTTTTAAAAACATTACTTTAGTTTGAATATACTTAACTAAGTTCAGCTACTATAGTAACATAAAAAATATAACAAATCAAATATATATTTAACATAAAATTCTGAACAAACATTTAAAAACTATTAATTTCTTTACGTCTAACTTTAACATATTTTGGATTGTTTTTAGTTTCAATTGCAACACAATTTAAAACTAACTTTTTTTTTAACCTCAAAAAAAAAAGTTGTATAGTTATATTGTGATAGTTAAAGAAAAACATAACTAAAATAGATAAATCAAATTAAAAGTTGACCACTTGGTTGTTTACAAACTACTTATCTAAAATCCAAGTTTATTATCCACAAACTTCAAATCTACACTTGAATTTGTCACAAAACAAACGAACTTGGTGTATTTGCTGTTTTATTGAGTGACAAATTTGAATGTCAAACACGTTTGATGTAACCGCAAATTTTTCAGTATCGCAAGAAGTTCTTGAAATATTTTTTCGGACCTTTTGATGTAAAGTGTGTTTTTTTCGTTTGCCTTTAATATGAAAAAAATTTAGTCACTTTTACAGCTGTTTTTATACATTCGTAGTAGTATGTTTATACTACAACAACAGTGTGTTTTTTATTTAAATAAAGTAACAAACAGTAAAATATTTAAACAATAATTCACCAAAGTACTTGACATTGTAAAATTGAATATTGTGAACTTGCTATATAAATAACTGTAAAAAATTTTGCACAACTTTCAAAAGCACATTTTCGCTTAAGACAAAAAGTAAACTTTGTTACAACTTGTCAGGTTTTGAAGAAATTTTGTGAAAGTTAACGATGTGTTTTGTACGAATATAATAAAGTTAAAAACCAGCAAAAATCTATGATAGTTTGTCTACTTGCAAAATTTTAAATTTTCTTAGCAAAAACCTTTTAGCAAAAAAAAAAAAATTAACTACTAGATTTTAGTTATGCTTATTTTCTAGTCTAAATAAAGTTTGTTTTCACTTCAGGATGCTTGGACTAGATTTATTTAAACATAACAATATGTTTATTAAGTTTAACAATATAAAGCACTTTTAGAGTCCAGTTACTGTAACAGGATTTATTTGATTTTTGTAGGTCATGTATAATATACAAATATAAAAAGAACATATACTATTTTTTTTATAATTAAACTGTTTACAATGCAGTGGTAAGAACTAACATTTATCTACATGTACATTTATACTTACTTGGGGTATGCTAAGGAATAATGTGTGTAAGCTAGATTAGTAAGGATTAAGTATTATCAAGTTAAATAGTTTTATAATTTAGATAAACTGTTTGTTTTTAGTAGTATCAAATGAGATATATTTATAATTATATAAACAGTTAGTTAGTAGTGAATTCTTTCGTAATTTCAATATTAGTATTGTTTTATTATTTTTATTTTGTGATGATATTATTGATCGTAGTAAATATGTTGCAGTGTAATAACATTATAAATAATTTCTTCTCAGGTTTTAAGTTTAGGGTGTCGACTACTTTTTATGCTTTCCAGTTTAACTTTTTTTTATTTCAGTTACTCTCTAAGTATCTCAATATAAATAAGGTGAAATTGTACTAGAACAGTTTATAACATGATAAAATAATTGAATGAAATTATTTGAATAAATATACTTAAATGATGATGATACAGATGTAAAAACCAATAAACTTTAAAAATCACTGCTTAAATTTTGAATTCTATTTTTTATCTGAAACGTGTTTTTCACGTTGTATATACGTCACGTGATTGAACACGGTTTCTAATGAGGGCGGTAAAGAGTTGTTGATTTGTTACAGCAAGATTACTTAAAGTAGTTAAAACAATATTGACTATTAGTTTACGGAAATCTACCAGTTTTGAGATTAAACGTACATTAAGGTATTAAAGAAAACATATAAGTATTATAATAAAATTTAAGTATATCAAACATAAATACAAAGTATTTATGTATGAGCTTTAGTATTTAGAAATACTTAACAGTAAACTGCCTTGATTACTAGTAAAGATGTTTATATTTCGATTGAAAATAAAAATACTTTGTTTACAAAGAGTAAACCAACTAGTAAACTAAAAAACAACTTCAAACTTTAAAATCTATAAATTTTATGTTTTTTCAGTTAAAAAAGAGTTTTTAATGATGAGTAATTTCCTGTGTCTGAAAGCTGACAAAAGTTTGACATAATTGACGTCAATAGAATTAACCTGTAAAAATTGACACTACCTGTAATAAACTCAAGTTGTCTTTAAAAATTTTCAAATATAAAGTTCAGTTTAAAAACGCTGTACCTTTACAACCTGTCATAATATACAAAGAGCAAAAACGAAATCAACAAAAACTGTTACTTTTGAAATCTAGAGAAATTTTATCAACAGCTTTAAAAGCTTTATTATTAAAACCAAATTTAACATCACTAATAGTCAGGTAAGCATGTAAAAGAAAGCATTGTAAACTTATTTTAGAATTAACATATATTGTATTTTATCAAATTTAGTGAAAAACAAAACTAAGATTAAAAAATTGAACCGTTCTGATTTACTTATTATTTTACTAACTAAATTCTAAAATGACTAAGAATAAGAAAGAAGTTTCAACCTTTTGAAACTTGCATTTTTTGTTTTTAGTGAACCTCAGTTACTAATTTTAAGCTTACAGAAGTATGTTTACAATAAAGTTTTTACAGGATAAAACATCAACTTCTATTTCAAAAAAGTTTGTTGTTTATACACAAATTTTAAATTAGCTTTTTAAGAAAAATATTATTTTTTGCTGTTTGTTTTATTAATCGAACGTGTGGTATAAATCAAAACATATTACATTTAATTCTAAAAAGTATAAACAATGTTAAATCTAAAAAGCTGTTTTTAAAAAGGTCAAGATATAATTTTATAAATAAAAGCTAACACTTATCTCAAGTAACTCTGTCAAAACAATACAAAAATTACAAAAAAAAAATTATGATTTTTAAATAACCTGATATTTTGAGGTTCTTCTTCTTGAACAGTTGTTAAGGTAGTTTATGCAGTAATAAAATCTATGCTATGCAGTAATGTATTTTCTTTAAATAGCTGCTTAGATATAATTTGCTCATGTAAAATTAATTATAAACTACCGCAAATCGTTTTATAAAATAGTATTATAAGTTGTTTTACTGGTAAAACTATCAATTACTTATACATTAATGTAATAATCGTTTGTTGAGTAATTAAAGTGTTGTTGCAGGTTTATTATAAAGTAAACTTGTTTTACACATCAAACAAAAAGTTTAATCTGTCTAAAGCTTTTGGTTTTAAAGGCTAGGAAGACAAATTTAAAACTTAAACAGTTCTAAAAAACTGGCCTGATAGTTAAATATTAATTAGCTCGGATGTTCTAATAATCAAGTTTTGTATTTTATTAATTAATGCTGACCGAACTAAATTAAACTAAGAGTTAACTTAATAGAAGTCGTATTACTATGCTTTTAGTTTTAAGTTAATAGCTTCACCCAGAAAAATTAAAAATGAAATTTACAAAGGACTAAAGAAAGTAACTATATACAAAAAAAAAGTCATCAGTATAATTAAGTCATAATAACTTAAATTATTTTTGTTTAAATAAATAAAAGCAGTGATGTTGTTTTAGACTACCTCTCGTTATAAAGTATTCATTAGAACCGAAGTAATTGCTTTAATTAAATCAGTAGTTATTGTTTAACACATGTTATTTCTATGAATTAATTACTAACTTAATAAAATACTTCCGAAATACCGCTGTATGATTTATATTTTAGTATAAATTAAAAAAACATCTATTAACTTCTAATTTTTAAATTTTTGATTAAAATTTTTCTCGAATACAGTTTTACAACCAGCTATAAATTTAAATACTACATCCGACAGCTAAACATTATATTTTGCTATTAATTGCTCGTCCAAGAGTTGTAATTTTGAACTGGATACGATTTAAAACACTAGTAATTTTCCACGCTATTCCGGAAATTGTACTGTATATTTAAATACATGTTAGCATATCGGAAGTGTTATAAAATATTGTTAAAATAAGTAAGCAGCTTTAAACTTAACTAAAGCTTGTTAAAGTATTATCGGTTTACCAGATTTAGTGTAAGCTTTTTTTCTATCTAATAATCTTAACATCCTTAAAGTATTACTTGTTAGACAAAAGGTTTTTGTTTAGTTTTACTTGAATTTTCTTTGTATGGTATAAGATTTAGATTTTTTTTTGTGTATGCTACTATTTAAAGTAATATTGGATAGTTTTTCTTAACAATTTAGGACTAAAAGTAAAAAAATTATAAATACTTTGTGTATCTTTTTGTTTTTGCAAACAATTATTTTGCTTGAGTAAGATTTTTTTCATTTAAAAAAAATTAGCGGTGATACTAGTTTTTAAATTAGTACAATTTATTCTAACCATTAATTTTGTCAACTTCTAACTTTTTCACAACGTTATCACAGATTTCAGAATAATTTTCATTTACAATTTTTCAAATAAAAGTTAATTATGACATCATCAACAATCACGAAAACTTTTAAGAAATCTAAAACATTTTAAGCAACAAACGAAAACCATCTGAGAAGTTCAAAAAAAGTTAAGTTCAATTTACAAATACCAACAGACGAAATCTATTGACAAAAAGATTACAGGTGACAAAATTACTGTACATAAAGTTTAAATGACTATTAAAGATTATAGAATAGAAAAATATAACTACGAAAAATTTACTTTATAAACTACCGAAAACTGTATACATTTCAGATTTAAAACAACACAGGAACAGTGATAAGTTTTTACGAATTAAAATTGAAGAAAAGAGAACAATATATTTCTTTTAGACCTTTTAAAAACTTTATATTTTTTTTTGTTGAATCTCTGTAGGACATAACGCACTTTGAGAATATTTTAACAACTTTAAATAATGCCAAGTCCCGCTGTTTAACAGATATTACTTTGAAACTTTAAAGCTAAAAAATTTGTTTTACTTATTTACTTTTTTTTACTTTCATTTTTGTTTTCCTATAATTTCAAATGTAAATTGAGCACTTTGAAATATTTTCAAATAAGTTTAATATTAATATAAAAACTTAAATAGATTTAGACTCTGTGATTAAAATAAGAATCTAATATCCGTTTTTATAGTTCTGAAAATCAAACTTTTATTTAAACTGGAAATATTGCTCCTAGTTTTTTAATTTATTTAGAAAAAAACCTACACTTTAAAGTTCTCATAAAAACCTCCTCGTCTTAAAAAATTGTGGTTTGTTTCTTTAAACTCAATTTGTTAACCTAACAGACATTTATAGATTTAACAATTCAATATTGTTTCATAGTTGAAACAAATGGTATTTAACAGACGTCATTTAAGTTGTTAGGATTTTGTTCTACTTTTGTCCTGTGTTTTAATTCATTTCAATCTTAGCCGTTAATTTTGTTGCTAAAAAATAAGCCATAATGTATTTGTACATTAAAAACAATCAAAACCTTTAGTTAGTTTTCTATTTTGTTAATACATTTAATTTAAGTTCATAAATGATTTTGTTCGTTAAGGGTACTTTATTTTGAAAATTATTCGTGTGTGACAAAATATTTTTATTTATCTAAAAAAATTCAAAAAAGCAGACATTTTGAGCAAGTAAAATTTGAATTGAATAACGAAAAAGAAGAAATAAAAATATAAAATGACAATTTACAAATTCAATTAGATGAATTGGATTTTTGCATTGCTTAACTAAATAAAGATGCTAAAAGTAAGTTTTAATTTTTATTTGTTACATATGTTCTAATTTTAAAGCATTAAATAATATTTACATCACAGTAATACCGAAGAAAATTTCCCAACAAGACGCTGGTGTGACGTCATATAAAGATTGTCATGACAACTCATCTGATGTGACGTCACTTCAAAGGTAAGAAATACTAATTTCATTATAAGGTTAGCAAAAAACTTCTTATACATTTCTTATATTATCCCAAGTAGAATACATGTATGTTTATTATACTATCTGGAGTTACAATAAAGTAATACAAATATATTATATCGACTTGACCTTAAACCAAAACATAAAGTTAATTAGCAAAAAACTCTTTCTACTTAAAAATTAAGTATGTATAACTAAAATAATCAAATTTTTATCTGCAATAGATTTAATGTTATTTGAAAGTTTTGAAATACCCAAAGACGGTTTGAGAAACTTAAATACTATAACAACGTTAATATAGATTTAAATGTAAAAGGATTAATGAATTGTAATAAGATATTGACAGAAAATTTGCTTTGCATACCATGCATAGTTAATGAACCTTACCGCAAGATCAACAACAACAGCATCCGAGACAACCCTACGACCGGTTTCGTCCTAATTAGGACTCATCAGGCAGGAATAGTCGCGAGAAACCGCTATTGTGATCTTAAACAAGCGGGCTTAAGTACGAAGTACTGAAGCGACCGTTTGTGGGTAAAATTAAAAAAATTGACACATCTAAATTATTCACAGCCCAACGTCTTAGACATTGTCAGCTTGTAGTGAGATTATAGTCTGTGCTCGTTTGATCAGTTTTAACCAGTAGTTATTACGGCCATCATCAACAGAGTTGAGATGTTTCGCGCCATCAATAATATTTAATGAAATTGACCGTAAGATCAACAGCAACAGCATGATTTTTCAGGTTTAAAAGTATGTCTGAAATACTTTTTGTTTTTATTTTAGATAAAGTTGAAAATAATAAAAACTAAAGATTAAAACATAATTCAAAAACCCAAAAACTATTCGACAAAAAATTTTGACTTGTGACTAAATATTAAATACAATAAAGAGCTTAAAACAGTACAAAACCGTTCATGGTAATATACTTTCTTAACAAAATTTGATATGCTTTAACAACAAAAATTAATTTTATAAGGTACCATTAGTAACCTAAACAATAAAGTTCATTGTTGTTTCAAAATCAAATGTGTGTAATTACAAACTTTATAATGAGAAAGGTTATTGCTCGTGAGATATAATAAATGTTTTTGTTTCATTTATGACAACGAAACAATGGTTGATGACGGACAAACCGATATCAGATTTGTTTTGTTCGATTTCTACACATATTTTAAACAACTTAATTATCACATTTGTTAATATCCACATCTGTTAAGAAATAATATTTAAATTTTTAAGAGTATTCAGCTGTAAAAACACAAAACTTTTAAATAAAAGTCTTGAACTAGGGCTTGTTGTTCTAACATTAAGATTTTAATTTAAATTTAATGCTGAATAAATTTATTACCTTTGTAGTTTTCTTTAGTAAAACATATTTTCTCGTACAGCGAATACTTGTAATTAGTTGTGAATACAAGTTTGTATAGCCTCTTTCTTTTATAAATTTTTGTGATTTTCTTACCTTCTGGTAATACGGACTATTATTTTAAACATTTTAGTTAAAAGAAATTGAAATAAGTTTTTAGTTAATGTTGCAAAGAAATTAATACCTATAGTATTGTGTTGAATTTGTTTTATTTTTTTGTGATTCAGCAACTAAATAAATAGATTATTATTACTTATCTATACTTATAAATTATTTTCTATAGGTTATCTTTCGACGACACTACCCTAATAATTCAGTCAAATATTGTGGTATGGACCCTTCTTGCGCCCCACCCCACGATATAACATGGGGCATTACTAAAATTAATGGTCCTAAAAATTCCAGTTTTGTAAATTTTACATTCGTTCACAGAAGAGCTTTTTTGCTAAAACTATTTTTTTTTACTTTTTAACTTTTTCATAAAACTAAACTTATTTTTTCAATTTTTTATTTATAGTTATTTACCTTATTTGTTGTTATGATAATTTTAAACTTATCAATCTTGTTTAACTTATGTTATCAATTCCTACAGAGTCTTCGGGCTCGTTGCTAGGATCCCTTGATAATTTTTGTCATCTTTTCGCTGAATTGGACACCCAACAACCTTACTCAGCAATCGTTAATTTTGTCGTCAAAGTTCTCCACGGAAAGTGAAGTCATAATAAATAAACCAAATTATAAAAACAAACACTTCTGGTCTTTGAGATCTTTAAACACTGTGATTAAAAAAAACAATTTTGAAGCCTTTTACTTAAAAATGTTACAAATTAAAACTTAGAAATATTTCATTTAAGTGTTTCTCTAGATCTAGAAAATTAAAAAAAAACTCTTAAGTAGTATTGCTATCAAAACAGTTTAGCAAAATATAAAATCAAACGTTTTATGATCTTTTAATGATCTTGATTGAGTTTACTTAAGTTTTTAAGCATTTTAAATATAAAGTACTTTGCAATGCGGTTTTAAAAGTTCTTGATTGGTTTATTATTTCAAAGGTAATGAAGCACCATAAATGTCTTTTAATTATATTTCGTACAACTCACAAAATTATTCACCAACAGACTTTTTTTACAAACTTAGAGAATTTTTTTTTCTTATAATGTTCACAAAACTTTTATTTCTCGTAAACTACAAAATCGACCTTTTTTTTGTTGTTTACTAGGTTTAAAATATTTATCAAGGAAAAATGTACACTTTTTTTTTGCAATAAGAACATTAAAATAGATTACATTATGACCTCACTAAGAGGTTTTTATCTTCTGCTAACTTTCAACACTGCTTATGTTATTATTTTTTTTATAGTTCTTGAAGTTTTAATAAACTATCAAAATTATTCACTTTGTTTTTGCTTACTGAATATTAATATTAACTATATTTTAAAAAACTCATTTTGCACAATTTTGTAAAACAAAATTTTAAGATGTACTTTGTTGTGTTAACTAAAGTCTGCAAATAAAAAGAATTTAAGATTAGTTTTAATAAAAAAATGCATTTGTAAATTGTAATTTTAAAAGTTTTTATTTCGATTAAAAAAATATTTGAAGCGTTTACAATATTCGTTTGTATTGTTATAATGTCTAAACAATAAGAAAAATAGTTTGTGTCTAAGAAATCATAAATAAAAATTAATGAATTTTTAAACTAATCAGCAAAACTTAAATTGTGCTTTATCGACTTGGAACAGTATAAATATGAGGATTATGAAGAAACTCTGGATTATTTTTAAATATTTCAAATTCAACAGCTGTTTCAAGCAACTAATTTTTTTAGCTTTATTAAGCTTTTAATGAACTTTTACTTTTATAACTTTAAATAGTTACTATTTTAAAAGGTGTTTGGCTAAATTGAATAAAAAGTATTTGTTGCAACTTTTTAATCGTATGTAACTTTGTTAAGCTTCTAATAAATTATTTTATTTCTTTAATTAGCTTATACCAGAGGAGTCAGGTAGGGTCGAGGTTTGTAGCAATGCTTATACTAAATAGATTTAAAAATTTATTGTAAAAGTATAAGTTTATCTTTTTTGAAAATAAAATTTTGTTTACGAACGTTTTGTTGAATTTGTAGTATTTCTAATGTATGATACAATTAAAAGAATATTAACTTTAAGGTTTTTTTACATACTTTTAGCTTTTTATTACTCTTTAACATAACTACCATGTGTCACTAATGGCTCTACAAGTGGACAAAGCTTAACATCGAAGTCAGGAACTTTTAACTAAACAAAGTTTGATAATACTTTTAAACTTTATTATCAAAGTTTTTTTTTTGTAGTAATTATTGTATAAAACGTATACGTTTAAAATATTAACAAACAAAATAAATTAAAAACATTCTAGTTTTCAACTTAACTGTGACTTTTCATCTTTTAATTGGATAAAACTATCATTAAATCATATTTTGTTGTTGAGTATGTAAAACTTTTAATTAATGTACGTCAGATATTTAAAGTTTGTAATGTATATAATAAAAACTGAAAGTTTTAGAGTATGTCGAGTTTGTAAAGTTGTGGCACTTTAACGGTCAAAAAGATTAATAAAACGGAGTAACTTAATTGAATAATTTGATTTTGAGATTTTACGATAACTTAGTAGCATGGTTTCATTAAAAATTCAAAAGCAATAAATTTTGACTTACTTTATATGAGAGTAGCGTTATTGAAGGACCTGAACATAAAGAAATTTATTCTTCATAAAACATAACTAACTTTATAAGGGCGGCGTATTATATGTTTTAATGGCCCCGCTAAGTTAGATATTTTATTAAGTTTTAGACGTATATCTTCGTAAATAAAACTTATTAAACTTCTAGTTGGCTAGTTTTCGATAACTTAGAAGTTAAATTACTTTAATATTAATAAATTAAAGATGAATATTAGAACTTGAAAAACTAATATTCGGTTGTCGAGACTAAATTCTAGTTTAGTACTCTTTATTTTTTTAGAATACACTACAAACAAACTAAATTATAAAATGACAATAAAGCATAGTTTTTAAAACTTGTTGTATAAGGCAACTCATAGAAAAAGTTCAGTTAAACTAACTTAAGTTAGATAAAACTTAATTTCAAATTATAATTTTTTTTTCTGTTAAGCAGTTTTAAGGTTTTAGTTCTGCAAAGTTGTGGATTAGATATTAGTAAATTTATAAATAATGCATAAAGTGAGTTCAATTTACATAAAAATAAAAATTCACAAAAAATATTCTCAGATAGGCTTTTTATTAAAACCATCTGTAAATTAAAAAAGTTTATTTGATGAACTTTTCCGTTTATACTTGAAAGCGTAAAAACAATTAGCCAAATTTTTAAACTTCTCCAAAAAGATTTATTAGTGTTTGAATTGTTATAAATCTTACAAAAGTGTATTCAATCTTGATTATAAAAATAAACTTACAAAATAATCTGATTTCAATACTATATATTTATACTTTTGTCTAGTATTTTGTTATTTTTAAACTTGAGAATAATAATTTTGTGTTCAATTTAAAATAGCCATGTTTGACTAGCTTTCACATAAATTTATTTTGGTAAAAAATAGTTTTTTTTTGTATCTTCTCAAAATTTTAAGCCTATCAAATCCGGATTAAAAGCGTCACAATTTTATATTTGAAGTAATTTTATTTTGTAACTTATTCTAATATACTTTTTTTTATATTATAAATTACGATGAAATAAAGAACACAGTTAGATTTAGATGAAAACAAAACAAAATATTATTAGATTATCTAGTTGCTGCTATACGTTTTATGAAATATGATAAAACGAATATACATAAAAGTGTTGGAAACTTTAGTTTATAGAGCATATAATATAAGTTTTTAATCTATCAGAGATCAAATCTAAATCTATATGTTGTTTAAAGCATACATGAAGTAATCTGAAACTTTTAATTCTGAAAACTTGTGAACTAATTACCCTTATCTTTTTAACTACTAATTTTTTCTAAACAATATTATAGATTATCTTGTAAACTTAATAAGGAATTTTAATTTTTTTGTGTTTGTTATAAATATTATTATCTAAGAAATTTAAATAAACACTTATATATTTTAATCTTAAATTTCAATTCTTTAACCAAATTTTAAAAAATTTGAGTATTTTTGAAATTTATGATTATACTTTATCTTGCTTTTTTTTTAGAAAGTTAAATCTTGCAAATCTAGTTTCAATATTTTAATTTTTCAACTACAATTTTTCATTGTTATACTTGACAAAAACAAAAAACATTGATAAAACCTTTACAACATTTGTCTTGCATCTTTGACTAATCTTTGCATACTTTCTTTTGTGTTTAAGAAAGCTGTTTTATCTAAAATATTTTAAACCCGTATTGAAATCATCACATATTCCTACTTGACGTTCTTTTAAACTTATTTACGTTATCTCAGTACTTATGTTTTATTTTTTTGTAATATTCATGTAAAAGTGTTATTAACAGTTTTAAGATTTTTTTTTAGTTGATAGTATTTTATTCACAAACAATTTTTTTTCAAAGTACTAGATATTTAATCGTCAAACTTCAAATGTACGACTGTTATTTAAATAACGGAAAACTAAAGTATTAGTTTTTAAAAACTTTTTTGATTGAAACTATAAGGTCGTATTTCATTTATAATTTTTAAAGTTATATAACAAATATTGTAACAAATTAATAACTTTGTTACAAATTTAACCCTATCAGCATTATTTAAGATTATAGTGTTTTTTTTATAATCTTAATGTTAAAACATCTTATTTAAAAGTATACTTATTTATTTAGCTAAAAATTTCTAACAATAAAAGTATATTTTAAATGAACCTTAGACTTAGATAATAAATATATAACTTTTTTAATGTTTTGTATAACTTATATTAAATTGATACATTTAGCCGTCTACTAACTCAAAGTTGTTAGTATGTTAGTGTTGCTAAGCAATTGAAAAAAAATTTCAAATGTTAATAAAACTTAGTAATTTCATTTAAAAATAGTTTAGGAGATCTAACAATAAATATTCAATACTAAAAATGATTACTTAAAATGTTTCAAATTAATTTTTGAGTTCAAACTTAATTTGTATTTAAGTATACTAGTACGTTAAAAAGCAGGGACAAGTTAAAGTTTTTTTGCTTATTTGATTTTTTATTGATTTCAATAAGATTAACTTTTTTACTTGACTTAAACTTAAAAAAGTTTATGATTTAATTTTGACTTCAGATAAAATTAGCTAATTTACATATAAGTATATGCATTTGACAATCTAGTTTTAAATTTTTGAAATGTACCTCTTAAATTTTATTAAAACAAACAGCTTAGACAATTTAAGATAACTAACTTAATTTGTTTACATAAATAAAAAATAAGTTTAATAAATTTTTTATCGCTATATTACGACAGTTCATTAGTCAGTGAGTTAAATCTTTTTATCGAATCCAGTTTAAAAAATATCTACCAGGTAATAACAAGTTTTTGTCGCATTATTATTTACTTTTTGTGTATAGCAAAATTTTATTTCAAACAATAATTTTAAATTTAAACCCAACAAAAACAGTAGGTTTGAATTTTTATTTAATGATTTTAAGGTTTTAGTGTTCTATACACTAAATCTCTACTTGAATTGTTTGTTTTCTATATTTATCAACAATTTTCAATCGTCGTGAATTTTCGTTGTTGTAACAAAAAACGTGTATTTGACGTTGAATAGCAGCTGCAAATGTCAAATAAGTTCAAGGAAAACAACAAATTTGTTCAACAATGTTACAAAGGTCATTTGTTTGTTTTTGTCAATACACATCGTTTTAACGTCAAGTAAGTTTAAAGTAACCGCAAAAGTTTCAAAAGTACTTCAAACTTGAAAGGTTTTTCCCTAATATTTAATTTTTGTTTACTTTCACCAAAATCTTTAAAGTTTTCTTGGCACTCAACTGAAACTTAAGTTTTTAAAAGCCGCAACTTTTCAACAATGGTCCGAAAGAACAAAGTAGAAGTTTTTGTTCAGAAGGCACATAAAATTCAGTTTCAAGTTTTTGAATATCAAGTTTGATTCAATTGTATACAACTTTACGCTGTATAAGTATCAGTGTCTAGAGTGTTTCATCACTCATATTTACTGCCCGTCAACTTTTTTTTTAGATTTGCATTTCTTAAAGTCTGCAACATAAAAATATGCTTGTGCATTTTATCAGAGATGTTATTCAAGATGTTATTAAAGAAGAATGCTTAAAAACCAATGTTTCAAGTGTTTATGAAATTTTTAATGACTATTCAACATGTTTACAAAATAACTTATGAAAAGTGTCAATATTTTGTTTAAAAATTTTTAGAGCCATTTTTAGTGCTGTAAAAAGCTTTAATAGATAGAAAAAAAATTGTTTGATAAAAATGTAACTTGTTTGTAATATGAGTGTTGATAAACTTGAAAAGTTGTATCTCTATCAAAATAACTAAGTTTCTGATGAACTCATAGTTTATTCTATTCTATAACAAACTATCATCACAAAGTTCATGACCAAAACTTTAACGTATACTTATAAACGTCTAATTAGTGTTTAGGAAAAGTTAATACAGTATATGTATATACTGTAAATAACTTTTAGTTCTTAACACTTATACAAAAAAAAAGACGTACTGAACATATTTCAAAATAATCTAAAAAAAACGTCTAGCAGAATTGTTTTAATTTGTTGTTTAAATCTAATTATTTTTATTGACCTCTATCTAAATTGAAATATGAAATTAATTCTAACTTAAATGCGTGTTGTTGACCTACATTTAGTTTAATGTTAAAAAGTTGGCGCCTAGTCTGCAGTTTGTCTGTAATTTTCTTCTACTGTTTCGGTTGAATAACGAATATCAGCTAATTTATATAAAATAGTTCAAAAACTTTAACTTTACATAATTTGCACGTCATTGTATTTTTGAGACAACCTAAAATCTTACTTTATTACGTCACAAACAGATATAAACTAATCACGTGTCACATCTTTGTTGTGTTGCTAAGAAATAATATGGTACACACACTTCATATAAATTCTTCATTTTACCCAAACAGAAGTTGCTTGTTAATTTTTTTTGTGCAAACTTATAATGTTTTTTTTTATGTTGTCACCAAAAAAAACATGCATGTTATTTTGCCAAGAAATAATCTAGTATATAAGTTGTACCAAATTGTGCATTTGTTTTGTGTTTTAATGGTCAAATTGCATTGTGAGCTGTTAATTAATTTGAAAAGCTTTTTATACTATGAAAACTTTTTTATGAATATGATTATATGATTGCAATGTTTATTTTTATTAAGTGCATATAAAATACTTTTTAATAGATTAAATATTATTGTGCTTACATAAAAAAATGGCAAACTTATAAATTTTAAATTCTTTCAATAAGTTTATTACAAACATTCTCAAACATTATTTAAGATTTTAGTAATAACATGAGATTCGCTAAATTTCATTTTTTGTTTATGTCTGGGAAATAATTTGTTTACTAACATCGTATAATTTGCATTATTACCTTTCGTACAAAAATTACCACGTTTTTTCTTATTTGTTGTGAAAACTTACAATCAAAACTGGGTGGTCTTTTGTTCCCTATGTAATACTTCAATCCTTTGTGTGTTTCCCACGTTTTTCAGAAATTTCAAGCATTTTTCATGTCAAAAATTACCAACACTTTTGACATAAATTTAAAAGCTAAAAGTATAAATATATTCTATGCACCTGTGCATAGATTGAATGCTCATTTAATTGAGAAAATTGGGTTGTACTTTAGTCTATCTTTAGAAAACTATTTAATCAAAATTATATTAAGGGTCGTTTAGTTGTATTAGTACTTCACGAAAATTGTTTAAAAAATGCTAGTTTTTGTCAAAATTTAAGAGTTGCAAGTTACTTAATTGTAATTTGCAAACTGTTTCTTTTACATGCGTTATGGGTTGGTTCAAAACTGTATGAAACAGAAGGCGATCAAGTTTTAAAATGATCTCTTGCTTTTTTTCGAAGATTTTTTTTAAGTTACCATCTGTTTTTTGTATAAAAATTAATCTTTAGTACACAGAGCGGCTCAAAACATACTTGTTATTTAGAAATTTAACACTTGTTGTAAATTCAACTCGTGTTAAGACATGTCATAATTTCTTTTAAATGTGAACAATCTTTAAATTTCAAATTAGATTTCAAACTCTGTTATTTCACAAATAAGTTTAATTTTTATGTTATAAAACTACTGAGGTTCTTTTAGATAGTATTGTATTTAATATTCGTTCTCTTAGGTAATCTTTAGATAGGTTTAAGTGGAAAATACTAATTGATTTTAAAATAATTATTTTACTTTTTTTTAAATACATCAGTTTTAAATTCTTAGTTTATGTGAAAATATAAAGTCATTTATTATATAGTATCTCTAAACTAAACAGTTAGAAGTTTAATTCCTAAATTTTTTATTTTTTAAATTGTACAGCTTAGTAATATTTACATACGTTGCAAAATTAATAAAGTTAAACTTAAACGATTATATATAAATCAATATCGATTTTTGTATGTAAAACCATATTAATTTATAAAAAAAGAATAAAAGTCATTAATAATCACTTGTATGTAAACAGAGATGAAACAACTGAAATTTTAGATTAAATTCCGATGTTTTTATTGTTCTTTAAAGCATATCGATCGCTTTTTTATGTTTTCGTAAAATATCTGTATAAAATATTACTGAAACATAATTAAAAATATATGAATGTTTTTATAAATACAGAGTTGTTGAAAGATTGCAAAAAAAAAGCGATTTGCAATAAATAAGCTTTCCCGAAACTTTGTGACGTCATAAGCTTATTTTATTTCCCGTCAAGCAATATTCACTACTGCAAACAAAAAAAAAAACAAAGCCTGAAAAGGGGTGTGTAGAATTAAAGTAAGCATGGAAAGTTTTAAAGGAAATAACAAATCAAAATTTTCATACACTTTTATCATTAATTTGTTATGCTCAAAATGTTTTCAGTGATGATTTCCTAAAAAAAATCTATTTTTATTCCATAAAAAAAAACTAAAACATTATATAGTTAAATTAGATAAATATGTTTTAGTACTTTTCTACAAATAATAAATGTGTTTATTTAAAAACTTTTCAAGTGATATGTTGGTTTTATGGTTTGAACTCTTAATACTAGCGAATTTAATAATATATAGGATTTTCTTATGTTTGTTTTTTAAATTCTTTTTCTTTAAAGTTTAATCTTTGTAGGTTTTTTCTCAGGCCAAGATAAGTGTTTGATGTGTTTAACCTTTTCTTTTTTCTAACAACAATTCAAAACTTATATTTTTAGATTAGTAAAGCTTATAAAACTTTTAAGGCTTGTAGCAAACTATTGAATTTAAATTGTCTGTAAAACTGTTTTACAAATTTTAGTTGTAACGATAATAAAAAAAGCAAAACTTTTAAAATGATATAATAAATTTAACCTCAAAAATGTTTTTTGTTTTTTATTAAATTTTAATGGAATTAACCACTAGTTGTAAAATTTTTCCTTACATAAATGAATTCTTTTGTGGAATATTTTCTAGCTAAAAACAGTTTTCATTTGTTTAAATTTAAAAATAACACTATTTAAGGTTTTTGTTTAAACTATTTTAATTAAAACAACTTTAAACATTTTAAACTACTTATTCAGTTACTTGTTAAAATGAACTTTAATAATTTTTTTAATTATTTGACAAACTTTTGAGCATGCAATTTTTATACCAATTTTTCGAGTGTTAACTTGATTAGATAAAAATGTTTATGTTTATGGCAAATTTATGTTTATATCTACCAAATTTTATTACAACAATTTAATAAAACTTTATTTATGAATAAAAGTAAAAGCTTACATATATCTGAAAATTGTAAAGATTTATTCAGACATGATATGTTTAATGTTAATTTCTATAAAAGAAAAAAGTTTTATGTATTTTGATTTAGTTTAAATGAACAAAAAACTAGCCTTTTTTAAATTGAGAGTGTACGAAAACAAAAAATATTTTATACTACCCGTCTGTTTAATAATTTGCCATCTGGAAAATGTTATTGCTTAAAACAAAACTCATAAAATTGACATAAGTTCAATACAACTTAAAAAGGTTGATAGATCAATAGTAAAAATTAAAATGAGCTTTAAAATTCTTATACTACTTTTCAAAATTCCTAGTTTTTTATCCACAAACTTAGCATGTCATTACACTTAATGTCGTCACAAAATAGACATTAAAATTTGTGTACTTGCTATTCATTGAGTAGCAATTTAAATGTCAAACAAGTTTGAACAAACGCAAGCTTTTAACTATCGCAAAAGTTCTGAAAGGCCAACATTTATTTGTCTTCCACATCTTTTAATGTAACTTTTAACTTTCGTTTGACTCAAATTTAGCATTTAAAAAACTTTCTGTCTCATAAATCCGAAAACTTTTTACAGGTAACTGTAAAAAAAAGTTAAACTATTTTTTTATAGAAATTTCTCCTATTACTTAGGCTTTAATTACAAAGGAAGTTTGATATTAAATAAAGAAAAGCAGTCAAAATTTTTAAAAAATATCAGCTTGTTTAAAAGTTAAAATAAAAAACTACTCTTTTTTTTAATACTTAGTTTTACATGTGTACTTAATATTGATTATAACTAAAGTCTTACTAGATAACTTCGAAAAAATTTCATTGTTTTTAACAGTATCTAAAAAAACTTTGAAATTGTTTTTTTCTGAAATGATTTATAGAAAAAATTTTTGTCATAAAAAAAAGTTCATGATGTTTTGTTTTTTATTTGTTTTTATATTTTCTTAAACATCCTTGAAAATTAATTTTTGTGTTGTTTTTAAACTTTTTATTTTTCAAAACATGGTTTAGATGTCTACTTTATTTAAACTAGTTTTAATGCTTACAACATAAAAACATTTATAAAATTCATAAAAAAAATAATTGTTTACTTTTTTTTTCAAATTCAGTTTTAATTTGGTCAAAAACTTGAATTAAATAACTTTAATAAAAGCCTAAGTAAAGAGTATTAACATGTTAAATTTAATGAAATAGCACAAAAGATGCTTTAGAAATCTAGAAAAAAAAAATTTGTCTTTGAATTTTATAATAATTTTAAAATTTTGATTAGTTAAGGTCATGAACCCATTACAATTTATACAGACTTCACACAGTTGTCAAAATTATACTTCCGCTAAAAGTTTTAGTTAAAACAAAGTTTGTCACACCTTATCAAGTTTTGAATGCATAAACTTTCGATGAATGTATCGTTGTATTTTGTAACAAAAACTATGAAATTTAAAAAGAAAGTAAAACTATATGACACTTAGTTTATTTACAACTCTAAAGTTATATGGCTATGAACTTTCATCTATAAAAGTTTATATGTAAATGCTATTATTTTAAAATATACTTAATTTTGTAAGTTGTAATTATACTTGTTTTTGATATATTTGAACAGTTTTATCTCGTTTTCAAGTGTTCGAATTTGAAAATATAATTGAAATTCTAACATTTATAAAAATTTTAGACTCCAAACTAGTCGAACAGGATTAAGTTGGTCTTTTCAGATGAATTTCAAATTAAACAATGCGTTTTTGTACTTGTAATACATAGTTTTAATTTAAAAAAAAAATTAAAAACAAAAAAAAATCGGCATTGTACAAGTTTTATAATTAAAATGTTACTTTAAAGTCGCTTTGGCACTATAACTACGGAATATTTAAAATAAAGTAACAAAGTTTTAGAAGTCTTGTAGTACAAGCAAGCTCCCGTTAGTATAAAGTATAACAATTTCAATATTATCAACTGTTTTTCATGGCAACTGAAATTTGTGCACACTTAACTAGAATGAATAAAAGTTTTCACACCTCAAGCTAAAAACTTCCTTCGAATGTTTCAAACTTTTTTTTTGCTCTTCATCAAACTCCTATATAGTTTAAGTGTGAATAACGAATTTGTTCACCCCTGCATGGCTTCATACACTCAAAAATTCTTGTTCACCTTGAAACAAGTTTCGTGCACACTAGTGTGCATCCAACGAAGACCTAAAAATTGTCTTTTATAAATCTCATAAGTTTATATAAAAAATGCTAAAACTAACCACATGACTGCTGAATTCTTAAAAAACTGTTGACATCTAAAAAAAAAATTAGTATAGCAAGCAGGACAACAAAATAGCTCATACGTAAGTAATCTGAAATTAATGTTTCATGTTAAAATTATTTTTTTTATTACGTAACAAAACATGAAATAAGTCTTTGTTTATTTATTTTATCATGGTCAAAAATAATCGTGCTAAAATTTCATCTTTGACATGAAAACCGACTTGATGTTTTTATGACCTGTTATACACTCATACTTATAAGTACAACAATTTTTACACAAAAGTTAAACTTTTTGTTTGATTATTTGTTGTGAAAGAACTAAAAAAAGGTGGTCTTTTGTTCTTGTCTACATATTTTATTTTACACCATTTTCCCACGATTTCAGTGAATTTTCAAATATTTTTTATGTCAAAAAAGTAAACAGAGGTATAAACTTATTTCAGCACCTGTGTTTCGAAAAAGTTATACAAAGTCTGTTTCACACGTGCAGTTCAAATGTCTTGGATTAGAAGGGATTCTGTTACAGTTTCAAAACATCTGTTTTATAACAAAGTGAAGCTTTTGACAGATGTTTAACTTTTTGTTTACGTTAAATGGAAAAATATTTCAATTGTGACCTGCTGAGTTGTTTTAAGTCGCTTGTGACGTCATAATACCCTTGAAACGTGATTTGCAAACAGGTTTAGAACTTTTGTATTTTGTTAGTTATTTTTTTCGAAGCCTTCGTAAAAGCTAAAGATATCGTGTACACAACTTACAATTAAATCATATTTTCATTTCTGTAATTAAGTATTTTAACTAAAAATAATCGAGTTAAAAAAATTCTTAATTGTATTCCAAAGCTGTTCAAAGAAAATGTTTGTAGAAAACAATGTTTTACCTAGAATCTGTGTGAAAGAAATTACCAAAAAATGATTTAAATATTTAAATACGTTTCAACTTATAGTTACAAAAGTTTCATACAATAGAGTTGCTTTATTTTTTTAAATTTAGTAAGTTGCTGTATATTTTTTTTTTAACATTATGCTGTTTGTACTTTATTTTACTAAGATTATCTGTTATATTTTATAGTTTCAAAAATTTCTACTTTCAAAACAACTTCTTTAAGTATTTAGATTAATGAGACATTCATAGTCAGCAACATAAAAGATAAATGTTCAGTTAAAAATTTAAAATCGATGTATCACCTTACTTTAAAGCAAGTAATTAGTACTTCAATATGTTACAATACAACAAAGTTAAAGTTTTGCTATTAAGTTTTTCAAGTCAGCAGTTCAAAAATAGTTGACACCTCAAAAATTAAAATTTTTTGATGATAAAAGTATAAATAGTGCTGAAAATAGTTTAAATAAACTGAAAAACATACAAATTTAAACTCCAAAGTAAGCAGTCTTACTTTTTATAAACTAAACGATTAACTTATATATATAAAAGTTTATTTTAGTAGAAAAAATCTTTCAGTATCGTAAAAATAGTTTAGAATATTTAAACATCTTAGCATGTTTGGAATGGTTATGTATATTTAAAAAGTGTGGTAAGTGTCACAAAAAAAAAAATAAAAGTGACAAGAATAAATTATGACATCACAAACAGACGCGTATAGTGTGTCAACTTTTTGTTTTGTTGCCAAGCAATCATCTGTTGCCCACATTTACTGTCATTTGTTTAATGTTGTCATGGTGATTATCTGTTGCCCACATTTGAAAGTGACACTTATTTATTGTTGTCATGGTGATTTCGTAGTGACATCAGAAATTTATGACACAATTTACTTTTGACAAGAAAAGTATTTAAAACTTAAATGTTCCCAAGTTTACTATACTATACTTAAAGATGCAAAAACTTAAGCTTTTAAAAGTTTTGTAAATTGTAATGTAGAAACTATTTTCTTAGTCAGATTTGACATTTAAAAAAATATTATAATAGTTATATTTGACTAACTTTAATCACTATTCATTCTAAATTCACAACTTGTCGAGCAAAGCTTTGTGTTTTTTATATCATAGTAAACAATTTTAATCATATTTAGTAGTGTGTACTACAAAGTAGTTGTTAAATCGTCACGTACTCACTACTTTGTATATCTTATGGAGTTATTAAAAGTAAATAACATAAATTTTAGTGTTAATCAATGCATTTTTTTACAATTACTGGTTTTATTGCTTTTTAAATATTTTTGGACTGGTAAAATAACTTTAAGTACTGTTTTAATAATTTTTAATTTTTTTTTTATAAAATCATCAGTGTAGTCTTAATAATATGAGAAAAATTAAAAGATATTATTTACTTATTTTAGTTTGTAAATTAACTGTCTTAATTTAAAAATATCAGTTCAAAACTGTTTAAAACAAGAAAGATCGCCCAACTACAACATAATTAAAACAAATTGCTCTAGTTAGTACTGGAATTCAAACTTACATCTATCTTAATATATTTAAAAAATTTACCACTTCAAAAACAGTCTTTTATGTTTTATTTTGTTGTAATGTTTGTTTTTAGTCGGTAGCACCAAATAAATTGACGTCTAAACTGATTAGGTTTACATGTAAGAAACATAGAGAAAGATTTAAACAGAAACTTAATTTAATTACTAGTTTAAATATTGATTTATTTTTTTAAAGTTAAGTTGTTAGCACTTTATGTTCAGTATTTTTGAAGTTTCCTTAGCATTGAATTTGATTTGATGATGAAAGTAAGCTAACAGTTTTCAAATAAATTTATTAAAAAACTATAAACTTTAATTTAATTCTTATTTAGCTTTTTATTATTACAAAAATTTTAAACAATTTACACTTCGGTTTATTAAAACTACTATTTTATACAAACTTTTATGTTATATAAATAAGCTTAGTTTATAAAGTTGTTAAACATATTTGCTCATAAGAGCTATTTCAGTAGTTTATAAAAATTAAGCATCATAACTTAAAATGAAAATTTATAATATTATTTTTATGATAAATACTATTAGGTATAATATATGCTTTTTATACAAATTTTAAAAAAATAAAAATTAGTGAAGAACTTGTATAATAATAGCAAACAATCAATTTGCATAGAAAAACTGAAATAGTAACAATTTAGTACGTTTCCACATATTTGTCCTGGACAAGACGTAAAAAGGTATCCGTGGTGTGCGATTTGATAACCAAAAAGTTTTTCGTCCACCATGTCCTAGGACCAAATAATTCGAGCGTCTTTTTTTTTGTTCAATAAACCATGATGATAAACTTAAAACAATTTAATCCTTATCTATATAGTTTTTATAAACATCTTTTTTTTTGCAAAAATTTAACAGTGCAAACTTTACCTTTGTCGCTAAGTAGTTCAAATATATCAACAAAAAAGTTTATGCACGTCAAAAAATGATTTATTTGTTTAAAGATAAGTTGTTAGCACTTAAAAGTATCTTTTAAATTTCAGTAGCTTTAAGTTTGTTTTGTTGGTGAAAGAAAGTTTAAACTTAAAACAATTAGCTGCCTAAAAAATTCAATATAATTCTTAATTACATTTTTATTAATAAGAATTATAAAACTTATTACAGCTCGATTTGTTAAAACTATTATTTTAAACAAATTTCCGTTTTATACATATCAACTTAGTTTAGAAATTTGTAAATTATCTTTGCTCATAAAATTTACTTAAGTTAATTTTAAAACTTAACATAAGAAATTAACACAAAAATGAAAGTTTAATTAACTATGATATTTTCATATACGATATTAGTTCTTTTAAAACAAATTTTTAATAGATAAAAACTGAGTCAAGAACTTGTTTTATGGTAACAAACAGTCAATTTGCATACAAAAGTTGAGATAGTTTCAATCTAGCACCTTTTCATAGATTAACTTTAAACAATTTCATCCTTATTTATATAATTTTTAAAAGTGTTTTCGTTTTGCAAAAACTTAATAGTCCAAATTTTTTCTTTGCGGATAAGTATTTTTATTATTTAGAAAAAAAAAACAGTTTTGAAGGTCATATTTCTGAATAACTGTAAGAGCGAATTATTTATCAATAATATAACTGCAAGTAAAAAAAATTAGACATAGTAGTTTTGATCAAAATATCTTAGCTAGCATTTTAGATTTTAAAAAATATGCTAGCAAAATTTCTGTTTAGAAAAATGGAATTTTTTGTACTGAAAAACATTGAAATTTAGTTTGTTTACTCTACACATAAATTTAATTGTATTTTTGATATACTTATTTTAAGAAACTGATTTAGTAAAAAATTT
Source organism: Thalia democratica (assembly GCF_965202585.1). NCBI lineage: Eukaryota > Metazoa > Chordata > Thaliacea > Salpida > Salpidae > Thalia > Thalia democratica. Next base: position 37,966,321 of record NC_139173.1, on the reverse strand, counting down.
GCGCTATAAATCAAAAACTACTTTTTAATTTTTTCATATACTTGTAAAACTTCAAAACTGTTTCAAATTTAAAAAAACCGAACTTTAATTCTCAAAACCTTTTTATTTAAACTCTAATTCAAAAACAGTTTTTATTTCTGATTAATTTTTATTGACGACAGCTTAAAAAACTAATTTAGTTTAAAAGTACTTGTAAAGTAATTTAAACAACCATGTAATAGCTTAAATAACATTATTGAATTTTCAACGATAAAGTTTTTTCGGGTGAACTACCAAAAACTACAAATAATTGATTTCCTTTTAGAACTCAAAAAAAATAAGTTTAAAGTTTTTAAGAGGACCTATTTATATCTTCGTATGACGTAATAAAGTATTTATATTGACCACAATTTCACACGGATTTGTCAAAGCAAACATTACTAAGCCTGGATAAGTATAGGGATTTATAAAGAAAACAGAATATGAAAAAACAAAATTTAATTTCTAAAATGACAGAATTTTAAATATTCATTTTTTCCTATTATATTTAAGCTACGATAAACAATTGTTTTTTTTTTATTACAAAATTTTTCAAACAAATTAAAATTACTAAAAGCTAACAAAGTTTAAGTGAGAGGCTTTGTATACTTTACGTCATAAACTCAATTTTTTGACTGTTATTTTTCAAATAAATAATCCGAAACAAAGAGTGCTAAAAGAATGAAAGAAACGTGAATTAAATCGTAGATAAATTTCATAAAAAAAGTTTAAAACATAGAAGAACATAAAAAAATGTCTACAAGCCTATTTTTAACTTCATTTAAGTCTTTGTTTATCGTAAAGTTATGAAACTTGAGGAACTATTGTATCAATTAAAAAAAAAAAACAATGTTATTGGTAAATTAGGTATTTTGACTTTTAAATTGTTCAAATACAATTTTACTTAAGACAAAATGTTACAACAAGCTATAACAAAGCTAACCTCAAATTTACCTCACTTCAACTTAAAGCAATTAATTAAACATTCTGTGCAAAACTTTGATGTCAATTAGTCTATTATATTAGTTTGTAGTTCAAATAAATTGACACCCTAGTTAATTAGAGTTTAACTCAAAGTTTAAGTTAGATATAACCCGAGTAAAAAATAATAGATAAAATGTTCACCCTAAAAACAATATTTGCTTTAATTTGAACACTAAGTAAAATTTATCACTTTAGCCTCATAGGTTTTTTTTTATGATTTACAAATTTGTTATTTAAGTTGCATTTAATTATCGGAAAAATATAATGAAGTTTTTACTTAATAGTTGTAAAAAGAATTTAAAAATTGCAGTATGATAACTTACACACCACTAAATATAAAATGAATAGACAAGTAAACATACTTTTGGAAAACTTTTTAACATCATCTTAGTTTGTTCATATACCGGTATTTTCTGGTTTGAAGTTAAAATTGTATCTCAGTAATCAAGAAAATAAAATTGTGTATTTAGATTTATGAGTTCTTTACATATAATTCAAAATAATGAATGAAATTTAGTTGCAACCTTTGAACCTCAGGTTTTTTGTCCAAACATGTGATTAGTACGGTGTAAAACACTTTTTATAATTTGTTTGACTAAGTAGATTAATGTTTTAAAAGTTGAAAATAAAAATGGTATATTTAGATTAATGAGTTGTTAACACATACTTCGAAACATAAATGAAAATTAGTTGCAAACTTTACACCTAAGACCTTTGTTTAAAACAAGCCAACATTACTTTGATGTGTTTAAGTTTGCTTGATTAAGTCGTTCACTTCAAGGTGACAGCTCATTAAGATTTTAATTTGCCGATAAGACATAGATAATAAGGTTCAATCAAAACAAAATGATATAAAGTTCAGGCTAAAAATAATCAGTCTTTAATGTGAAGTGTCAATTATTCAGCAAATAATTGGCACTTCAAATTTTAGTCAAGATGTTTAAGTTTCTTAGTTTTTTTTTTCTTGGGAAGTATGTGTTTAGTATAAGTATAAATAGCTTTTAAACTAAAACTATATTATATACTAAATTCTAATTAAAATTTACATAAAATTTGAGAATAAAACTAGAAATAAATTAGAAATAAATTTACTTTATCTGTGTTTCAAATTATCATCGAAGTTATTTCTGACAAATAAAATATTTCTGGAAAATATTTAAGTCGAATTTTGAATAAATCGTGTCTATGTAAAGGTTTTTATAACTAAATGTTAATCCTTTTTATTACGTTATCATTTAGATCTAACGTTTAATAATCACCTAGTTTTTAGAGCTTAGTATGATTATGAAACTGGATAAAATTATATGATTTTATCATCGAAATATCAACACGTCATTAAATAATTTTATCTAGTTTTGAATATGAAACTATTTTTTTATGTCTCCGGTTTCTAAAATAACTGTTTTCCGATTTTTAGCCTTTTAATAAAACAAAATAATCGTTTGAAATATTCATAAGCTTAAAAATGTAGAATTTACGCTTTTTTTTTAACAGTTTGAAAAAAGTTCTTTATATGTTACATTGATATAAAGAAAAAAAAAAGTTTAATATTTTATTCAAAAATGTAGTACTATGATTATACGTTCGACAAATATATTTTAAAGATAAATAATTAGTATAAAATAAGTTACTATTTTAAATTTATAACTTAAAAATAAATATTTTAAGATTTTTTAAATTTAAAGAACTATTTATAAAAGTAAATATATACACATATAAAGCTAACACAAAAAATTAAAAACAGAACGAATCAAGACTAATACATACCAAGTAGTAAGAACTAAAAAAAATCATAAATCTATTATTTAAAAACATCAAAATTTTATACATCCACATTTAAACTAAAATTTTAACTAAAACAAAACAACAAGTTAATAAAAATAATTATGGTTTTAAAGTCAAAAACTTCTTTTTATATAAATATCCGTTGGTCTTGCATATTTGTTTATTTATAAACTAATTAAAGGCGTACTTGTTTATTTATAAACTGGTTTAAATCAGATTTGTTTTGAGTGCTTTGTCGTTTTAATTACGGTTTATCTTAAGTCCTTAATAGTTTCTTCCTAAATCAATGACAAAAATTGTTTTGGAAATAAACTGCAATTGAGATTTATACTTCATATTTTTCATTAAAGTTAAATGCCTAAAACCATTTATTAAACTTTAACAAATTAAATGAAATTTAAAAATAACTTTATTAAAAAAAAGAAGGACAAAAAAATTTCATTAATTTTTTTTACATTTTATAAAGTAACATAAACACATTAAAAAAATCTTTAACCAAATAAAAAACTTTTAATGTAGTTTTTACCATCCATGTAATGTCTAAAATATTAAAGTTTTAATGTTACTGAAATAAGTTGGGTACAAATTTATAGAATGAATACTAAATAGTATCATACAAGTTAATACAAAATGTTTGTGTGTAACACACGAAAAAAGGTTTATTAGAACAGTAACCTCTCGCTTATTTACGCACATTGTGTCCACAGAAAAAATGCGTAAAGATACGAGACATCGTAAAGATACGAGAGGTACCAAATATACTTACTAAAATGGCTGTTTTTTGATATTGCTTCTAATTAAAAGCAGACCTGAGACTTTGCCACTCTTAACAATTTGTTTACATAATTTATAAATATGAAAATAAAAGATAAAACTATACCGTTATTAAAAATAATGGACTTAAATTTATATAAAACAACAATATTTGTAGAAAAATTTTACTAATTTTAATAATAATAATAAAAAATGGGATTTGTGTTAATTGTAAGCTCTATATTTATTAAGTATCACTGCTACTTTTTGCTAGGAAGTTTCATTATATTTGTTTAGATGTTTATTCTTATAAAGGGTAAGAGAGCTGTATTTTTTATTTGTGTTTTAAACTCTCATTATTTCATTATAATTTCATTATTTAACACAATCATATTTCTTTCAGAATTTTAATTTAATCTCTTATTGTTAACAAAAATTCTGATATACTTAAATATAACTAAATGTTTATCAATTAGTCAAGTAACTAAAGTTTACAAAGTCTCAATATATAGAGAGGTGAATTAGCATTTAAAAATATATTTTAAATAAAAAACACATAGTAAAACTACTTTGTGCAAAATTAAAAAAATAAATAATTTGTTTTATGAACTTTTTAGAATTCCTAAATGCGTAACTAAACGAGAGTGCGTAACGTCACGAGTGCGTAAAGATGCGAGAGGTTACTGTACATCACAATTAGACATGTGTCCATCGTGTGTCATTCTTCTGTAGTCATGCCAAGCAGTCGTCTGGTGACCACGGGACATTTTAAATGTGCCATATCTATTATTTTGATATCATAGTGACAACTACTATTCATATTATACTATTGGTAATTTAACATCAAAATCGTTTTGTGATGAACATATGGTATAGTTGATCTATAAAGTAGAATTCTTACTTATAAAATTGTAGAGAATTCTGTTAATAATTTTATTGATAATACAGACTAAGTACTTATATTAATGTTCACCTCCTAATATGATTTCAATTAAAGTATGCTTTTTTTATTCTATTTTTAGTATCTTGTTAAAACATATATAAATACCGTTTAAGTTTGTTTATGCTTTAAAGTAAAAATAGCTAAAAAGTACTGATAATTAAATTCAAAAATCTACAAGGTTAAAAACTTAATTGTATTATGAACTGATTTTAAACAAAGATAAGTTGTTTAACTACTTTATTTATTATTGAGGATAATTACCTGTATAGAAACCATAATTCGTTTTATTACTTTTGTAAATTTTGGTCGAATGTCAAAGTTGTTAATTTTTAAATTGATTTTCAAGTGGGTGGTCTCTTTGCTACATTATCATACATTATTAAATTTATTTTCATATTCCCACGTTTTTGGCATAATTTTACGTATTTTATATAAAATCAATTTAAAACTATAGTACAAAATAAGCTACTAAATTAAAAACTAGTAGTTAAAAAATGTATAGCTAATTTTAAAAGTTTTTTGGTATAACTTAGTTTTGTTATAAATAATTAGTAAACAACTTCATCGCAACTTATTTCTGTTAAAAGTCGTTTCATTAAAATAAACTTTTAAGAAAAATTTACATAAAATCGAAAATAAAACTAGAAATAAATTGGAAAGAAGTTTGCTATATCTGTGTTTTTAACTTATCATCGAAGTTATTTCTGACAAATAAAATATTTCAAAAAAATTCTTCAGTCAAATTTTAAGTAACTTCGTGTCAATGTAAAGGTTTTGAAAATTAAATGTTAATACATTTATTATGCTATCACTTAGATTTATCATTTAATAATCACCTAGTTTTTTAGAGCTTAGTATAATATGACACTTGATAAAATATATGATTTTATCACCGAAATATCAACACGCAATTGAATGTCTTTATCCAATTTTGATTTTGAAACTAATTTTTCATGTTTCCGGTTTCTAAAATAACTATTGTCTGATTTTTACCCTTTAATATTTATTTTAAAAGACATTCGTTAGAAATATTCAAAAAACTTAAAATGTAAAATTAACGTTTTTAAAAAAGTTTGACAAAACTCTTTTTATCTATATCAATTTAAAGTAAAACATTTGTTTAATATTTATATAAAAAAAAATCTTTTAATTTACGTTTGACAATATGATTATATGTATACTAATATAATTTAATAATAAATTATTAAAATAAAACAAGTCACCATTTGAAACGTAAAACTTTAAAATGAATATTTTAAGACTTTTATAACTTAAATATACTGGTAAAAAAAAAGTTAGAACATAACACTAAAAAAAAAACGAATCAAGATTAATACACACCTAATAGTTAAAATTTAAAAAACAAAAAAAAATGTTTTTAAATAAAAACTTAGAGAACACTTATACATGTACATTTAAACTAAGATTTTAACTAAAAAACGACAACTTAATAAAAAAAACTATTATGGATTTCAATGTCAAACACTTCCTTTTTTAAGTTAATATCCGTTGATCTTGCATTTGTTTATTTGTAAACTGATTAAAAGCGTGCTTGTTTGTATATAATCTGGTTTAAATCAGATTTGTTTTGATTGTTTTGTCATTTTAATTACGACTTATCTTAAGTCTTTAATAGTTTCCTACCTAAACTGATGAAAAAAATAGTTTTGATAATAAACTTTGTTTAAATAATTAAAATTTCTACTTTTTAATTTTGTTATAGTTAAACGCCTAGCAATTTTACTTTTACTTAGATAACTTATTAAGTTAAAAAAATGAAACTACTTTAATTTTAGTATAATTTAAAAAAATAAAGCTCTAAAAAAAACTGAACTTTCTAAAATATTTTTTTTCTAGTAACATAAACTTCTTTTGTATACATAAAACTAAATAAAACTGTTTTTTTATGGAGATATAGTTCTAATCGTCCAATTTATGTCAGAAAATTTTTTCACAAGTAGTTGGGAACAAAGGTATTGAAATTGTTACTTAACGTACCATATTAGTTAATACAAAATGTTTGTTTGTGACATTTGGTGTGTGACTAAAGGTTCATTATTACGTCACAATAAGACATGTGCCCATCGTGTGTCATTCTTTTGTAGTGTAGCTAAGTAGTCGTCTGGTTATCACGCGACATTTTAAATTTTACATATCTAACATTTTATTGTGATATTGACAGATAGTATTTATGAACACTAATGGTAATTTGACATCAAAACCTGTGATGTACATTTGATAAATATTTTTTTTATAAAATATTATGTCTTAGTTATAAATCTCACATGTATGACTGTAAAGTTTTTATTAGGTCTGAGTAGAATTTCTTTTTGTACAATATAATTACTAACATTTGTTTAATAACTTCGGAAAAATGTTCTTAACATTTTAAAAATAAGCATGCTTTTTAATTTTTGTTAAGTATATTCTTAAGTCTAAAAGTAGCTTTTAAATTTGTTTCTGCACACAAAATGTCAAAGTATTGGTAATTAAATTTAAAAATCAACTAAATTTAAAACTTATCTATATTATGAACTGATTTTAAACAATGATAATTAACTTTGAATCAGTTTATTTGTTTTCGTTTTAAGGATAATTACCTGTATAATAACCATAATTCGCTTTATTACTTTTTTCAGTTATAAAATTTATTTATTTTTAAAGTTAGCTATTATATTGGGTGGTCTTTTTTGTTACATTCTCATTAAACTTATTTTGATGTTCCCACGTATTTGATATAATTTTTATCTTATTTTAATCAAAAACAATTTGATGCTTTAATCTAAAAACTACCAAATGAAAAACGAGTGGTGAGGTTAAAATATTGTATTTATAATAAGTTTTTATGGTAATTGTAATTAGTTTTTTTTTTAATTTAAAGATAAGCAGACCATAAAAAGTAATAGCTTACAACTGTAATTGCAGTTTTACCTTTTTTTTAATTACTTTAGTTTTTATTTTAAATAAATGTATGAAGTCCTTATGCTATATTTTTCTTTTACTTTTTTCACTAGTTTGTATTTCATTTCATCAAAGAAGCTTATAAAGTTGATGATTGATATTAAGCATGTATGCTGTATAGTAGAAATGTTATGTGTAATATAAAATGTTTTATGCTATATAGTGTGTTAATGCTATATGGTTAAAATACTCACATGATATACGTTTAAAGTAGAGGTGTTTGAGCAGTAAGGTGTTTTTTTAACTCAATCAAAGGAGCATTAAACTCGATGAGTGACGTTGAGCTTACGTGTTATGTATTGAAGTAGAGGTGTTAATGCTTTATGGTTAAAACGCTTACATGCTATATGGTTTGAAGTAGAGGTGTTAATGCTTTATCGTTAAAATACTTACATGCTATATGGTTAAAATACTTACATGCTATATGGTTTGAAGTAGAGGTGTTACAGCGAACAAAGAAACCAACTGTTCAAAACTTCTGACGTTTTTAAGCTTTTTATGACGCAATAAAGGCACTTTTTAGCGTGTAATTTTCAAACATGACAGAAATTTCTGCAAATTTCATAATTTTACGGTCAGCAAGTTTTCAAAGTATATTGATGGTTTGAAAACCTTTTAGCATTTAAAAAAGTTAGTTTTAAAATTTAAAAAGTGTCCTGTGGATTTTATAAACAATTTAACCTTTCTTAGTATATGATGTAGTTACTCGTTTAAAAATTGTTTTTTGTTTAAATTCATTTTTTTTGTTACTTTGGTTAATAAAATTTAATATTAAAAAAAAAATAGTTACAATAAAAAAAAATACGTTTACAGTCAAACTATTTCTCAAAACTAGTAAGAAGAAACGAACAAGTTGATTTAGTTTAAAACTGAATTAAAAAATTAAAATTATAAAATAAAGCTCTAAAGACTGCTGTTCGTTTTTTTTATACAAAAACATTTGAAAACTAAAAGTTAGTATAAGCATTTGAACTACACAGAACTTATTTTTCAATTTTTTTATTTTATTTAAATTGTATTGTAGATCTACTGGATATTAAAAAAAAAATTAGGAGTTTTAAGCTAAAACAAATAAAAAGTTAAGTAAATTATTTATTAGACTTTGAGACCTTACAATTTTAAAAACATTAACTTTTCATAGTTGAATTTTTAAAAGCATTATTTTTTACAAAAAATATTAAAATTGCAGTACAACTATTATGCATTTTAACTTTTGTTTTTTAAACGATTTTACTTATGCTTATTTAGTTTAGCAGTTTTTAAAGTTAGCCCCTTTATTTCGCGGTTGACAGAAAGATGTAAAGTGTTTATTTTGTAAATCCTAGCGCTTTAAACTTATTTTTTGTATATTTTCGCTTCAATCAAATTGAGTGTTTGAAGTATTTTCTTTTCTGATTTTTATCGAAAAGTTTCGAAAGTTCAGCAGTCTAGTTTTTACTGATAAGGAATTAACACATTTTAAATCAGATAATAAAACAATATATATTAACCACAAAGTTATACATGTTTAAATACTAGTTACATAGTTCAAAACAAAGAGAGTATAAAGTTTTGCTATTTTCACTTTTTTCACATAAACTTTTTGTAACTAAAGAATAAACCCTTCTTTGAAGTTTATGTGAAAACTTGTACTTTACTTTCTTTATAAATAACAGGCCACTTGTGGTAAGTTAAAAGCATGATAAAAACCAGTTTCTGGTTTAAAAGTGCATGTATGTGATTAAATTATGCGTGTTTTTATTGAATTAAAGTACTTTCATGTCCCTTGTAACTGACATGAAATACTTTTATTTACATTACTTAACCACATAAGTATTTTGTGAATATATTATAACAACATTCTCAAAGGTTGACTAAAATAGGTAAATTTTATATAAATCAAGCTATTTGTATCATGTTTTTTTTTTAACTACTTTCTACAGCAAAAAAAAAGTAAATTTTAAAATAAGTAAAGATCTTTTGTTTCTGTTCTTAATCCATGTAAAAAGATCAGAAATTTTTAACTAATTATAACCTGAAATCACAGTTTTTTTACTCTTGAAACAACTTGAAATTTTAATTATTTTAAAGCTTCAGTATTACCTGGTATGAACTTACAAAGAGAAATGTTCAGCGGTTAGATTCTATAGATATAATATGATAGTTTATTCTTTAAAAAGCAAAGTTTTAATTAGTAATTTGTTAAAACCATTCATTTAACATGTTTAGTACTAAAAGTTAGGCTGTAAATCATTATTAAAATATATTTAAATTAAAAAAAAAGATTTATAAGAAATAAATTATTTAAGGTATAATTTTTATAGATAAGAGACTCTTATGCACAAATTATGATCTTTTTATCAAAAAAATCTCCAATTTTTTTATTCTACATATAATCTTATCAATCTAAAAAAATCATGTTTAATCTATCTGGTTTCTGGTATAAGTTATTTATAGTTTAAGTAAATTCAATTTAGTTTTTTTGAAATGTAGAATTTATTTCTACTAAAAACTTTAGAATAAAAGTTATGTTTCAGTATGTTAAATTGCTTAATAGTATTACAAAACAGGAATTAACCAAAAGTTTACTTGCAATTTAATACTATGAGAATTATATAAACTTTATGACTTTAGGTGCGGTTAATATAAAATAATGATGCGTTTGAAGTTAGTTTATGAGATTTTGTCAATTTTACTGTGTTTTATTTATTCGTCATTTATGACTTATACAAAAATTATTCAGCTTTTAATATTTCATCGTTATTGTTAAAGTCAATTTTACTAAGAGCACATAAAAAATTAACAAAATCAAATAAACAAAAAGTTAATGTTTTATCTTTAAGGCTAAAACCAAGTATACATTTGTTTCTAAACCACTCATTTTTAAAAAAGTAAGATTTTAGAATAAAATATATATTAAGCTTTCAATAAAAAAAATGTACTAATTCAAAAGATGTTACAGAAGAAAGTCGTGTTAAAACTCTAATTTCTTTTATTTTCTCTCGTTAAAAAAACTTTTTTAAACTATGTTAAGTTATTTTGTTTTGATTTTAATGACAATCCAGACTTTTTCAACTTTTTCGAAGTTTTTTACGGTTTTAATATTTTATTAGTATCATACTAAGCAACTTTTTTTAATGGTAGCCAAGGTTTTAAATCAATATGAACATTTTTAGCTATGGTGTTGAATAGTGACAGATTTTATGGGTATTGAATTTGTTTGACGAGTAAAGCTTTTAATGATGACGTCACAAAGCATTTAGATCAAAAATAGCTAGGGTTTTAAAGAACAATAAGTTTTTAAATAAACACTTTTATACGTCAAAACTGTATTTTTGTTGGTGTCATCTTTATAAACTACTAGTTTGTCGTACGATCTAACATTGAAGTAATATTAAGTTGAGTAAAAACAATTATTTCAATCTATTAATAAATGCTATTGAATTCTTTAAAATTAATAATACTGTTTTACTGAAGAGCTCGTTTAGTTTAATTATTGTATAATATTAAGTTTTCCAAAACTTTTAATTTTGTATTTTCAGTAGCAAATTAAAACATTTTTATTTTAAATTTTCTGCTAGTAGTTTGTAATACATCCAAAAAAAAATATTTCGGAAAAATCAAAAATTTGTTAGTTTTGCATCGAAGCAAGCATTGATTGTTTTGCCTAAAATCTTATAAAAAAATATATATTAGAAAACTACTGATTCGAAAAAAATATTGTTTCGACAAAGTAGTTAAGTCGTCATATTAAGACTTTTTTTCGAGATGATTTTAATTATTGAGTTGTAATAAAGAAAACTAGAAATTTGTAAAATAAGTGGAGGTTTTAAGTGTAAAAACTTAAAGGAAGTTTTAGCTTTTAAAACAAAAACATCTCTTAAAAACTTAATTTAAAAAAAATAACCCTTTTTTGTGGTTTTACTAAAAACAAGTTAATATGTTGTTAAATACTTAAAATTGAATTAAGTGTTTAAAGTGTTTTGCTTTCTAATCTTTGACTGTTGGTTTTGTTTTAAAAGAAGTCTTTACTATAATATAAGCAGTCAGCATAAAATTTGAAAATTGAAGATTTCTAACAAAAGAGGAAACATTAACAGCTGCAAAGTTAATAAAAAAGTCCTTATAATGTATGATTAAATTTTATGTAATCATTATTCTCTAATTTTTTTTATTAATTATACTTTAAATTAATAACAAACTAATATAAAAGTTACTTGTAATGTATAAAAGACGTTAAAGAATAATTTTACTTACCAACCAATCATGTTGAATCTATTGAGAATCTATTTTTTAGAAGTTAAAAGGGTTAACATAATGAAATCCTAAAAAAAATGTTTTTGTTCATTTTAAACCTAATTTTTCAGTTTTTAGTTAAAAGTGCAAACATAAATCACTAAACTTTTATAGACTTTATGACCAAAGGCTTTAGGGTCTTTGTTAAATGACAGATAGTAAAACTGTTCACAAAACTTTTAGATTCATTCGTAAAATATGTCTCAGTTTTAAATCATTTTTTTCTTTACTCATTTAAAATAAGGTGTAAAAATGAAAACTACACACAATTAAGTTTAAATAAGGTCGGTATTTAAACAGTTACTCATTCTAAACAAATGTAAATTTATAGCATTAAACCGGTACAAACTTTTTACTGTGAAGTTTAGCGTATTGTTTAAATGACAGTTACTTAAGTATTTGATGCATGTTAAATTTTATGAGGTTTTGGAGCACATTTATAAAATTTACGTCAGTTTATAATTACTTTAATGCTACATTATTTATTATGCCTAAAGTTTAATACGGTTTGAATAGAAAAGTTTAGCTAGGTTCAGAACAGTCACGCTTTTAAACAAACGTAGATTTACTTATCAAACTTTTGTATAACTTAGGAATATAATTTTAGTTTATTGATTAAATGACAGTAATAAAGTTTTTGACGTCTATAATATCGCATCTTAAGGTTTTTATAAAATACTTGTACATTGAAAGACTATTTATTTTATTAGTTAATCAGTTACGTATAAACACTAAAAACATTTGTTTATTAGAATTTCACGCTACTTTTGTTAGGTAGGTATAACAAAATTATTGTAAAAAGTACAATATTGCTTCTACTGTCTTAAAAATGAACAAATAACACGTTTTCAATTCACTAGTACTTTCGTTTATTAAAACATTATCAAGCGATAAATGGCTGAAAATATAATACACAATTAATAGTAACTAATTTATAAAGAAAACAAAATTAAATAAAAGTTAAAACATAAATTTTTAGGCTATATAAATTTATAAATATTTCATATTATCAAATAATTAATTATCATACAAAAGTTTTTTAAAAAACTAAGATTCTACTAACTAACAATTCATAAATGCATACAAGTAAACAAGCCAAAACACAATGTACAAAAATGCTCTTTTCCTAAAAATCCTAAAATAATAAGTTCTAAAATATTAAATCTTCATAAACTGTTTTATTTAAGTTAATTTTTGCATTTAAACTTTTTATTTAAAACTTTCTTTGTAGTCTAAGCTTTTAAATTCTGGTTGTTCTAAAAACATTGTCTTGTAGGCATTGTCCAATCCCATATTCTCAATATCATTATGATGATTCTCAAAGTAGTGTTTAAATAATGCAGATTCGTCTCCTTTACAAACCAAGTTAAAATTTCTTTGGAACTTTTTCCAGATGTTTCTGTGTGCATTCCATCTTACGTTAAAACCGTTTTTAGTCTGTCCTACATAAATTTCCTTGCGTTTTGTACACTGAGCAGAATATATCCCGTAACAACAAAATACTGTATATTATTTTTTTATATTATACATACGTTTGACAGGTTTAAATGCAGATCAATGTTTTTTCCGTCAAATACTTATAAATATGATTTAAACATATGAAATTTAATGTTTATGAAAGCACGAACATCTGTACTGTAAAATTAAAAAGTATACATAGAAAAAACATGTATTAAAATACTTTAAATACATGTTTTTGCACCAACTTTAGTTGCGACACAATAAGGAAAATCGCCCTAGAATTTTTCTATTGAAAAAACATATAGGTAAGTCTTTTGTGACATTATTGTATTTTGTTACGTCATAATAGCTTTTTATTTCCCGCCACGCAACTCATTATAACAGCAAAAGTACAAAGAAAAAGGGGAGGTTCTAGAAAGCGTGGAAAATTTTAAAGGAAATTGCAGATTATAAATCAAAAATTCTCACATAAATTTCATGTTGGTTTGTTTTTGCTTAAAAAACTCTGTTTTTGTTGGGTTCATCAGATTTAATTGTTATAAAACTTTTAAACTTTCAAGCAAAGTTAAAGAACGTTTGTTTACAGCCTTTGTGAGTAAAAGGAAAACTTAAATTTTAACTTTGTCTTGAACAAAACCCCTTTTCAAAAAAAAATACTTTAGATGTTTATTTTGTAAGTCTTGTGATTTGAATGTAGAGCTTTTATAAAAGTTTGAAATATTTTATTGTTTTGTATTTAAGAATAAAAAACTAAAATATCTAAAGAAAAAAACTACAAGTGTAAATCAAGTAATTTAAAATATACGACAAAATCTCAAAAAAATTATACTTAGATAGGCCGTTGATAAAAGTTAATTTCTATTTGTGTTATTATTTTTTGTTCTGGTTGATGTATTTGATCTCAGTAAACATAAAAAGTTTAACACTTTTCTATTAGGTTTTAACTCTAGGGGGTCGAATACAGTTTACGCTTTCTAGTTTTGTCTTTTTTTACTTAAATTTTTTATTTTCTAACTATCTAAACAAAGAACAAGGCTGAGTTCTAATAGAAATGTTTACAGTATGATAAAATAATTCAAATAAGGTAGTACTATTAAGTGATATTAAAATATGATGATACTAATGTAAAAACCAATGAACTTTGAAAATCACTGCTTAAATTTTTAATTTTATTTTTTAATCTGAAACGTGTTTTTCACGTTGCATAAACGTCACGTGATTGAACACGGTTTCTAATGAGGGCGGTAAAGAGTTGTTGTTTTGTTTTTATTTATATAGTTTTGCTAAAACAACATTACACTAAATTTCATTAATCAATTGACTAATTTATACAAGATACGCATAAAGTGTTTTAATAATACTTACGTCTATCAAAAGTGAAATATTTTTTTCTTTAAATGAGCCTTAGTATAAAAATATTTATCAGTAAACTGCCCCAATTACTGGACACTCATGCTAACGATTTCTTATATGTTTATTTATTTTAAAATAGTAGTATTTTGTATAAAAGAAGTAAAACAAATAGTAAAACCAAAAAGTAATTTTTAACTTTGATATTTTTGAACTTTAATTTTCATTAACTTCAAAAATACTTTTAAAGATGAGTAATTTTCTGTGTCTGGAAGTTGACAACTCTTTGACATAATTGACGTCAATTGAATTAACCTGTAAAATTGACACTACCTTTAATAAACTGGCGTTTGCATTGTAATAAGTGTAATTAATAATTTATAAGAAAAGGATAATAATAAAAATCATTAATTTTAAACAATATTTAACAACACTAATAGTCAAGTAAATATGTAAAAAAATAAATAGTATTACAATCTTGAAATAGTATTATCATGTTCTGTAATTAATCATCGTTAGCTAAAACCAAAACTAAGTTTAAGAAGTTGGAAAAGTGTGACGTATATTTTACTTTAGTAGCTAAATTCTAAAAAGAGTATTACAAAAAAAGAAGTTTCAACCTTTTTAAATTTCCATTTCTCTTTTTTAAAATCTCTCAGTTACTTGTCAGTTTACAGAAAACTGTTTATATTGAATTCGTTTACAGGATAAAAGATTAAATGTCCAAGTTAATTAAATAAATTGGGAATCTTGTGTTTTTGTTTGTGTTAATTCTTATCTAGTCAGCTGTTACTTTCAAACGACATTGGTTTAGAACAATAGTTTTAAAAGAGTTTAAGAAAGCTATTATTTGTCGCTTAAAACTAAGAGTGTGGTAGATGCAAGCAATAAATAAATCTTAATTAATAAAAAATTAAATGCATTTTAAACATTCTTGGATCTAAAAATAAAATGTATTTCCTTTGTTTTAAAAAAGGTTTTCATAAAAGTTTACTTAATTAAAATGAAAATACATTTCAAATATATTTGCAAAAAAAAGTTATAATAAACACCATGTTTATTAGTTCTTTAATATTTTGAGTTTATTTTTAATAAAAAAAGTTTCATGGTAATTTGTACAAATACGAGAATTTGTAACTGTAACTTTGATTAAGCAGCCATTTACATGAAACTTGCTTCTTATAATTTGTATGTTAAACTACGTTAATAATCGCTG
This sequence comes from Thalia democratica, assembly GCF_965202585.1. Taxonomy (NCBI): domain Eukaryota; kingdom Metazoa; phylum Chordata; class Thaliacea; order Salpida; family Salpidae; genus Thalia; species Thalia democratica. The sequence continues at coordinate 37,950,575 of NC_139173.1, read as the reverse complement.
TCAAAACTGATATTCTAGTAAAGCTGTAAATTATATAGACATTGTTATAATTACTCTTAATTATATGATATGAAATCTATAAACATATGCATAATTCTAGTTTAACAAGAAAATTTACTCGTATTACTTATTACTGAAAAAATGTAATTCAATTCAATTAGTATTTTTGAATTTTATTGCGATGAAGTAACTTTAAAACATAAACAGTTTCTAAACAACCGATATGTTAATTAAAATTTAGTTAATTTGTATGTTCTGTTAAGTTATTATCATTTAGTATTACTAAATGGTTAGACTAATTAACTTAAAACTCAAAAGTTAAATAATACAAGTATTGTTTTCAAAATAAAGATAAATCTTAGTTTTGGGTAATCATGATCAGTTTAAAAGTAAGTTTGCAAAACAACTAAATAATAAACATTTTTTGAGTCTTTAGTATAAATGAATATTACCTGTTTTTAATTAACATTTGATACTTATCAGTTATACTGTATCTCAAAGTATTCATTTTTAAAAACAAACTACCACTCGATATAAAGTATTCATAAGAATGTAAGTAATTTCCTAATTATTTCCTAATTCTGTGTTTAACACATGTTATTTGTTTGAAGTAATTGCTAACTTAATAAAATACTTCCGAAATACGGCTGTTTGATATATATTTTAGTTTAACTTTTTAGAAGAATAGTTTAGTAATAAAAAATACTTTTTTTAATAAACATAAAATATATTTTTGTTTCTACTTTTACTGATTTAAGACTGTAGTTGTAAACTAAAACAGTTTTTCAGAAGTAAATTTTAATACTACATCCGACAGTTAAACATTGCATTTTGCCATTAAACAAACGTTTAAATGATGTAATTTCGGACAGGAAACAGTCAAAAACACTGCTATAATTTTCCACGCTATTTCAGAAGTTGTACTATATGTTTAAATACATGTTTGAAAATCGGAAGTGTTATAAAGTAATGTTAAAATAAATAAGCAGCTTTCAAAACCTTGTTAGGACTTAACGATTTAACAGGTTTAGTATAAGATTTTCTTTTTGTCTATTTATCTTAACATCCTGTCCCTATAAGTTTTCAGACAAAAGGTTTTTGTCTAGTTTTATTTTTGTTTTGTTTGACTTTTTTACTTATGTTTTGTTAGATTTTTTTTATTTAGACTTAGAGTTTTATATTTGTTTGTAATACAAGACCTGTTTAAAGTGGCCTCAGAAACTAATTTTTATAATAGTTTAGGACAAAGTATAAAACTTAAAAATATTTTGTTTTTGTTATAGATTTTAACAACTTAGATTTTTCTTGTGTTAGGTTTGTTCTTCTTCGTTTTGTATTAAATGCAGTGGTAAAACTAATATTTATACTGTTTTAATTTATTTCAACATTAAAATCTATCAACCTGTAATTTTGTAAAAAATTATAGGTAATATTTTTTTATTACACTTTTTAAAACAGTTGTCATTTATAAATTTTTATATGAACACTTATTATGACATCATCAATAACAAAGGTTTCACACGAAGATCTTTTAAGAAGTCTCAAACATCTTAAGAAACAAACAGCAAACTCTACGAGAAGCTCAAGAAAAGTTAAGTTCAATTAAGAGATACCTACAAACAAAAACTACATGATAAGAGAGTACAGGTTAAAAACTAGTATACATAAGATTTAAATAGCTTAATTAAAATAAGTTTACTTAAAATTTTAAACATCTTTAAAAAACACTATATAACAGAAATTAGTTAGTTTGTAAAATTAGATAAACTTATTTTAAAAAATACTAAAAGTTTTGTACATTTTTGGCTTAGTTTAAAACAGGAGTAGCAGTAACTTTTAAAAAACTAAAACACAAAAAAATGAGCAATATACTTATTTAACATTTTGAAAAAGTTTACAATTTTTGTTGTTAAATCTCCGAGGGACTCGGCACATTTTGAGAATAATTTAACAAATTCAATTAAAACTTAGCTCTAATTTTTATTAAATACTATTAAGGTACAAAAAAAAAGCTTTTCTTTTCTTCCTATTATTTATTATAAAATACTTTATTTTCTTATAATAGGTTTTGTATCTGAAAAAGGATTGAAATTAAATAGATTGAGACTATGTAATTAAAAAAAATTATTACGCGTTTTAATAGTTCTGAAAATAAGACTTATGTTGAAACAGTCTATATTATTCATATTTTCCGTATTAAAAAAGCTTACACTTTAACTTGCTCATAAAAAAAAACGTTTTATTTTTATCTTTTTAATATCGTTGTTTGTTTCTTTAAACTCAATTTCTTAACCAAATAGACAACTGAAATTTATTAATTTAACAACTAAATATTTATTCAATCATTGAAGTAAATGACACTTGAAATACCTCATTTAAATTGTTAAGATTTTGTTCTATTTTTATCATGATATTTCATTCACTTCTATTACTGGCGCTTAACTATGTCGCTAAACAAATCATTCATAATGCACATGTACATCAAAAAACAGGAAATACCTTAAGTTAACATTCTACTTTATTTGAAAACTTATTTTATGTTCATGTATGATAAGGTTTGTAAACTTTACTTTATTTATTAAATAATGTTCGTGTAAGAACATTAAATAAGAAAGAAAAAATTATAAAATTCAAAAAAGTAGAAAAAAAGAGCAAGTAAAGGTTGAAATGAATATTGAAAAAGAAAATTTAAAACTAAAAAGTGACGATTTAAAAAATCAATTAGATGAATTGGATCTTTGCATTGCTCAACTCAATGAAAATGCTAAAAGTAAGTTTTATCTTTATTTGTTACATTTGTTACATTTTAAATTATTAAAACATTATTTACATCCTAGTAACACCGAAGAATATTTCTCAACAAGACGCTGATGTGACATCAAATAAAGATCGTCATGACAACGCACCTGATTTGACGTCATATAGAGATCGTCATGACAACGCATCTAATATGACGTCACTAAAAAGGTGATAATTATTTATTATTTGTCTGAATAAGAAAAAAAAAAACCAAATATGTATTATATTGCTTCAAATGTGTATATTTGTTATATTATCTGGAGTTACATTAGTATTTAAAGTTTGAATGAAATAAAATATCAAATTGACTTGTCCTTAACCCAGAATAAATTTGAGAAGCAAAAATACTATTTTTACTTCAAGAGTAAGTATAATTAAAGTGCTTGAAATTTCTATCATTATTGAAATTGATATTTAAACGTAAAATAATTTTCTGAACCGTGTTATAATAATGACAGAAATTTGCTTTAAATACAATGGAATTTTTTTTATTGCATATTGAAACTTGTCAGTATCATTGAACTTTTAACTCTTACACAAACCTTCTAACTGACGTGTAATGTCAATTATATGTTTACTTATCTCACAGCTTGTCAATCATTTCATGATAAATTAGTATATTTTGCATGCGTTTTGACATATATTGCCTGAGTTGAGTAAAATATCTTTAGGAGGAGTTAATTATGTCAAAATAATGAAGTATTTTTATATCAAAAAGATAACCATAATAGTTTAAAAAAAATAGATAAGATTCTTAAAAATACTTTAATTTTGTTACTTATAACAGCTTGAACGTTGACCTTAAAATTTGACAAGTGAAATAAAATTTACTAAAGACAACAACTTTGTGTTTTATTTGTATTTTAAAATTTTTAACAGCATTTCGAGCAGAGGGGGTAGTTTCGTGTGTGGGAAAAACCCTTCTCCCCCTCAAAACCCCACCCCTCCAAGAAAAACGAGTAGCAGTTACAAATCTTGCAGGAGACACTCAGAAAGCAGAGGTTAAATTTTGCTATACAACATTAAAGTTGTAATTATTTCAAGCTTAATCTAATCAATGGTCATAAAAATAACACTAAAGTTTTGTGTGTAGCTTATTTACTACTGAACTATCGAATTATTTAATATATTTTCAATCTGTGCAGGTTAAAGTTTTAAACATTAAAAAAGAAAGTAATAAAAAGTTCTTTATATTAAACTTAAAAGCGTTTCATAAACTTTGATTTCTGTACTAATTAACCTAGATTTAAAATAATTAAGATGAAAATTGTAAGCATGTGTTCAGTTTATTCGAGTTTATTGAAACTTTTAGCGACTGTAATAAGTATATCGAGCTTTTACTAAGGTAAATTCATACTTAGATTGATATAAAATTAATTTATTAAACTAAACACAAACCTATATATCATCAGTTTGCTTAAACGTTAAGCTAAATTGTTCAAATAAGGCTTATTTTTAAAGGTTTTAAAAAGACACCGAAATATTGTTACATTATTAACCTAACTTCAGCTGATATTAAAAAACACACTAGTCAAATGCTAAACTAGTTTCTTAAAAGCTTAAAACGTCATTCATGATAAAAAACCGATAAGCTTATTTGAAAGCAATTGAGAGTTTTGACGATCAAGTTCACATAAAAATCCAAGTTTAATAAGTCTATTAAGTTAGTTATTGAAGCTCTTGGTAATAAATAAGTTGTACGAGGGAATATAAGTTATTAAAACGAAACAAATTCTTTCAAAAAGTTTTAGTTATATAGTTCTTAAAATCTCATCAAAAAAACAATAATAAGTAAAATGAATTGAGACTGAAGATCTTGTTTGTCATATTTTCGGTTTTAAGTAAAAACAACAAACAAAAATTGACTAAATAAATATTAAATTATACTGGCCTGCCTTTCAGTTTACAGTAAAATAAAATAAACTTGAGTAAACAAACAAATAACTGTTCATGCTAAATTTTATTTGAAACTTTTGTTTAAAATATTGAAAGTATGGTTAAATGAATTATTTTACAGGTTCGGCAATCTATTCAATGCAAGCTGAAGAAAACAACAAAACTGAAAATACTAAAAAGTTTGTTTTTATTTACTAAATTTAAAACGGTTTGTTTTTATTAATTTGTATAGTTTGTTTTTATATTTTGTTCTTTATGATTTGTATTTATTATTTAAGAGCTAAAACATTTGAGCATTTATTTAGAAAAAAAGTTGGTAAGCTACTGTGTCTTAAAAAAAGAATATTTATATTAACTTAAAAACTAAAAAATCATTAAAGGTATGACCAAAGTTTCTTTATTTGAACTTCAATGAGCAACTTTTCAGTTGTTGTTTTTGGCGAACAATAAACTTTTTCAGATTATTCTGGATTAACTTGGCTTGTGTTAAAATTTTATTTGTTTTTTGTTGATTTATTTTAAGCGTTATTTAAGTTGCCAAGTTTTTGTCTATAGTCTGACAAATTGTTTTTATACACATTTATCTTTGTCGTTTTAAAGGAGAACGTAAAGTATAAGAAAAACATTTTTTGTCTAATATCTAAACAAAAACTTGAATATGTGGTTAAAAGTTTTATATAATCTATATTTATACTTATAGTTTTATCAACATACTAAAGTAGTTTTTTAACAGACTATCTTAATGTTTTTGCAACAAAATTAAAATTATTAGTTGCAAAATTATAAGGTATATGTAAAAAACTGTCTTAGTGAACTATTAAAACTTTTAAACACCTTGAATTTACTAAAATGAACTTTGAATTTACTGTCATATCTCAAATTTAAACATTTTATCATTTGATTACTTCTGTTGCATTTTATTATCTGCAAAAATGTATTGAAAGGTATAAAACTGTATAAAAAAACATACAACTGTACTAAAGAAATAAAATATCACCTTAATTTTTAAGCAAAAAGTTTATTCTTATTGTAAATACACACACTAAATTACATACTGTATTTGCTAAAACAAAAATACTAAAAAGCTTTTTGCAAAATAACCCCTGACTTATAATTTTTTTTAATTCTTGTTTTTACAACTTACCTTTAAACGAGCTTAATGCTTGCAATTGTGATGTCATAATCCAATTTTGTCACACAGAGCGTCCTATATCTAAGTAGCAAAAATAACACGTCAATTTAGATATGTTGTCTCATAGTTTTAAAAGACGACACAAGTTTTATATGGCAACATTTTGACAGTTTAGATGTTTCTTCTGATAAACTTGACACAGTTTTATACACATGGACGCATAAAAAAAAAAACAGTTTTGGCTTTTTACTAAGTAAAGCTGTTTTTTGTTCAGTTTTAGACAAAAGTTGTATTTAAAAAAAACAAGTACCAAAACAAATCACAGTAGCTCAATTGAAAAGAACTACTTATTTTATAACTTTTTACTTTATAAAACAACACAAAAAAGTCTTACAAATAAAATAGACAATAATATTGAAAAATATATATATACAGTAGACTACCGCTTAAGTAAGCACTTTTTTTGGTACGCAACACGCCAAAAGTACGCACTTTTCCAGAAAGACAAAAAAAAAATTCTAAATTTTATATATATTTTTTATAATTTTTTATATATCTATATCAAATTTAAATAAACAAATAACCTGAATAATTGCTTTCACAGATTTCTCTTACCTTTCCAACTTAGTTAATCGTTTTTTAATGGCTGACATAACTCAATGCTCTTAAAAATATCTGAAAAGTATTTAATATAAACTAGAAAAATAAAAGTTTTTAAAATACAATCCAACCTACATTTTTAACTGTGCCGTTATATATACAATTTATTTATCAAAATAAAGGATGTTATATTAGAACTTCTAAGAAATTCCAGTTTTTTTTGCCTAAATTCTCAATCATCAAGTTTTTCCAGATTATTTTATGTTTCCAGGTAGAATGGCCAACCTGCTGAGTTAGCCTAAGACTTTCACAACTTTTAAACTAAGGTGAATAATCCTAAGTAGTCTAAGTGGCCTGAGGTTGTAACATTCCTCTTATTAAATGTTAATAAACTAAATACTTATGTAGTGGTTGAAGAAAAGTGAAGAGATTGACACTGACCTTCTATATTAAATGTAATTATTAATAATGTAGAAACTTTTTATAGAAAAATAAATCATTTTAAAATCTATTAAAAAGATTTCAGATTAGAATTATGTGTTATATACTATTTAAATTAAAAATACTAGTTTATTGGCTTAATTATTTGCTGGCTAGTTGTAAGAAAGAAAACAAAAAACTAAATTTCATGTTATACTATTTCGTCAAAAAGTACGCACTTCCCGTGCTAAGTACGCACTTTTTGGTCGGGTTCAACTTGCGTACTTAAGCGGTAGTCTACTGTAATCTAATAAACAGAAATCGCTAATGTAAATATTTAACAACAAATTATTTAAAGTTTTTTATTTGACGTCTTAATTAAAATTTTATTGTTAAGTAGCTAAATTAAATAAAAATATTTTTAAGCAAGTGAAAGAAATCATTAAAAAATAGAAAGTAAGAATAACTCATCAACTAATAACGAACAATAGTGTTATAAACTTAATTTATAGTACAATAAACAGTTTTCTTTGCCCAGCAACAAAAAAGCTTATAAACAAGCATTTTTGTGCAGACTCTACCGTGTTTTATTTGCATATTGAATGTTAAAATTAAAGTAGACAAATCGTTTATACATCACGCACTTTGTACACAGCTGTATTGAAAATGTTTATTGAATTTTCAGATTCATGTTGAATAGAATCAATTCTCGTACGTTGAAAAGTTTAATAGTTTGTTATTGTGAATATACACGTAAAATACAGATTATAAATTATATGCTTCAGTAAACATGTGTGTACCAATCATGTTCTCTATAATAGTCTAGTTGTAGTGATTCCCTTTTTTGGTCGTAGATTCGTTTTTGTTTAAAGCTGAACTATTGTACTGTTTATCACGTTTTTATTATCAACAATAATTTCCTGTTTTGATTGTCCATTGTTCTATTTTTTTATCTTGTGTATGTAAAAATCATAAAGTTTATTTGAAAGTACATGAATTATTAGATTTTTTGTTAAGTTTTATCTTAATTTCTTCAATTTATCAAATTAGCTTTAACTATGTTTGTAAATTTATCTTATTTTAAAACTCTTAAGAAAAATAAGTAGACATATTTTAGTTTTAAAATTTTTAAGCATTGTTCAAGCTTATATAAAGTTAAACGATCAAACTGGAGCAGTTTTAAAACTTTTACTTTTATTACTAGCTCAAAAATTATTAAATATTTTATTATACTTATATAAGAAGACCATCTTATTTTTTCAATTTAAGAAATAACTTGTTTAAGTCTTTTAGTATATAAACAACTGTTTTTATTAGTTGAAACTTATGTTTCGATTACATTTAAACATTTCTTTAACATATAAAAATATCAGTCATCATTATTAGTTTATTGAACGACAAAAGATACGCGTAAACTATTTGGATTTAGGACCTGGTGCACAAAAAGCCTTTCGGTTACCGAGTCGCTCACCACAGATACCTTTTAACATTTTATCTAGGAAATTAGAAATTTGTAATATCGAAACAATAACTCAACTAAACTCATGTACGTTTTCAATTATTTAATTTTTTTTTTAAACATACATTTATGTCACAACTGCCTTTAGATTTTACATAAAACCGTAAAAATAGATATTTATACAAAGATATTTTAGAAAGTTATTACATTTAATTCAGTTGCCAAAACCTTATAAATAGTATTAGAAGCTTATAATTAATCTTATCGAAAAGACATAATCAGTAGTACAAATTAAATCTTGAAAAATTAGATAAGATAAAAACCAAAAAAGTTCGAGTTCAACAAGGCCAGATTTATTAGTTTAATGTTAAGACTTTTATCCCATTTAAGATTCATGATTCCTAGATACTTTTGGTAAACTAATTGTTGAGAATTAAAAGAAAAATAAAGCTTTAATTGTTTTTATAAAAAAAATACGTTTAATAGTTTGTTTGATTTGTTTACTTGAGGAAAGTTTGTTAGTACCTTGGTACATTAAAATTCATATTTTAAGTGTAATCATGTAAACATTTAGACTTTTGTGCGAAATAAATTTATAAGGTCATGTTTTATACTCATGTCGTTGTAAAAAAATCTACTAGCAAAAAACACTATTAACAATTCATATACATTAAGCTACTTAAATAGACGCCTAAGAGTAAATAGAAAAGTTGTAAACAAAAAAAAGTTGCACAAAGAATATAAAAAAGTCACAAACAACTTAAAGCATTATTTATTAGAGCAGTAAACTTATTAACTCAGACAAATAAAAAAACATTAAACATTGATAAAAGACTTTTATAATTTATTTAATCTTAACTTTTAAAATAACATGTAAAACTTATACAAAAGATCTTTTTTAAACTGAAATAAACTGACTTATTAAAAATTGTAAGTCCTTGACAATAACTTTAAAATATATTCAAATGGTGTACGACTCGATAGCTGAAGGGCTTTTTTGTAAGCCAGGTCCTTAGACCAAACATTTTGAGCAGATTTTTTGTCGGATTAAATAACCATATTATTATAATATATTAACATTGCATATGTTTTTTGTGTTTTATAAACTTATTAACTTTCTTAAACAAACTTGTGACGAAATTTTACTATAAGTATGTCTTAAAATTGAAGGTTTAATTATTGTTTTTAACTTTTATTTTTGTGATTACTGTGAAAGTTATAAAAAAGACATAAGTAAAAGTTATATAAATTTTAAATTAACATATTTTTATTATTATATATACTTTTTTAAGATAAAGAAACTTTAAATTTTCAAATTACAAGGATTAATTTAGTTTATGTTTTTTCCTTCAAAATGTTAATCAAATACAATTTATAACGGTATGTCTTTCTGTTTTACTATCTTTAAGTATTTTGGTTTATTATTTTAGTTAAATAAATATTATTTTTGTTTTTAGACATTCTTCTTCAGCTTTCCAATCTACAAAGACTTCTGAAATTTCTACTTCCCAACAAGGGTTGCCAAACAACCATTATTCTAACAATTATGACGTAACAGATAGACCAAAGCCACGTAATAATAAAATTAGTGATGCTACAAGTCATAATAAAACGGTTTGTATGTTTTTATTTACAGTTTTACATTTTATTTCCATGGTTAAATATATTTATTACAATTAGTCTATCGTTTAAAAGTTATTAAAAAAGTTCTATTAATAAAAAAAAATAGAAGAAAATAATAATATCATAGTTTTTATTTCTATTTAATTTATTTAAAATTAAAATAAATATTAAATTAAGTAGTTTCATTTTAAGTAAAGAAATTAAAAACACGTCATTGATAAAATTAATCTTAACTCAGTGTTCTTTATATTATAGTACAGAAAATATAATCCCATTTAAAAATTTGGCTTTACTTTCTAAACAATATTAAAACTTTTTAACAGTAAGTTTAGTTTCAACGAACTCAAAATTAAGTTTCGTTTATAAATTTTAATAAAGCTGAATTTTTTTTTTGTAAACAATGCACCTTAGAACTTGAACAAATAAAGATTAATCTTTAGCGAGTTTTGTTACATCAATGTTTACACAAAAGCGTCTTTTAAGTCTAAATAATAAATACCTATTTTTGCCATCGGTTATTATATTATAATCATTAAACTAATAAATTAGAGTAGAAATAAATTATATAAATTATAATTGAAAGTCAAGTGTTTTGTTTTATTTTGTTTTTAAAACAGAATTTAGAAGTGTTAAAGAATCGAATAAATCAAACATATTCGAACACAAGTAAGTCATATATACAGAATTTACATAACAAAGATATTATATTTAAAAACTTGAGATTAATATATTTTTTGACTTAAAGATGTTATTGTCATAAGAACTAAATATATAAAAAATCTAGGTATGATTAACATTGTAAGCCAAAGTAACGATACATTATCTTTGAACAAAAATATTAATGTTTAAGTCTTTTAAAAAATAAATTTGGTATAACAAAAATATAGAGAATTAAATTTTTAAAGTACCTTTCAAATTTTAGTTTAGTAGTACTTTATTAAAAATGCCAATTAATTTAAAAAATAAAAAACATTTCATAAATAAGTCAATATTGTAATTAGTTATAAATGTTTATAAATGACAAACTAAGGTGCTTAAATAATAATAAACTAATAATTTTTTTAATGACGGAATATTAGGAACCTTCTAAAAAAAATCTATCTTTGTATTTTCGATTTTTTGCAGACTACATGCAACTTTTAACGTTGCTTTTATATAATTTGAAAATTTTCAATATTGTACAAATGGCTTGAATTCCTTTATGTAAGCAAAACACATATCTATTTTGTACTATTGTGTAGTTATTCTTTGCAAGATGGTGTATATACACAGCAATTAGCATAAACCTTAAAACTAGTTTATTTTAGTAAATAAAAAATGTCAACTATAAACAAATCAAACGGAAATTTTATTAAAACTAAGTAGGTGAAAACTTTTATTGGGCACAAATGAGACTATGAATTGTCATTAACACTGTATTGTTAAAATAAGTCGATAACCTTTACTTTCAATGAGCACCTAAAAATTCTTATAAAGTTCGGTTAGTTGTTTAAACAGAGTTTTTATGTCGCTTCTTTTAACTATTTTATCACCATACACCTTTTTAAATTCAACGAAGAAAATTGGTCAAGCGTGAAATTAAAGCGCCGCCATTCAAATATTATTTTTACATAGCTAGTTTACAAATTTGTTTGTAAAAGCTTAAACCATTTTTCATACGTTTAAGTTTCATAAAGTAATAAACAAAAAAAAGCACTAGAACTCAGATTTGACCATTTAACAAAAATATACAAAAGCTTAAAATTAATTTTTATTTTAATTACTACTAGATTTCCTTTTAGAAATATCCTAGAAATAGTTTAGCAAAATGCAGAAGTAGGGCATCAATAATAAACTAAGTCTATGTGCTGCTTTTATTACTTTACAATACAATACTACATTTTATTACTTACGTCACAATAATATACGTTGTTGTATTCATGACATCACAAAAGCTTTCCAATATGTGCCAATTATCTCTGTTGTTATGATAAGATAGGAATAATATAGAGCGTGGAAATAAGATAAGAAAGGCTGAAAAGAAAAAGGCGCTTGCTTTTTTAGATCACCTTTTTTCTTCTTGTTTTTTTAGATGTTTTTCCTTCTTTGTATTTCCCCTTGATCTGCTTCAGCGTTGTCTTTGCAGAGCTCATGAAAGTTTTAACAGTTTTTTGTTTTTGTTTTTTCGTATAGTTTAGCTGAAGTCAAGTTTAAAAACTTAGTATTTGTTCTATTCAATTTTTTCAGTAACTTAAGATGATTTTTAGGTAATGTTTGTTTTGTTAAGCGAGTTTTCATTTAAAATGTTTTCATTGTGTTTTGTGAAATTAGGTAGAAAAGAAAAGCTAATGAAAATATAGTTTTTATAATTTAGTCACTGGAAATTAAAGCTTTTTATAATTTTAATAACAATTTTTTCAAAAATTTAGTATTTTTCCATGAAATTGTTAACAAAAATTCAAAGTTTTAATAAAGCCTCACGTGCCTTATAGTTGTCTCATACATTTTTAAACACATAAAACTACTCTATGCCAAAGGTTTGAAAATATTAAAGATTTTTATCATTTTAGGATAGTTACATAACAAGAGAAAATCACTAATTTCTATAAAAGAATTTTTTTTAATAAATAACGAGCACATTAATTAAATAATTTTTTTATTTTTTGTTTTGCATATAACATATTGCAGACTTATTGTAATCAGATGACAGAAAAGCTTATCAACTCACTACAAATAAAGAATGTTTCTTTTCAAATAAAATGTTTCTCGTGTGAGATTACTGCCTTTTTCTTAGCATTCACTCTTTCCGAGATTTTCACAAAGCTCATTGTCAGTACTATTTGAGATAAAAGCAAGTTGCTAATGTCAAGAAAGTTTAGATTATTTTGTGAAACATAGATCTGACAGTTATTTCGTTGACTTTATGTTTTTTTGGTTTCGTAAATATATTTTACTAGGCCAAAAATTTGATATATATTTTTTTAAATATATATAAAAAAATATTTGTCATTATACAACTAGCAATAAAATAGTTTCTAATTTAAGCTGAAATTTGTGCGCCACATGATAGAAAATTTTTGGTTTGATATTGTTTTTAGACTAAGAAGTGGTTCTTTAGCAGCATAGTGCCCTTAACTAATTGGTTCTAACCAGATGCTGCTTTAGTTCAATTGCCACAGTTAATATTAACAACACATACATTAGTAACTTTGAAATGCGAGAAGCATAAAGCTTTTTCTTTTTTAAACAAACTTATGCGGTTTCGCTTTTTGCTTTTTTGCATATTTTAGTAAAAAAATACATTTTAGTGAAATAATTCTCGTAAAGTAAAACTGTTTCAACTGCTGTAGTATTTTTTAGTTTGTTTTTTTAGTTTCTTAAGCATTATGGTTTTGTATTAAAAAATTTAAGACTTTTTTGAAGAAAATAGCTTATTGTACAGGAACTTTTTTTTTTGATACTACTAACAACTAAGAATCACTAAAGTTTTTATGTTTATTAAATAAGCTTATAAGTATTATAAAATATACTTTTATTTTAAACAAATTAATACTAATAAATTAATTTTTGTAAAAAGTTTTTTTACATAGGTTAAACTAAAATCAAGTAAAGGCAAATTTACTGTTTTAATTTTAAATCTATAATTTGTTTTATAAACGTCTGTAAACTTTGAACTATAAAAAACAAACATTTTGGTAAATTATACTTTTTTAGGTATTATACATAGATAAAAAACAACATTTTTATTTCATAAAGAATTGCATAAATATTGGAACGGAAATGTAGAAAAAATGACTTCATTATTACGTCATATCCAACAAAACGGAAGTGATGATGTCACAAATGATGACGTCATTACAAATTCCATGACAACATCTAACCCAGTTTCTGATAGTCTTGATCCAATATCATCAATATCATCTATTGAGTTAGTTTTTAAGTTTCAAAGAAAACTTTATGTTTTTCTAATAGTTTTTTTAACTTATTATATTTTTAAAATTTGTTTGTTATATGGTCACATTTTTATTTTAACTTTATATTTTTCACAAAGTTTGAAAAATATCGTGTACTACAGTTATCTAAATTATTTTGTCAGGACTTAATATTTTTTTAGATTTCTTTTCAAATGTTCAATTTAAATATAAATTGAAACTAACAAATTACTAAATACTTCCATTAAGATAAATCAAATGAAATAAGACGGATTGCTTATTGCTCAATAAATACAATGAAATTTATTGTTACATTATCATTCATTCTCAATCAGAAACCACGAAAAACTTTAAAGCGTGTCTGCTTTACCTCTTGATCACCAACAAGCTTTTTTATTTGGTTTTTTATTTTTATTTAAAGTTTAAGCTTTAAACTAAATGCAGTCGTTTCAAAGTAAAATATTGAACATTAAGCTTTAAAATGTTTTAAATTTAATTCTAAAAAATAATGTATACTACTATTGTTTAACAGTAAGTAGCAGGTTATAAAACAAATTGACATATTTCAATATATAAATATATTTATTACAAGGAAAATCAAAATGACAAAAAAACTTTAAAGCGTGTCTGCTTTACCACTTGATCACTAACAAACTAATTATTTTAACTTTTTATTCTAAAATTCAAAATTTGACTATTTAAAAGGGTTCATTTACAGTAATATAGTTAAAATCAAGCTTAAAATATTTTAAACTTTATTTGAAAAACAAGTATGTACTGCTATTTTTTACATCAAACAATAGTTTATAAATTAAACTGATATTTTTTATTATCTAACATCTGTTATCTGTAAAACAGGGTAAACCAAAATGACGAAAATACTTTACCAGACTCATTTCTATCCCAATTTACAGATGAAGTAGTGTTTTGTTTATTTTTATCTGTTTTAAAAGCAACTTATGTACAAGCTTTTCATTTGTTTTTTAAATTTAACTCGTTTTTTATAAGTAAAAATTCAAACGTTTTTAGAGACAATATAACAATTTATACTATTATTATTTATTTACACATACCCTAATAATTTATAGTTTAATTATTATTTACAGATAGTATTGGACAATCACGTGATATGTAGCACTGATAACAGCTTATTCGAGGGAAACTCCCAAACATACAACTCTAACTTATCACCAGGCTGGGCTAACATTCAAGATACGTCCAGCAGCCTTAGAAGCTCTTCTATTGGTTTGTTTAATTACTTGCTTATCATTGGTTTATCTATAAGTAGCTGTGAGATAAAAACACACATAGTCCACTATACTAAAGATATTAAAAAAATATAAGATAAAATATAACTAAAACTTAAAAACTTTAAATAATAGAAAGTAAGATAAAATAATCTAAAAAAGTAATTAAATGTTTTACAATCACGAAGCTTAAACTTGTTGGCTACTTTACGTCTAAATTTTCAAGAAAGTAATTTTGTATCTAGTTCGGAAATTCTTTTTTAGTCACGCTATATCACGTAACAAAGAATTTTATTTAGAATTTGTCATTACTCCCTCGGGCATTTAAATTTAAATTGCTCATATATACTGCTATATCATTCATTTTTCACTACTTTTAGTTAAATTTAGTTTTTAAGCGAACTTTTTTAGACTTCTTTAAACTAAAAAACACTGCAAAACTTTAATGGCTGAATTACAAAAATTTATTATATCCTAATAAACAAATTTTGTATAACAATAGGTGATGTGGTGCCCCACTTACGTCATAATCATCCTAGCAACTTGAATTCTTGTGACAGCGGAAGAACCTCATCAAGAAGCACTTCTATTTCTGGAAGGACTTCATCTTCATCAAATGCAGGTAAAAAATCTCATTAAATGTAGATATTTATTTATACAAAAAAAAAGTAAATAAGAAAGTTGTAAGTAATAAATGTGATACAAAAAAGGTTTCTAAAAACTTTTAAGATTTAAACACAACAGTGATTTTGAACCATTCTAAACTTTTCTGCATTTCAAGAGCAATACATAATTTATATGAGTATTTGAAGCATTCTTCTTTGACTTTTCGTTTTTTGTCAAAACTAAGCGAGTTTAAATTGCGAAAGTCAAGGTTAAGAATTGCACTTATTGCCTTTTTAACTTATTAAAATTTAATGTATGATTTTAACTTTAAAAGAAGTAAACTTGCTTATGCAACTAATTTTTTTTTTCGTTTTTTTTATAAACTATCATTTTTACAGAAGTAGATCAACTAACGAGGGATCTTTCGAGTTCAAGTCTCTCAGGAGCAACTCCTAAATTTATCAAGGATACCACAAGTTACTGGTACAAACCTGATATTAATAGAAAACAGGTTTGCGATAATAAACTTAGTTTTACTCATCCTTTAGAATAAATAGTGAAAGATAATTACCTAAAACTCTAATTTTTACACAATTTTTCAATACATTTATTAAAGCTATGTAGTGTATGATATTTCATTACGTTTATTTATTAAAATATAAAGCAATTTAATTTTTTTTTTTAATATTACGGCAATAAATTATTGTTCTTAATTAAATACAAGTTAAATTTGAAACTTTATGTCAAGACCAGCCATTTAACTAAATGTAGTTTAAATTAGTTAGTTATCCATTAGCTGAATACTTAACTACACTTTAAATGAGGTGTGGTATATGTTATAATTGACATACGTAAAAAATAAGATATCCTTTTAATAAAATCTTGTAGTTGTTTTTACACTATTTTCTTTTCCAAAATTTACTAGTGATAACCAATTACTTGTACTATAATCAAATTTACACATTGAAGTACTTTATAAAAAAGTTTTAATGTATAACATTCTATTTGACATTAAATCACATATATAAATGACTATATAAAGCACGTAAAAAAAAATTGTACTATAATTTATTATTACGAATTTGCGGTTTGTAAATCTAAAAATTGTGTTCAGCTTGACGTAAATTCTAATTAAAAAAGTTTAATGTACTTTTCAAAAGGTTTTACAAGAAATTCATATATAAATAAATTAGATTACATAGCACTTGAATTGAAAAATATAATTACTTTTATTTTTGTAGTTATACACTAAATTAGACTAAATAATAATATCTTAACAGAAAATTCACTTAAGTTTTATATTTTCATAGAAAATATAAAAATTTGTTTTTACTTTTAAAGTTATTAAATTTTTCATTTTTATTGCTTTAGTAGTATTTAAAACAAAAAATTCAACGATTGGTGTTCTAGACTTGATTTTAATCTACCTAAGGAGATTCTTATGTTAATATATTTTATTTGTTGATGTAATCTTCATACACTTAGCTTACTTTTACAGTTTTTTATTTCACCAGGCTCTTCTAATGCTAAGAGATAGACCGGCTGGTAGCTTCGTTGTTAGGGACAGCAGGTTTTTTCCCGGATCTTTTGGTCTTGCCCTGAAAGTTCATCAAGTTCCTGCTGCTGTTCTTGCAACTGCTGATCCTGGAGGTTCGTATGAATATTGTTAAATATATTTTAAAAGTTGCCTGTAGTTTTTTTAACGTTACTGTAAAGTTTAAAACTATTATTTAAGTACATCTTAAGGTAACATGTTAAAAACCCAAAACATAATAGGTAAAAAAACTAATTTAAACAAAAAAACTTTTTGCGCGTAATTTTATTCATTTTAGTCACTTATAATTTTAATTTCTATTAAATGTTCTAACTTTATAATTGTCTACAGTGGACTTATCTGACGAACTGATCAGACATTACTTGATAGAACCTTCCATGAGAGGAGTTCGATTGAAAGGATGTGCTAATGAACCAGTATTTGGAAGTTTATCAGCTCTCATTTATCAACATTCAATTACAAGCATTGCATTACCTTGTAAACTTATCATTCCTACAAATAGTTAGTAATGTAGATATAGTTATCTAGCTGCACAATTTACAATTGTATAGGTTATAAAACTTTATAACAGTATTCCTAAAAAATTGAAATACAATTATACTTCACAAGTTGACTGTTGTAGTTTTATAAACAATTACTAATTTGGTCATTTACTACTTGTAACTCAATTTTATCATTTTTCTGTTTTTTTTTTCCTGAAGATTATTTTCCTCATATTTTAGTTTAAAACTTACTCACTTCATATTTACAGATTTAGAAGTGGTATCAGAGATAGACTCAGACTCAGCTGAAGTAGCAACTTCAGCAGCTGAACTTCTACAACAAGGTGCTGCTTGTAATGTCCTCTTCTTAGGATCTGCTCACACTGAAGCTCTTAGTGGGCCTGAGGTAAGGATAAATGACACTTTTAATTTGTGAAACGGCTATATTTAATTGCATAAAATTCACATGTAAACCTTGGTAGTTTAAAATATAAATTTTCTACATATTTAATTTATGAAAGAACTTTTTTTATAAATTTTCTAAAAGTAATCCAAACGATCTCTAATTTAAATAAAGGTAACCTTTTCAACAGTTTGTGAATTATTTACGCTATGTTTCTGTAGTTAAAACAATATGATTATTAGGTTGTTAGGTTGTCAACCATTACGTTAATGCTTCAGAATAGTTACCTCCATAAAATATTTTGTCAGTAACAACATGTACTGGGTAATTTGACTGAGAAAATTCTATTTATGTGGTAGAATTAGTTTATTTAATATCATAGTGTTTTAAACAACAACTAAATGAATAAAGTTTGACAAAAATATTTTTTTACTGACTTTAGTTTAAGAATTTTAACTTGGTAAATCAAAGTGTTTTTTTCAGTCTGCCAAAGTTTTTTATGGAGATTTGAAGAAGTTTAGTTTGATAGTTAAAATAAAACTTTTGCAGGCAAAATAACAACACATTAATTGTCATAAGATTAGATTAAAATAATAAAATATAAATTCTATAAGCCAAGTTATAAATTTGCTTAGAAAACGAATAGTGAAAATACATAAAAAAAGTATTTATCTTGAAAGTTTTCTTATATAACATTTTTTATCATTTTTTCACACAGGCAATAGAAAGAGCGATGAGGGAATGTACAGAAACTTCAGGTCAAAACATAAAAACTTCCGTCGTTCAGTTTAAAGTTTCAACTCAAGGAATTACCCTAACTGACATGTCTAGAAGGTTTGTATTTAGAATTTTATTAATAGCTTTTTATTCTTTGGTGTAAAATGAGTCTCAGCTTTTTAAATTGTATACTATAACAACGTTCCATATTCTAAGTATACGAAGGTTTTGATCTTTTGTTTTTGTTTATTAAGAATAATACTTTATATGTCAATTTTCTACGCTTATAGACTAAAATTTATGGCATGTAATTTAATTTTGAATGTCCTTTCATTTTTTATTTTTGTTAGTATTTTATTAGTTCTGCTTTTTGATAAAAAAGCAACATAAAGTAAAAAAAAAAAAATTAGAAACCATTGTTTATGTCTCTAGTTTTGACTTTATATTGTTAATTTATTTGAAGTTTAAATAAAACATATTATTAAAAACGTCAATACAAACTTTTTGTCGAAACTTCAAAAAATGTAGAAAAATGATTTCTATAAAAATAATCATAAAAATATATTTCACTATTTAGGTTTTAACCTTTAACATTGAAAATTAATAAGCCCTTAACCTGGATAGGCGTTATCAAACTTTAAAGTAGGGTTTTTATTTTTAAATATCATGAAAAACATTCACATATATTAGCATTTTATACATAAACAGTTGAATTTAAACGTATTGTATAACTTCAACTTAAGAAATTAAATTTTTTATTGTCTAAAAAATCAAATTCATTTACCTTTGAATACAGTTGAGAAAAATCGAGAAGAGTGGTATACTAAAAACTCAAAAACTATTTTACGTAATTTTGTTTAAAACTAACTAAAATAAACCATTATGAACTTTAAATTTCATAAAAAAAGTTCATGGTAAAATATTTTCTAAGAAAATTTGATATAATCTAATAACAAACTTAAATTGCATGATTTACTACTATTACCCTACACAAAAATCTGCATTGTTAGTTTATAACCAAATGTATGTTATTACAAACTTTTCAATTAGAGAAAGGTTATTGCTCGTGAGACAAAATAACTGTTTTTGTTTTGATTAGAAAAAAATATAAAAGATGCTGACAGACAAACCAATATCGGAAAATATTTTTTCTTTTTGTCCGAGTTTTACACAGATGTATAAACAACTTAATTATTATTTCTTATCCACATCTGTTGAGGAATACTATTTTATTTTTGAGAGTATTCAGCTGTGAAAACAAAGAATTTTTAAATAACAGTGTTTTGAACTAGAGCTTGTTGTTCTAACATTAAGCTTTTTAATTTCATAAAATGCTGAATAAATTTATTACCTTTGTAGTTTTCCTTAGTAAAAACATATTTTCTTGTACAGCAAATACTTGTAATTAGTTGTGAATACAAGTTTATATAGCGTCTTTCTTTCATGTTGTTTTCATGACTTTTTTTAAGTGGTATAACTTACAGACTACCCTTTGTAAAATTTATTAGTTAAGGTAAATACAAATTATTTTAAAATAACTAAGTAGTTGTTTTCAAAAACTAATACATATTAGTTTTTTTTGAAGTTGTAAATAATGTTATAAATATAGGTTTTTATATAAAAAATTACATCATAGTAATGTTTTACGGTTTTTAATATAAAAGTAATTATTTTTCTACAGGTTATTTTTCCGACGACACTACCCAACTGATTCAGTTAAATATTGTGGTATGGACCCTTCTTGTGCCCCGCCCCACAACAGAACATGGGACACTACAAAATATAACGGTCCTAAAAATTCCAGGTTTGTTATTTTAACAATAGTTCACAAACCAAGTCTTCTACTAAAATTACTTTTTTTTAATAACTAAATAATATCTTATTATCTTTTTTAACTATTCGTGAAGTTCTCAACTTCTTTTTTTTTTTTTAACTATAGCTATTTATTCAATTTGATTATTACTAACAGAGTCTTCGGATTCGTTGCTAGGAAACAAGGCGGATCCCTTGAGAATTTTTGTCACCTTTTTGCTGAACTGGACACCCAACAACCCTCCCCAGCCATCGTTAATTTTGTCGTCAAAGTTCTTCTTGGAAAGTGACTTCATAAAGACAAAAGTTCAAATTAAAGGTTGTAGTCGTTGCTTTGTAAAAAACCCATTTTTTCATTTAAAATAAAAATACATTTAAACAGTTTTCACCTTCAGTTCCTGTTAACTAAGTAGGGTTTAACTCGAATTAGTTTTAAAAAAATAATTTACATGTGCTTTTGGTGCTAGTATTATTTGTATAACTTAAATGTTCTCGTTATGGTGGCTATTAAAAAACACCTAGCGAGTTAATTTAAAAACTTTTCATGATCATTTCATAAATAATGACACATAAATACAAACTTCAAATCAACATTTTTAATGCAATAACGAGCCTTTTTTAATTCTTTTGACTTTTTAAATTAAAAATTTTGTTGGTTAATATTCACCTTTTTAGTTGTGATACAAATTAAGTTTCAAATAATAGCAATGTTTTGCACAAGTTATCATTGAAATGCTATTTAAACCTTTTTTATTCAAACACTTTATATTTTTATGAGACACTTTTTCACATTTGGAAAGAAAAAAATAAAGAAATCTTGTTAGACTTAGACTGATTTGATAACTTTTTTACCTACACAATAATTATTTTATACCAATTGATTTTTTACCACAATCTTTTAAACTATTTTCCTTTTTTTAGCATTTTTTTTTGATACTTGATTTGTTTTTGTTTGAAAAACGTTTGTTCTTGCCAGTTTTTTTATTTTCAGAGACTTTAAAAATTTTCAAGATACATTTTATTTTTGGTAATTTTTGTATTCATTTAAAGACACCAGCGATTGATAAAATTACTTAATTTAAAATATTTAATATACTTATTATAATAAAGTTGAATTTTAAATATTAAGAAGTATTATTTAGTTGTTTATATTAAGATTATTAAAGTTTTCAAAAGTATCTGATTAAAATTTTCTGTAATTTTTTTTGTTTTTGTTTATTTAATAGTTTATGTTTTTTTTTTTTGCTTGATAACATTTTTCGTTTAGTAAAACTATATTTAGGTTCTTTTTATCTGAGGCAAAACAATCATTTTTTAAACTTTTTATATGAAGTCTAATCAAAAGTAAATACAGTGTAAACATTTTTTTAATTAATATTGTTTTTACTTTTTAAATTTTATACTAAATTCAATTTAAAATTAATACTTTAGAAGTGTTTAATTTAAAAGGTTTCTTTGTTTATTTTCTTAAATGTTTTTTAAAGTAATTTCAATGCTTCTATTCTGATTTCATTCAATAAACCCTGGCAACATTATACCTATTTTTTTACAACTAAGTTATCTACCATGATATATTTTCAATCTTATAACCGTAAAAGAACTATAATTATTTCAGCCTTTTTATGTATTATATAATAAGGTAAACAAAATAGACTATGTAAAAAAACTAAACCACCTATTAAGTAAAGTACACTAAGTTGTAGGTGTAACATGTATTTTCAAGAACTAAAATTATATTAAGTGATACAGTTAAGCTTTAACATCATTTCGTAATTATTTTACTTTGTAAATAATAAAATATGAGTACATCTATATTGTAATAAATAGTTTTTTTTAAATACTTTTGAATAAGAGTTTCGAGTTAACTGTATATTTAGAATAAACTGAATAGGCATCAAATATTAACATACTTACTTTACTTTACCAGTATGTATGTTGTACACTAATAACCTCGTAATAATAAAAAGATTAAACGTGGTTGATATGACTACTTGCGTTCAATGTAACCTACTTAGTGATTATTATGACGTCATAATAACCTATTCTGCTAAGGGTCAGCCAAGGAAAAATAGATGTTAGCTAGATTAGTGAGGATTAAATAAGATCAAGTGAAATATTTATCTATAATTAGATAACTACTTTGTTAAGGTCGGTTAGTTACTTGAACTATTATATTGCTTTTTTCTCTTTATGTTTTTTAATGCTGTTGTTTATCCTATCAACCTTACAAAGTTATAATGTGCAAATGAAATGTTTTATTCATACCAGGTTTCGGTGGGAAAAATTCAGACAAGAGTATAATAAAATAGTAAACTGCACTTTGAAACGTTTAATAAATAAAATAATTAATTTGCACTTTATTATATGAATAACCTTTTTACATTTCACTAAATCGAGGAATCTCTTTTAGTTAAGACAAATAACTTCATCTTATCAACCTTATAAAATCATAATAACTTACCAATGGTGTAAATATGTTCCTGGTTGTTAAAATAATAATTTTGTTTTAATGTATGAGTTTTAATTTTATGAATTCTACTACTTTTTATGCTAAATTTCATGTAAAACCTTGCCATGTTTCTATTTTATTGTTGCTATTTTTTATGTTGCCATTGACTTCTTAAAAATTTTCTTAAATTTTTTTCTCAAACTATGCTTTGAAGACTTTTTTTTTTAAGTTTACATCACAACTAAATCAAAACTCTAATTTGTAGTTAAGTTTTAAGTATCTTTTTTAAGTATTTTTTTTAATAAAAAGTACCTATACTTTTACAATACTAATATGTTTGTATTGCATAAATGAAAATGTTGTTAGCAGTTTTTTTAAATAACTCAACTTGATGTTTTTTGTTTTTACATATTACGATTTACATTTTTAGTAAGTTGTTAAACATTATTGGAAGAATGCTTAGTTTAGTTTTACTAAATTTTATAAAGCATTACTATTATCTTTTTTAAGTAATTTTTTTAATAAAAAGTACCTATACTTTTACAATACTAATATGTTTGTATTGCATAAATGAAAATGTTGTTAGCAGTTTTTTTAAATAACTCAACTTGATGTTTTTTGTTTTTACATATTACGATTTACATTTTTAGTAAGTTGTTAAACATTATTGGAAGAATGCTTAGTTTAGTTTTACTAAATTTTATAAAGCATTATTTTTATAAACCCAATTTTTATTGAGAAAGTTACCAAAAAAACAAGTTGATATAAAAATTCCTGCATAATTTGAACTGTGCAAGCAATTTTTTTTAGTTAAAAATCCTAATTTTTTGAAACAAGTTAACATTGAGCAAATAACTAACTTGTTAGACTACTTTTAAACTCAAAGCGTAACATATTCTTGCTGGTATCTTCTACATAACAACATGAAATTGTTACCAAGAATATTTCGCTAATCTGTAGCCTAGCAACAATTTCAGTTATTTTAACGATACGCTTGATTGGTTACCAATTTTGTGTTTCAACTGTCTTTTAAGAAGTTAAAAAAATACATTTGTTCCAAATTATTCTATGTTCATTCAAATTATTATTTGAAAACAAACTTTCGAACAATGCAATGAAATTTTTTTAGATTTGATAGAAAATAGTGTAGAAATAAAAATTAACATTAAAAAATAGTTTTTTCATGAGACCGAGAAAAAATTTTTTCATTCCTACTTATTTGCTTAAATATTAACATAAAAATAAATTAATATTTTTTACATAAATAACGACTTTGAAAGTCACTTTTTAAGTGTGAGTCTATATAATCAACTTTAACAAATTTAAAAAAAAATTAAAAATATCTCCTTCAACAAAAAAAAATATATAGGTACTAAGTAGATATCTGTACTAAAGTAATCTTAAGGTAGTCTGATCAAGATATAATTTACAA
The DNA here is from genome assembly GCF_965202585.1 of Thalia democratica. Classification (NCBI taxonomy): domain Eukaryota; kingdom Metazoa; phylum Chordata; class Thaliacea; order Salpida; family Salpidae; genus Thalia; species Thalia democratica. Next base: position 37,926,032 of record NC_139173.1, on the reverse strand, counting down.
AGTTCTATAAAGAAAAATGCTTGTTGTCAAAATACTTGGTTATTAATCATCAGCTTAAATCAAAATCTTTGCAGGCTTAGCATAATCCTTTATAAAAAATGACAAAAATCTCAAATTAAATCCGTTATTAATCAACATGAATATAAACACAGCTCAAGTTTATCTGAAGATTATTATTAGCAAAGGAAGTTTTAGACATTTAATATTAACAAAGATTTTGATAAGTTATAAATCTTCATTTCTTCTTTAAGCTTTTGTAATTTTTAATATACTTGCATTTATACAAGTTTTTATTTTATGTACTGTGTTTTTATTTAAACAAAAAAAAAACATCTATGTTTTGTTAAAATTTGCTTTTAATAAACATTTAAATTCACAGTTTGTTAAAATGAATAAATTATTTGAATCCATGAATTAAATAAAAGTTATTAATAAATGACCATTGATTTTAAAACAATAATGTGAATTTACACGAAAAAAAATTTCTTAGCTTCAGGTACTATGTTTTATTTTAAGTTAAAAAGTTTTTTTACAAATAATAGGTTTTATCCTGCTAGTAATATCTTACTCTAATATATCAAATATTTCCAACGTATTTTTTAATAACAAATATAATATTTTTACCATTAATCGTAACCTTAACAAACCTTGAAAATAATTCAAATAAAGTCATCAAAAATTGACAATGTTTGCTATAAATTGTGCGTAAAGTCTAGTATTGTTATTTTATATGCTGTTATATTTTCAACTGCCATTGCAACAATAGAATGATTTTAATTGCGAAAAGTTTATACCGGTTTGATGGTATAAAATTACGTTTAATTAGATGCGTAATTGTTAGAGTGATTGACCTTTATTGAAATGAATGCTCCAATTAAAAGCAAATTATAAAATCAGAGAAAAATAATAAATTTTCTTTAATCTTAAGTTTGAAATATTAGAACAGTTATTTCTTATTTCAAAAATTAAAACTGTTTAAAATTACTTCAAAAAAAAACTTAAGTTGACTTTTTATCTTTTGAGCTTTAAAACAATTACATAACAGCAAATTTTACCAAGCTGAAACTTTATATTTAACAGAAAATATCTTTATATATTTTAAATATACCATTGAGATGAATACTTTCAATACTACAAATTTTAGTATTTCGACAAAAGTTTAGAATATTTTGTAACAAAGAAGTTAAGAACGTGTCGCATATATACAAAGGCCTCAGGCATAAATAATAAATATTTCAGTTTCGGTTTCTTGAAATATTTTAACAAAAGTCGCTTCGATGGATATAATTTTTAGTATTTTATTTTCTTAACTTTTTAATAACATTGTGCAAACGTAGTATAAATTTTATCAGAATAATAATGATAACAATTTAAATCATTTGCAAACTTGTTTTTTTTTAATATTTCAAACATTAAATTTTTAATTATTTAAATACGAAATATTTGAAGCCAATTTAATCTAGAATAATATTAGAAATATTTATTTACAAAAAAGGACTTATAAAATAATTGCATTAAACTTTAAACAATCTAAGCCAGTACAACATAAAAACATAACTGTAGAAACTTGATAACATACTGCATCTTTGTTCTAGAGACTAAAACCATGATATAGTTAATTTATCATGTTTTATAGATTTTTTAGTAAGTTACAAAATAAATCATTTTGTTTGCACCTTTAATTATTGATATTATAATTTTTTACCATCAAATATTTAACACTTAGTGCTTATAATAACCTGTTTTTGTACACAAATTTTGAAGAAAAATTAGTGATGTGTAAATTAACTTGACTTGTATCATAGTTTTGTAAAAAAAAGTATATATAGTGAAAATTTCACTTGACTTTATGTTAAAGTAAAATAAAATAATAGGTTTAAACAGTTTTTTCTTACTAATTCTATTTTTTTTTTTTTTTAATATACATAAACAAACAGTTCCTTTTACACCACATAACAGTCAACTTAAAAATCAAATATAAAACGAGATAACCAAATTTTTTTTTTCATAAACTAAGAAAGCGTAAGTTAAATATTGACCTGTCAAAACATCAAATATTTTGATTAAAAAACGTAAAGTTTAAAGTTATGTATTTATTTATAAAAGTATCTCAAGTCGTCTGAATTTTAAACTAAATTAGACAGTAAATTTTCTCTACTTTCTATAAACCATTTAAAACAACTTTACCTTAAAATGTTATTTAAAAAAAAATAAATTTATTTTGAGATAGAAGTTGCTTATCGCTTAAAGAACGATACTAAATAAAATAATTAAAAAAAAATTAGTTTGAGTGAACATAGAAAACATACTTAACGTCAACTTAAAAACACATAAAAGCATTTAAATTTGACAAAAAAAAACTGGTAATTTAATTATTAAACATGTGCTTTTTAACCAAAACCTTTTATCTAATTTGCACATAACCACAAACGATTTCTTTGCTTGAAATAAATTTAAACTTAATTAAGTTCATCAAATAACGTTGTTGTTTTGTGTAACACTAATTTGGTTTAAATGGTATGGCATTTTATATGTTTGAAGTCAGTATTTGCTATTTAAACTTTAAAATATATAATTTTTAATTTTGTACTATCAATTTAGACTAGACTTACGTATAAAAACAATTTTTATACTTGCTTTAGTATAGTTACTAAGTTTTAAGTTGTATTTTTAAGATTTAAGTGTAATAAATATTTACGTTTGAATTTAAGTTTTATTATTTGTATAAAACCGTAACTAAAGAATTTTTTTTCTAACTTTTATAAGCTTTGTTTGTATTCTTAAATATTTGATTTCAACTTGTAATTTTTTTTCAATTCATAATTTTCAGTACTTTTTTATATTAAAAATAAATAGAATATTAAACCAAATTACAAAACAACAAAGCACTGTAACCACTTATAAAAGCTTCACATTCGGTTCACAAGACTTACAAAATAAACACTTGAATTTTTTTTATTTAAAAGGGAATTTCTTGACATAAAAATTAAAAACGATATTTTCTTTTTACACACAGACGCTGAACAAAGTTATTCTTTAACTTTCCGGGAAAATTAAAAAATGTTAAACAATTAAAATTTTATGAACTCAAAAAATACAGAGGTTTTTTACGCAAAAGCAAGGCAACATAAAGAGTATGTGAGAATTATTGATTTATAATATACAATTTCCTTTAAAACTTTCCACGCTTTAAAAACCTTCCCCTTTTCTTTGTACTTTTGCTGTGACGATGATTTTCGTGGCGGGAAATAAAAAGCTGTTATTACGTCACAAAAGACCTATATTACCTATTTATGTGTAACTTTCAAAAAAAGGTCTAGGGCGATTTGCCTTATTGTATTGCAGCAAAAACATGTACTGAAATTATTTTTAGCTATCTTTTTATTTTTTTTGTGCACAGTACTGTGCATATGTTCATAATATAATAAAAACTTTTTTTAATTAAAATTTTAAATGTCCGACTTAAAATATTACATATAAACGTCTGAAACGTAAGCATAAAACATAGAAAAAGTAAACAGTTATATTGTTTTTTATTCAAAAATATCTACCAAATAAAAAGTAGAGTAAGTTTCAGATAAATAAATATTTTTTAAATTTTGATGTAGATGGCGAATAAATAAAATAAGTTTTTTTTTAATGAATTAGTTTAATTTTAAAAACCTTATGAAGTTATATTATTCTCTTCAAAAACTTTATAACTGTTATTTAATCAATAAACCAAAATTATTTACCTAACTTATACAAAAATTTATAAAACAATTCTACGTTTGTTTAAAAGCGTAATTATTCTGAACCTAGCTAAACTTTTTTATTTCTTAACGGTATTTAAATTTAGGCGTTATAAAAATTGTATTAGTAAAGTAATTATAAAGTGACATAAGCTTTGTAAATGAGTTTTAAAACCTCATAAAAATTTAACATGCATCAAATATTTAAGTAACTGTCATTTTAACAATAAACCGAACCACACAATGAAAAGTTTGTACCGGTTTGATAATATAAAGTTACATATTTAAAAATGAGTTATTGCTTAAATGACTGACCTTATTTAAACTTGATTGGGTGTAGTTTTCGTTTTTACACCTTATTTTGATTAAATAATAATAAACTTAATGATTTTAAACTGACACATATTTTACGAATATGACTAAAAATCTTGTGAACCGTTTTACAATTTGTCATTTAACAATGAACCAACCTAAAGTCATAAAGTATGTAAAACTATAACGATTTATTTTTAAACTTGTTACTTAAAACTGAATGTTTAGGGTTATTTTGAAGAAAATTTTTTTTGTCAGAAACTTCTAAAACTAGATTCTCAATAAATTCAACATAGTTTGTTGGCTAAGTAAAATTATTCTTTTAATATCTACTATACATATATGGTAGTTTTTATACTAGTTTAAGAACAATTTAAAGTATTTTTAGTTATATAAAGTAAAGATTACTGTTTACACAAAATTTTAACCATACATTCCAACGACTTTTAACTTATTTAAATTTTGCAGCTTTTAATATTTCCTCTTTTTTTATAGAAATCTTTAATTTCAAAATGTTATGCAGACTGCTTTTAATAGTTAAACCAACAGTCAAAGATTAGAAAACAAAACACTTCAAACACTTAATTCAAATTTAAATGTTTGACAATATACTAACTTGTTTTCAGTAAAACCACAAAAAAGGGGTTATTTTTGTTGAACTAAGTTTTTAAGAGGTGTTTTTGTTTTTAAGCTACAACTTCCTGTAACTTTTTTCCACTCAAAACCTCCCCCATTTAAAAAAAATTCTAGTTTTATTAACTACAATTGACTAATTAAAATTATCTCAAAAAAAGTCTTATTATGACGACACAACTACTTCGTCAAAATAATATTTTTTTTTAATCAGTAATTTTCTAATATAAAATTTTTTAAAGATTCAAGAAAAATAATGAATGCTTGCTTCGATGCAAAACAAAAGAATTTTTTGTTTTTCTAAAAGACTTTTTTTAATAGTGTGACAAACTACAAACAAAGATGTTGTAAATGTCTTAATTTGCCGCTGAAAATACAAAATTATAAGTTGTAGAAACTTAGTTTTATATAATGAGGAAATTAGTTGAGCTCTTCAGTAAAACAAAAAAATTCAAAAAATTTATTGATAGATTGAAATAATTGTTTTTACTCAACTTAATAGTACTTCAATGTTAGACCGTACGACAAACTAATACTTATAAAGATGACACCAACAAAAAACAGATTTGACGTAATAAGTTGTTTATGTAAATACTAAATGTACTTCAAAACCCTAGCTATTTTTGACCAAAATGTTCTGTGACGTCATTTTTAAAGGCTTTATTCGTCAAACAAATTCAATACCCATAGAATCTGCTACCATTCAACATCCTTTACCATAGCTAAATGAAAATCTTTATATAGTTTTTAAATCTTGCCTACCGTCATTAAAAACTAAAAACTCCTCAGTGCATTATTTATAAAAAACTAAAAAACTTTGAGAAAGTCTGGATTGTCATCAACCAAAACAACATAACTTCAATAATGTTTAGAAGTATTTAAACAAAAACAATTAAAGAAATCAGAGTTTCTACACGACTTTCTTCTTTAACATTTTACTTTTTAATACATTTTTGTTTTTAATGGAAAGTTTAGTATATATTATATGCTAAAAGCTTACGTTTTTAGCAGTAGTGGTTTAGAAACAAATGTGTACCTGATTTTAGCCTTAAAGATAAAACATTGACTTTAGGTTTATTTTATTTTGTTACTTTTTTATGTGTGCTTAGTAAAATTTACCTTAACAATACCGATGAAATATTAAAAACAGAATCTTTTTAGAATAAGTCATAAATGACGAATAAATTGAAAAGTGTCAATTAATTTAACAAAATCTCCTGAAGTAACTTTAAATATCAGATATATTTGAAACAATTATTCTGACAATAAATTTGAAAAACTTCAATTAAAGTAAACCTTTGTTTGATGCCTTGTTTAAAGCAAATTAATATGCTTAAACATTACTTTTGTTATACATTTATATATAATTGTTTTTATTTCAAAATAAAATATAAAATAAATTTTCTAAAGCTATAAATAACTTATACCAGAAACCAGAAAAAATAAACGTGGTTGTTTTAGATTGATAAGATTGTTTGAAGAACAAAAATTCGAAGATTTTTCGATAATAAAGCATAATTTGTGCATACGAATCCTTCATTTATAAAATGATGCTGTAAATAACCTAGTTATTTTTAAAGTTTTTTTTCAATTCAATTAGTTTTTTATAATAATTTATAGCCTAACTTTAAATACTTAACATGTTATATGAATGATTACTGAAAAATACTTTTTAGCAGCTTTCTAAAAAATCAAATTGCCATATTTCGTTCATAGAATTTAATCGCTAAACTTAAATATTTGTCAGTTTTAATACTGACACCTTTTAAAAGTTCAAGTTGTTTAATGAGAAACAAAGATGTTAGTTCAAATTATAATCAGTCTAAAGTTAATGATATTTTTACATGAATTTAGAAAAAAAAACAAACATAATGTTTCTTATTTGTTTTATAAAGCAGTTAAAAATTAGCTTAATATATTATGTTAAGCTTGTTTTATAAAAACTTGCCTATTTTAGACAACCTTTGAGAATGTTGTTATAATATATTCACAAACTGGTTATGTGGTTAAGTAATGCAAAAAAAAGTGTTTCATGCCAATTACAAAGTACATATAATTTTATTTAATTCAATAAAAACATTTATAATTTAATCATATACATGCACTTTCAAACCAGAAACTGTTTTTATTAAACTTTCAACTTACCACAAGTGGCCTGTAATTTGTTATGAAAATACTGTACAAGTTTTTACAAAAGCTTAAAAGAAGATTTTATTCTTTAGTTACAACAAGTTTATGTGAAAAAAGTGAAAAAAGCAAAACTTTTATAATTAAACTTTAAATGATCCTTCTTTTGAACCATGTAACAATTTTCATAAAAACTATAAATAATTTATATCAGAATCTGGAGAAATTAGGCTTGTTTATGTAGATAACATCATTTGCAAAATAAAAAATTTGGAGATTTTTTGATAAAGTGCATAAGATTATTTTATTTACAAAAATGATACTTTAAATACCCTAGTTACTTTTGAAGCACTCTATTTTATTTAGCTACTATATTTTTAATAGTTTACAGTCTAACTACTAATACTTACCATGTTATATAAATATTTATTACAAACTACTAATTAAAACTTGTTTTTTAGCTCTTAAAAATAAACTATTATATTGTATCAATTTAATTCAACCGCTAAACTTGACTCTTTGTAAAGTTTTCTTAGGTAATACTAAAGCTTTAAAAGTTTTAGAATAATTAAAAGTTCAAGTTGTTTTAAGAGTTTAAAGATGTGATCTCAGGTTATAATTAGTTTAAAATTACTGACATTTTTAAATGAATTAAGAATAAAAACAAAGATTGACTTTTTGTTGTAGAAAAAGGTCAAAAATAAGGAATTACAAATAGCTTGATTAATGTAAAACTTACCTATTTTAGTCAACCTTTGAGATCAAATTATAAAATATTCACAAACTGGTTATGTGGTTAGGTAATGTAAATAAAAGTATTTCATGTCAATTACAAAGCACATGAAAGTACTTTAATTTAATAAAAACATTTATAATTTAATCATGCACTTATAAACCAGAAACTGGTTTTTATCATGCTTTTAACTTACCACAAGTGGCCTGTAATTTGTTCAGAAAATACTGTACAAGTTTTCACATAAGCTTCAAAGAAGATTTTATTCTTTAGTTACAACAAGTTTATGTGAAAAAAATTAAAACAGCAAAACTTTTATAATTAAACTATAAATGATCTTTGTTTTGAACTGTGTAACTAGTATTGAAACATGTATAACTTTGTGGTGAATATATACTGTTCAATTATTTGTTTTACAATGTGTAAATTTCTTATCAGTAAAAACTAAACTGCTGAACTTTCGAAACTTTTAGATAAAAATCAGAAAAGAAAATACTTCAAACATTCAACTTGATTGAATGGATAATATACAAAAATTTATTTTAAAGTGCTAGGATGTACAAAATAAACACTTTACATCGTTCTGTCTTCCTCTAAAAACCGCAAAAAAAAGGGGCTCATTCTAAAAAACTACCGAACCAAGTAACCATATTTAAAACCGTTTAAAAAACAAAAGATATAATGCATAATAGCTGTACAGTAATTTAAATACATTTTGTTAAAATATAATGCTTTTAAAATTCAACTATTAAGAATCTATGGATTTCGTAGTTGTAAAATCTAATAGTTTAATAAATAATTTACTTAACTTTATGTTTGTTTTAGCTTAAAACTTCTTCAATGATTTTTTAATATCCAGTAGATCTACCATACAATTAAAAATAATAAAAAAATTAACATTTTACTAATAAGTTTTGTGTAGTTCAATTGCCAATACATATTTTTCAGTTTTTTAATTTTTTTTTTTAAACTTTAACATTTGTTTTTTAGCTTTATTTTATTGTTTTTATATTTAAAACTTAATATAAAACTAACTCAACTTGTTCGTTTCTTATTACTAGTTGTGAGAAATTATTTGACTGTAACCGTGAAAACATGTTGTTTTTAAGTAAAACCAACTTTTGTAAATATTAAATTTATTTAATAAAAATTACAAAAATATAGACCAAAAAAAAGCAAAGTTGTAACAAATAACTAGATCATATACTTTTAAGTTTCCAAAGTAACGTTTTTAAGTACTAAAAGGTTTTCAAACCATCAATATACTTTGAAAACTTGCTGACCGTAAAGTTGTGAGATTTTCAGAAATTTCTGGCTTGTTTGAAAATTACACGCTGAAAAGCGCCTTTATTGCGTCATAAAGAGCTTAATACGTCACAAGTTTCGAACAGATGGTTTCTGTGTACTAACACCTTTACTGCAAACATATAACATGCAGGTTTGACATCATTTATCGAATTTAAAAGCTCCTTTGGTTGAGTGAAAAAAACAAAACTCATTCACTTTATTGCTCTAACACCTTTACTTCAATTATATTGCAGAAAAGATTTCAAATTTATATTGCTCTAACATACAACATTTAAACTATATTTCATACAAGGTTTATATCACTCATAATCATCAAGTTTAGAAAGCTTCTTTGATCGATTAAAACAAAAAATAGTGCGAAAATTATAAAAATATAATATAACATCTAATAGCAACTATTTTATAATGAAACGACTTTCAACAATATTAGTTGTTTGCTTAACATTTAAAACAAAATTACATTATACTAACCACTTAAAAGCTTGAAAATTAATTAATTTTTTAGTTACTAGTTTTTAATTTAGTAGCTTATTTTGTACTAAATTTTTGATTTATTATGAATAAAATAAGTTAAAATGTATGTCAAAACGTGGGAATATTAAAGTAAATTTAATAATGTATGAGAATGTAACAAAGAGACCACCCACTTAAAAATCAATTTTAAAATTAACAATTTTGACAATCGACCAAAATTTACAAAAGTAATAAAACGAATTATGGTTTTCATACAGGTAATTATCCTCAAAAATAAATCATGTAGTTAAAGAACTTATCTTTGTTTAAAATCAGTTCATAATACAATTAAGTTTATAACCTTGTAGATTTTTGAATTTTATTAACATCAATTTTTATTTATGGCTTCAAAGCATAATCAAATTAAAGTGGTATATATATATGTTTCAATAAAATACTAAATATCTAAACATAGAATAAACAAAGCATACTTCAATCGAAAAAATATAAGTAGATAAACATTAATATAAGTAATTAGATTGTATTTAAATAAAAATTTACTTAATCGTAACAGAATTCTCTATAATTTTATAAGTAAGAATTCTACTTTATAGATTGTTCATACCATATGTACATAACGAAACGGTTTTGATATCAAATTGACGGGAATATTTCGTAAATACTAGCTGTCACTATTATATCAAAATAATAGCTACGACACATTTAAAATGTCGCGTGGTCACCAGAAGACTGCTTGGCATGACTACAAAAGAATGACACACGATGGACACATGTCTATTTGTGACGTAATAATAAACCTTTTATTATTTCACAAGCAAACATTTTGTATTAACGTATTTCAGAAACATTAAAGCTTTAATATTTTAGACATTAATTGGATGGTAAGAACTATAATAAAAGTTTTTTTATTCAGTTTAAGACTTTTTTAATATTTTATGTTACTTCAAAAATGTAAAGATTTTAAACAAAAGTTTTGGTCAGTTTTTTTTTTATTAAAAGTATTTTTGAATTACATTTTAGTTGTTTAAGTTAAAAAATGGGTTTAGGCTTTTAAATTTAATAAAAATATGAAGTAGAAATCTCAATTGCAGTTTATTTTCAAAACATTTTTTGTCATTGATTTAGGTAAAAAACTATTAAGGACTTAAGATAAGCCGTAATTAAAACGACAAAAAACTCAAAACAAATCTGATTTAATCCAGTTTATAAATAAACAAATACGCCTTTAATCAGTTTATAAATAAACAAATATGAAAAACCAACGGATATTAATTTCTAAAGGAAGTGTTTGACTTTAAAACCATAACTTTTATTAACTTGTTGTTTTTTTTAGTTAAGAAAATAGTTTAAATGTTCGTTTATAAGAATTTTAATGTTTTTAATTAGATATTTATTTATTATTTTCTTTAATTCTTACAATTTAGTATGCATTAATCTTGTTTCGTTCTGTTTTTCTTTTTGTGGTGTTGTGTTTTAGTTTTATATATATATATAAATTTAAATAGATCTTCTAAGTTATAAAAGTGTTAAAGTATTACTTTTTAAGATTTACAATTCAAATAGTAACTTGTGTTATTTTAATTATTTATCTAAAAAATATATTAGTAGAAAATATAATAATACTTCTAAACGTACATTAAAAGTTTAATTTTTAATATAAAATGTTAAACAAATGTTTTTTTATATATTAATTTAACATAAATAGAAGTTTATTCCAACTATTAAAAAAAAACTTTAGTTTTACAATATTAAGCTTTTGAATATTTTTAACAAATCTCTTTGTAAAAAATACTAAACGGGTAAAGTCAGACAGTATTTATGAGACATAAAAAATTAGTTTCAAATTCAAAATTAGATAAAATTATTTGATCGTGTGTTGATATTTCGATGATAAAATCATATAGTTTTATCAAGTGTCATAATTACACTAAGCTCGTAAAAACTAGGTGATTATTAAATGTTAGATATAAGTGATAACATAATAAATGGATTAACATTAAATTATAAAAACCTTTACTTAGACACGAAGTTATTTAATAGTTGACTAAAGATTTTTTTATAAATATCTAATCTAACCACAAATAGTTTCGATAATAATTAAAAATAAGATAATAAACTTTTTCAAAAGTAGTTTGTAGTCTCATTCTTTAACTTTTATGTAAACTAATATTGATCATAACCAACACAATATAGTTTTAATTTATAAGCAGTTTATACTTTTGCTAAATACATGCTAGTTTAGATAAAAAACATAAAACTTAAAAATCATAATTAAAGCCTGAAGTGTCAATTACTTGTTTTGTATAATAAAGAAAGAATATTTTTAGCCTGAACTTTATATCACATTGTTTTAATTGAACCTTATTGTCTACTTCTTATCTGCAAACTAAAATCTTAGTGAGCTGTCACCTTGAAGTGAACCACTTAATTAAACAAACTTAAAAGCATCAAAGTAATAATGGCTCGTTTTAAACAAAGGTCTTAGAGGTGTAAAGTTTGCTACAACTTTTTATTATTTTCGAACTTTATGTCAACAACTCATTAAAATAAGTACACTTTTCTTTTCTGAAGTACATATTTTGAGACACAATTTTAAACATTAAAGCAGCAAAAAAAAATATATGTGCACACAGATACATGGAGAATATTAATACGTTTTACTAAAAAAGTTTTGGTTTCGATCTTATAAATGGTTTTATGTAAGTTATTGTATTGTGATCTAAAAAGTTTGTTGTTTAACGTTTTAATCATGGACTTTACTATACAGTATTCATATTTAAGCAAAGTATTTAAATAGTTTTACTCAGTAAACTTAACAATAGTAACGAACTTCTTGTTTATAAACACTAACAAATTATTGACTAAAGTGTTAATTGTCTAAATTGTGTTTAAATTAAAGCAAATATTGTTTTAAGGATGAACTTTTTAATTAGTTTTTACTGTTTTTTATCTGATACGAACTTCAAATTAAAATTTAATTAACTAAGTTGTCAATTATTTTTAACAACAAACAGATATGGTTGAACAACTAACATCAAAGTGTTTCACAGAGTGTTACGTTAATTGCTTTAAACTAAATTGAGGTAAATTTGAGGTGAAAACGTTTACTAGCTTTAAATATTTTGTTATTGAAACAATTGTAATTGAAAAACTTTAAACTGAAATATATATTATACTGTCGTCCTGTAATTCAGTCGTCCCAGACAAGACTTTAAAAGGTTTCCGTGGTGTGCGATCGATAACCAAAAGGTTTTTTCGTGCACCAGGTCCTAGGACCAAACATTTTGAGCGTTTTTTTTTTGTCGTTTGACAAACAATATATACACCTATAATTTTATTCGATTACAAAAATGATAAAGTAGTTCCTCAAGTTTCATAATTTCATTATAAACAAAAACTTAGATCAAGTTAAAAATAGGTCTGCAGGGGTTTTTTCTATTTTCTTTTAGTTGTTGTGCTTTTTTGTATAAAAAATAATCCAAGATTTAAATGGCTTTTTTTACTACTTTAGCACTCTTTGTTTTGAATATTTATTTAAAAAGTAGCTGTCAATAAGATGTATTTATGATACAAGACATACAGAACCTCTCACTTAAGCTTTGTTAGCTTTTGTTAGCTCTGTTGTAATTTTAACTTGTTTGAAAAACATTTATAAAAAAGACACACTTGTAGAATGTAGTTCCTTAAATATGATAGGTTATAAAAAAACATATAAAATTTTGTCATCTGGAAAGTTTTGTTATGTTCTTTAAGCTTCTGTTATCTTTATAAATCCCACTTCTTATCCAGGCTTAGTAATGTTTGCTTTAAGATATCTGTATGAAAAAGTGGTCAATATAAACATTTTCTGCGTCATATATAGTTATAAATAGGTTCTCTTAAAAACTTTTAACTTATTTATACTTTGGTTCTTTAAGGAAACCAATTCTTTAGTAGTTTTGAGTAGTTATTAAATATTAATTCACCAGAAAGAAACTTGAACATTGAATATTGTTTATTTAAGCTACTACGTGGTTCTTTAAGTTCATTTACAAGCAAAGCTTTTTTTAAATATCTTCAATAAAAAGTAAATCGAAATAGATGAACGTTTTTCAATTAGAATTTGAAAAAAAAAGTTTTGACAAACAAAGTTTAATCTAATTTGTTAATTTGAGATACTGATGTTTTTTAAATAAACAGAACTTTTAATTTTCGTAATTTTTAATTTTTAGCGCAAATTTTTCACTGAATTATTTTTTCTGCAATAAGTAAAGTAAAATTATTTTTAATTATATGCTAACAGAAAGTAATTTTTTTCTTGTTTCTACTTCACATTTTACAAAAAAAAATCTAATTATTTATAATAGCAATATTGCTAAATTATCGTAAAAATCTAAAAGCTAACTTTAAAAGTTTTATTAAGTTTTACAATGTCTAGTTTTATTTTTCCCTATTGTATTGATAAAACACTTTTTATTTTAAATTTATTGAGATTTTTGACAAGCAAAAACTGTTTTGACAAAATATTGAAAATACTTAGTCATCAGTAACGCAAAAACTTGTGTTGTTAAGTTTTGGCAAAAAAAAATACTTAAAAAAGATAAGGATGATATTGCTTGAGTTTACTTATAAAAACGTGCAAAATCGTTATTATCTCAATTTTGATATGCAAATTTGTTTTTATATTACAAATTCTTGACTCAATCGTTATCTACTAAAAATTTATACATTTTTAAAAACGTCGTGTTTAATAGCATTTTTAAGGATTATAATATCAAAAATTTTTATATTCAATTATTATTTTTAATGTTAAGAAATTAAACCGTTTTTCTGAGTAAAGATATTTTACAAGTTTCCAAACTAAGCTGATTTATAAAAAAACAGTTTGTTTAAACTGATATTTTTTATAAACCGATGTGCAATTAGTTAAAACATTTGTAGTAATAAAAGGCTAAATACGACTTAAACTAATGTTTTTAGGTAGTTAATTGTTTGAAAACTGATAGCTTTGAAATTACTTTCACTAACAAATCAAACACAAATCTAAACAAACTACAAAGATACTGAACCTAAAGTGCTTGCTACTTTTAAATTGATAAATCAGTGTTAAGGTTTGTAATTAAATTAAGTTTCTGTTTAAACATTTCTTTCTGTTTATGTTTTTTTAACTTGATTAGTTTAGGTGTCAATTTGATGCTACTGGTAGAAAACAAACATTACAACAAAATCTAAGATCAAATAGTGTTTTTGAAGTGGTAATTATTTTAAATATATTAAGATAGATGTAAGTTTAAATTTCAGTACTAGCTTGACCGATTTGTTTTAATTTTGTTGTCATTAAGCGATCTTTCTTATTTCAAACAGTTTTGAACTGGTATATAGTAAACTAGGTATTTCTAAGTAGAGGCAGTTAAGTTACAAAATAAAAATAAGAATTAATATTTTTTAAACTTTTTTTCAGATTCTACATAAGACTTCACTGATAGTTTTATTAAAAAACAAATTTAACAATACTTAAACAGTATTTAAAGTTATATAATCACTCCACAAATACAGTTTAAAATCTTTAAAACCATTAGTTGTAAAAAAATACATTGATTAACAACATAATTTATAGTAATTTTCTTAAAATAATTCAACAAGATATACAAAGTACTGTGTAAGTACATGACGATTTAAGTACTCCTAAAAAAGTGGTTGAAGTTGTTTACAGGGATACAAAATACAAAATAATCTGTTAGACAAGTGGTCAATTCAGAATGAATAATAATTAAGGTTAGTTTAATACTAAGTATACACTTTTTGAACAAAATTTAAAACTAACTAGGAAAATAGTTTCTATATTACAATTTACAATACTTTTAAAAGCTTAAGTGCTTGCATGTTTAAGTAAAGTATAATAAACTTGAGAACATCTAAGTTTTTAATACTTTTCTTGTCAAAAGTAAATTGTGTCACGAATTTCAGCTGTCACTACAGTATCACCATGACAACATTAAGTAAATGACGCTTAGAAATGTGGGCAACATATGATTGCTTGGCAACAAAACAAAAGTTGACACACGATACGCGTTTCTTTATGATGTCATAATTTAAATGTTGTCACTTTTAGTTTTTGTTTTATTGGTTTTTTCATAAAGATATTTTACCAAACTTTTTCAAAAATATTTAATCTAGCTAAGCTGCTTAAATCTTTTGAGTTATTTTTGCAATACTAAAAAAAATTTAGTTAAACAATCTTTTAACTAAAAAAGTTATTTGTTTAGTTTTATAATTTATTTTTAATTTTTATAATTATAAGTTGTTTAAATAATTAAAAAATATATTAACTAATAAAAAGTTTATAAACGATATTTTAAACTTTTATCAGTGCTTACAAAAAAATAACCATAAATTTTCTAACTGCTTGCAATTCACTTTGCAACAACGGTCTATGACATCATAAGCGTCTGAACAGGTGTCAATTTAACTATTTCTCCTTTTAACGTAAACAAAAAAATTTAAAACCTGTCAACAGCTTCAATTTGCTATAAAACAGATGTTTCAAAAATGTAACAGAATCAATTCTAATCCACCACTTTGAAGTGAATGTGTGAAACAAACTTTATTTTAGTTTTTCGAAACACAGGTGCTGAAATAAGTTTATACCCCGGGCCTATGTTTACTTTTTTGACATGAAAAATTTTTTGAAATTTCACTGAAACCGTGGGAAAATGAAGTATAATAAAATATGTGGACAAGAACAAAAGCCCACCTACTTTAAATAGTTTCACTACAAATGATCAAGCAACGATTTTAACTTTTGTATGAAAATTAATCTACTTACAAGTTTTAGTAAACAAAAGATAAACGTCATAAACACATCAAGTCGGTTTTCATGTCAAAGCTTAAATTTTAGCACGATTATTTTTGACCATGATAGTATAAAATAATAGAAACCTCATTTATGTTTTATTACGTTATAATAAAATATTTCAACATGTAACATTAATTTCAGAAAACTTACGTATAAGCTATTTTGTATTACTGCTTGATTTTTTAACTTTTTTTAGCAGTCAACACTTTTTTAAGAATTTAGAAATCATATAGTAAGTTTTAGCTTAGTTATTTTTTTCTATAAATTTATGAGATTCATTAAAGACAATTTATAACAGTGGTTGCATCAATGAACAAGTGTGCACGAAACTTATTTAAGGGTGCACACGTGTTTTGGAATTCACACAACTCATACAGGTGGACATTCATTATACAGCTTACACTTCCATTGTTCCGGAGTTAATGATGAAGAGAATGAAACAAATCTGAAATATTCCAAGGGAGTTTTAAACTTGAGATGTGAAAACTTTTATTCATTCTAGTTAAGTGTGCACAGATTTCAATTGCCATGAAGACCAGTTTATAATATTAAAACTTTTATACTTTATACTAAGGAGAGCTTGCTTATACTACATAACTTCTAAAACTTGGTCATTTTAACTTAAATATTCAGTAGTTTCGATGCCAAAGTGACTTTAAAATAACATTTTAATTATATAACTTGAGCAATGCCGATAAAAAAGCTTATTTTTTTAAGTATTTTATAAATTAAAACTATGTATTAAAAGTACAAAAAACACAACATATATTTATTTTAAAAACTTTCTTTAAAAAACCAACTAAACCCTGTTCTATTAGTTATGAGTCTAAAGTTTTTTATAAATGTTAGAATTCTGAATTTATATTTTTACAAACATCTGAAAACGAGACAAAACTGTTCAAATATATAAAAAAAAATTATAACTAAAACTTACAATTTAAAACAATAACATTTACATATAAACTTTTATAGACAAAAGTTCATAGCCATCGAATTTTAGACTTGTAAATAAACTAAGTGTCGTGCAGTTTTACTTTGTTTTCTTTTTAACTTTCATAGTTTTGGTTACGAATCACAACGATACATTTAACAAAAGTTTATGCATTCAAAATTCGACATGCTGTAACAAACTTTGTTTTTTGTTTTAACTAAGACTTTCAGAGGAAATATAATTTTGAAAACTGCGAAAAGTCTGTATAAATTATAATTGGTTCATGACCTTAACTACTTAAACTTTTGAAATTCAAAGTCAAAATTTTGTTTTTCTAAAATTCTAAAGCAGATTTTGTGATAAATCTTTAAGTTAAATTAAATAATTTTAATTATATCCTTTATTTAGACCAGTTATTACAGTTAATACACATAATTCTTTGACTAAACAAAAATTTTATTTGAAAAAGTAGTAAAAACTGTTTTCTTATAAATTTTATAAACATATTTATGTTGTAAGCTTTAAAACTAATTTAAATAAAGTAAATATCTAAACCATGTTTTGCAAAATAAAAAGTTGAAAAAACATATAAATTCATTTTATGACATTTAGTATAATATGAAAATGAATAAAAAACAAAATATCATAAACTTTATTTTTTATGTCAAAAATGTTTCTATAAATCATTTGAGAAAATAAATTAATTTTTTTTTATTAATGACAATCACAATAAAATTTTTCCCAAAATGAAAGATTTAAAAACTGTCTAGTAAGATGTAAGTTATAAGGAATATTAAATACACATAAAAACCTAAATTTTAAGAGAAAATAAAGTCTTTTTCGTTGCATTATAAACTAGCTGATAGTTTAATTTAATTTTGACAGCTTTTCTTTAATTAATATCATATTTTCTCAGTAATTAAAAGCTAAAAATAGCAGTAATTTTTAAAGAATGAATTAAAACTTAATTTTAATTTACCTTTAAAAAGTATTCGGTTTTAAGAGACAAAAAATTTTTTTTAAAGATAAATTTTAACTCAGACGAAAGTTAAAAGACGTTACATCAAAAGACGTGAAAAACAATTAAATTTTGGCGTTTTAGAACTTTTGCGATAATGAAAAGTTGCGGTTTTTCAAACTTGTTTGACATTTAAATTTGCAACTCAATAAACGGCAAATATACAATTTTTTTTGTCTATTTTGTGACGACATTAAGTGTAATTACATGCTAAGTTTGTAGATAAAAACTAGGATTTGTTGATGACTTCAATAAAAATTCTAAATTTAATTTTAATTTTACTATTGATCAATCAAACTTTTTAAGTTATATTGAACTTATTTCAATTTTATGAATTTTGTTGCAAGCAATAACATTTTTCAGATGGCAACATATTAAAAAGATGGATAGTTTAAAACATTTTTCGTTTTTCATACACTTTAAATTATAAAAAGTATTTTGAAAACAAAAGTTTCTTAGTTAATGTTTTTTCTTTGTTAAGATTAACATTTTATGTCTGAATAAGTCTATACACATTTCAGATATATGCAAGCTGTTACTACTATTCATAATCAAAATTTTATTCTATTTTACTAATATTGTATAATAGATAAATACTTAAACTCGTCATAAACATTAAAATAAATGTTTCATGAACAAATTAAAACTCAAAAAATTTGTAAAAAAATGTATACTCAAAAGTTTGTAAAAAAGGTTTAAATGACTGATTAGAAATTATTTTAATAAGTAACTAAGTTAGTACTTTAAAATAGTTTAAATTGTTTTTATTGAAATAGTTTAAACAAAAGTCTTATATAGTGTTAGTTGTTGAAGCTATACAAATAAAACTATTTTTAGCTTGAAAACTTCATGAAAAATTCCTTTCTGGTAGAAAACATTCATTTTAAACTAGTGGTTTATCCCATTAAAGTTTAATATTCAACAAAAAATAATTTTGAGGTTAATAATATATCCTTGTCATCTAAAAGAATTTACTTTTTATATTATCGTTTGAAACTAAAATTTGTAAAACAGATTTACAGATAAGTAAAATTTAATAGTTTGCTACAAGCCTTAAAAGTTTTAAAAGCTTTATTAATATAATTTTTAAAGGTGAGTAATCTTAAGATAGAAGTTTTGAATTTTTGTTAGAAAAAATAAAAGGCAAAAAAATCAAACATTTATCTTGGCTTGAGAAAAAAATACTACAAAGCTTAAACTTTAAAAAAAAAGGATTTACAAAATAAACATAAGAAAATCTTTTCTATTCGCTAGTATTTGGAGTTTAAACCATAAAACCAACACAACACTTAAAAAAGTCTTTGAAATAAACACAAGTATTATTTGTTAAAGAATACTTTAACCTATTTATCTTTTTTAATTTTATAAAAATTTAGTTTTTTTAAAAATATAGTTTAAAAAAGTTGAAAATTCATTAAATCAGAACATTTTGATGAAAACAAATCAATGAAAAAAATTAAATAAAAGAATTATTTGTTATTTCCTTTAAAATTTTCCATGCTTATTTTAATTCTACACTCCCTTTTTTTACGTTTTTTTGTTTTTTGTTTGTAGTAGTAAATTTTTCTTGGCGGGAAATAAAATAAACTTATGACGTCACAAAGTTTTTCGAAAGCTTATTCATACAAACCAGTACATGTGCATTATTTTATACTAATTTTTATTAAAACTGTGCATATATTTTCAATAGTAGTGTTAAAATATTTTCTAAAGATTTTTTGATAAAGCATAAAAAAGCAATCGATATGCTTTAGTAAACGATAAAAACATCGGAATTTAATCTGAAATTTTATTTGTTTGATCTTTTTTGTTTTGATGATTGAACACTTCCTATATTTAAGTACCAACTTAAACTTGTTTTATATATATGAATTTCTATTGATACATATATATATATCATAATAATTTTATTATATATATATATTTATTTATTTATATATATAATCGTTTAAGTTTGATTTTAACAGTTTTGCAACTTATATAAATAGTACTAAACTGTGACTAACTAAAAGATAACTGATTTAGGGATAAATTTTTAAATTGTTTATTTTCAGAATACTATATAACGAATGATATTATACTTTTTATAAACTAAAATTTTAAAACTGATGTATTTAAATATAGTGAATAAATATATTAAAACTAATAAGTATTTTCTACTTAAAACCTTTCAAAGGAGTACATAAGAGAAAAAATAAATAAATACAACACTATCGAAACGAATTTCAGTTGTTTTATTTCCGAAAATTAATTTTGTAATGTAGAAAATAAATTTGTTTGAAAAATAATAAAGTATAATATGTGATTAAAACTTAAAAAACGTTCACGTTTAAAAGAAATTATGACGTTTCTTAATAGGTGTCGTTTTTACAACAAATGTTAATTTTCAAATAGCGAGTCTGCTTTAACCGCTTGTTGTATTAAAAATTAATTTTAGTACAAAAGACAGATGGTAATTTAAAAAAACTTCTTCGAAGAAAAGCAATAGAATATTTTAAATTTTGTGGTTTTTGGCACGAACTTTTAAGCAACTTTTAACCAATCAAAACGAATGTAAAGTCAAATGTTTGCACATACAGGAGCTTTTAACGTCACAAATAATTTGCAGCTTCAAAATTTAACAAAAAACAGCAATTTCACGCAATTTTTAAACAATTTTCGAGAAGAACCTAAGTAAAACTAAACGACCCTTAATACGATTTTGACAAAATAATTGTCTAAGATAGAAAAAATTACTAAAACCTAATTTTCCCAATTAAATTTAGCATTCAACTTATGCACAGGTGCAAAGAATATATTGATACCTCAGGCTTCACAATAAAGTCAAAACATTGGTATTCTTGACATGAAAAGTGCTTTAAATTTCTGTAAATGTGGGAAAAATACAAAGGATTGAAATATAAGGAACAAAAGACCACCCAGTTTTAATTGTAAATTTTCACAACAAATAATAAATGTCTAGTGATTGTTGTACGAAATATAATAATGAAAATTACGGGCTGTAAGTAAACAGATTATCTCCCAGACATAAACAAAAATCAATCTAATAGATTCTCATGTTATAATTAAGATCTTAAATAAAATTTGAGAATATTTAGACTCAACTTATTAAAATAAATTAAGCATTTATAATTTTGCCAGTTTTTGATATAAGCACAATAACATATAATTTTTCAAAAAGTATCCTATATATACTTAATTTAATTAAATATTGCAATCATACAAGAAAAGTCATGAAAATTTTTTCACATCATGAAATACTTTTTAAACTTGAAAAATGTTTAACTCTCAATGCAATGTGACTAACAAAACACAAAACAAATGCAAACCTTAATACAACTTCGATACTAAATTATTTTTTGGCAAAATAACAAAGAAGTTTGACATGTTTTTTGTGACAACATAAATAAAACATTACAAGTTTGAACAAAAAAAATTAACAAGCAACTTCAACTTGGTAAACATGACATATTTATAGAAATGTGTGCACTATATATATTATTGTTAATCAACAAAGATGTGGCATGTGATACACGCAATGCACTCATATCTTTGTGACGTAATAAAGTAAGTTTTTAGGTTGTCTACTAAAATACCATTACGTGCAAATTATGTCAAATTAAATTTTTGAACTATCTTTTTTATATAATTTAGCTGATTTATACTTATCAACCGAGGCAGTAGAACAAAATTACAGACAAATTGTTGACTAGGCGTCAACTTTTTATTTAATTTAAATCTAAATATAGGTCAAGCAGATAGAATAACAAATTTTTCAATTTATTAATACTTATGTCACAAACGAGTTGCATTTTTACCAAGAAGAAAGCTTTTTAATATATTATAAATTTTTACAACACTTAAAAGCAGAATTTTAGTTTAGAAAACAAAACATTGACACTTTAGATTAGTTATTTTGTTAACGTATTGACTAGTACCTAAAAGCTTCATAAGAAATTGTAAAATTTAATTATTTTTCCTTAATAACAATTTGAAACAACTATGATAGAATGCACAAGCATATTTTTATGTTGCAACCTTTAAGGAATGCAATTTCAAAAATTAATTGACGGGCAGTAAATATGAGTGATAAAACACTTTTTATCCGAATATAGACACTAATGCTAATACGGTGTAAAGTTGTATACAACTGAATCAAACTTATAGTATACTAAACAAAAATTTCTACTTTGTTCTTTCGGGCCGTTGTTGAAAAGTTGCGGTTTTTAAAAACTTAAGCTTCAGTTGAAGTGCAAAGAAAAGTTAAAAGTAAAAGTGAAAGTAAACAAAAATTAAAATACTAGGGAAAAACCTTTTAAGTTTGAAGTACTTTTGAAAAATTTTGCGTTATTTGAACTTATTTGACGTTGAAAAGATGTGTATTGACAAAAGACAAACAACTTTTAATCTTTGTGACCTTATGAAAGCTTTGTTTTCCCTAAAACTTATTTGACATTTTCAACTTCTATTCAACGTCAAATACACGTTTTTTGTTACAACACGAATGAACGCGACAATTGGAAACTGTTGATAAATATAGAAAAAAAAGCCTAGTAGAGGTTTGGTGCATAGAACTAAAATTAAATTTATAAAACAAAATATTGAAATCACTATTTCTCTTCGCTTTTAGCTTTAATTTTCTGTTTAAGAAAAAAATTCTGCAAATACAGACATTTTGATAATTTAGCTAATATAAGTTGAATATTACAAAATGTTACTATTACTTGGAAGGAAACTATTTCACATAAAAAGGTTTAACTAAGAAAAAAGTTAACTGTCATTTTACTGAGATAAAAGACTTGTTTAAGTTGTTGTTAATTTTTGTATACAATTAGAGTTAGCTATCCCAAAATTTTTATTTTTCTAAATTCAACAGGCACATTTAAAATCTTTATAATAAATTTTTTTAAATATATACTTATATGTAAATCAGCTAATTTTATCTGATGTCAAATTTAAATTACAAAGTCTATTAAGTTTAAGTTAAATAAAAATCTTAATCTTATTGAAATCAATAAAAAATTCAAATTAAGATAAAATTTAAAATTGTCTCTTCTTTTCTACGTACTAGTATACTTTAAAGTTTGAACTCTGAAATTTATTTGAAAAAATTTAGTTAATATTTTTTGAATATTTGTTGTTAGATTCATTAAACTATTTTAAATGAAAGTACTAAGTTTTTTTAACATTCGACACTCAAAATTTGTTTTTCATTGGCTTAGCAACACTAATATACTAACAATTTTGAGTTAGTAGACGGCTAAATGTATCAAGTTTATATAAGTTATACAAAACATTAAAAAAACTCTATCTTTTTGTCTAACTATAAGTTTTAAACTATACTTTTATTGTCAGAAATATTCAACTAAATCAATAAAGATGTTTTTAGTTATGTTATTTTAAAAAGTGAGTTTATAAAAAAACACACTATAATCTTAAATAATGCTGATAGAGTTAATTTTTAACAAAGTTTATAATTTGTTAAAACATTTGTTATATAACTGTAAAAAGTATAAATGAAATACAACCATATGGTTTTCAACAAAAAACGATTAAAAACACAATACTTTAGTTTTCTATTACTTTAATAGCAGAAGTAGATTTAAAGTTTTACTATTAAATAAATAGTACTTTTTAAAATATTTTTGTTAATAAATCAATGACACCTACTAAACATACACTAACAAAAAAATTGATTTACATCAATTTAACATGAGTTTCTAAATCAATGTAAAAAATATGGTGTGAAATTTTTATTTAAACGTTAAAAGGGAATATGTAATGCTTTAATCTAGTTTTTAAAACATTTTAGATTTAAAAGCTTAAAAACAGCTTTAAAAAGTATAAAAGAAAATTGGTTTATCTAAAATAAAATAAGTAAAGATTAGTCGGAGATGTAAAACAATTTTTTTTAATTTTATCAACAGCTTTAATTTTTTTAAAGCATGACAATGAAAAATTGTACAAAAAAGATTAAAATATCGAAATCGGATTTGCAACATTTTACTTTCTAAAATAAAAGTAAGGTATGATATAATAATAAATTCGAAAAGTACTTAAATTTCAAAAATTGCATTAACGAGCTTATCTTTAAGTTTCAATTTGAAATCGTTGACTAAATTTTTAGGTAACAATATTTCTAACAAACATATGATTTCAAACACTTCAAGTTTTCTTGCTTAATCTAAAGCAGGGTTTCACATAGAAAGCGATTTGGCCCAAAAGGTGCCATTTCATGAATTTAGGGGGCCAGAGTGGGGTCTTGATAAGTAAAGGGACCATAGTGGTCCATAGTGTCATAATTTGAAACTTACACTAGATATTCATGAGTTGATGGCGAATTTTATTAAAAAACATTTTCAGGCTTTTTAAGGCTCACTTTTGGTGAAATTTGATTAAAACGTTTTTTAAATATTTTTAAAAGGGGTTTTATAAAACAAATTGGTAGACCTTTATCTAAAGAGTGATCATTTTAAATATTATACATCGCTTACACAGAAATAGTAGTTAATAGATAAGAATAAAACTTAAAAATTACTTCATGCACGCTTTAGAAAGCAGTTTTATTAAGGTTTGATCTTTGTTAATAAGTTAAAAATTGTATTATACGCTCTTTGAGTTTTCATAAACTCAAGTTTCCAACACCCTTTATGTCTTTTCATTCTATTGCTATTATCATACAAAAACAAGTTCATATAACGGCAACATTTATATAATTGAAAAAAAAGCTAGATAATCTAATAATAACTTTTTTTTATACAATCTAACTATAATCTTTATTTCATCGAAATTGAAAATATAAACAAAGCATTGTCAAAAAAGTTACAAACAAAATTACGTCAAATATAAAAATGTGACGTTTTTAATCCGGATTTGATAAGATTAAAAACTCGAGAATATACAAAAAAAACTTATGCTTAACCAAGATAAATTTGTGTAAAGATTAGTCGAACATTGTTGTTTTAATTTGAACACAAAAAGTATTATTGTCAATTGTAACAGTGACAAACTACTAGATAAAAGTATAAGTATATGGGATTTAAGTCAGATTCTTTTGAAGGTCTGTTTTATAATCTAGATTGAAAACACTTTTGTAAGATTTATAACAATTCAAACATTATTTTGATTTTTTGAAGAAGTTTAAAATTATATTATTTTTTTTTTACGTTTATAAGTGTAAACAGAAAAATTCATTAAATAAATTATTTTGACTTTCAAATAGTTTTAGTGAAAAAGCATACCTTAGAATATTTTTAATAAATTTCTCATTTTATGTAATTTAAATTAAAGGAACTCACTTCATACAGAATTTATTATTTCACTAACAATTTACCAACACGTTTGCAGAATTAAAACCTTAAAACTGCTTTACAGAAAAAAATATACATTTTGAATTAAAGTTTTATCTTACTTCAGTTTGTTTAATTGAACTTTTATTATGAGTTGCTTTATACAACAAATTTTCAAAACTTTGTTTTATCGTTATTTTATAATTCAGTTTATTTGTAGTGTATTCTAAAAAAATTACAAATACTAAACTAGAATTTAGTCTAGACAATTGAATATGAGTTTGTCAAGTTAATGCTTAAGATAACTTGTAAGCTATTGAAAGTTAGCCTATAACAAGTTTAATAAGTTTTATTTACAAAGATAACGGTCAGAAATGAAATAGAACATCTAATTTAGCGGCGCCGATACAAACATATTTCATTATTAAAAAGAAATGCTGCTCTCATAAAGTTAGTGAAGTTTTATTAAAAATTAAATTTTAGTTTGTTTTCAGATCCTTCAATAACTCCTCAATAAAATTAGATTTTATTACTCTTTGAAGTTAATAAATCTATGCTACCAAATTATCTAAAAATCTCCGAGTTTAATTTAACTAATTAAATTGCTGCGTTTTGTTAATACTTTTTGACTTTAAGACGCAATGATTTCCTAAACGAACAAATTCACAAATCTTCAATAATTTTTTTAAGTACAGTAGTTTAAAGTAGTACATACTCAATTAAAAACCTGATTTAATAATTTATTTTATCCAATTAAAACATAAAAAGTTAGAGTTTACTTACACGATTAGAATGTTTTTGATTTAGTTACTTTTTTTATAATGCTTAAATGTACGTATAATATAATTGATATGATACCATGATAATTATTACTATAAAAACAAAGAAGCAACCTCTGATAAGATGGTTTGAAAGTTCTTATATAAATTTGTTTAATTTAAAGTTTATTAATTTTAATGTTAAACTTTTTAACGATAGGAGCCATTAGCGATCTATGGTATTTTTGTTAGGGGTTACTAATAAACTAAAAGTGTTTATTTTAAATCTTTAAATTTATATATTTTTTCAATATTTCGTAACATAAAAATAGCATAGTTACAACAAATCGTTTGTAAACAAAATTTTATTTTCAAAATCGACAACTTTCTAAAATTATAAAAAGGTTTTTAATTTTTCTAACGTGATCTAACTGGTATATTTTAAACAAATAAAATAATTTACAAATACGTTACAAAGTTACTTTCGATTCACAAACTACTACAAAAACTACTAAACCGATTAAAAGCCAAATATCTTTTAAAGAATTAATTATTTAAAGATGTAATAGTTAAACTCCATTATAAGCTTAATAAACTAAAGAAAGTTTTAGTTGCAATGAAACAGCTTTTAACAACTTAGGTATTTAAATATAGTGCATAGACATGATAATCTTCAAATTTATACTGTTCGAAATGAAGATAGCACAATTTGAACTTTGCCGTTTAGTTTAAAAGTTTATTAAGTTTTATTTATTGCTTCTTAAGATATAAACTGGTTTTTATTTTTTAAACTGTGTTACAATACAAAGGAATATTGTTAAACGCTTTAGTTATTTTTAAAATAAAATGTCAAAAAATAAATTTAAAATATCAATATACAAACACATTTTTTTTGTTAAATTAATCTTTATTTCTGTTTAGTTGCAGACATAAATTAACACAATAGAGTCTTATAAGTTTGAATAGAATTCATAATAAAACTAAAATTTTGTTTTAGAAAAAGGTTTAAATTGAGTTTTTAAAGTATAGTTAATATTTACATCAATAAACAAACACAAACATACAATTTTCTAGTTTATTAAAACTAAAAGAAATAAAAAAAAAAACAAAAGCAGTATTAAAAGTTAGCAGCAGATGAAAAACTTCTAAGTGACGTCATAGTGTAGTCTATTTTGACGTTATTATTGCAAAAAAAAGCAATATGTTTTTCCTTGTTTAAATTTCTTAATTTTGTATTTTGTTACAAACCTAACAAACAACTAAAGGGTGGTTGATTTTGTAGTTAACATGAAATAAAAACTTTAAAATTTGAAATGAACATTTAAAGAAAAAAAGAAATTAAGCATGTAAAAAAAATCTATTGGTAAAAAGTTTTGTGAGTTTTACGAAACAGAATTGAAAAACATTAAAAGTGTTTCACTAACTTCGAAGTAATAAACCAACCAAGAACTTTTAAAGCCGCATTGCCAAATACTTCATATGTAAAATGCTTGTACACTTAACTAAACTCGAAATGAAATCAACAAAATATCATAAAACATTTGGTTATACATTTTGCTAAACTATTTTAACAATAAAATTACTTAAGATTTTTCAAAATTTTCTAACGTTGCATTTTTGAGTAAAAAACTTCAAAATCATGTTAAAAAATCACAGTGTATTAGATCTCAAATTTTTCAGACCTAAAGTATTTGTTTTTTAAAACTTTATTTGTTTTATTATGAAGTCACTTTCCAAGGAGAACTTTGACGACAAAATTAACGATAGCTGAAGAGGGTTGTTGGGTGTCCACTTCAGCGAAAAGGTGACAAAAATTTTCAAGGGAACTGCCTTGTTTCCTAGCAACGAATCCGAAGACTCTGTTAGTAATAATCAGGATGACAAATACAGTAAACAGCTATAGATAAAAAATAAAAAAAAAGAAGTTGAGAACTTAAAGAAAAGTTAAAAAAATACAAGATATTATTTATTAATAAAAAAAAAATTTTGCGAAAGAGCTCGTCTGTGAATTAATGTCAAATTAACAAACCTGGAATTTTTAGGACCATTATATTTTGTAGTGTCCAATGTTCTGTTGTGGGGCGGGGCACAAGAAGGGTCCATACCACAATACTTAACTGAATCAGTAGGGTAGTGTCGTCGGAAAAACAGCCTGTAGAATAAAACAATTACTTTACATTGAAATATTGTATTACGTTACTATAATGTCTTGTTTTTAACCAAAACTTATATTTGCATCAACAACTACAGCTTCAACAAGCACTAATATGTATTAACTTTTTGCAACTACTATTATGATTTGAAAATAATTTGTAGACACCTTAAATAGTAAATTTTACAATAGTTAGTCAGTAGTACCGCGTAGAAAAATAATTACAAAAATACATGAAAGAAAGACGCTGAATAAAGTTGTATTCACAACTAATTATAAATATACGCTGTACGAAAAAAATAGTTTTACTAAAGAAAACTACAAGGGTAAATTTATTCAGCATTAAATTTAAATTGAAATCTTAATGTTAGAACAACAAGCCCTAGTTCAAGAATGTTATTTAAAGACTTCTGTGTTTTTACAGCTGAATACTCTCAAAAATAAAACAGTATTCCTTAACAGATGTGGATAACGAAAAAAACATGATTTAGTTGTTTATACATCTGTGAAAAACTCAAACAAAAGGAATATATATTTTCCGATATTGGAACGTCTGTCATCATCTTTTATATAGTTTTCTAGTAAAAACAAAAAATATTAATTTGATCTCACGAGCATTAACCTTTCTTATTGAAACGTTTGTAATTACATACATTTGGCAATAAAAGAAACAATGTACAGGGTATAAGTGGTAAATTATTTTAAATTGTTATTGAATAATATCAAATTTTGTTTAGAATGTATTTTACCATGAACATTTTTGTACTGTTTTAAACTCTCTATGTTTTGTAATATTTAGTTACAATAAAGAAATTTCGTTAAAAACTTTTTGAGTTTTTAGTTTTTGTTTTATTCCTCTGCTTAAATTACTCTCGATTACGTTTTTAAAAAAACATAAAACGTATAAAAAAAACTTTTAGAAACCTGAACAGTTTTTTTCTTCAATAAAGATCTTAGAAGCTAAAAATCTAAAAAATGGATTTATTTATATAGTTAAGGGAAAGATAACGTAAAAATTTAACTTTCAGTGTACGAAAACTAAATATTAACACTTTTTAAACTAATAACAGTATTTTAAAGTTAACATCAAGTATAATCAGATTGTAAGAGTTTTAACTTTTGATGTTTAAGGTCTATACATAGATAGCAAAAGATATTTTCGTGATTACTGTATTAGCTACATAAGCTTAAAGAGATTAATTAAAATATTACTTTTTTTGATTCTTTTTAATTTTTTTATAGTAATATCTGCAGAAATTTATTTAAAACGTTATGTTGTTTTTTTTAAATATCACAGAAAACTTTAAGAAATATTTAAAATTATAGATCTTTTAAACTTTGAACTTTATTTTGATTTTTATAAAAAAGCAGAACTAATAAAATAATAACAAAATTTAAAAATGAAAGGACATTTAGATTTAAACTACATGCTATAAATCATAGTTTTTAAGCGTATAAAATTGACATATACATCATTTTTAATAAACAAAAATCAAAGCAAAAAGTCTTAGTATACTAAGAATATCAAAACCTTTTTGTATCATTATCTTCAAACATTTGAAGAAATTGTGGTTTATTTTATCATAACTAATTTCACATAATTTAACAAATACTTCAATACATACCTTCTAGACATGTCAGTTAATATTTTTAGACAAACAAAGTTCAAAAATGAAAGTCTTAATAGGTGAACAAAATGGAATATTTAACGAAGTTCATTTAAAAAATCTTAGACTCCTTAAAAAAAAACTTTAAGATCTAATATTTTTTTGAGAACAAACCTTCTAGACGTGTCAGTTAGGGTAATTCCTTGAGTTGAAACTTTAAATTGGACGATGGAAGATTTTATATTTTGACATGAAATTTCTGTACATTCCCTCATCGCTCTTTCTATTGCCTGTGTGACGTAATAATAAAACATATAATGATGTTTTTTGTTTTAAAGTTTTGTTATTAGTTTTATCTATAATTATGTTGAATTAGTCTAACTTGAATTAAATGAACTAATTTAGTCTTGTAACTAAGCAAAATTTTAAAATACAACAAAAATATTTATATGCTTTACGGTATTATTTTCTATACAAATATATAACTAAGCTCAAAGAATTTATATCCTGTTATGTTTTCTAAATGTACGATA
This sequence comes from Thalia democratica, assembly GCF_965202585.1. Lineage (NCBI taxonomy): Eukaryota > Metazoa > Chordata > Thaliacea > Salpida > Salpidae > Thalia > Thalia democratica. Next base: position 37,895,591 of record NC_139173.1, on the reverse strand, counting down.
TTAAAATCATTGTAAATTAAAAGCAAACATTTGATTTTAAGTTTAAAATTTAACTTTTGCAATTCTACTGACGTAAAAAACGTTGGCATTCTAAATAAAAAATCACCTTGTTTTGAGGAGTATAATTTTTTTTTAACTTAACAGGTATTAAATTATTATCGTCAAACTTATTTTAAATGTTTTTCGTTTAAAATAAATTTGACATTTAAATAATATATACTCACCACATAACTACAATTTCTATAATCGTATTAGTCACATTATCTACAACAAAGTTCTAGTAAAAAGGTTTTTTATGCGGTTAACTAATCTGAAGCATTAATGTCATTATGACAACTTGTGAAAACTAAAAAAACTTCCTTTAACCACAGAAAAATAGCATAAAAAAACGTTTGTTAGTTAGATAAGTATGGCGAAAACTAAAATACATTTTATACAAATTTATCAAAGTATGTGATAATAAACTAAAAAATAAAATATCTGTCACCTCAGGCCCACTAAGAGCTTCAGTGTGAGCAGATCCTAAGAAGAGGACATTACAAGCAGCACCTTGTTGTAGAAGTTCAGCTGCTGAAGTTGCCACCTCAGCTGAATCTGAGTCTATCTCTGATACCACTTCTAAGTCTGTTAATGTTAACGATTACGTATTAGTTTGAGCTTATCAATCTGTAAAGAAGTTGTTTTGTAAAAATAAAATAGAAAAAACTCTTTAAAGAAATGATAAAATTGAGCTACGATTATTAACTTAAAAACTTAAAGAAATGATAAAACTGAACTACAATTTGTAACTTAAAAAATAGTAGCTGTTTACAGAAAAAGTAATTTTTGACTCAAAAAGTAAAGTAGTATTTGATGTTTATAAGGAACACTAAGGTGAACCTTATAACCTGTAAAAAGTAATCTATACAACTAAGTAATTAAAATTAAATTACTTACTAGAGCCTGGTATGATAAGTTTACAAGGCAACGCGATGCTTGTAATTGAATGTTGATAAATGAGAGCTAACAAACTTCCAAATACTGGTTCATTAGCACATCCTTTCAATCGAACTCCTCTCATGGAAGGTTCAATCAGGTAATGTCTTATCAATTCATCAGATAAGTCCACTGCAGACATTTGTGAAGTTAGATAATGTATAGAATATAGAAATATAAGTATTTTGAAATTAGTTAAATTACGAACAACAGTGGTTTTTAAACAACTTGTAAAAATAAGTTTTCTTACCATTTCTTGGTTCTGTTAGATATAAACTTATGATGTAGCTAAATAATAGTTAACAAAACAATAACTTTAAAAAAAAACTACAGGAAGACCTCACAAACATATTTAACAATATTCAAACAAACCTCCGGGATCAGCAGTTGCAAAAACAGCAGCAGGAACTTGATGAACTTTCAGAACAAGACCAAATGATCCGGGGAAAAACCTGCTGTCCCTAACAACGAAGCTACCAGCCGGTCGATCTCTTAGCATTAGTAGAGCCTGGTGAAAAAAAAAATGTAAACGTTAGTTAAGTGTATGAAGATTACATCAACGAATAAAATAAATTTAAATAAGAACCTTTTTACATAAAATGAAAACAAGTCTAGAATATTATTCATCTAAATATTATTCTAGAATATAATTTGTGTTTTAAATACACTAAAGCAATTAAAATAAAACCTCTAACATTTTTAGAATAAATATTTGGCTTTTTAAAAACTTTATATTCTAAATTAAAATCTACAACATAACAAATTTTTATATTTAGCTCTTACTACATATTTATGAAGCTTATAAATATAAAATTTTACAAAATTTAAAATAATTACATTATTAAGTCAAGTGCTTGGAAACCTGTAAAATGAATTTATAGTAGAGCTTTAAAAAGACTACATTAAGTTTTTTAAATTTAAATTTACGTCAAACTGAATATAATTTTCAGATTTTCAAACCGCAAAACTGTAATAAAAAATAAGAACTTAATATTTTACGTATTTTAAAAAAGTATTTGTAGATAGTAGAATGTCAAACTGCATGTTATACATTAAAAAATTTTTTTTAATAAAACAAGGTTTAAAACTCAATAAGTCTGACTTCAAAAAATTTGATGTCTGATTAATGTATAAGTAATCGGTTGTCATTAGAAATTTTGCAAAAGAAATTTGTGTAAAAACAAATACAAGTTTTCTTAAAGTTGTCTCTTATTTTGTCAATTATGATACAAACCACACCTCATTTAATAGCTAATGAGTGAATAGTAGAGTAACTTAGTCAGATACATTTAGTTTAATGGTTGTCCTTGACTAAAAGTTTAAAATTTAACTTGTATTTGAAAAGGACGAATAATTTACAGCCTTAATATTAAAAAAAACAGAATTGAATTGCTACCTATTTTAATTAACAGACGTAATAAAATTTCATATAATAATTAGCTTTATTTAAATGTATTAAAATGTTTTGCGAAATTTAGATTTTTTAGGTAATTATCTTTTACTATTTATTTTAAAGGACGATTAAAACTAAGTTTATTATCGAAAACCTGTTTTCTATTAATATCAGGTTTGTACCAGTAACTTGTGGTATCCTTGATAAATTTAGGAGTTGCTCCTGAGAGATTAGAACTCGAAAGATTCCTTGTTAGTTGATCTACTTCTGTAAAAAGTGATAGTTTATAAAAAAGCAAAAAAAAAATTTAGTTGCATAAGCAGGTTTACCTTTCCAATGTTAAAATCGTGTATTAAATTTTAATAAGTTAAAAGGCAATTCTTAACCTTGACTTTCGCAATTTAAACTCGCTTAGTTTTGACAAAAAGCGATAAGTCAAAGAAGAATGCATCAAGTGCCCATATGAATTATGTATAGCTTTTTAAGTGCATAAAAGTCTAGATTGGTTCAGAATCACTCTTATATTCAAATGTTAGAAGTTTTTAGAATATATTTTGTATCACATTTATTACTTACAATTAATTTTTTTATTAAATAAAATATCTACACTTAATATAATTTTTACCTGCATTTGATGAAGATGAAGTCCTTCCTGATATAGAAGTGCTTCTTGATGATATTCTTCCGCTGTCACAAGAATTCACGTTGCTAGGGTGATTATGACGTAAGTGGGGCACCACGTCACCTGTTGTTATGCAAATTTTTTATTGCTAAACTATGATACACTTCTTAAATTCAGGTACTAAAACTTTAAAGTATTTTTTAGTTTATAGAAGCCTAAAAAAAGGTGCTTAAAAACCAAACTTTACTAAAAATAGTGAAAAATAAATGATATAAAAGTAAATACGAGCAATTTAAATTAGAATGCCCGAGGGAGTAATGACAAATTCTAAATAAAATTCTTTGTTACGTGATATAGCGTGACTAAAAAAGAATTTCCGAATTAGATACAAAATTACTTTGTTAGAAATTTAGATGTTTTTAAGTATCTTAGAAAGTATGAGCGTTATGATTAAAAGTAAAAAAAATATTTAGATTATTTTATCTTATTTTCTAACACTTTATTTTTGTATTCCTTCGTTGTATTTTATCTATTATTTTTTGATACTTTTAGTACAATAGACTTTGTGTGCTTTTATTACTCAGCTACTTATAGATAAACCAATGATAAGCAACTAATTAAACAAACCAAAAGAAGAGCTTCTAAGAATGCTAGATGAATTTTGAACATCGGACCAGCCTGGTGATAAATTAGAGTTGTATGTTTGGGAGTTTTCCTTAAATAAGCTGTTGTCAGTGCTACATGTCACGTGGTTGTCCAATACTATCTGAAAAAAAAACAGTATATAGGGTGTCTGACATACAAAACAAGTTGGAATTGTTATTATTTTATCTCTAAAAATGTTTGATTTAATTTTATAAAAAACAAGTTAAAAGCTTGTACGTAAGTTGTTTTTTAAACAAATATAATTTAACAAATACTTACCTCATTTGTAAATTGGGATAAAAATGAACCTGGTAAAGTGTTTTCGTCATTTTGATTTACTCTGTTATAAATAGATTTATATATTGAAATATGTCAATTTATTTTATTAACTGCTATCTACTATTAAAAATAACACAATACTTCTTTTTTTAATATAATCAAAAACATTTGAAAGCTTAATTTTTAATTTTCTACTTTAAAATGACTGCACTAAGTTTAAACCTTAAACTTTGAATAAAAAACGAAATAAAAAAGCTAGTTGGTTCTAAAGAGGTAAACCAGACACGCTTTAAAATATTTTGTGTTTTCTGATTGAGAATGAATGATAATGTAACAATAAAGTTCTTTGTATTTATTGAGCAATAAAGCAATATGTCTTATTTCATTTGATTTATCTTAACGGAAGTATTTAGTAGCTTGTTATTTTTAAACTTGAAATAAAAAAATCTGAAAAAAAAGTTAAATCCTGACAAAATAACCTAAATAGAAACTTTAATTATAGTATATATACTTGTGAAAACTTTATGAAAAACAAAAATTAAATTTTACTACAAAACATAACATTTAGAAACATTTAAAACTTTAAAAAAATGTTCTTGGTAAACTAATTTAAAAACATAATGTTTTTAAGAACATTTTAAACTAACTCAATAGATGATATTGATGATATTGGATCAAGACTATCAGAAACTGCGTTTGAAGTTGTTATGGAACTTGTAATGACGTCATCATAAGTGACATCATCGCTTCCGGTTTGTTGAAGATGACATAAAAATGAAGTCATTTTTTCTACATTTCCGTTCGAAAATTCATGCAATTCTTTGAAAAATAAATTTTTGTTGTCAATGTTTAATAGCTGAAAGATAAAAATTTACCATGATTTTTGTTTTAGTTTAGGTCTAAAGACTTTTAAAAATAAATCAAAACTTCCAAGTTTTATATTTTATATTTAAAAACCAAAAAAAAGAAGTTTTACTTACGGATTTTATTTTACTAAAACATGAATTAAAATGAATAACGAAACTGCATTAATTTATATTAAAAAACAATAACTTTTAAAATATATATTTTAAAAAAAGCAATAGCTATTTTTTAATTAGTAAATGCTTTATGTATTGAGAAGTAGCTAACATATGTGTTATTAGAATTAACTTTGGCAACTGAATTAAAGCAACATATAATTAAAGTCAATTAAGTAACGGTACTATGCTGCTAATTAAACTGCTTCTTAGTCTAAAAACAATATCAAAGCAAAAATGTTCTATTGTATGGCAAACAAATTATATCTTACGTTAAAAATTGACTTAATTCTAAAAATATTACTTTAAAACAGTGAGTTGTATAACAAAAAAGGTTTGTTTTATACAACTAATTACAACAGAAATATATCAAGTTTTATAAGCCAAGTAAAATATATTATCAAAACAAAATATGAAAACATAAAGTCAAACAACTAACTGCCAATCTATACTTCACAAAACAATCTAAATTTACTTGATATTAGCAACTTGCATTTATCTCAAAATAAACTGACAATGAACTTATTTTAACAATCTCAACAATCTCTGAAAGAGTAAATTTTAAGAAAAAGGTAGTAGTCTCACACGAGAAACATTTTATTTGTTGCTAATCTTTTCTGTCATCTGGTTACAAAACGTCTGCAACATGTTAAATAAAAAGCTAGAAAAAAATCAATTTAAAAAAAGTGTTATTTATTTATTTATTTAAAAAAAATTATTATTACTATTATATGGATTAAAAACTTTTTAGTTGTTACGTAAACATTGAAAAAATAATTATAACTTTTAAACCTTCATCATAGAATTGTAATACGTATTTAAAAATGTTTTCTGATAGTAAAAAACCGGAAAAAACATTAACTAACTGTGAATTCTTACATTGGTTTTCATTCTAATGTTAATTGCTAGTTAAAATGTTATTAGAGTAGTTAAAAATCAGTAACTAAATTAGAAACAAATTTGTTTATCACAAAAAAAAATGTTATCTTTACCTAATTTTACATAGTTTTGTAATAATATTTAAAACAAAAAATTGCTTAACAAAACAAAGATAGCTCAAAAAACATCTAAAATTTCTGTATAAATAAAGCACATACTAAAATTTTAAACTTAACATTAACTAAAATATACAAAAAAACAAAAAAGCTGTAAAAAATTTCAGGAGCTCTGCAAAGATAACGCTGAAGCACGTCAAGGGGAAATACAAAGGGGGAAAATAATCTAAGAAAACAAGAAGAAAAAAGGTGATCTAAAAAAGCAAGAGCCTTTTTTCTTTACAGTCATTCTTATTTTATTTCCACGCTCTGAATTATTCCTTTCCTATCATAACAACAGAGATAATTGGCATAGATAGGAAAGCTTTTGTGATGTCATAAATACAATAACATACAATATTTTGACGTCAGCAATTGTATGTAGTATTGTATTGTGAAGCAATAAAAGCAGCAACAGACTTAGTTCGTTATTGATGCCCTACTTCTGCATTTTGCTAAACTATATCTAGGATATTTCTAAAAGGAAAACTAGTAATAATTAAAATAAAAGTTTAATTTTAAAAATTTTGTATATTTTTTGTTACATAATCAAAACTGAATTCTAGTGCTTCTTTTAGTTAAACATTTTAACAAACTTATACGTATGAAAAATGGCTTTAGCTTTTACAAACAAATTTGTAAACTAGATATGTAAAAATAATATTTGAATGGCGGCGCTTTAATTTCACGCTCGTTGAATTCAAAAAGGTGTTTGTTAAATAGTTAAAAGAAGCGACATAAAAAACTGTTTAAACAACTAACCGAACTGTATAAGAATTTTTAGGTTTTTTTTAAAGTAAAGGTTATTGATGCCTTACTGTATTTTAACAGAACAGTGTTAATGACAATTCATAGTTTCATTTGTGCCCAATAAAAGTTTTCATCTATTTAGTTTTAATAATAATTTCCGTTTGATTTGTTTATAGTTGACATTTTTAATTTACTAAAATAAACTAGTTTTAAGGCTTATGCTAATAGCATTGTATATACACCATCTTGCAAAGAATAACTACACAATAGTACAACATAGGTATGTGTATTGCTTACATAAAGGAATTTTAAACTACTCGTAGAATACTACACATTTTTAAAATAGACTAAAGTAACGTTAAATTTTGCATGTAGATTTAAAAAAAAAGATTTCTTTTAAAAGGTTCCTAGTATTTCGTCATTAACAAAAATATTAACCTACTTAAACTCCTTAGTTTGTTATTTGTAAACATTTTTAACTAACTTACAATAGTCGCCTAAATTATAAAATGTTTAACTTAGCTTAAAAAGAACAGTTTGCATATTGTTTTTATATGAAAGTTTTTTTTTTAAAGATCTTCAACATTTATTATTTTTATTATTATCAAAGATAATATACCTGTACTTTGGCATACAATGTTAATCATACCTAGACTTTTTTTCTCTTTAGTTTTAATGACAATAACATTTTTAATTAAAAAAATATATATTCACTCTACGTCAGTAAAAAAACTAATAAATTAATTATATAACTTTTGTATATATCACTTACTTGTTATCAAATCTGTTTGATTTATTTCATTCTTAACCATTTCTAACCTCTGTTTCAAAAACATAGTAAAACCAAACATTTTAATTTCAATTATAGTTTATATAAATCTTTGTACTTCAACTTGTTAGTTTTTAGTTTAATGGTTATATTTGGTGACTCAGGCAATAACCGATGGCAAAAATAGGTTGTTAGACTTAAAAGACGCTTTTGTTTAAACATTGAAGAACAAAACTCAGTACATAAGAAACTTAGTAACAAAAGTCTAAAACTAAGAGTTTTATACGCATTTTTAATGTACACAAAAGTTCTATCAGTGTTTACTTAAATCTCAATCTTATACAGCTATTTATTTGGTAACAAAAGGAAGATTGATCTTTATTTGTTAAAGTCTTAAGGTGCATCGTTTACGAAAAAAATCAGCTTTATTAATATTTATACAAAAAAAACCTTAATTTTGAGTTCATTCAAGCTAAACTTAGAGTTAAAACTTTTAAGTTAGTTTAAAAACTAAAAATAAGGTTTAAAATGGATTATATTTTCAGTATTATATCATAAATAACATTGAGTTGAGGTTAATTTTATCATTGACATGTTTTAAAATTTTTTACCTAACTGAAATTACTAAATCAAATTTTCCTTTTAATTCTTCACAATTTAAAATGGAATAAAGACTATGATAGTATTATTTTCATATAACTTATTTTACTTAATAGAACTAGTTTAAAAGCTTTTAAAAACTTAACCAATAGTAAATAGTTATTTTAACCATGGAAACAAAATGTAAAATTGTTAATTAAAACAAACCTTATCATTATAGCTTATAGCATCATCATTTTTATTATCAAGTTGCTTCGCTCTACTTGTTACGTCATAATTGTTAGAATAATGATTGTTTTGCAACCTTTGTTGGGAATGAGAAGTTTCCAAAGTCATTGTGGAATGGAAAGCTTGAGAAGAATGTCTAAAAATCAAAATACTATTTATTTAAGTAAAAAAATGTACTAAAATACTTTATTTATTTAATTTAAAAGACACTAATATTTATAAGCTATATGTGATGAACATTTTAAATAAAAAAACATAAACTGAATGATTGCTTGTGATTAAAAACTTCAACGTTTCTATATCTTGAAAAAACAAAATAATAAAAAGATGTTAAATTAGATTAGGACAAAGTTAATATTATTTTGTAGTTATGTCTTTTTATAACTTTCACAGCAATCAGAAAAAAAAAAATAAAACAATACTTGTAGTAAAGGATTGTAAAAAGTTTATGTAAAGAAGTTAATATGTTTTTAAAACACCAAAATTATGACTAAAGTTAATATAATATATCAATGTTGTTATTAAAAGACAAAAAATCCGTTTAAAATGTTTGGTCTAAGGTCTGGTTTACAAAAAGCCCTTCGGTTATCGAGTCATACACCACTTGGATATATTTTAATGTTATTAACTAAGACTGTCAGTTTTTTATTAATTAGTTTATTTCAGTTTAAAAAAGGGATTTTATGTAAGTTTTACATGTTATTTTCAAAGTAAAGAATAGTTAGTCTATAAGTGTATTTTATAATTTTTAAGTTTGTTTTAATTGTATGTATTAGCAAATTTACTGCCCTAATAAAATTTGATTTAAGCTGTCTGTGGTTATTTAATTTTATTTGTGCAACTTTTATTTGTTTGCAAATTTTTTATTTACTTTTAGGCGTTTATTCAAGTAGCTTATTGTCTGTAAATAGTTTTAAAATAAAGTTTAAATTACAAAAATAGTTAAAGATGATTTGATAAAATTTGAAGAATTTAAGATGAAATTTAATAACAGATCTTACAATTCATGTACTTTCTGATATTTTCTACAGATATCTACATTCACAAGATAAAAAATAGAAAAATGGACAACCGAAACAGGAAACTACTGTTGATAACAAACCGTCATAAACAGTACAATAGTTCAGCTTTAAACAAAAACGAATCTACGACCAACAAAGCGAATCACTCAAAAACAGACTTTTGTATAGAATAAGATTAACTTATATGTTTGTACTGAAGCATATTTTTTATAATCCTTATTTTACGTTGGTATTCATTGTAATCAATTATTAAACTTTTCCACGTACGAGAATTGATTCTATCTAACATTAATTTAAAAATTCAATAAAACATTTTCAATACAGCTGTGTATAAAGAGCTAGATGTATTAACGGTCTGTCTATTTTATTTTTAGCATTCAATATGCACTTAAAACACGGTAGAGTCTGCACAAAAATACTTGTTTATATATTTTTCGTTGTTTACTAAGAAACATAATTTAAACTGTTTATTGTGTTATAAACTGAAATTTACGATAATATTGTTTGTTTGTGAAATATAAGAGTTTTTCTTTTTTTTTTTTAAGTTTTTTAAACTTGCTCAAAAAAATTATTATTTAATTTACCTTCTTAGCAAAACAACTTTTTAATTAAGAAGTAAAACTAACTATTTTATTTCATTTGTTTATAAACTTTTGCTTTAGAGATATTTTTTAATAGGTTCTAATCATTTTTTATTATCAATTTAATTGTATGTTTTAATTGTAAGATATTTATTTATTTTTTTATAAAATAAAAAGTTTAAAAAAAGTTTTTATACTTTTAGTTATTGTGACTTGTTTTGGTAACATTTTTTATTAGTATTCAATTTTCGTCTAAAATTAAAAGAAAAAAAAAACAGCTTAGCTCAGAAAGAAAGAGAAACTTTTTTATGCGTAAAAGTGTATAAAACTGTGTCAAATTTATCAGTAGAAATATCTAAACTGACAAAATGTCGCCATGACAAAACTTGTGTCGTTTTTTAAAACGAAGAGATAAGATATCTAAATTGACGTGTTATTTTTGCCACCTAGATGTATAGGACGCTCTGTCTGACAAACTTGAACTATGACATCACAATTAAAAGCAATTAGCTCGTTTAACGGTGATTTATAAAAACAAAAGTGGCGTTAAAAATAAGTTTATTTATTTCAGGGGTTATTTTATACTCATGGAAACTAAAAAGCAACAAGCTTTTTGATCTTTTTGATTTTAGCATATGCATTATGTAGTTTAGTGTGTGTATTAAGAATTAGAATAATCTTTTTGTTGAAAAACTAAGGTGATAACTATTTTATTTGTGAAATGATAGTTTAATATAAAAGTTTACGCTTTAAAATATTTTTTTCTAGATAATAAAGTGCATCGGATATAATGAGTAAAATGTTTTAATTTGAGATATGAAAGTAAATTTAAGTCTTTTACAGTTTTTAAATAACAACTTTTGTTTTTAAAAGTTTTAAGAGAATATTAAAACCAAGTTCACCAAAAACAGTTTATTTAAGTATATCTTATAATTTTGAAAGTGAAAAATTAACACATAATTTTAGTTTTGCTAAAAAAAACTTATGATAATCTGTTGAAAACATTCTGTAGTGCTCTACTTTTATTATTATTTTTAATATATATACAAATTATTAACCAAACATTCAAATTATGTTTAAATATTACACAAAATTGTTTTTCTTATATTTTAAGCTGTTCTTTTAAACGACAAAGATAAATGTGTATAAAATCATGTCTATCAGACTATAGACACAAGTTTGGAAACTTAAGTAACGCTAAAAAGTAAATCAACAACAAAATAATCTCAACACAAGCCAAGTAGATCCAAAATAATCTGAAAAAGTTGAATGTTTGCCAGAAACAACAACTAAAGAATTGCTCATGGATGTTCGAATAAAGAAACTTTGTATTCATGAAATTTTAAAGTTTTTGAATAACTATATAAGTATTTATTCTAAGACATGGTAGCTTTTACCAACTTTTTTTTCCTATTTTTCAATTAATCGTTATTGCTTTAAATAAATTGAATATTTTTGCTTTTACAAAATACCCTTTATAGTTTTGCTTTCAAACAAACTTACAACTAATTACAAGTGCGTGATATCATTCATTGTAAAATCAGATTAAATTTTGCAGAACATTTATGATATTACTGCCAATAAGTAAAAACTACAAAAATTTCCAAAAAGAATTAAGCGACTTTCTTCCAAGTAAAGAAGGTAATAACAAAATTTATAAAATATACTCCAACGAAAACTTTTTGTGATTTTAAAGTGTAATGCTAAACGTTGTAATCAAACTAACATTTAAAAAAGTAAGTCATGTAGAATAGTTTTCATGGTTTTAAAAATAAACTTATAAGCTGATGATTGTTGTCACAAAGAATGTTAATAACTGTTACTAATAAAAATTTGAGTACTTGCTTTTTAAGTAAGCATTAAGATCGAAAATGTTAGTATTTTAGTTTTGTAGTACAGTTTTTTTTTTACTTTGTTCGCAAAGTATTTGATTAGTATAAGTGATTAAACATGTTTTTTTGTATTCAAAATTTTATTGAGTTTATTTACCAAAAATAAATTATAGTAAAAGAAATAGTTGTAAATTATTGTATATTTATATTATAAATATTTTTCAACCAAAAGAGATTAAGTTTCGACAACCAACTGTATAACTTCAAGTTGCAAGAACTAAATTAAAAGAACCAGCTGTATGAATTAGTTAAAACTTAAGTTTTTAACTTAATAAACAACAAAACTAACTTGTTGTTATTTCCAGTATCGCTGTTTTTTTCGGCTTTCATTGAGTAAATTGCTGAATGTGTAAAAATTATTTTTAATCCATATTTCCATATTTTAAAATAACATTTAGTCGTAAATAAGATACAAGTATGAGCTATTTTTGTTTGTTTACTTAAAGTTATTTTATTTAAATGTTAACTGAAAAGGGAAGTATTTATAGTTTGTTTTTTATTTATTTAATTTTTGTTTGTTGTTTTTACTTAAAACCGAAATATGACGAACAACATCTTAAATTTCAACATGTTTTACTTTTAATTAGTTTATTGATTACTACTTAACAATTGTATAACTTAGCAATTGTATAACTTAATATTATTGAGATCATTTATTTCGTTTTAATAACTTATACTCTCTCATACAACTTATTTAAATATGAGAGCTTTAATAACTAACTTAATAGACTTATTAAACTTGGATTTTTATGTGAACTTGAAGATCAAAACATATAAATTGCTGTCATATTTGCTTATTGGTTTTATATTGGGAATAACGTTTCAAGTTTTAGATTTTTTTTCTTTGATTAATTTTATTTTTTTATTAACAAATTATGTGATGTTAAGTTAAAAAATAACAATATTTCAGTGTCTTTTTAAAACTTTTAAAGAAAAATCCTATCTAGATTATTTTGCTTAGCTTGTAATAAACTGTTAAAGTATAAGTTTATTTTTAATTTTAATCAATGAAAATTTAAACAATCTAAACAGAAAATTACCTTTAGTAAGAGCTTGAAATATTAATTACAGTAGTTATTTATTTCTAAAGGTTCAACTAAACTTAATACATGCTTACTTATGAAGTTGTATAAATATTTTTGATTTAGATTGTTTATTTTTCAATTAAACGTTTTTAAAAGTTTTTAAGGTTAGCATTGTAGTTTTATTTTCTACTTTATATTAAATTTTTGACGTTTAAGAACATAGATTGTAAATTACTAAAACTAGTTTAATAAATTAGTAGTAAGTAAGCTACACACAAAACTTAAAAGTATATTTGTAACCATTTCGATTAGATCAAGATGAAAATATTTACAACTTTAATATTGTCTTATATAGTTTACCTCTTCTTTCGGAGTGCCTCCCGCAAGATTCGTAACTGCTATTAGTTCTCATTAGAGGCGTTGGGTTTTGAGGGGGAGAAGGTTTTTTTCCCACAAACGAAACTGCTTTCTCTGCTTGAATTACTGCAAAGTATTAAAACTACACATAAAACATAAATTTTTGTCTGGTAAAAATAAATTAAACATAAAATTATATTATTAAAAAATAATTCGCTTGTCAAACTATAAAACTAGTGCGCAAGCTGTTTTAAGTAATGACCTTGAAGTTCTAAATAATGTAAAAATATAAAGTATTCTGTTTTTAGATGTTGAATGAAAACACTGTTATGATTGTATTCCTTTTTTTTTTAACGTCATGACTTTGACATAATTGATACCTTTTAAACTTTACTAACTCAACTCAGGTATTTTACTCATGACAAAGACATTAGTTTTTCTTGAAATAATTGACAAACTGTGAGATAAGTAAACATAATTTACATTACACGTCAATTAGAAGGTTTGTGTGAGAGCTAAAAGTTTTTAAACATTGACAAGTTTCAATACGCAATTAAAATAGTTCTCACAGTAAAGGTTTAAACAAAATAAAGTAAGTATGTTTCGTTTAGTTAAGTAAAAATTTTTGTAGATACTATCTTGTCAATTTATGAAGAATTGGACTCTGTAAAACAAAAAATAAATTCAACTTTTATACAAATGTCTGTAAAGTTAAACTAAAAGAATTTATAATGTATGTAGTTTGAAGAACAGTTTACGTAAAAATAAACGTAGTTTTAAAGTTTATTTTATCTATAGTCAATTTAAACCGAAGTGTTAGAAATTTGGATAACTTTGTATGTAAATTGCTTATTTAACTTTTAGGGTCTATTTATCTATTAAATTTGCTTTTTTTTCATTTTAAACATTTATTTTTTATAACACAAGACTTTAACAAAAAATTCAGAATTCTGATATGAGTTTCAATTTTTGAATAAATTTATAATATACAGTAAAACTAGTGTTTTTGCTACTTAACTTTATGTTTTAGTTTAAGGTCGAGTCGATATAATATATATTTTTTGTTTAATTTTAAATACTTATGTAACCCATGATAATATAATAAATTTACACATGCACTATTTAAGGTAATATAATAACTATATAACAAGTTTTTTTCCTTCTAATTTATAATAAAATAAATACAGTAGACTACCGCTCAAGTACGCAAATTGAATCCGACTAAAAAGTGCGTACTTAGAACGGGTAGTGCGTACTTTTTGACGACATAGTATAATATTAAATTTAGTTGTTTGTTTTTTTTCTTATAACTAGCCACTAAATAATAAAGCCAAATAAACAATTCTTTTTATTTTAAGTATCATTTAATACATACATTTAATATAGAAAGTCAATGTCAGTCAATGATATAAAAAATAGTATTAAGCCATATTTTTCATATTTTGTTATGTTAGAAGGAAAGTACCAAACTAGATTGTGTTTACCAAACATTTTCAAAAGATCAATGTGTGTACATTTAAATTAAATTATGACTTAATTATGTTGTATTTGTAGGTATTTTAACTTTGTCATCTAGATTTATTTATTTTATAGCATTAAAGATCAAATATCATTATTCTTTTCACTTTTCTGTAACCACTACATAAGTATTTAGTTAAATAACATTTAATAACATTTAAGTTAAATAATTACATTAAACAAAAACTTATTTTAAATCTGTGATAAAAAGAGCTTTACCTACAAACTTTTACAATGTTACAAGTTGATAAAATTTAATAATTGGTATAAAAATTCTAATACCACTAAATGTTATACAAAACTTAAAAGAACAAATCTAACTCAAAAATAACCAAAGTTCATAAAATTTTAAGGGAAAAAAAATATATAAATACTTAATTCTAGGCTATTTAAAATAGACTGTATGAGGCTAGTTTAAACAGGTCTTTTAATGTATAAAAAAATCTGAGTCTAAAAATAAACAAACAAAACACAAATAAAATCAAACAAATGCCTTTGTCTAATAACTTGTTGTTAAAAGATGTTAAGATAACTAGATGCAAATAAAAGCTTTTACTAAGTTTTCTAAATCGATAATACTTTAACAAACTTTTGTAAGCTGCCTATTTACTTTAACAATACTTTATAGCGCTTTTGATATGCTAACATGTGTTTAAATATATAGTACAACTTTCGAAAGAGCGTGGAAAATTATAGCAGTTTTTTAAGTTGTTTCCTGACCAAATTACAACTTGCTTTTGTACAATTGTAAAATACGGTGTTTAGCAGTCGGAAGTAGTTGTAAAATTTATAGCTGGCTGTTAAACATTTTTTTTTTGACCATTATAATTGCTTAACCGTAAGCCAATAAAACTAAAACTAAATTTGTGTATATCTAAATAAACATACCCTTTAACAAACTTCACTGTTTTTGACATTTTTAACACTTATAATAATTTTATATCAAACAGTCAAATTTCGGAAGTATTTTATTTATTCAGTTACCAAATACTTCAAACAAATAACTAGAGCTAAAAACTGAATAAGGAAATGATTAAGAAATTATATCGAATCTTATAAACTTTTGTACTAAACGGTAAGTTTTATTTTAATTCATTAAAAATATTTAACTCTTAACTTAGTTTTTAAAAATCTTTATCATTACAACTACTTTAAAACCTGTGAAAAAAGAGAGCTTACCTATAAACTTTTTTAAATTACAAGTTGATAGTATTCACTCTTAAAATTTAATAAATTAATATAAATATTTATGTTACCATTACATTTAATAAAAAATTTAAAAAAAAACTTTTCACTAGCTAAATGAATAATAATAAAAAATTAACCATACAATTAAAACTACTTTAAGCTTAGTCCTAAACTGTTTAAAAAAACTGTCTTAGGAGCTTTATAGAAAAAAGCTTTCTAAATCTAAAAATATACAAAGAAACTTGAGTAAAACTGAACAAAAAGCTTCTTAAAGCTGGTTATTTATTCCAAAAATGTTTTATAACACTTCTAATGTGCTAACATGTATTAAAATTTACAGGCAGTTTCCGAAATAGCGTGAAAATTACCAGTGTTTCAAGATGTTTTCTGTCCAAGTTACAACTGTTGGACAAGCAATCCATGGCAAAATATAACGTTTAACTGTCGTAATAGCGTTTTAATTTATATCTGGCTGTAAAACAGAGTTGAACACTATAACCAAACAAAAACAACAAAAACTAAGTAAAATTATGGTTAACAAAAAAACATATAAGTTTGATAATTTTTACTCTGTGTATTTTATAGTAAAGTATTTACCAAACAGCAGTATTTCGGAAGTATCAATTACCAATTACTTTAAACAAATAACATGTGTTAAACATTGATTAAGGAACTTTTTAAGGTAAATCTTTTAATCTTAATAAATACTTTACGTTTAGCGATGATTTGTCTTTTAAAATGAATACTTTAGTATACAGTATTACTGAGATTTATCATGAAGTATCAAATTTAAAAAACAATTCATTTAAACTTAAGACGTAAAAAAGTTTATTATTTAGTTGTTTTGTAAACTTAGTCTTAAACTGAATTATATTACCCAAAACTTAAACTACAACCATGAAAAAATTAATACTAACAATTAACCTTTGAGTTTTGGCTTAGTTAGTTTAATCATGTAGTAAAACCAAATGATATTAATTTTATAGATCACACGAACTAACTAAATTTCAATTAACAAACTGGTTGTTTTGAAATTGTTTACATACAAAGTATTAACAAAACTACATTTTTTCTGTAATAAGTAATATAAGTCAATTTCGTTGTTAAACTATATTACTCGTATGTTTAATGACTTCATATCAGATATTTATAAGTTATTATAACAAAGTTTACATAGTTTAGAGATTTACTAGAACTCACTTTTTACAGCGATTATTATGTAATTTGTTATATAAACTATTAAAAGCAAGTTTCAGCTAAATGGCTTCTTAATTACATTTACAAAACTTCGTATCTGTACAAATTACTACGACATTTTTTTTATTAAAAAGAAATTGAAATTTTTGAGAGTTAACAAACATAGTGTTTATTATTAAAATAAAAAAAAAATATATATTTCATATATATTTTCAATTAAATTAAGTTAATTTTTATGAAAATCTTTTTGAAAAAAAGGTAATAAAAAATGTTTTTAGATATGAGAATGTTTAAAATTTACTTAAACTGTTTTTAAATAAAAGTTGTTTATTGCTTACACTTAGCACACTGTTTGATAAATAAGCAACAAATAATAACTTAAAAAAATAATAATTCTTGAAATCTTGTTCTAAAACATTTAAAAGAAAAAGCTTACTGTACAAAAATAAACAAAGAAAAAAATCCTGTTTTATATAATTAATTCGTCAATTATATTGTTTCATCCTGTAAACAAGTTCAATATAAACAATTTCCTGTAAACTGACTGACGAGTAACGGCAAGATGTAAAAAACTAGAATTGAAAGTTTAAAAAGATTGGAAGTTCTTTTTTTTTTTCTTACTGTTTTTAGTATTTAGTTGGTAAAGTAAAAATTATACCAAACTTTTACAACTTCTTAAACTTAGTTTTGGTTTTTACTAAAAAAGATAAAATACAAAACATGGTAGTTATATTTCAAGATTCCACTAATACTACATTTTCGAATCTTTACTTGATTATTAGTTATGTTAAATATTGTTTTATCAATAAAGCTTTTAAAGTTTTTGACATACTTTTTATAAATTTTAAAGTTAATAGTTTTTTTTTTGCTTTTTTAATGTTAATAATAATGCTTACGAAAACACAGTGTTTTTTGACTAAACATAATATTTAAATATTTAAAAAAAAAAATTGAGTTTATTACAGGTAGTGTCAATTTTTACAGGTTAATTCAATTGACGTCAATTATGTCAAACTTTTGTCAGCTTTCAGACACAGGAAATTACTCATCATTGAAAACTCTTATTTTTACTTGATGACAAGCAAAGTTTATGCTAACTAAAACTAAAAGTTATCTGTGTGCTTTACTTCTTATTTTGCTCTTTTTAATCAAAGTTTTACTACTATTCTTATCAAAAAATATTGTAAATATAAATAATCCTGTATTTAGCACAGCTTACTGCTAAATATTCCCAAGTACTAAAGCTCATTTATAAAATTTTTGTATGAAGGTTTAATAGACGTAACTTTTATCAAAATACTTTACGCAAATCTGATAGATTTTTTATAATATATTGGTCAAATTCAGTGTAATATTGCTGTAGCAAAACAAATACAATAACTCTTTACCGCCCTCATTAGAAACTGTGTTCAATCACGTGACGTTTATACAACGTGAAAAACACGTTTGAGAATTGTTAATTAAAGACTAAATTTGAAATACTAAAAAAATTAAAGTATTTATTGTTTTTTTTATCGTAATTAAAAAAATACTTATTAAAATGATTTTGTATGAATCTTTTTATGATGTTATGAACTAACCTTTCGAATTTATAAAGTTTTTTGTTGGGATAGATAAATAACAACTGAAATAAAAATTAAATAATAAAAGATAAAGACTACAAAGCATAAAAACTAGTTGACTCCTAAAGTTAAGAATCGAGAAAAAATTATTGATAATGGTTTTACACTCCAACATGTTTGCTAAGACCAATAAAATCATTAGAAAACAAAAAATAACGATACATATAACAATTTACTATTATCAAACGCAACTGTTTATCTAATTATAAAACTAATTCAACTTGATACTACTTAATTCTTACTAATCAAGCTAACATACATATTTCCTTAGCTGACCCCTAGTTAAATACGTTTCATAGAAATTTATACTGACTGTATGACCACTGACTTGCCAATAATTTAATCTTTTAAATAAATAAGATCTTTGTGAAAAAGATTTGTGATTGTTCTTTTTATAAATATATCCTGTACATGACTTACAAATATAAACTAAATCCTGTTGTACTAACTCGGACTCTAAAAGTGCTTTATTTTATCAAGTATAATAAGTTTGCAGTTGCTTCATATTAAGTTTAATTTAAGTATCTCGTAGTGAAAAAAATATATACTTAGACTAAAAAGAAAATAATATTAACACTGACCACTGCGTTGCCAACAGTTATTTTATATTATCAGGTTATTATAAAATAAATTTGTCTATATTCTCTATTTATACTTTGTACATGAGTTATAAAACATTAACTAAATCCTGTTGTAATAGTTTGGACATTAAGAATGTTTTATACTATAAAATTTATAGATTTCATGAAAGTTTAAAAAAAAAACCAAATGATACAAAATAAAACTATATTTATATTATAAAAGAACCCCAATCAGCTTAGAAATTAAAAAATATATAACTTTTTAATGTTAAAAGATCATATACATAGCTATCAAAATTTTAATTTTGCATTTAAACTAAATGTCATATAACTTCGTTTTCGTTTACTTAATAATCTATAAACTCACACTTACAAAACAAAGCATTACCTTTCAGGTACTTTTGTATGTTCAAAATCTGACAAACTGTAACAAACTTAATCGTTTGTTCTCAACAAAATTATGCTTTTGAAAGCTGTGCAAATTTTTATAAAGTTTATAGCGAGTTCACGAACTTTAAGTTTACAATGTCAGGTACTCGACATATTATTGTTTAAATACTTTACTGTCTTTTAATTTGAAGCACATTGACACTATTATTGTAGTGTAGTCTTATTAATGTAAGATTTATATGAAAAGCTTTAATGTTGACTAAAATATTTTACTTTTAAACGCAAGTGAAAGTGAAAAGATACTTGTTTGAATACTAACTTTACATCAAAAGATGTAAAAAACAAGTTAATTTTCGTTCTTTAAGAAATTTTGGAAAAGCTTGTGGTTATTTTAAAATTATTTGACACTTAAGTTGGCAATCAATAAACAGCAAATACAAAAAGTTAGTTTACTTTGTAAACAAGTTTAGTTTGTTGTTAAAAAACTAGGATTTCTTGATAGGTTAAAATAAATAATTAATATTAATCATTTGTAAGTTTTGTTTTATTTTTTTGTTATAAATTTTGAATTACTCATAAATTCAGTGTTTAAAACTGATTACTATTTATTAGCGAGAAAAATTAAAAAACTATATTGTAGTTTTCAATTAAAAAAAACTTACTCCTTTAGAAAATAAATTTCCATACTTCACATACATAATTGAATGATTTGTGTTATTACTTTATTTTACTACAATAGTTGTTTACTTATATGCTTTTGTAACCTTTAAACTTAAATTAAATTGTAAGCATTTAAAATAAATTGTAAGATTTTAAAGACAATAGACAAAAAAGAACTCACGATGCTTTATAAATATGTAATTTTATTACGATTCAAAAATTAATTATAAAGTGATCACTTTTAGCAATTTTGTTTATATCAATTAAAGTTGTACCTTCAACATATTAGACATATCAAAATAAATTTTTGAAATTTTTTATAGTTAAACAACTTACATAATAAATATAGTTATAGCAATATATTTTCAATAATTTTTTATCTTTTTCGTGTATGTTAGTAAGTATGCTTATAGCTTTTAAACATAATTTAAAGTTTTAATTGAACTTATGTCATTCTTATAAACTTTGTTTCAGGTAATAACGTTTTGCAGATGGTAGTAATTTAAACAGATGGATAGTATAAAAAATTGTTCAAATAATAGCGTTTATGTTCCAACTATAGACTTAGAAGCTATGTACCAAGTATTTATAGTTTCAAAAACTTTTAAAACAAAACAGTTTTCAAGCTTTAATAAATAATTTAAATTAAAAAAAAATCAAAACAATGTATTTTTATTCTAAAGTAACCGTATAAAAAAAGTTAATCAAAAAGATTGTTTAAATTCAAATTTTATCAGTACCTGAATAAGTTTCTAAAACTAATTCAAATACACTTTAACAAAATAAGTATAAACGTAAGTATCAAATGATAATAACGTAACGCTATAAAAATTTATAACTTTTTCTAGAATGAACAAATCATATAGTATAAAACTTGTAATATAAAACATTAAAACTAAATAAGTTGCTGCTTTGATATCGTATTAAACAAAAAATTACTTTTGGGTAAACATATTTTTAAAACTTAAATAATATAAACAGTTTTTATTGATGTTTGAGATTAAGCTTATCTGTTATTTAGTTTCATTTTTAATTCAACATTTAAATCTAAATTTATCTTAGCTCTTCACGATTTATTTTTTTACATTTTGATTAATTTTTACACAAAATAAAATATACTACACATCAAACAATTATTTTGACTTGAGAAAAAGTACTACAAAGGTTAAACTTTAAGCCCAAAGGATATACAAAATAAACATTAGAAAATCCCTTTTATTCGTTTGTTTTAGATGTTTAAACCATAAAACCAACAACGTAATTGAAAATTCTTTGAAATAAACATAAGTTTTAACAGTTAATAAATCTAACTTATATTCACAATTTTATTGCATTATGTTTAAGTGTTTCAACTCTGTTTAAAATAAAATTAAAAAAACTTAAGTTTTCAATTTGACGATGAAAATATATTGTACAAAACAAATTATGATTAAAATTTTTGTGAAAATATTTGTGATTTTTAATTTCCTTTTAAAAATTTCCATACCTATCTTAATTTTACACTCCCCTTTCTACGCTTTGTCTTTTTATTTGCAATAACGAAGTTTGCTTGGCTGGAAATAAAACAAACTTGTGATGTTACTAAATTCATAGAAAGCTTATTCATAACAAACCAGTTTGTTTGCATTATTTTAATATTTTTTATACTTTATCAAAAATGTCCACAATTAATATTTCTTAGATATTTTACAGGTAGTTATAAACATAAAAAAACGATTAATATGTTTAGTGAGTAATAAAAACATCAAACTAGAAAATATTCGAAAATGTATATATACTTGTTTGATCTTTGTTAAGAACTTAGAAGGGATTAAAGACTTCTATTTTTTGTATTTCTTTAAATTCATTTTTGTTTTTAGGAAAGCACTTGTGTTAAACTTAAATATAGTTTTATCCTATCGTAAATTTTATTAAACTGAAACTAAGACAAACAAAAACAAAAACTTTGTTGTATTGTAGAGAACAAAAACTCAAATTACAAAAAAAAAGTACCAGTAAATTATAAGATAAATCCTCACAAAGTTCAATCTTGCAAAAATCATGACGTGTCCTAACAGGAGTCATATTGACAACAATTTTTTAAATCTCAGATAAGAAGAATGTTTTAAAATACTTAGTGTATTTGGATATTAAACCTATGATAAATAACAGATGTAAAGAAGTTATAACCAAGTACTTTTATTATTAAACCTATTCAAACAAATAAAAAAATCTTTAAGTGTTGCTTTTCTATTTTAAACTAAGTTTAAAAGTTTCAAAAAAAATCTTAAAAATGCTTTTTAAATGACAAATAGTTTCGATTATCTAAAAGCTTACAAATTATGGCTGTTTCACACAATTTTAAAACAATTTTCAAGAAACACTAAGTAAAACTAACCTTCCTTTAATACAATAATGATGAAATAATCGTCTAGAGATAACTCAAAAACTGCGTTTAACCTAATTTTCCAAATTAAATTTAGCATTTAACTTACCACCATACCAGCTGCAAAATATAATTTTCTTCTCAGCCTTAGAAATTGATGGTGAACGTAGCGTTAATTTTTGACATGAAAAATGTTTAAAATTTATATAAAACGTGGGAAAAACACAAAGGATCGAGGATTGGAGTAAATGCTAAATATAGGAAATAAGAGACCACCCAAGGTAAAAGGTTGTAACAACAAATAGGAAAATATTTGGTGATTGTTGTAAGGAAGGTAATAATCCGAACTACGCATTGTTAGTAAACCGATTATCTATGAAATGTAAACAAAAATTTGAATTTAAACGAATATTTTGTCATTAGTATAAGCTTAAGTAAGTTCACCAGAATGCTTTACTTCAAGTATGAGTTTTGAAATCTATAAAATTATCAATATTTTAAGGTTACCATAAAAAATGCTATTTCATTAAAAATATTTATAAGTATTTTTGTTCAATGTCTATAGCAACTATAAAATAAAAACTTCGACTAACAATCCTATCTATACATTTATCATAAATTAAATGCTTACTTTGATAAAACTACAATACTAAATAATTTGTTGGCAACGCAACAAAGATATGTCACATGTCTTTTTGTGCTGACGTAAACAAAAGATTACTTGTTTATATGCAAAGTATGTTAACTAGCAATTTTTTTGAGTACAAATGACATAATTTTATGAAATATGGGTACCAGTTTATTCTTGGCAATACATTAAAAATGTTACATATAATATGTCAGTCTTTGTGATGTATTAAAGAAAAGTCATCAGTCGTCTACAAAAACTGACATGGCATACTAATGTGACGTTTTTATTTAGGTACATTTACAAAGTAATATTTGTAGTATAATGTTTTGTACATTTTTTAATCATTGAAACATGAGATTAAAATTGCAGACCGACTTTAGACTAGGCGCCAACTAATTTAGTTAACATTTAATTAAATATAGGTCGAGCAACGTAATTAGATTTATACGTCAACGTTAACATTCCTACTAAGTTTTTTCTTCTTGGTTAACTAAAAAATTTCCTTCAATAAGTGTTTTTGTTTGTATATAACTGAAGAGATAAATAACTATCTTTAGAAATTTTTTGTTTAGTTAAGTT
Organism: Thalia democratica; assembly: GCF_965202585.1. Lineage (NCBI taxonomy): Eukaryota > Metazoa > Chordata > Thaliacea > Salpida > Salpidae > Thalia > Thalia democratica. The sequence goes on along the minus strand of NC_139173.1, from coordinate 37,871,669 downwards.
TATTTAAACATTACTGGAACTCGTTTTTTAATTCAAAAATGCAAAAAAAAAAAACTAATCTAAACATCAGCGTCAGCAGTTTTTAATGTGAATAAATACTAGTTTAAAACTAAAACTATTTATAAAAAACAGTTTTTCCATTTTCAAAACTTTATGTATGTAAAACTGTTATAACTTTTCGTACAGAGATGTTTCCTCAGCCGGTTAAATACTTTTGAAACATTTCAAAGCGGCCTTTTAAAATGTTAATCAAAATATTTTTACTTTTAAGTTATTATTTTGTAACGCATTGATTAACTAATTAAACATTTTACCAAGATTTTTGATAACATTTCTTTAGTAACAGCTCCCTTTTACAAAAAAATTGCCAGCATCTTTTTATAAATATAAAAATTCTTCACAGACGTGCAAAATTATGCACATCAATAAATAACATAACAAAACGATGATAAAACGTTAGGATTTTTTCAGCAAACAAAAACTAAAACTATACTTAGTGTAATTTGATTTAACTAACTGTTCAAAAGTTTGTAACTGAATTGTAGATATTTTAAAACTATAAGTTCTGCTTAAAATTTTTGTACCTTGAAATTTGCGGTTTTCAAGAACTTAAGTTTCAGTTGAAGTGCCAAGAAAAGTTACAGAGGATTGGTGAAAGTAAACAAAAGTTAAAATATTAGGAAAAACTTGAAGTACTTTTGAAACTTTTGCGGTTACTTTAAAATTACTTGATGTTGAAAAGATGTGTATTGCAAAAAACAAACAATTTGACCTTTGTGACATTGTTGAAAGCTTTTGTTGTTTGTCTTAAACTTATTTGACTTTCCATAGTTACAACAGACAAGTTTGCAAGTTTCGTTTATTTTGAGAAAACGCAAAATCTTTATCAATTTCTAAAATTTTTAACAAAAATAGAAAGAACTAAATTAATTTTAGAAAATTTAGAATTTTGTTTATATAAATCTCAACTTTAAAATAGTTAAATTAAAGTTTAAATTGACTTTTTAATTAGGTTTATAGTTCATACATTCTGGTTAAACAAAAGAAGTTTTGAAAAATACAAAGATTGTTCGAAATTTCAACAACTCAGTTATTGAGAGACAAAAATGGATTTTTATCTCTTTTAAGATTTTTACATTCTTTTTTAGAAACTTTTAAGATACTTAGCAATCGAATTTAAACTCGAATTGCTAGCCACACGAAACTTTAAAGTTTGAACGTTGAAGACTTAAACAAAAACTATAAAATTTATAAACATTTTATTTTTTAAATTGCAAATGAATGAGTTTTGTTTCTTTTGTTTTATTCAACTACAACTATGTTTGTAGAAGCCCATTAAAAATATATTTACGAACAAAAAACAAAAACTGAAATTGTTATGCTTTGATTTTTTTGATAGAAAAGACTCTTTTGATTTTTCCACTATAAGTAAAAGATAATGAAAAAATGAAAATATTACTTATTATTACTTTATTAATTTTAACACTTAATAGGTTAAAACTAGATCTGAACAAAAATTTTCACTTACTGAGCTGTCATATTATAGCGATATAAAGTTTGTTTAACTTATTGTTTATTTATGTCTACAAATATTAAATTAAACTTGTGGTTTTTTATTTTATAAGTTTATCAGTTAGATTTTAAAAACTAAATACGATAAAATCAAACTTATATAAACCTGATATTAGTATCTATAATACTAATATGTAAATCAGCTATAATTATCTAATATCGGTAACAAAATATTAAATTACATAAAACTGAAACATATTAAGGCGCCAATTTTATTTAAACCAATATAAATATAAGTAAGGTAATAAAATTCAAACTTATCGTTTCCTTTTTACGTGCTGGTACAAATTAAATTCGTTCTCGAAATATTATTGATAAGTTTTTGTTAATCTATATTGAAGAGATTGCGTTGCATCTTTTTATCGAATTAATTTAAATTAAACTACTAAGTTTTATTAAAATTTTAAAATTTAAACTTAATAACTCGAGTTTAATACTATATAACTACTAGATGGTTAAATATTTGAAATTCGTTTATTTTATAAAATACATTTTTTTTTGCTTCAATAGTTTTGTAAAGAAATACTGGTTGTCTTAATGAAAGCGTTTTTAATTATTTTGTCCAAATATTTGGATTAAAAAATTTTATTGTCGTCAGAATTGTTTATAAACTTAAAATTGTTATCAGTTTGTTAATTTTATAGTATAAGATTTAAAATCGTATTCGTTTTTAAACTTTAATTCTACAATTATAACCAAAAAATCTTTTAAAAAAACAGTATTTTACTTTAGTAGATAAAATTTAAATATTAAATAGATGAAGACAAGTATACTTTTTCAAAATTAATCAATAACTAATAAGTCTTAAAAAAGTAAAAAATATACTAATAACAGTCATACATTAATGTAATAAAAAAATGAAAATAAAAACAAGGAGATAACGTAAATACTTAAAAATAATTATCAAAAATTAAAATGTGACACTTTTAATCCAGATTTATAAAAATTACTAAAGCGATATAAAAGTTAAGTAAACAAAAAAAATAATAATCTCTTTTAAATAATCATACACGAAGATTAGCCGAAAATATATAACTAAGTTGTAAATATTTTGTCAACAATACTTATTATTCTAAAGAATGACAATGACAAACTATAAAACATATTTAAATATAAAATTGGACTTGTGAGACTAAACTTTCTAAAACTTATGTAAAACTAAACAAATATTGTCATAAGTTTATGCTATAAAGTTTATACTACTAAGATATATAAACTATTTAGTGTAAACATATAAATATAGTTAATATTATCAAAAAAACATAAAAAGTTATTCGGAGTAGGTTGTTTTTAAAACTTAAATATTGTGTTAAACTTAAATTTTTTTTTAAGACATAAACGTTGGCTAAAAATAAAAAGAAACCATAATCCAATGGTTCAAAAAAAAGAAGTGATAACTGCGTTTTCAGCTTTATTATCGTAATAAGTTGCTGTGATCTAAACTAAAAACAAGCTTCAAAAATTACGATAAAACTTTATTACATCACTAGAATTAACAGAAATTGATAAATTTCGCATATTTGAAAAACTTTAAAATACATTTATTAACTATTGCAGTTTTCTAAGCTTTTACTATGACATTTTTTATTTAATATAAAAAACCATAACCTAATGATTAAAAAAAAATACGTTGTAAATAATATACTTGTATGAGTAAATACTAGCTTTCTCTAATCTAACTAAATGGTAAATATTTATTATTTGTTTGTATTGTATGAAAAGCATTATATAGCTTTTAACTAAAGTTAAGCCTTTTATCTTAAGAAATACTTGGCTAAATGAGTTACTTTAAACATTTGTGTTGATATTGAAGTAAAAATCTAAGCAAACTGTGATTAAAACTATTTTTTAATCAAAAACTTAAATGATTAGTTTAAACATCTAGTAAGTATTTATCATTTCATTTTATATTTATTACTGAAAAATATTCTTAATACTTAATTTTTTTAAACCTTCTTCCTACTATGCCAACCGTTTTTTGTGTATTATATATCTATATTATTTATATAACAAAATAAAAATATGCATATTCAAAAAATCAACAAAGCTTTTGTTTAAACTCGTTATTTTTATTGAAAACTAATTCAAAATTTATCATTTTAATTGCTTGCTAAGGATGTTCAGTATTTCAAGTTAAAATAATGAGTTGAAATAAAACCTATATTGATTTATTTATGTATAAATGTTTTATATACTTAACATGTTAAATATCAAAGAGTAACAAACCTCAAAAGAAAATAAACTCTTAACGTTTTGATATATTAGCACATATATTTTGTTGATACAGTTAATCTCTAATCTAACTATATAAAAATAAAAAATACTTTACAGATAGAAAATTTAACCTATTTGATGTTTAATATTTTTATGTAGAAAAAACGAGTAACAATATCTAATTTAGCGGCGCCATTACAAGTAAAATTTTTATTTTAGAAATGTTCAATAATTCCGCTCTCATAAAAATTAAATTAAGTATTATTAAAATAATTTATACTAGCAAGTAATCCTGAAATATCTAAATAAAATTTGTCCAATTACGCTTCAACTTTTTATTAATCTTTTTGACCTTTAAACTACAGCGCTTCTTAATAACATTAATTTAAGTGTTTAGTTTAGTTGAGATATTTTTGCTTCATGTTTTATTAAACTATCTAACACTTATAAATGTAAAGTTTTTTTTGAAGTTTTAATAAAAAATATTACTTTGTTATCGTTACATCTCCGATGCAAGTTTGTAAAATTAAACCGCTGCGTTTTATTAAAATTTGACCTTTTCGATGCGTTATTTTAACAAATTAATTTCGTTACTGTAGTAAAAAACAAATTATTTACTTTGCTAAATTGACGCCGAAATAAATAGGCATAAATTAGATACAGTTGAAGATTTTTAGTATTCACGCAATATATATTTTTTTTTACTCTTTTATTCATATGATCAGAACAACTGCAATAGATGAATTAATGGTAAGTAAAAAGTAATTAAAATTGTTACATATTTAAATTAAAAAATATTGCTGTTATCTATTTTGAATACTAAATTTTTCTATTTAGGTGTTAGTTTTGTAAGTTGTGTATGATCTTTATTTTTAGTTTAACATTTACTTTTAAGCATAAATTTTAAAAGCTATTTTTTATTTTAATTAGAAAGCAATAGGATCTTTAAAGATCTAAGTGGAAAGCTTATTAAATCAAAACTTGAGTCAGTTCTTAAAATTAAAAATATATTGGCTACTTATCTTTTATTGAAAAAGTATGCATACCATCTAAAATTTATTCTACATAAACTTTGTAATATAAAATCTACTTTCTTAAATTGAAAATAACTAAGTGAAATATCTATTTAATCAGCTGGGAATATTAATTGCATATAGACCATTAGTTACAGATTATTAAAAAACAAAGATTTATTAGATTAGTTAGTTTTGTTTAAACTTTTAAACCAATATATCTATTCCACATATCACATATCTTAAAATAAGTATTTTTTATACAATTTTTATTCATAAAAGAATATTGATTTTATAATGATCCTTTCGATTAACTTTTAACGTGTGTAACGCTTTTTATTATCGTATTTAAACTTTATCAATAAATCAGTTAAATAAAATAATTTTTGTCAGCTTTGAAACGGTATGTACTATACATTGTCAAAAGTATCCAAAAAAAATTTTTTTAAACACTAAAATTTTTATGACTGTGAAAAAGTGACTATTAGGCACAAATAGACTAAAACATTTATTACTAGCTAAATAACTTTATGACAAACGTTACTTAGCTAGTAAGTTTAAATTCTTTTAAAAGCCTAAGTGTATAAAAGTAATCGATATATCTTTTCTACCTTATAAACTTAGATTTGAATATTTCTTGTTAAATTGATTTATAGTATTTATAAACACACTTTCAGTTTTACTTTTTAATCTAGAAGTTATGAAATTACTTTTACGAATTTTTAAAAATCAGAGGTTAAATTACTTGTTTTTATTTTTTAAAACATAAACAGACTGTTACTGACTTAATAGTTTTTTTCCTATATAACTATTAAACATCATTTACACTAAATTAGGTATTAGTACTATCTGGTTAAGCTAAATTTGATTTAATTGTTACAGTTTAAATTGGCTTTTTAGTGCATAAAAAACTCTTTCAAACTAAATAATTTATTTTATATTATTAGCTTACAAATACCATTAATAGTAAACTGACCAAAAATAAGTTATTAACTTTTGATACTTTATTCAAATTGCAAGAAAAATAAAGAACTGTTATTTTATTCAAATAAATTTGTTGTAGTTTATATTTTAATAGTCTACAATATTACTAAACCATTCAAAAGCAAAATAATTAAAAAACGCTAGTTTAATAAAATTAAAAAGAGTCTAAAAAATCGAAATAAAAAAGCAGTATTGAAAGTAAGCAGCAGATAGAAAGTAAAAATATTATTGAAAATATATTAAATACTGTAATAAAATTTAGTATTGTGACACCATCATAACTTTACAAAAACCTCATAAGTGTTACTTAGCATTTAGAAAAGGTACGAGTTGTTTTTTTTTGTTGCACAAATTTAAAAATTTTCAATACTATTATTTCTAAATAAACAAAAATTATTCAAAAAAGATATGTTATTAAAAAAAAAGTAATTATTTGGTTTAAAAAAGTCATTTTTATACAAAAAATAAATAGGTAACAAAAGCATTAATTAGCAGTTTAGATAACTATATAAAATTTACTTTAAAAGTTATTTAAGCCGAAATATAAGCTTCATATAAGTAAACAAGCTTGATCTACTTTTGTTATAACTTTTAAAACCTTGTACAAATATGTGGCAAAATATTTTAAACGTTAATTACACTTTACTAAGTTTAAAAGAAAAAAATTTCACTAAAACCTATTAATTGGTTATTTAAATTATATTGATAAAAACATAAGTATATTTTACATAAGTTTTTTTAGAGCAACACCTAACTGAAATTCGTGAAAAACATATTTTATGTTTTTTTTAGTAAAAGACTTCAAAATAGTATTTAAAAAATCACAGTGCTCAAAATATCAAAACTTTCAGATCAAAAATGTTTCTCACAAATATTGTCTGTTTTCTAATGCAACTTTGTAAATATGACATCACTTTCCGAGTAGAACTTTGACGACAAAACTAACGATTGCTGAGGAGGGCTGTTGGGTGTCTAGTTCAGCAAAAAGGTGACAAAAATTTTCAAGGGATCCGCCTTGTTTTCTAGCAACGAACCCAAAAATTCTGTAGAAAATAAGTTTTAAAGCTTTAATTACAATTTTGTCATTGTAAAAAAATATTTTTTATAACTTTTTCTTACTCGTGTAACTAAATCAAAAACTTCTTAAGCAAATTACTTATTGATAAAGAAATGCAATTAACAAATTTATTAAAACAACAAAGTTAAGAACTTTTATTTTCTTTAAAAAGGAATTTTTGTAGAAGAGCTAGTTTGTAAACTATTGTTAAATTTACAAACCTTGAGTTTTTAGGACCATTATATTTTGTGGTGTCCCATGTTCTGTTGTGGGGCGGGGCACAAAAAGGGTCCATACCACAGTACTTAACTGAATAAGTTGGGTAGTGTCGTCGGAAGAATAATCTGAAACAAAGTACAACTAATTTAAAACTATCTAAAACATAAGTTTATGTTTTTAGTCAGTAGAATAATTCAAAAAAAAGTTAATAAATATTTTTGTGTGAGCTAAAATGTGATGTCAACAAAAAGTAATTAATTCAAAAGACAGGATAATATAAATAAAATAAAAACAAACACGCTATTTAAACAAGTTTTGACAACTAATTACAATTTTTCGTGTACAAGAAAATCTTTATCGAAAACTACAAAGAAATGTTTGTTTGAAGAGTAATTCAGTAGGTTCAAACTTTTACTAAAATCAACAAACACGGGTCAAAATTGTAATTGGGAAATCGAGTGTTTTTACAGCTGTATGAAAACTACGTAAAGCAAAAAAGTTTCTCTAACAGCTGTAAGAAAATATAACAAAACTAAAGTTAAACAAATAAGTTTGAATTTTTTACATTAGTATATCTATCAACACTGTGTTTTGTTATAAAAAAAAAAAACTTATAGTCACAAGTGTTGTTATGCAGGTTTGAAACTATATACTTTTGGTTCAAAGGCTAACTATTAGAATATTAAAAATAAAACTGCTATAAAACATTCTCAATTAAGGTTTGTTTGAGTTAGAATATTAGGTTTCGTAAGTTTTAAAATGTAACTAAGTCGTTCTCTAATTAACGTTTTGAAAGTAGTTTTGATTCATGTTTTTATTAAGTTCTGCATATAAAGCAAAAAGCCTAGATGATAATTTTTTACGAACTTTATATTTATAACTTTAAAATTGGATAATTTTAAACATTTTTTTTTTCAAATCAAAATTATTTTATGTTTATTTTAGTTTCAATTAATTAAGTTTTGTGCTCAAAACTGTAATTTTTTGTTTATCTCTTTAATTTTGTAAATTGGCGTAAATGAACAAAAAACGGTATTTTCAAACAATTATTCACCAAACGATAAAAAGTATTTTGTTTACCAACATTTTTATTTTTCCAGATCAAAAGAAAAAAAAACTTTATAACACTTTTAAAGTATGTGTAACAACATAAAAAAGGAGAAAAGTTTTTCAACAACCATAAAAGTTCAAGGTCGTATCAAACACATGTTTTTAAAAAGTTCACGAACTTGCAAACTTTTATTGTCAACTAAAGTAGCTTTTTTATTAAAAATTGTTTCATTCATAAACATACGAATAATTCTCAACAGAACTTTAATGTCTTTTAATTTTATATGTTTAATCAGCAAAGACTAAAGTTTTTTTTTTGTATATTTCAATTAGTTCGCCGATATATGACAGAGTTTATAAATAAATTTAGTCTAAAAAAACTTTTTTAAGGCTTGTATAAAGATAATACAAACCTTCTAGACATGTCAGTTAGGGTAATTCCTTGAGTTGAAACTTTGAATTGAACGACGGAAGTTTTTATATTTTGACCTGAAATTTCTGTACATTCCTTCATCGCTCTTTCTATTGCCTGTATGACGAAATAATAAATCATGTTTAAGATTATGTTTCTGATTTTTTTTACACAGCACATTTTATTAATAGGTTTTATATATGACTTTATGTGAAAAGTTCTGTTCTAATATCTCGTTATAGAGTTTTATTTGAAACATCTTAAACGATTTATTAAAAATATCATAATATAATCTAAACTATTTATTTAGTATGCACTTACAAAAAATAACAGCTATTATAGTTAACGAATAAATCCGTAAAATGCTCCTTACTTACAGCTTAACTTAGTATTAAATTATTGCTTAACTAGAAATGCTTATTTATACATCTGTAGTGTCTTAACATTTAATATATTTCTTACCCAATTCGAAACATTACAGTTTTTACTTATAAATTATTACCTATTTAAAAGAATATACATTTAAATATACACTAGTTTCTAAAGTTTTGAACTTTAACTAAATGTAGTGTTTAATTTAAATTAGGATAAATTTTACAAAATTTTTTTTACGCTATTGATCTATTTAAAATAAAAATTAAACATGCACAGTTTAGATTCTACAGGTTTCTTAGAAGCTTTAATCTAGTCCTTTTAAAGTTTCTGACATATTTAACAGTTCAATAGGAGCTACTATGATTTTTTTTCTCTATATAATCCAATTATGAAATATTATGTTAGTATTGACGTAGGCTTTCATAAGAATTTGCGGCTAAAGTATAACAGGCAAACTATAAAATAATATAAAATACGCTTTGTTAACCTCTACAAGTTTTTTACAAGATTATTGTAATTATTTTATTGTTTTTGACATGTTTGACAATTAATTAGGACTAATATGACTTTTTTCTTTATATAGTCCAATTATAAAACATTAAGTTTGTTTAGCTTTTTATAAGTTTTGAGGGTTATTATGAGATTTATTAAGACAACCTTAAAGCCGATAAATATTTTATTTTACCACCAAATGTGAATGGCTAAAGATACTGATTTTGTCAATGAATACAATTTTATAGTATACAAAAATTTTCAAATTGTTGTCAGCGTAAGTTTTTACAATACGAAAAATGCTTTAAAAAAACTACTGAGTCTATAAATAAGAAATATTACCTATACTTATTGTACAACCTTGTCGATTATGTAACTTAATTTTAACAAAATAACGAATATATAACCTCAGGGCCACTAAGAGCTTCAGTGTTAGCAGATCCTAAGAAGAGGACATTACAAGCAGCACCTTGTTGTAGAAGTTCAGCTGCTGAAGTTGCCACCTCCACTGAATCTGAGTTTACCTCTGATACCACTTCTAAATCTGTCAGGATTAAAATTTACGTAACAGTTTATCAACCCGTAAAGAAGTTATTTTATGAAATTAAAATATTAAGAACTTCTTCAAAAAAATGATAAAAATTAGCTACAAATAGTAACTTAAAAATTAGTAGCTGTTTACATAAAAGTTTAGTTTTCGACTCAAAAAGTAAAATAGTGTTTGATATACTTAAGCAGGGGTTCCCAACCAGGGGTGCTCGCACCCCTTGGGGTGCGAGGCAGAATTCCAGGGGGTGCGAGATGGCTTTTCATTTTTGTTTTATAGATAAGGAGATTTTCACTCTCTGATAAAGTTTATAAAGTTAAAAAGTACATTATTTATAAAAAGAAGTTGGCCCAAATTCTCTGAATCTATCTCTGATACCACTTCTAAATCTGTTAGGATAAAAATATATCAAATATGAGCTCAGTTCAAGTCTGTGGAAGTTAAACTTAAAATAAGGGCTGATCTGAAAAGATTATAATAGAAAGAGATTTAACGTGCCTTTTTCTTTATCTTAAAATTTCTTACTTTAAAAAATGGCTATTTAGCCTTCTGGTGATAATTTTTCAAAAACGATTATTAAAACTCAAAAATTAAGATGCATAAGCGTTGTTTTACAGTAATACTTGTTTTATCAATCTTAGTTTATCACAATTAGTTACACAAATTCAAACCAAACTAACTACTTGAAGGTATGATAAGTCTACAAGGCAATGCAATGCTTGTAATTGAATGTTGATAAATGAGAGCTGACAAACTTCCAAATACTGGTTCATTAGCACATCCTTTCAATCGAACTCCTCTCATAGAAGGTTCTATCAGGTAATGTCTGATCAGTTCGTCAGATAAGTCCACTGTGAATTCAAAATTTCATGTCGTTAGAATAAAACAAAAATAGATAAACTTTAGATACAATAACTTCTTACTTAATAGTTAAACTCTTTTTTTGATCAAATATCGGGTCAGTAAAGTTGCTTTCAAAGTTTTAATGTTTTGTACAAAATTTAGCACATTAATTAATAGAGGTACTTTAGACCTCAGCGACCTAAAGTAAACGAACCTCCGGGATCAGCAGTTGCAAGAACAGCAGCAGGAACTTGATGAACTTTCAGGGCAAGACCGAAAGATCCGGGGAAAAACCTGCTGTCCCTAACAACGAAGCTACCAGCCGGTCGATCTCTTAGCATCAGTAGAGCCTATAAAGAGTGTTACAATGTTTTTCCTAAAAAGATACATTTTTTAAACTATAAACACCTTCAAAAAGCTAAAAAATGGTAAAAGGTGGCTAAAAATAATTATATTTATACTAAAGTGGTTTTCCTTAAACAATAAAATCTATACATACTTTTTAAGTAAGCCGTGCAAACTAAAACCTTTGTTGAGCTATCATTATTGACCACAAATAGATTACAATAACATTTCTTCAATACAAGACTATTTTATTACCATTTGATTGAAGTAATTAAACAATGTACTTTTATAAAATATTAATGCTTAAAATACAGTTTAAAGTTTTTGTTAAGTTGAATACATTCTGTTGAACAAGTTAATAAGAAATTTTAATAATTTCATTTCACTTAAAAAACCGAAAAAATCATTTTTATAAGTTCATAAAATCAGAAAAGAATAATTTAAACCAATTTTTAATGATTAAGCAAAACTCATTAATTTATTTGTTTTGAGTGAAATAAAAAGTGTCAGCAAAATATTTAGAAAGTGTCAAAAGTGTTTATAAAATATCAGACTTGAACCACTTTAGTTAGTAAGTTTTCAAAAATCTAAAAAAGCGGTTGTCACAATGAAATTACACAAAACAAGTTTGTGGGTAAAACAAAAAACACCTTTTATCATTAATATCTTATTATCAAACCATAAATCATTCATTCGAGTTTATATAAGTTTTAGTTGTCTACTAAACGAAAAATTATTAATAAAAACTAACTTTAAATTTTTTAAAATGTCAAACGTTACAACTTAAACATTAGATAATTAATAAGATATTTTAGGTAAATGAACTTTAGAAAACAAGTTGATTAATTTTGTTTTTGACAAGTTAGTGGTACATGTTAGATTTATAACAATGAGTAATTTACAAACTTGATCTTTGAAGTATAATGACTGAATAAAATGTTGTAAGTTAGAAAAACAGTAATGAAAATTAATTATAAAAAGTAATTAATAAATATGTTGTTGCATAAAAACATAATTTTAAGTTTTAAAGTTAAACATTCCACAAATAAACAAAAAATCTCAAATTGTATACAATATCATAAATAACCTGTTTTCTAGTAATATCAGGTTTGTACCAGTAACTTGTGGTATCCTTAATAAATTTAGGAGTTGCTCCTGAGAGATTTAAACTCGAAAGATCCCTTGTAAGTTGATCTGTAAAATAATAAAGTTAAATACGCAAACTGAGCAAACAATAAAAACTTTCATACTTGTTTTTGCTTTTAAATATTAATTTATTTTATACTTTAATTAAATACCCATTATAATATCTTTATTTACTTTTTCAAAAGCCATAAAACGTTTTAAATCTAAAAAGGTTTTGAAAATGCAGAATACAGATTACATACCAAAAGAACGCAACATACAATAAATAAAGTCTCTACTTTTAATTTTGCCTAATTTAATAACCTGCATTTGACGAAGACGAAGTCCTTCCAGAGATAGAAGTGCTTCTTGATGATGTTCTTCCACTGTCACAAGAATTCACGTTGCTAGGGTGATTATGACGTAAGTGGGGCACCACGTCACCTGTTGTTATGCAAACTTTTGTAATTAATTGATTAGGTTAGATTTTTTTTCATAAAACTTAATAGTTTTTATACATTTTTAAACTTTATACTGTTTCCACAAAACATAAATTGCTAACTAGTAATGTATATGTATGTAAGGCAGTCAAGGTAAAATATTTTGTAAAAAATAAAAGCGTGCAATATAAAACTAACTGCCGCGGGGAAAGCTAAAGTTTCCGAAAAATTTTTACGACATTATTGCGTGACTAAGTTCAAACTTGCACGTAAATTATTTAGTTACGATGATCTTCTTTTCATTTCATATGTCTATATACTATGTTTATTTACTTAAAGTGGTTGCTTTTGATAGTAAGCAACATCAAAACGAAAATATTTGTGCGTCATGTAATAATCATAAATAATTACATTAATGATTAATATTAAGTTATAACGTTTTTTTAGTTTATTTCAAGTTTTAATAAAGCACTTAAGTGTTTTCTTTTTCTTTTGTCAATTGTTCTAAATAATTTTAGATATTATAAACAGTTTCAAATTTAATAATTTTTCAATAAGTAGTATTTTTTAGTACCGTTTTACAAGCATATTTTAAAAATATTTACATAAAGAACAAACCAATAGAAGAGCTTCTATGACTGCTATCTCGAATGTTGGCCCAGCCTGGTGATAAATTAGAGTTGTACGTTTGGGAATTTCCCTCAAATAAGCTGTTATCAGTACTACATATATTGTAGTTGTTCAATACTATCTGTAAATATGTTGATATTTGTTAAGTAAGGTATTAAAATTTAAACAACTACAATAGAAGTTACTTCATTTGTGAATTGTGATAGAAATGTTTCTGATAAAGTTTTTCCATCATGTTGAACTGATCTGTAGTAGTAAAGATAAGTATAAGCTGTACTACTGAATTTTTTAAAGCAATTTATTATACACAATTTATAACAAAATATGTAGGTATATATTGGAATTAAACTAGTTTTAAGTCCTACATTTAAAATGTATAAATAGAGTTACTTTATAAAGTTTTAACTCACTTACTTTGTAGATAAAAGAAAAAGTTTTAAATAAAGTTGAACAGTAATCTTACTATATACTATTGAATTTTTATTTTATAACTTCTTACTTTAATGCTTGTTATTTATCTTAGTACTTAATTTATATAGGAATATTTTGCAAACATTATCTTAATTATAAAAATTTGGAAAAGAGTAGCTATTATGTTTAAAACATACGTAAAATGTAAAAGTATAACCCTTGCGGTTTTTTTTTCAAGTATAGGGGATTACTTAACAACGAATTACATTGTTTGACCTTACTGCGCATTTAAATAACTTACCTTATACTGTAAGTTGAGACCTTAAACGGAAGTTTTTAGAACAAGTTTATACTTAATTTGCATTTAATATAAGTATTTAAGCTTCATATATGTACAGGGTTCAATTTAAAAGCATATCAACTTCTTTATTATTTATTCGCCTTTTTTGAAACTATAGTATACATTTTATAAGATATTTCAACTGTAATTTATAATATAGCTGAGTGTTAGAAGTTATTAACAAATTAAAAATATATTTCTACTAACTAAACTAACTCAACGGAAGATATTGATGAGTTTGGGTCAAGGCTATCAGAAGCGGGTATTTTTTCTGGGTTTGATGTTGTCATGGAATTTGAAGTGACGTAACTATTTTTTCTAGTTGTTGCTTGTTGAAGATGAAGTAATAAAGAGGTCATTGTATCTACATTTCCGTTTAAGTCTTGAATTATTTTAGATAATTTATTTTGTGTTACCTAAGAACTAAACTTATATTTAATTTATAAAAACATATAACAACACACACTTTTTGCAATAACTTGTTTTAAAGATCTTGCAACTAAGACTTATTAAAAAGATAGCTTGGTTAAATAGTAAAAATAAACGAAATGTCTGTAAGACACAGTTTGTTAATAAACTAAACTACCAAAGTACTTTAAAAACTAGTGTACTACTTACTGCAATAAAAACCTAAATTGTATAAAACACAGTTTAGAATTTTTACAGAGTTTTAAAATGTTATAAATCTTGCTATTTAATAAAAGTTATATGAAAATCAGTCAAAATCTATATTTGACTTAAAATTTGTCAATGTTAATTTATTTATTTTTTATATGTTATCAGTTCTAAAAATTTTACTTTTATCTTAAAGTAAACTGAAAATGAACTTATTTTAACTAGCTTTTAAAAAGTGCTGTTAAGAAAAGGCAGTAATATCATACCAAAAAAGCTGATTTGAAAAGAAACATTATTTCTTAATTGCTAATCTTTTCTGTCATCTGGCTAGAAAAGTCTAAAACATGTTATATGCAACACAAAAATAAATAAAAAATTATAAAATTTGATTATTGATTGAAATAATACTCTCTGTACACTGGTTATTTTATTAAGACTAGTTATCAAAACTTATTAAGTTTCTTTAGTTATGAAACAGAATTTAAAATTTTTAATTGAGCTTTACATTTTATATAATGAGCACATAAAAAGATTTAAATATTCTTAGAAATTGTGATAAAAATACTTATAGTTTGTTCTGGTACTAAAACATAAATACTATACTTTAAAAAACTGTTGTTTTTTATTTTTAAGTAAAAAAACTGTTTAACACAGAACTTTTTTAATTAAAAATATTAATTTTAGATAAGTACCCTAAACTTATCTTGTTTATATTATGATATTTTTATATATTTACTTTACCGACCTAAAACTCACAGAACATCAAAAAAATTCACGAAGTATAAAATACTTCAAAAAAAAAGTGTAATATATTTAATTCAAAATACTTTTTTAACTTGTAACTTATTATGATCAAAAACTTGGCTTCTACTTAAATCTACAAAATAAAAAGACAAAAAGTTGCTTAAGTTTTCTTGAGCTCTGCATAGGCGTGAAGCAAGTCAAGGGAAAATTATGAAAAAAAAGATAAAGTTTTTTGTCTTAACTTTTTTTTTCTCAAACTCTTTTCCGCGCTCTAAATAATTCATCTTCTTTCCATAACAGAGATAATTACCGTAGTGAAAATTGGAAATTTTTTGTTATGTCACAAACACGATACAAACTTTTACTATGACATCATATAAACAAATAATTGATTCGGTTTGATAATTAATCTCTAGGAAAAAGGTTCTTTGAATTTTTAAATTAATCTACTTATGGTGTTTCAAAAACCTAATTATAGAAGTTTAACAAATAACTTAATATTTTAAAAGCATTAATATAAATAAACAATTATTTTAAATCAAAATATAGTTTTGATTTATCCTGAAAATATCTTTTTACATACTATTGTTAAAATGAATTAAAGACTAACTACACATTTATGTTTTGCTTTTTTCTTATAAAAAAAATTATTATTTAAAAAAACAACCGATCACATGTTAAGCTTATGGTTTTTATATAAAATAAATCTCCTAAAAAACGTTTAGCAAAACAACTTTGTTTTTAAGTTTAAAATAAGTTCATATTGAATTAAAAAAACAAGAATTACAAAAAAAGTTGTGATGTTTAAAATTTTTTAATTTAAGCTGTGAATGGCGCCGCTTTGAATTTATGCTTGATTGATTTTGTCGTTGAATTCAAATTGAGTGTTTGAAGATAAAAGACTTAAAAGAACATAAAGTGAAATTTAAACAAGATGGTGGGTTTAAAGACTAAGGAAAGAGGACTGTTAAAAGCAAATACATGTAAAAAGTGAGTATAAATTAATAATGGTGAAATTAAAGTAAAGTTTTAACAACAAAATCTTTAAAAGTTATAAAAAAATCTCATTGAAATTTTTGCTTAGCCCTTCAAATGTATACTAAAACAAAACTATTTTATTCTAAGTTTTTAATCGTATTCATTTTCGTTTTAATGTAAAATGGATTTTTTGCAGAAACATTTCAAGTTAGTTGAAATTATATCAGCTAACTACAATTTGATTACTTTAATTATACAGTAGTTATTTACAACGCTTTTGCTTTTTTATTAAAGTATTAGCTTCCTTAATATTAATTACCCTCAAGAATACTTCCAGTATCAATTAAATATATTTTCCTTGTAAAAAATTTTAATATTCATTCAGTTTTAAACAAGTAGTGTTTATAACACTAAAATACTTTGAAAGTTATTAGACATAAAACTTGTTTTTGTCAAATAACACAAATATTACTTAGTTTAGTTTATACTTATTGCTAACCTATGTTTTCTTCAGTGAGATTAAATCCATTCTTTAAAATATCCAAATTCTGTTTAACAATTAATTAAGTAATTAATTTTTAGAAGTATAATGTAATCCTAATTTATTATTAAATATTTTTTTATCTTCAAGTGTGCTAAAAAGTGTAAAAGTGCTAATATTTTAAATAGTTATAATAAAGAGTTTTACTCAAGCAAAAATAGGAGAAACTTAAAAATTACCGATGTAAAGCCTTAAAAGAAACAGCTGTAAAAATTATTTAATCATACCATCAGCTGTTATAAGCTTTAAAAAAAAATTCAATGACATATCGCATATAAACTACTAAACAATCACTAAGTAATGAAGTAATCAAATGTTAACGAACAAAGTGCTTTTATTAGTTTTAAATATTTTCTATCTGAGTATTTTTATTATTGCAGCTGTAGTAGTACAAAATAATATAATTTGTGAACAGGTGCTAATAGTTTGAATATTTTCCTAGCTGTAGTCAGTTGCTAGGCTTATTTATTATCTACTAGCTTGTTGATATGGAGACCTAAACATCAAACATCAAAGTGTGAATTATTTTAAGCCGTATAAAAACACCAAACCTAGTTTTTTCATTACTAAAAATAGGGTCACCAACAAATATACAAATAAAAGTACATTGTTCTATTTGACTTTGAAGTGATGCAAACTAAATAGATTAATTGTCGCACCTCAATATAAATAATATTTTTTGTTTACTTAATCTGCTATGTATGATGTCATGTAAGACGTGTGAGAAACTTTTTATAAAATTAACTGAGTGTTTAGTTTGTACTAAAAACAAAATTGATTGTTTTAGTCAACTTTAAAGCCTACAAATCAAAATAACATTTGCGCACAGAACAACATTAAGAAAGTTTTAGTCACCTCTTTAGGTAGTTATTACGTCAGACAATAGACGTTACAAAACTCTAGTTAATTCTGTACATATTATGTAATTGTAATTTTACTGTAAAATCACAAAATTTGTAACTTTGACCGTAAAAACAAATTAGGCTTTTGTTTTTTTACCGTTTAGTGTCGCAGTAGAGATTATTTTAAACTAAAAGTTTTTAAAATAGCTTTTATGTTTTACAAATTACGTTCAAAATATAATTTGAAACAGAAAAAATCGTTTAAGTTTTTTAACTTTTATCGAGTATTCTGATTAATTTATACTAATTGATCGAAATACATCGTTAGGTTTTAAGTTTTTAATGAATATACCTATGCTGAAAATATTAAATAAAAATAAAAAAATATCAAAACATAAAGTACAATTGTCAATAACTTATCAAGCTTTCTATTTTACACAAAAAACAGAAAACTTATCTTACACAAGTGTTGAGTCTGTAGCAGTAAGATATCAATATTTTTTTATGATATTAAAATCTTTTACTTTAAGCTTAGTTTAAAAAAATGTATTGAATGATATAAATTATTTAAAGCATCGACACATATGTTTAACAAAGTAAAGTCATCGATTAAGAAATAAACATTTGATGTTTTTTCACATAAAAATGTACCGCTGTTTAATCTTTTAGATCTAATGAGCTACAACTATAAGTAAACTTGTAAGATCATCTACTAATTAAACTAAAATAATTTTTAAAGAGCATAATGAGTTGAATAACACAAAAAAAAATTTGAGGAGCTTTATGTTTTTTAAATACTGAAAATAATGTATTAGTAAATAAGTTTAATAACTATATGCTTAAATAATTAGCTGCTACTGTGAACAACATTTAATTAATTTTCCTACTTTGTAAATATTTTAAATCAAAATCATAAGACATTTGCTACTTAACTGCAAAAATTTTTATTATATTTGTTCTCAAACTGCTCTTTAATGAAATACATGAAAATAACGAAAATTAAATTAAGACACATTATTTGAATAAAACATCACAAGTTAGAAAGCTAGCAAAAAGTTTAATTAAATTCTAACGTATTTGAGTTATGCAAATATTTTCTACTTATTTCCTTTTTGACTTTGAGTTTAAACTAAGCAAATAAATTAAAAATCATTTCAAACTAAAAAGCTTCTTAAGTCAACAAAACTAAATTTATATGTACTAATAACCAAACTTTAATAGTATCATTATTTTACTTAAGTTCAACCACATCAAATTCTAAAATTCTAACCTCATCTTTAGTAACTGTTTCGTCTTTATTTTTATTGTGACGTCGCCTTACAGTTTTTGTTACGTCATAGTTGTTGAAAAGAGGATCACTTGACAAAAGTTGCTTAGAAGAATGAACTTCGGAGGTTTTTGGAGATTGAAGGGGCGTTCTGAATAAATATTTTTACAATAAAATTAATACAATCAATAACTATAAAAAGAAAAATTAAAAGTAACTGTCAGTGCAGTTATAATGTTTTATCTAAAAAAATTATGATAAAACTGATTGTTTTTATTAATTACGACAAAACTACATTTTTAATGAGTATAAAAAAACAACAAGTATAATGATCAACTATAAGTTTCAGTAAAGGGCAATTTAAAGCCTTGAGCTTTAGGTTCTTATAAAGCAAAACAAAATGTCCAAGAAGCATTGAAAATTACACAAAATCATAATATTGAATAAAAATTTTCTTAGTCTTGATTTTACTGAGTATAAATAAAAGCCTTTGAATCAAAAAAACTTAATGTTTATCGTAAATATCAATTATAAGGAAGTGATAAAGTACGCTGTAAAAGTGTTTCACAGTTAAAAAAAATATTTAATTCGTATTTACAAGTTTATTGCCCTAACACATTACTTTTAAAGTTGTTTGCGGTTTTTCACGGCCTGGCTTATGCAATCAATGTTGACTTTATTTGCATTGAGCCGAAACTTCAACTAGAACAGTATTTGTTAAAAAATCAATAACAGACCTTTCTAGGTTTAACAATGTAACGAAAATTTACTATCAGCAATAGTTTTCATACCAAGCATTTAAAATAAATTTACAACAAGATTTTACTATACTTTTAAAAACTTCTAAATTAATACTTTTTTTATTACATAACTTAAATCGTCTATTTCCTTTATTCCATTAATACTTTTAACATTCAACAAACTGCAAAAATTTTAATGCCGAAAGTTTGAATCAAATTAAAATTAATTTTCAAAGTCATACATATAATGAAATAAATAGTAGAAACTAAAAGTAGGATATTTTAGTAAATAGATTAAAATATACCATAAAAGCAAAATTTTAGAACCATAATGTTATTTAGTCTTGATTGTTTTGGGTCATATAACTTAAAAAGGATAAAAGTTAAAGCTTTATTTAAGTTACACCAATCTTGTTAAACTTTAAAACTTAACTGATTTTTATCTTATCTATAATTCTTTTACAAAAGCTTATTACTAATTAATTTCTAGTTCATTTAACAAGATTAAGACTTAAATTCACATGAAATTAACAAAATATTTTAGAATCAAATATTTTCTCATACTTTAGTACAATAAAATTTTTATTAAACTATCTACTAATAGACAAATAAGAAATCACTAAAATAAGTTTGAAAAACATGTAAAAGTTCAAATAAGTATTAAAAGTAATCATGATTATTTATATATCAATACTTAGTAAACACACAAAATAAATAGTACATTTATAAATTTAAAAGTTTTATTATCATGTAATGAGGATAAATGAAACAGAAAAGTATTGTTTATAAAAACATATGAAAAATAACACAGAGAAAAGTCTATACGCAACATTTTCGAACTTATTTCCATATAAATTGTGCAAATTAAATATCTTATTTACTACCAGGTTTAGGTGGTAAAAGATTGCGACCTTTTCAAGTATAGTAAAATATTAAACTGTTGTTAAAGAAAGATGGGTGTGTACTGAAGAAATTTTCTAAACTTTATTATCAATGTAGTGTATAAACTAGTATGTCTAATTTACGTTTTTGTTTTTTTATAACAATTAATTATTTTAAGTTAATATTTTTTAGAAATTAGTATAAATTAAAAATAAAATGAACACTATTGTTTTACATTGATCATTTTTTTAACTTTTTTAGAGGTCAAGAAATGCTTTAATGCAAAGTCTATGTCAAGTTTATCAGTTGCAACAATCTAAAATTGTCAGCAAAAGTGAAAAAACAGATAGCGAAATATATGTCAGCATTTTGAAAATAGACGAAAAATTGCAAGCAAAAGCGCATCTCAAAATAGCAATGTATGTCATTTTTTCATAACATGTCACAGTTAGTAGATAAGATAACTAAACTGGCTTGTTTGTTTTATCACTTAAGTTTCTAGAAGTTAAAAAAACAAGTAAACTAATTACTTTGAAAAAGTCGGTATTGAAGTATAATTTTCCGACTGCTTTTATTATATGATAGTAATAATTTTTCATTAAACTGTTTTGTGACAGTGTTTTATAAAACAGTGGTTATAAAACTTTTAAGCTCCTTATAACTAGAATATTTGTATAGCTAACACTGTAAAGTAAATAGTTTAACTTTTGTATAAAACTCCATTATTGAAAACAATTTTTTTAATAGTTAATATATTCATAAGCATTAAGTTAAAAATATTTTTAGTTTCTTCTTTCAAATAAACATGTAAGCCAAAAACCGATTTTCTGAAGATAAGATGAAAAATGAATTAGTTTCAAGGTACAAAGTAAATCAACTAAACAAAAAAAAATCTGGCAAAAACAAACTTAAGAAGAACACTAATTGTGCAGCAAATAGTTTTAAAATTAAAACTTAAATTTTTGTCTTATATATTATTTTAGTTATGATTTTTGTACGTGTACAACGTATATTGTAGTATAATCTTACAAACTATTTAGTTTTATATTCAAAATTTTTTTTTAATTCATATAAAAAACTATTTAGTTTCGTGTTCAAACTAAAACTTTTTTGTCTGTGATAACGCATCAGTATTACAGAAACCACTATTAAGTAAGAGAGTTTATAGTGACAGGTGAATTATTAATGATATATCGACTTATAAGAGAGTAGTTATTCTATTGTGTTCGGTATAACTGAGTAATAATGAAAATTACTTTATATTGAAAAATATGTACTTTTTAATTTATTTGCAAACTTTACTGTACTGCAAATTTTAACAAAAGAGTATAGTTTTTATTATTTTCGTTTTATGAAATCTCCTATCCCAATTTAAGGTTTTTTTTTTCTAATAATGTGTAAGTATTGTTGTCATAATGTGAGATTGTTGCTCAAATGAGCCAGTCATATAGAGACTTTAAATTTATTGATAATAAAAACTTTTTATTACTTGCAATACTTTGCTTTGAGAGACCAATTATTGGTGTTTCCAATACAAAAACAAAAACAACTTTCTGTGAGATTATTACTTTATGGCAAAAACAAATGAGTAATTGAAAAGTAAAATTATTGTGACTCATACTAAAATGCTAGAAAAATTTACATGTAAATGACTTTATAACAAGTCGTAAAGTATATCAAGTTCTGTAATTTTAACCTTTAACCTTAAACTTAACATTTAAACTTGCGCATGAAACTTTCTATAATTTAATTATAATTACTTTTGTGATTCTGTTTGAATACTTATGTACGTGGTCATTTAAAAAATCTAACTGGTATTTTAAGAATTTTTTTAAAACACCTTTGTTAAGAAACTTTTCAAACTCAAAAGTATTTTATATGTTTTAAATTTAAGTACCTCATTATAAAATTTAAAGATTGTACACTTCATTTTTACTTAAACAGAGTTCCTGTCTTTGTAATTTACTATATTAACGAGTTAGTAATAGTTTTATAAATAGTTGATAAATAGCTTACCATTAGTTTATCTTACTAATTTCAATATGCAAAGTTTAAACTAGTTTTTAAACTTATAGCTTTAAAACCCTTAAGTGCATCTAATTAAATAAGTAATTTAACAATTACCAACAATAAAACATACTTGTTTATAATTTCAATTTCGTTGTTTTCTTCGGTTTTCATTGAATAAACTGCTGAGTCTGAAATTTAAGTTAATTAAATAATGAATTCAAAAACTAGTATTCATCAAAACAAAAGTAACTAAATACTTAATGACGCAAAAAAAAAAAATTCCTATATTTAGTCATTTGTGATAGTGTTATTAAAAAACTCTTATGCTAATCAATTGCAAAAAAAAACTAAAAGACTAAAAACAGCTGTCTTTTCTTTTTAAATTAAGGATCATTAAGCTCAATACTATTTAGTTTTATTTAAAAGTTATTCAAGTAATAATTTGAAATCAATTGGTAAATACTATCACGTTTTTAAAATACAAAAAAAGCAAATTGACAAGAACAATTATATAAAAACTGTTTTGTATGGTATAAGTATTTTACATGATATATGCACGTAACTTTAGGTCTGCTTTTAAATTACAAACAAAACTGCTTTCCAAATTGTTTACTTAAAAGTTTATTAACTTAGTCGGTTTTTTTTGTTTAAATTTTATTTTATTAATTTAATATTATAACCAATTAATATTTTAAGTATAAAACTGTAAGAAAGTCTAAGAATAAAAATTTTTTGTATCAAAATAATTATACTTGGTTTTTTTACCGAATCTATTTCTATTATATTTAAATATTTTGATTTATCTAGTCGTTTTTAACAAATTTCAAATTAAAAGAGAGAGAAAAATGTCAAAACATTTATTTACTGTCGTTTTTGCAACAGACATTTAATTGCATGTATTCATGCATTATAAATACAATTCACTTATCTGACAAGATGCAATGATATCAATATAATACGTATTGTTTTGCTATGTAAGCATCAAATAATCTTATGACTGCTGATTATATTTCTAGAACTTTTTATTGGATTGTTAGTGTAGTGGCAATCCAAGAAAAAAATCATGTAACAGTACTATTAAACTTGAGCGTCTGTCTTTTTGTTATTTATTGATCAAAGATAATTTACTTTTGTTCAAAACAAATCGGAAAAAACAAATTTTAACGAGCAAAAATGTTACTACTTTATTAAACATATCTTATTTGTCAAAAGTTACTTATTAGTTTACTTTTAACAGTTTATTTACTCTTTTTGTTAACTACAAGATTAAAAATATTAACGGCAATGTTTATCCGTACTATTTTTATTTTATTCTACTCTGATGTAAATTTATTTAAATGAAATTAAGCAATTAAAACTTCAGCTTTGTTTTCGACTTAAAAGCTTTTAAACCCAATTAAAATGCTAAGCTTGGCTAAAATTCAAACTTATACTATAATACACACCAAGTTAAAATAAATCTTTTTTTTTAACAAGGTTGTTTAATTAAGCTTGGTTAAGGCTTTAAAAACAAAAATAGTGCATCTAAATATATTTGCCTTCATTAAAAAATAATTTAAGGTAAAGTTGGTTATTTTAAAATTAGTTATAAATTTGAAATTTTTATAAGTTTTTAAAATTCATAAACAAGGATTTAAAACAACGTTATTACGTTTGAAATAACTTATGATTTAAATTTGTTTTTGTTATAATATTTATTCAAAGCTTTAATGTTGTCAAAAACTTATCAACCTCTTCTTTCGGAGTGTCTTCTGCAAGATTCGTAACTGCTACTAGTTCTCCTCGGAGGGGTGGGGTTTTGAGGGGGAGAGGGGTTTTTCCCACACACGAAACTACTCCCTCTGCTTGATATACTGTTTAAAAAATACAATTTAAGCACAAATTTTTGAAACGAAAACCAGATTAAAATATTAACAAGTAACTATTTTACTTGTCAAGTCATTACACTAGTATACTAGAAACAAAACTTTCTAACTAATCATATCTATATTTGTTTTTTAAACAAAATTATTTTTTTTTTTTTTTTCTACTTTCCTTTATATTCGATTTACTGAACAGATAGGTATACAAACCTATATCTTATTATAATTTTAGCTCTATGTTTAACAAAACAAAATTTTGAAAAAAAAAAATTTAAATAAATGATTGTAAGTACTAATAATTAATGAGTCTTATTTTACATCGAAATTTTGATTCGCTAGTTTATGAAAAGTTTATTTAACTTATTACCTGTCTAAAACTGAAAATGTAGAATCTAGTGATGCTTGTTAAATGAAATGTATTACGTATAAACTGTTGGTAAATGTTTGTGTTTATTATCCTGACCATTAAGTTAGTAAAATTGACACCTATAAGACAATAAACGTCATTTCAAAAAGCTTTTAAAAGATTTAAAGTGAGAAAACCTTGACATTTTTAGGTTACATTAACATTATCTTTTGCCTGAAATATTACTTACTAAGACAAGGAAAAATGTTTTTTATTTATTTTATACTGTAATTAACATCTTAATTAAGTCTATTCAAGTTTTATTAGACTTGTTTTAAATATCTGTAAGTTTTTAGTTTGCTATGACTTGTTATTAACATTATTTTATTAACCATACAGTTTGAAAAAAAAAAGTCCTCTTTATAGTCCAGCTATTTCAAAGTACAAAAGCGTATAAACTGTAATGAATATATAAGTTGTTTGAGATTGTAACTTTAATAGTTCTCACCTTTGTAATGACGTCACATCAGATGCGTTGTCATGACAATCTTTATATGACGTCATATCAGTGTCTTGTTGAGAAATCTTCTTCGGCGTAACTGTGATGTAAATATTTAAATTTTCATTAAAAATTTATAGGTCAAAACATTTATTCAAAGTTACAATCTGTATAAGAACCTCAAAAAGTCATATTCTAAAAGAATTTTCATGTAAAGTCGTAAACAAATATTTGATAAGACATATACGCACAGCTACAAGTAACTTGTAAATAAATATGTTACATTAAAGCACCTTCAGTGTCATCCAATTAGATAAGCTTAGTGTTTTAGATATAAATTTATACAACACAACAAAAATATAATACATACACTTAATAAAGTTTTGTATTTGAACTAATAATATATAACTAAAAACAAAAGAACTAATCTTTAAAGGAAATTTAGTAGTAAAAAAAATTTAAAGTATAATACTAACGTTTTGAATATTAGATAATAAATATTTATAATATAACTTTTTTTATGACTTAGCATAAAACAATGTTAGAGTGTTGTTAATTATAACTAACGTTCTGCATCTTTTTGAAGTTGGGCAATGCAAAGATCCAATTCATCTAGTTCAATTTGTAAATCATCACTTTGTCTTTTTAATGCTTCTTTTTCGTTATTCATAAGCTCTTTTACCTAAAATAAACTAAACTTGGATGTCTGTAAAACGCTCTAAGAATATGCCTTAAGTTTGTTCTAAACAGGTAAAAATAGTAGATGAAACATTTATACAAATTTAAAAAGTTTACTTAAAAAACAATACAAAACTAACATTTATAAGTTAAATAAGTGTTTATAAGATGATGAAAATCTTATGTTTAAATCTTAATAATAAACACTTAAGCTCATTTACTATTTATTTAATGAATATATTAATTTTCCAATGTTGTTAAATTAAAAACTAAACTAACTTGTATTTTATTTTGGTTCGTGTTAGTAAGAATTCCTTCTTCATGAAATTTACTTCTTGTCACAGTTTTTACATCTTCTTCGCCTTTACTGATCTTGAGATGATCTTTATTATTTGGTTTAAAATCTTGAAGGTTCTTCAAAATTTCTGAAATATCTTCTGGTTCTTTTGAGTTGAACCTGTTTTAGATAACAAATTATTAAGTAAGATTACTTAATCAACTTATTTCTTAATGCACCTTATCATGTGATACAGGGCTTTAACAATTGTCTAAACTCAAGTTTTTATTTATAATTATTCACCAGTTTAAAACTTACATGAGCTTTACTTGATACTTTAAAGAGCCTAAAATAAACTTTAAATATGAAAATTTAAATTCAGATGCTATCTATTTATAAGTACATATACAACTACTTGGTTTTTTTATACATAAAGGTTTCAAAATAGTAGGTTACGTTATATGGACCGTAAAGTGCTAATTTGTTTTATACAAAACCTAAATAAATAACCACTTTAAATATATAAGTGCTTAATTTTTGCTTATTTTACGAAAAATATAGTATTTAAATTAATTTAATTGAAATTTGATAGAAATAGAAGCAAGCTACACATATTAAATATAGCGTTGAAAGAAAACTATTAAAATGAAAAGATATAACGATATTTAAGCTCGTATTCCAAAGTGATTCATATTTTTTGATGGTATCTCGACCTAAATATATAAGTGCTTAACGGTTGGTTTATTTAGCGACAACTTTTCATGCAACAGTTAAAGTCAATTGAGAGTAGGTATAAAAATAGAAGCAGGTCTTTTAAATTTTATAAGGCGTGCAAAAATCAATTATGCAATTGGAAAACAAAAAACATTAAACTAAAATACCACCTATGTAGACAAGTTACTTGAATTATCAATAAATTACATTCAAATTGAGTAATTTTAATACTTTGAGAACTGTATTAAATTCAAAATAAACAAAAACCTTAAAACACTTAAATGCAAAAAAACAAGGTGTTTATAAATGTATACTATTTCTTTCATTTCTCTATAAAATAAAGATTGCAAACTTAAATATAAAACTAATAAACAGCAAAATATAGTTCTTAAAAATAGTTGTTATATAAATAAAAAATAATTAAAAATTTCTAGTAATAACCTGTTATTATGTGATGTATAATTTTCTTCAGTTATTATTTGAGAACTAAAATTTACTCTTTTGCATTTTCTTGAAGTTTTGTCAGGTTTCTGTTTCGGATAATTACCTTGAGCGAGATTCCTCAATAGATCGTCGTGAGAAGTTATAAATGACGTCATATTTATAACTTTTATTTTAGAGGTTAAAATTATGCTAAAAAAATGGTTGGTTTTTCGGTCATATATAACACACTTACCTTAATAAACTCGATATAAAAGAAATAAACCCAATAAATAACTTTAAAAACAACCTAAATAGTCGTAAATTCAAAATTCAATCTAACTGACAAGTTACTAGATACGTTTAATCAAAACAATTTTCAACAAACTTTTGATAATATTTACTAAGCTTCACACTTTTACTCTTATAAAACTGTCAAAAAAAAGTAATTTCAATACATAAAAGAGTTTTTAAACACCTGACTAAAAAAACACCACAATAAACTAAACAAAAGCTTTTGTGATTATAGGAAGTTTAAGTCTGCTACAACAAAGGATGTTGTAAGTTTTATTTCCTTGTCTCAAACAGACATCAAAATAAAACAAAAACAAAGTTAAAGAAACCTTTGTAACTAAATTAGTATTTACAGGAAGTCTAGATAAAGCGACAAAAAAATTCAAAAAAACATGCTTCAAAGAATATTGGTTTAAATTACTTAATAGAAACAAAAAGACACAACAAATAAGCTTTGTTAATAACATAAGTAGTAACAAAAGATTAAGAAAAAAAGAAAATAAATTCTATAAAAAAATTCAAAACTAAAGACTTCACTCGCATTTGAAGCTAGTGATTTATTTTAACAAAACTTCATTACTCTACTGGTATATAAAACTTTTAAATACACAGTAAAGCTTCCAATGTAAAGTGAAAATTACAATTGTGTTCCAATTCGTTTCCTGTCCGAAATTACATCTTATACGCATATGTTAAACGACAAAACATATTGTAAAAAAAAATGATAAAACAGCAGGTTTCGGAAGTACATAATGTGAAGTTTATTGCCGGTTGTAAAATAGTCGCAGTCAAACAGCTAATTTTAAATGAAGGTTGTGTTATAATGACAATACTAAAGAAGAAATGTTATACAACCATGTATTAGTGCTCGAACACCAGTGTTATGCATTATAAATTAGCGTGTTTTAAATCTTCAAAACTTAAATTAGATTAATTCTAACTAAGCAAGCTTAAATTTAAAGGGTATAAGATCTTTTATTGTTATTACATATAAATAAGATAACAAACTGTTTAAAATTTTCATTCAAAATTAAATAGATATTATAAATAATGATCTGACTATTTTAGATATACATCAAAAACGTTTCAAACACTTTATTTCTTAAAAAAAAAGCTTATAGCATAAAAACTAAAAAAAAAAACATAATTTATTTGAACTAACTAACATAAACAACTTGACTGCACTTAACTTACAACCTCAATGTAAATAAAATTTTTGTAAACATAAACTTGATCAACAAAAACGAGAAAATTAGAAAGAAAAAAAAGTGAAAACAAAATAAAATCTACCTCTTTATCGCCACATTTCAATTAGTGTTAACAATTTGTAGCTGATAAAGAAGATGTCTGTCCTTTTGTTTTCAAGATATTTTCTTAACCGTTACAAATATTGTTTGTTTTCTAAATAGAAAAAAGTATATTTATAAATTTATAACCAGTACATATTAGGTATTATTCAAATTTTAACAAGTTTTAGTCTTTTATTTTGTTTCAAATTTTTGTTTTGTAGCGTAACACGATATTATACAGAAACATAATTTTACTTTTATAAAATCCTAAAGTAGGCAAATAAGTTTCATAATAATTAAATAAAACTTATAATTTTTAATTTCAACTTTTTATATCAGCTTGTTTCAGCTTGTACTTTTTTAAGACTTGTGACTAAGTTTTTCAATTTCTTACTGTCAGTAAAACAAACATATTTTAAAAATAAACTGAAAACACGTACAGCTTATAAATCAGTTATTTCAGACAGTAAAATAGACATAAACTTATAAGTAAATAAAAAAGAGACACTAATAAACATTAATCATATTTGAACAGACATAATCTTTTAAGTCAACAAAGCGTTAAAACTTAAATGCAAGTTTCTTTAATAAAAGTATTTATGTTTTGAACGTTTATTTCCGTTATGAAAACAAATTTTCAAATTTTATTAGAAACTATTACCATAATTCAGATTAACTAAATTTCATACTAAAAACTTTAATTTAAAAGGTGCTTAACTTTACATCTAAAATACTGTTAAAAAAGTGTGAGGTTTTTTTTTTCTCTTAGGAGATTAAAATAATTCATACACGAAAGTAGTTTAAAACCAGCAAATTTTGTTTTTTTACTAAACGTTGTTTTTTACAAAATCTATGTTTTTAAGTGCTTAAAGTTTAAATGATTTTTTTTTAGTTTGAAATTAAACTAATTTTAAATTCGATTTAAATATTCAAAATAACTAAAGTAACAAAAGCACTTATTAAGTTTAAACACTTAAATTTTTTAAGCTTTATATTCTTAATCTTTTTTTGTTTTTAATAGAAATAGTATAAAAAGTTTTTTTGACATTTTAAAATTTTGCAAAGTTACAACTACATACAATTTTTTTCTAATTTGAATAGTTTAGTGAATAGAAGCTTAAACTTAAAGTTAAATGAAACATGTTTTATTTTTATAGTTAAACACGTTAATTCAGATACAAAGGTATTTTGAATATTTGCAACTTAAATACTAGCGACGCTAATCAAAACACAAGATTAAAAAAACAGTTTAAGTTTTATGGCGTCAATATTTCGCATCAACTATGTTAATTATATTTATACTCTTTTTGATACATTTTTTTAAAGAACTTGTAAGCTTTAAGGTAGTTTATTTCAACTAATATCATTAATTTGAGTCACTAAGCATAACTCAGTTTAAACAGTTTGATGATATTATTTCAGGTTAGTTCGTCAGACGTCAACTAATTTGATGTTTGTCTCATTTTTAAGACCCAGGAAATTACTCATCAATATAAACACAAAACAAATTTCTGATTTTTCACTTGTTGTTTTATTCAAAACAAGCTCAATTTTAAGTAATATCAAAATTTTCGGTGTCTGCAAAAAATATGTTTAATAAACCTTTATATCTTTCTATAAAATAGTAGCTGAAACTACACTCATTAGTAATTAAAAGTTAAATACTTCCTTTATTTTTGCTTACTATAGTTAATACTTATTACAAAAAAAAATAATTGGTATTTAAAAATAATTAGTATTTGAACTGTATTTTAAGAACGAAATTTTGAATATTTAACTGGTTTAATAAGAAAAAATAAACCAATCAAAGTATTGCCATACTTTAAAGTTTGTAAATATATATTTACTACTATACTTATTTTCAAAATTATTTATTAAATAAGTTAAGTTGTTCAAGTACTTAAAAAGACTGTGCTTAATTTTAAAACACAATCAAGCTTTACAAAAATAAACAAACTTATTATGTATATAAACAGCTTAAAACTAGAACTTGCACACAAACAAGTTAAGTACCTTTAATCTGTTTCAACAACAAGAAAACCTACAAGTGATAATAAACATTTATTACTCAAATTTTCAAACACAAGGAAATATTTTTCTGTCTAAAAGAAGTACTTAAAAACATCATTAATAAATATAAACTTTATTTTTGAACAAAATTTATTACTCAAAATATTCTAAAACTCTACTAAAGAATGTAACTTATTATGTAGAATATTTTAAATTATCACCAAATTTTACTTAATATTACTGATCTTTCTAAACTTATACTTTTTTTATAATATCTAAAAGTTCAGTTTGTAAATGCTACAAAAAAGTTTTTATCTATAAGCAGTTTTTACATAACTAATTTACAATTTTTACAAGTTTAATATTAAACTTAGATAACTTTAATCTTAAATAAGCATTTAAAACACTAGCAGACTAATACTAGATTTTATTAAAAGTTACAAAACAATTAAAATCGGCTTAATAACAGTTTAAACGGTTAAAAATTAATCAAACTTAAAATAAATTATAAGAAAAAATTCTACTGTATAGTATGTATTTAAATTTTTAATCTAATATGTATTTTTATACTAAAAATATATATTTTTATTATTTTTTCGATTTAATAAATTTTTCATTTAACTAATTTGAAAGACACATTCATTTGCTATTTGTAACTTTATTTTAAGTTTATTAAAAAAATTATATTAACCGTTTAACAAATTAAAATAACAACAGATAACAACAAACTCTTAAATAGTAAACCAAAAATTAGACTACCGAATTTTTTATATTCAGCTAAGTTCTATTTGAAATATTAGCACGCTTGATTACAAATTAAAGCACAAAATTTCTCATATTTATCTTTTGAATCAAATATATATTTCTATATTAGTTAAACCACTAAAAGTTTCTCGTTTTATATTTACTTTATGTTTTCAATAACAATTAGTAACGGTAGTTTTAATAAAATACTGGCTAAAACTTAAAAAAATATTAAACCTTGAACTAAATTTATCGACTAAACTTTTTAAACTTTTTCAAAAGGCTTTTCAATAATACCTTGTTTTATTTTCAATGAACTTTACGATTAAAAGTTATAAGATTTATTTCTCATAAAAAACAGTTTATTTAAAAAAATAAAATTAAAATGCTTTGATGTTTACTTGACATCAAAGCTTCAATTTTTCATCATTAACTTTTAAATTTGTTTATATGTAATGTTAACTTTTTTCATACAGTTTAAGGATAAACTAAATATTAGACTACAGTTAATATCAGCTTAATGTAATATCTTAAGAAAAATCATGTATTCTAGTCAAGCAATTACTTGTTTACTTTGCGTTTTACCACAAAAGCTTGACTAGCAAACGATGTTCTAAAATATTTTTCAAAAGTATGATTGATTATCATAAAGTACATAGTTACACGATTTTAATAAGTAATTCTATGTTGCTTTTATAAAACAATTCAGAAGCTTTGATTTTAAGTAGAAATCAAAGTTTCAAGTATTTTGCCATTATATTTTTTAAATTTTTAATGTTTCACTTAACTTCATATAAACTTGTAATTCAAACTTTTAATAAAAGATCAATAAAATATTACACCGCTAAAACTAGATTAGTATAGATAATTTAGTAAAAATCATCTATACCTTACCAGTAATTGCTTTGTTTATTTTATTATCCACCACAAAAACATACTCGCTAATCTAAGACATCTTTTCAGTTTTAGTGTGATTGATTATCATTAATAACTTAGGTTCAAGAACACTTCAAAGGCTGTTTTTGAAGTTTAAGTTGTTTGTGATCTTGAATATGATTTATAGTTGTAATGATGTTATGATAAAACATTGTAATGATTTTGTATCTAACCATTTAGACACTGATGTTAATTTATCTTAAAGCTTCTAACTGATGTTAATAGAGACGTTTTAGCTACATAAGATTTTACCAATACAAAATAAACAAGAATTTTGAACACTAAATTTTGAAACTGATTAAATACAAAAAAGTTAAAAAACGGGGTTTATAAAGTAAAAAAATAATCCCACTTGTCTTCAGTTAAATATATTTGCCAGAGAAAATAAATGTTCATAATTTTTATGATATTTAGAAGGCTGATTTAGAAGAAAACCTTACAGCAGGGCTTTATAACCGAAATGTTTCTTCGTATACAACGTCCTTTGACCAAGTTTTTCTTTTGTCGTTTAAAA
Source organism: Thalia democratica (assembly GCF_965202585.1). Taxonomy (NCBI): domain Eukaryota; kingdom Metazoa; phylum Chordata; class Thaliacea; order Salpida; family Salpidae; genus Thalia; species Thalia democratica. The sequence continues at coordinate 37,838,398 of NC_139173.1, read as the reverse complement.
CTGATATAAAGATTTTTTTACAAAAGATATACAAAGCGATCACACTATTTTTTTATTTTAATTGTTAATTTCAAAAACAGGAAAACTGCACATCATTAATGCCTAAATTGTCTAACATATTTGTAATATTAGTGAGAAATACGAAAAAAGAGCTTTTATAAGAATTCTTATTTTTAATTAATTTAAATTCCTTTAAAAGTTTTTTAAAGTTTTTTTTAATTTTCTTTTATTTTGCTGAACCTTTTGGAAAATAAGATAATTATACGGAAAAATATTTAGCACACAACAAGTATTTGTTCCATAAAAAGTAAAATTTTATAAGTTTAATGTATTAGCAGTCGTTTTTAATTAAATTAGTTAGTTTCATGTTTTGCTTTCTTAAAATTAACTAAATATTTTGAATTTGCTTTATATCAATTTGAATTTGTTTTAAACAGTTGAATTTTGATAGATTTTTTTTCAAGCTTAATCTTATTTTAGGCTTCTTATCTTTGTTAATACAAAGTAAACATGAAGCACTTTAAACATTTGTCCTTTTTTGAGGGTGTGAAAAATTTAACTTTTAAAGCTAAGGGATTTATAAAATAAACACAGTTGATCCTATTTTTTAAGTCTTTTTCTTTGGGAAAACATCAAAGTGTCAGACCTTTCAATAGTTTTTTAATTCTTTAAAAGGGAATATAGCTTTATTTACAGACAATAATAGCTGTAACTAAAAACTGTTTACAAATCTAATAAATAAATTAAGTTATACACAATAACTCAGAAACTAACTTTTTTATGTATTCAGTACTAAGAACAATAATCAAAAAATACTTAAAACGGAAAATATTTATGAGTAATTTCTGTGAGAATTTTTATTTATAATCTGCAATTTCCTTTAAAATTTTCCACGCTTTCTAGAACCTCCCCTTCTTCTTTGTATATTTGCTGTGATAATGAGTTGCGTGGCGGGAAATAAAAAGCTATTATGACGTCACAAAAGCGTGTAACCTAAATGAACTTTAGTAACTTTGATTAAGCGCCAACAATTAGTTTATTTCTTTACTTAAGTTTAACTTTGTTTAAAAAAAACCAACCACAAAAACTCTTAAAAAGTGAACTCGTTGACGAAAAGTGCATCATTTAAACTTCCTTTTTGTGATTTTTGTTTATAATTTAAATACCGTTTTAATCAATATCCGCTTTATTATTTAGTGTTGGTTGATTCTTCCTTGAAGTATTGTTTTTTAGACTTAACCTGGTTTAAAAAAGGAAGAAAATTATAAATAACATGTAGTTTAAACCAAACAAATTGATTATTTCTAAACCAATAAAACATATTTAAAATTATATTAATTAAATAATAAAAAACTTTATTCAACTAGTAGCACACTCTTTAAAAAACCATAAAATTGTTTATGATTTTTAAGAGCTAAGCTTAGTAAACTAATTCAAATGTATTAAACTTCATTAAAAACATTTCTCTAATTTTAAATCTTTTAAGATTAAAAAATTAAGATTGTATTAGTTAGAAGAACATGCCAATTAATGTTTTAAAAATACTTTTAAGTCTCCATACTTTTTGTAGTCATACACAAAAAAATGTTGTATAAATTTGTTTCAGCCTAATACACCAAAATAATTAAAACCTGTGTTTTATATCACTTTTAACACTTACTTACAGCACGAACGTAAACAACAATGAAAAAAGAACGTTATTATCGTTCAACATGTTTAATTTTTGGATGTGTATAACAGAAAACAGATGTTAAAAAAGTTTTGATTTAAATGCAATTAGTCATTCTTACAATTGGCCATTCCCATTGAAAAAATAATAAACAGTTCAGATGTTGAAGACTAACTTAACTAATCACGCTGAATATTATTAAAACAACCAATATGTTACTATAACACAAACATCAACAAAGCAAATATTGGTTTGTAAAATCATTATATTTGAAACAAAAACACTTGAATTTTTGTCTTATTTTTGCTATAAACTCTTATAAGGAAATAATTTGAAAATACTAATATTTTTATTCAGCTGTACCCATGTATACTAACTTCTATAGGGTTTATTTAATTTCGTTATAAACTATCTTTGCTTGTATAGCACAGTAAATATTTGTAAGTTGTTATAACATTTATCATACGATAATATATAGATTATTAGGTAGGTTTTAAAATGTCTGTTGTTTTTTCAATTTGAGTTTAAAAGTAATATTTTTAAAATGATATGATAATACTATGTAGTTTATATAAGTAGGATACTCTACTTCTAAATTTTATCATTATCATCTAGTTACATTGAAAAAAAATTAAATTTTGTATAAGAAAATTTTGTGATATAGAAGTTACAACTTTTTTATAGCTTAAATCAAACTTAAACTTTTACTTTTTATTACTACTTTTGTTTTGTAGTACAATTATGAGTTAGATTTAGAGTAAACTACATTTAACAACTTTTTTTTTACCGCTGTATGTCACAATGGATTATATTTTTAGAAATTTGGAAATTGTTCGGATAGTTTGTTGAGTCTTGACACATAGCAAAAGCAACTTTTTCAAACAGAAATTTTCTGAAAATTTTGTGATTATAACTGCTAACTATGTTTTTATCTTTATAAAATTTAAGAACCTTACAGTTTATGTTTATTTTACGTTTATTACAAAATTAATACTTAAAAACATTAATTAAAATACAACTTGTTTGTACAAATATAATGTTTTCATTCAAAAAATTATTAACAAAAATTAAATACAACAGCACAATTTTAATAATACTACGTTATTTTTCCAAATAAACTTCTGAAAAACTCATCTTTAAATTTAATTATCAAAATAACTTTTAAGTCGAGTTTTTTTAATTTTTGTTTTTAAGTAGTAAGAAAAGCTTAAAATATATGTTAGAATATCTTAAAAGTACTCTGTAGCAGTTATACTACTTTACTACTAACTTTGTTGAACAAAATGGTCATTGAATTCTAAACTGAATTCTAATATAGAGTCAAATTAAAAAATAATGCTGAACTAGGTATTTTTTCGTTCAGTTTTTTAGAAGATGCAAATTTGAATTACTTATAATAGAGTTACTTTTTATTAATTTATGGATAGTTTATTTTAAACTTTAAACTTATAGCTTAAGTATCATCAAATTTCCCTGAACAGACAGAAAATGTAATTAAACTTTAAGTATTTTTTTTATGTAGTTAATTTAAATTGTATTTTAAGATATGTTTTTGCTAAAAAGACTAACAAGGGCTGTCAGAAAACTGACTTGAAGGAAATAAAAACAATAATAAAATAGTACGAAAATATAGTTTAAAGTTTTTGCAAGATTTAAATAACTTGTCATTTTACAATTGTCGAAAACTAGTTGCAAAAAATTATTATCTTAATTACTAAATTAAAACGGGTTAACGACAATCTAAATTCCGACAATTCAATCTCTTTAAAAAAATTCCAAAAGGTCACAAAATCAAAAAGTAAAATATAATAGAAAAAATAAAGTATAAGTGTGCAGGTCTTATTAACACGTACAAACCGTTTTTTATTTGAAATAATTTTGAGATAATTTTGAGATATGGCTAAAATTATTTTTAAATAATGTGATTTAGAAATTTCTCTTTTTTTTCTCAGTTTGTTTTTTTATATTATAATCTTACCAGTTAGATCTAGGTTTTATATTTTTCTCAAATGTGTTTTATTTTATGTTTCATAAACATTTTTTTAAGAATTTAAATTGTCGGAATTTAAACTGTTTTAATTATTTAATCGAAACGTTGTATAATTAGCAATTATTATTTAAGGAGACTTTCATAGTTTTTCAAGTAACGTGATATAAAATTTCTACAACTATAACCATATTCTGTTTGTATTTTGTAATTTTAGATCTACACTTAGTAAACCTTTCAAAGAATTATCATTGGATAGGAATTGTGAGTGATCCAACAGTATTACATTTTTATTTATATTTGAGAACTCTTCGGTTCAAACTTTAATTCTTCTTGTTACGTCACAACAATGTTTACGTTCAAATTTTTCAAGAACTCGAATATACAGTTATAATGTATAAAAGGTTGTATTTACTTTTTTTTAGATAATAACTAAATTATAAGTCAAACTAAAACTGTACAACAAAGTTAAAACTTTCGGTTTTATTTTCAGTACATTTGTGATTGATTCAAAAAATATAAAAATATTTTTACAGACTGAAATGCGAAATTAAAAAAAATCTTTTAAACTTTTACGCTTAAATATTTTTCAAAGTTTTTAATATTTTAGTAGTTTTCAAATCTTATATTGATATAAATGCTAAAAACTTTTTAGTTTTGTAATGTTAAGATCATTCCAGACCTTTTCAAAAACAAATAATTGGTCACATATAACTAAATAGTTTTATCTAGATTGTAGTAAAGTTTATTTAAATGAGTTTATGTCCTTAAAGCTTAGAATTTTGTTGTTATGTCACTTTGGTATACAAACATATGTTTTTGAATTTATTTGACATAATAAATAGGTAGACTAATATACTTTTATTTACTTAATGTTTAAAAAAGCTTATTGAGTGAAGTAACAACTATTCATTATATTAGAATATATACGTATTTACTTTAAAGTACGCAAGAAAGTTAAATATTTTGTGGTGACATAAATAATATAGATCTCAAATATGCTTCAACAATCATGTTTATAAAATGTAATTTTGTGCGAATTTTCTTTCGGTATTTAGTTTATATATTTTTAGTTTTCTGTGTTTTAACTATTAAAACTACATCATCTATTTTTTATTACTTAAACCTTGGCGTTACATTTTAGAAGCGTTTTATTACTTTTGATCAATAAACCGGTTTTCAGCATAGATATTATTTATATATTACTAGTTAACATATGTATGCAAAAAACTAAGCCTTAAGATATAAACAAACACAATAATATTTTTGTAATTTTATTCGGGCTAAATAACAGAAGTATAACGAGTTATATAAAATATTTTATAAAAAAACAAAAATTCTCAAGAATGTAACTAACTAAACAATACTACAAAAGTATTATTTGATAAAAAACACAAATAAAAACTCTAGAAAAATAAAACATATCAAAAAAAGCTATAAATCTTAAACCATTTTTTTCTTTTATATTTTTAGTTGTTTTCCGTTTCGTTTTCGTTTTCCAAGTTCTTATTGTGTTCACTTTCTTCATATTTTGGTGGTTCCATTTGAATACTTATTTCTTTTTCTTGTTCTTTTTCTTTTAGTTGCAAAATTTTTGGAACACTTATGACTAACTCATTATTTTTATTTAAAACTGATTTTAATTTGTCAACATCAATATTTTCAGGCAAACTTATTTCTTTTGAAAACTCATGCAATGTATAAGAACGAAGTCCATCTTGTTCTATTTTGTTTTCGTTTTTTGCAGTGATTTTAATTTTTCTTTTGTCTGAAGACAACTCCAAATTAATATCGTTTGGTTCAAAACCTTCAAGTTTAATTTTTGTGACAAAATTATTTTCATTTTCTTCAAGTTGTTTTTTGTTTTGTAACTTCACATTCAAGTCATCTAAACAAGAATTAAAGAAAAATGGAAAAATAGAAAATTCATCAAAATCCATTCTAATTGGTTTTCTTCTGAAATAGCGAGGTTTCATTGAATAAGGATGGAAAAGTTTCAAACTCATTTTGAATATTTAAATATGTTATATCTTCGAAAAACAATACTTCTTAGCTGTGATAAGCCAAATTTGTTGTGATAGCTTCAAATAAAACGTTTAGTTTATATACAAAACGTTTAAACAATCGAGAAATTACTAGAATAATCTACAATTGTCGCGACTATTGTATAGACTTCTGCATTGTGTTTAGGAGAAAATAAATTCACGTTTTTCTGCTCTTGGTGAGATATGCAAATAAATAAACTCGATTTTATTCTCTTTTATTTCTCTCGTTTAAAGCGTAAATTTCCACTACACTCGCGATATTTGTAGTTTTTTCTAGCAATTTCTCGACTAATACTTACTTTTGTATATAAACAAGTAGTTTAATGTAAAGCTATCACAACTAATTTAGTTTGCTACAACTAAGAAGAATCGTTTAAAGAAGTAATACGAATAAAGCTACATAAATTCAAAATGAGTTTAACATTATTCCATCCTTATTCAATGAAGCCTCGCTATTTGAGAAGAAAACCAATGAAAATGGACTTTGACAAATTTTTTATTTTTCAATTTTTCTTCAGTTCTTGTTTAGATGATTTGAATTTAAAGTTACAGAACAAAAATCAAAATGAAGATTATGAAAAGAATTTCATTAAAAAAATGAAACTTGAAGGTTTTGAACCAGCAGATATTAATTTGGAATTATCTTCAGACAAAAGTAAAATTAAAATTACTGCAAAAAATGAAAACAAAATAGAAAAAGACGGACTTCGTTCTTATACGTTAAAGGAATTTTCAAAAGAAATATGTTTACCCGAAAATATTGATGTTGATAAATTAAAATCAGTTTTAAATGAAAGTAATGAGTTAGTCATAAGTGCTCCAAAACTTTTACAATCAAAAGAAAAGAATACGAAAGTTAAATAGAAATTCAAATGGAACCACCAAGATACGAAAAAAATTAAAACTTAGAAAGCATAAATAAGAACGACAAGCAAAACAACTAAACTTAAAAATAAAACTCTGCTAAATATTTTGTTATTGGCTAGTATTCTATCAATGTGTTAACTATAATAAGTTTTTATTCTAGCTTTTAATACTTTTATTTCTGTTTGTATTAGTACAAGTTTATAATTTTTATTTAACTATTTTTATTGTTAAAAATTCGACTTTTTTATATTATGTATAGTATAATTTTCTTAATTACTACAATTTTTTAGTAGCAATAAAACTAAAAAATTACATTGTTTTGTGTCATTATTACCTTAAGTTTTATTTTTTGTGAATATAAAGTAACTACAAAAATAAAAAAAATAAATTGAAATTTTTAATATTTTAAAAAGTTCACAAAAAAAATTTATTAATTTAATTACATAAATTTTAATTAAATTTGATTTATCGTTTACGATTGATATAACTTAACTTGTCTGAAAACAAGCTGTTAAATAAATTATTTATATTTTTTATACAATAACAGGGAAACTTAATAGTTATATAATTAATGTATAAGGCTTAAAAACTTTGTAATTTTAGAAAAAGAATGGAAATACGTAAAAAGTTTAAATTTATTCGACGAAAGAGTAGTTTTTATAAAAATATTTCAGAAAATTTGTTTTACTCGAAAATACCCAACAGCAATTTATTTTGTGTACTTGTTAATTTTAAGTATAAGAATGAAATTAGAATAATATTTCTTAGTTTACAAAATGCCCTAATAACTAAACCAGAAATAATTTTAATACGGAACAGTGGGGCTAGTTAAAATTTTTAGTATAAAATTTTGTAAACTAACAAAGTATAAAAACTATTCGTTTTTTGTTTCGAAGCTTCTTTGACTATAAACTACTATAAAGCACTATTACCGTGACATGTAGTCACTATAGTGACGTAACAATAAACTCAAGATGACAAATACCTGTTTAAACAAGTTCACTACAACTTAGATGTACATTTTATTAACTCCATCATAACAAACTTGTTTGTATCATTTTAATAAGGTCAGGAATGACCTTGTTATCTAAAACTATTTGAAATGTATTCCAAAGTTGTTTGAAAATAATTAAATAAATACTTGGAAACATAAATTAAGATATTCAAGATTTGGAATGACGCTGATGTACAATAAAATAAAATCAGTTCAATATACTGTGAATTTTCAATTAGCTATATTTGATATGATTTAAAAAAAATTGAGGTTTATGTGATTTATAAGCAAAAAAATTCTTAGAAACTATAAAATATAAGTTGTTCAAATTATTACTTCTTGTTAAAGTAACAATTTGTTTTCATTTTAATATTTTTAATGAGGTCTTGAACGACGTTGCTTCACATTCAAAATCAGAATAAGTATATGAAAAGCGTTTACAGCTTTATTAAAACAAATTAACAATTAAAGGTTTTTAAATAAGTAAAGGTGCAAAACTTGAGTAAGTGTAGAAGTTAAGCTACAACCTACGACCAGTTTCCTCCTAATTAGGAATATGCCTGCCTGATGAGTACTAATTAGGACGAAACCGGTCGTAGGTTGTCTCAGATACTGTTGTTGTTAATCTTGCGGTAAAGTTCATTATTTATTGTTGATGGCGCGAATCATCTCAACTCTGTTGATGGCCGTAATGACTAATAATTATTTCTAACAGCAATTTTCATACTATTTTTAAAGACAGTAAAGAAAAATACAAAATACAGGCAATCATATGTAAAAAACTAGATATAGCTCTTTGTGCCTAACAAAGTGTTTCATTTTAAGAAAATTTAAATCACTCTAGAACTATTTTGAACTCACACAGAGTTCTATTCATAATTAATTGAATAAACATTAATTACGTGATGGAATATTTTTACTACGATTTTTTAAAATCAGCTTTTTCAAGGAGTCAGATAACTTTTTTACCACTAAATTATCACACATGCAACTTTTGAACTTTTCGGTTCAGGCTTTATAATAAAATTAAAGGTTTTATCTTCAAACTTTTATTTATAAATAATATCAAGTGTATGTAGCTTTAATACTTATATTATTAATTTATTGTGCAAGTAGTTCAAACTGGAAAAAAATTCTATAAGTCTTAAATAACCCTACAATATAATAAGTTAAATTAAAATTATATTGCTTTTAAAACTTAAATAATTTCTTATTATTCTATACATTTATTTAGTATAGAATCTTTAGTACTATACTACTACTTATACTAAAAGAGAACGGTTAATAACTTTCAAGTTTTGTTATAGCTCAGACACTATGAATACCTCAAAGATTTATTTAGAAAAAATTGCATTGTTTTGAACTAAGTCATTAGTTTGTGTTAGACGTAAACTTTCTTTATGTACAATTATGTAACAAACTCATGGTTAAAAGTTATCTTCTACTAATGGTTAAAATAAAGATAATCGTTGCAGTGGTTATCGAGTTGTTAATAAGTTGGTGTTATTACAATAAAGCTTATATGACATCACAAGAACTTTCAGGAGGTCATAAATTTATCAATTTCGGTAAAAAATTTGAAAAGCTTTTTTGTTGAAATTGAACCAATTTTAGTTTCTCATAAATAATTAATATTTATTATCATTAATCTTGTGTTTTTCTTTTTCTTGATATTGAAAAAAAAATCTGAAATGAATAAGTTTACATTTTTTAATCTATAAAAGTAATAATGGAATCAAATAGTTTTACTTTGTTTTTAGTACTTAAGTCTTTGATCTATCTAAGACAACTATAAAAAACGATATAAAGTTTTTATTGTGATTAAAACATAGTAATTGAACATTTTAGTTCGATTAACTTTTATGAGTACATTTCAACAAACTTTTTTAAATCATTCATTGCTTAAGGAGAAAAATATATTCCTATGATGTTTATTAAATTTAACAGATTTAACTTTTAGTTATAAACTTAAGTAGACGATATGCTTCACAAACTTCATTATCAAAAAGAATAATCAAAACCGTAAAATGTTATAGTAATAAAGGAAATTGTTGAACTTTAGAATAAGGTTTTTACAATCTAAACAAAAAATAAGTTTGCGATATTCTGGATATATTTTTAATATCATCATAACAAACAACTTAAAAAGTTATAACGTTTTTAAAAATTGTAGCTTGAAGAAGAAAGTAACGAAGTAGTTGTTTCGAAGCCCATACATTTTTTTATTCCAGTATTCCAAAAGTTTACTGTCATTTGTTTATTAGCCTAAATTATTTATCAGCCATATTCTGATGACTATGTAAAAATTCATACGTTGTCAAAAATATACACTGTTTTTGGATCGTTATGCAGCGTTAATTGCTGCTAATTTGAATAAAAATTTACCTTACAATTTACCTTAAAAGTTTTGTTACGTCACTACGTTTCCAGAGTATATCGATATAAATCATTACGTTCTCTTGAGTTACTAGTAGACGTTTCAATTTTTCTAGAGTGGTTATCAACTACAAGTTTAATATGATTTAACCTAAACTAAAACTATGAATATTTAGCGATTGTATAAACTAATATTATAAATTTATACAATGTAAGCTTTGTAATAGATAGTTCAAAACTCAACAAAACTTATTGAACTAATCAATTTTCCAAAATATTAATTTTAATGTGTGCTTAAATGATCATCAAAACTCTTTGTTTGACAAAGAGTTTATATAGAAATATCCTTAACACGTTTGTTTGCTTTAATATTTGTAAAGTTTTTTTAAATTGTTTCTATTAAAAACGATATTAAAAATCTGTGTTGGCTGTAAAATTTCGAAAAATTTTGTTTTATTTTTTTTAATTATGAGTTGTTAGAAATAATTTTTAATGTTAAAAACGATCTTAATAAAATGAGCTTTCAACAAAACGCAACAAATGTTAAACAGAAATTATACAAAATTTTGTTTACGAAAGTCAGTTTTCTGTATTAATTACATTGATTTGTTTTCATTCTACAGTTTTAAAATTTTATTTTTGTGAACTTAAAATTCAAACACAAGTTATTTTGTTTTAAAACCAGTATTCTTTATGAATAGAATTTTAACAAATGATTATAAAACTTTTTAACTCATTGATTTTTATTTATAAGCAAAATCATAGTTTCAGGCATCTCCAAGATTGATGACAAAATTTTTGTGGTAATAAAGTACACTGTTTGTTATTTGATGCTTTCATTGAATTCAAATAGACTGAAGCATGTAAATATTTTATACTAAATAATTTTGTTACCAAACTGAATTCATAAAAAGTATTTTGTCATTATACTTAAAGGTTCATCAATATGTACCAATGCTTAAATAATGCAACTTTAAAAAGCGTTCTCTAAGTTCGTTGCAGGAAGCATATATTTTTAATTAAATCTAAAAGTCTTATTTATTTAGTCTAGTATACATAACCAAGCTTTTGATTATTTAGTCATGTTTTAATAATGATAATGTTAAATATGTAATGCACAAAAGTTTGAAAAGTTTTAAAACAGGTTTTTGACAGAGAACATTTTTCAAACTATCAAAATATTTTGTTTAAATAGTTGAAAGCAATATTGATTTCACATAATTTATTATTGTTTATTAAACGGAAAAAAGCGCTCAAAAAGTTTGGTTCAAGAACCTGGTCTATAAAAAACCTTTCGGTTATCGAGTCATACATCTTGGATACAGTCTTGTCTAAGACAGGAAAAGGACAGGACTAATCAAGGATATTTGAAAATTTTATAGCTATTAAACTAATTCACTGACTATTTTATAACAACAAACAAGTATACAGACTTTTATACAGACCGCCAAATACAGAAAAACTGAAAATACGTGTACTTTCAATATTACATGTGTTGAATAAATTACCCTCGAATGAAAATACAAATAATAGTTTCTGTTCTGGGAATTTTATGCATGAGTTAACATCTATAATACGCTTTTGTTTTTAAGTTGTATTGACATTGCATACAACTATAAAGATGTGCTTTTAGACTAAGTCTACTTATATTGCATCTAAGAAATAGTATTTTAAATGAATGAAAAATAATTAGTACGTTAAGTTAAAGCAGATTTTTAAAACATGGTTTAGTAGTGTGTAATAGTACTTATGAATTCGAGTATACATAAATACTTTGTTTTGTTCCTTTTTTTTTTTGCACTTAAATAGACACTTTTTTAAGTATATTGTTAAACTTCTTTTGCATCTATATTAAAAATATTATAAAATTATAGATACTTTTAAGTTAAACACTATTATTTTATGTATGTATTTATTTTTATTATATTATTTTAATACAACACAATACTTGTAAAGGTACATTTGAAACATTATTTGGATTTTTTTTGCTAAAATTCCTTTACAATTAATATGATGTATTGTGAAATTTTCATGAGTCATTTTATTAGTATAAAAATCAATAAAGATCCGTCTAAACTATAGATAATAGCTTTATAGTGCTTAAAACTTTACATTTTTATTACAAACTTCAGATTTTCTTATACAAATCAAATAGCTTAAAATTCACTTTTCTAAAACCAAATATATTATAAATCTTTTATCATAAAAATCAGTTGTAAATTACACTTTTTGCCAAAACTTATTTTCAACAATTTAAGATTTCTAAACCAACTTAAGCATGATTCATAATCTTAAATATCTATTTCTAAGCTGGATGAAAAAATTAACTGATTTGTAATGATAAAAGCCTACCATATTTTTAAAGCAGACGTTAGGAACTTTAGAGATTAAATCTTATGTACAGCTGTTAGATTTTTAAATAGTTTAATCTATTTTATTACACATCTTTGACTATGTTCATATGTTAAGTCTACAACCTTTTATTAGACTTTTTTTTTAAATTTCTGATTTTATGTACTATTATATTACTATTCCAAAATTATTTACAACTTGGAATACAAAACTTTAAAAATCTAGTCAAAAAAAATTTATTTACAAGTTTCTGTTTGCCGTAACGTATTAATTACTGTTAGAAGATTAAAATTTTAATTGTTTTGTTAAAAATGATACTTTTTTAGACTACTACAAAAACACCAAATTTATTATAATCAAGGTAGTTAACTAAATAAGTATTTCTGTTTTATTTCCTTTAAGAGTATTGATAAAATGTTTAAAACTTACAATACTCATCAAAGAAGTTTTAAATAATATATCATTTCAATATTTTTGTTCGTAATTATTTTGTATTTCGTTTTTTTTCTAAACTTTTATTCTAAAAAAACGTTTAAAGCAACAAGTTTACAACCATGTTAAAAAATTATTAAAACAAAAAAAATACGTTTTAACCAAAATCAAATTATATTTTATTTTTCATATTTTTTGTTTATGACCACTTTTTTTTAATTTTTAGTGTCTTTTGCTTTTTCGTTTTCCAAGTTTACATTATTTTCATTTTCTTCATTTTTTTCATACTTTAGGGGATCCATTTGAATTCTTATTTCTTTTTCTTGTTTGTTTTCTTTTAATTGTAAAAGTTTTGGAGCACTTATAACTAACTCATTGTTTTCATTTATAACTGATTTTATTTTATCAGCATCAATATTTTCAGGCAAACTTATTTCTTTTGAAAATTCTTTCAACGTATAAGAACGAAGTCCATCTTTTTCTATTTTATATTCGTTTTTAGCAGTAACTTTAATTTTTCTTTTGTCAGAAGACAATTCAAAATTAATATCATTTAGTTCAAAACCTTCAAGTTTTATTTTTTTAACAAAATTATTTTCATTATCTTCAAGTTGGTTTTTGTTTTGCAACTTCAGATTCAAATCATCTAAACAAGAATTAAAGAAATATGGAAATATAGACAGTTCTTCAAAATCCATTTTCATTGGTTTTCTTCTAAAATAACGAGGCTTCATTGAATAAGGATGGAAAAATTTCAAACTCATCTTGAATTGTTTATTTTTAGTATAACTTCGATAAACAATAGTTCTTAGCTGTAATAAGCTAAATTGGTTGTGAAAGCTTCAACTAAAACGTTTAGTTTATATACAAATTGTTTAAATAATCAAGAAATTACTAGAACAATCTACCATTGTCGCGATTATTGTATAAACTTCTGCATTGTGTTAAGGAGAAAATATTTCACATTTTTCTACTCGTGATGAGGAATGCACATAAAAAAAACTCGATTTTATTCTCTTTTATTTCTCTCTTTTGAAGCGTAAATTTCCACTACACTCGCGATATTTGTAGGTACTTCTAGCAATTTCGCGAATAATACTTACTTTTATATATAAGCAAGTAGTTTAATGAAAAGCTATCACAACTAAAAAGTATCGTTTGTCGAAGTATTACGAATAAAGCTACATAAATTCAAAATGAGTTTAACATTTTTCCATCCTTATTCAATGAAACCTCGTTATTTCAGAAGAAAACCAATAAGAACTGACTTTGACGAATTTTCTATTTTTCCATATTTCTTCAATTCTTGTTTAGACGATTTGAATTTAAAACTACGAAACAACAATCAACTTAAAGATGATGAAAAGAACTTTGTTACAAAAATAAAACTTGAAGCTTTCGAACCAAAAGATATTAATTTGGAATTATCTTGTGATAAAACAAAAATTACTATTACTGCAAAAACCGAAAACAAAATAGAAAAAGACGGACTTCGTTCTTATACGTTGAAAGTACTTTCTAAAGAAATAAGTTTGCCTGAAAATATTGATGTTGATAAATTGAAATCTGTTTTAAATGAAAGTAATGAATTAGTCATAAGTGCTCCAAAACTTTTGCAATTGAATCAAAAAGAACAAGAAAATGAAATAAGAGTTCAAATGGAACCACCAAAATATCAAAAAAGCCAAAATGTTGAAAACTTTAAAAACAAAAATTAAAATTAAACATTAAACATTAAACAATTAGAATAAAACTATCTTATTCAATTAGCTTTTTTACTGGTTAAAACTGATAAAGATTTGTATTTTTTTTATATCAATAGAATTAGGTTTCAATCTTTTTGTGTTAATTATAGTTGTTTAAAATTTGAATTTTATTTTAATAAAAATAAAAACCTTTTTGTAAATTGCTATATTCAATTTTTTGCAGTAATAAAAGTATGAAAATAACTGGTTGTGTTTCTTTATACTTTTAATTTATTTATTGTCCGTATGTAAAGAATACACTAACTTATAAACAAAAATTGATGTTATAAAATAGATTAAAACGTCTAAGAAGCTGATTTTACTAAAGTATATAAAAAACTTAAAATAAGTTTATCTACATGTATACGCTTGTTCTTACTTAACTTATTGTTATAATTAGAAAAGTATATATGTATAAAATCGTTAAAATCTTAAAATTAAGTTGCTATCAAATTAGATTTACAGCAAATAATTTAGCCACTTGAACCTTTTAAATATTATAATATAAAACTTATTAAATTTGCATATAATACAGATGCGAACTTATATACGTAACAAACAAATTTAACACGTGACTTACTCGCACGTGGCCACCACAGTGACGTAACAATACATTCAAGAACTAAGTTGACGATTATTTGTTCATACAATTTTACTTACAAGTCATGAGTATTTTAATTAATTCCATCAATCCAAATGTTTGTGTCGTTTTAAGAAGGTCTGGTATGACCTTGATGTACAATAAAACTATAAATATAAGAAATGTTTATTGAGTTTAATAAAAAAATATATTAGAGATTAAAAACATAAAAAATGATAAAAACTTTGAAAATAAGGTTTAAATAAGTGCAAAAGATCATAATTCAGACTAGTTTTAAACTTATTTTAATTAAATTTGGAATGACCTAGGTGTAAAATCAAATTCATTCAAAAAGTTATTAGTTTTCATTGAGATATATTTATAATAAATTAAAGTGAACATTGAAGCTTTGTGATTTATCTTAAAATAATTTTTCAGAAACTAAATAAAATAAGATTTTACACTATTACTTATTATTAAAGTAACAAACTTTTTAAACTTTTTTTAACGATCAAGAACCACCTTTTTATGCATTCAAAACCAGAATGAAAATATGAAAAGCTTTTACAGCTCTGATAAAAACGATTAGCGATTAATGATCTTAAAATAAGTAAGGGAACAAAACATTTGATATAAAACTTAAGTAATTGTAGAAATTCATATGTTCTTTATTTTACTTATACTTGTGATAAACTTACAAACATGCTTTGTATAAAAAATGGTTTAACACTTTTTAAATGTTAACTATTTATTTAACTCTTAAATTAGTATAAGAAATGTTTAAACTTCATGTATACAAACCAAGTTTCAAAGAGTTTTGTTTTAGTGAAATCGTTGATAATTAAAAACGAAAGTAATAACTTTTATTGCTTTTTGAATATACCTTTACTTTATTCAATAACTAAAACAAATATAATTTTATCAAGATTTTTTTTGATGGTCAGTAAACTAACTTAAAAAATCTGATAAAGTCTAAAAAACATTTTGATTAAGCTATTTATAAATATTTTATAAAATATATGAGTAATAAAAAATAACTTAATGCGTATTTAATTTATATTTTACACCAAAAAATGTTCGGATTTTATATCAAAAAGTTATATTTTTCAAAAGTTGTGTTCAATTAAACACTTTCTTTTTTCTTCTTACAGCAAAGCTCATATTTTTGAAAAGATAGTAAAAAAAGTACAACGTATAGGCATTCATATGAAAAAACTAAGTATAACTAGTTGGCGCTAAAAAAGTTTTTGCTTTTAGTAAAATTTAAATCACTCTAGAACTATTGTGAACTCACACAGAGTTCTATTCATAATATATTGAATAAACATTAATTACGTGATGGAGTACTTTTTTTCCAATTTTTAAAATTAGCTTTTTCAAGCAGTTAACTAACTTTTTTAGCATTAAATTATCATTAATGCAACTTTTCAACATTTCGGTTCAGGCTATATAATGAAATTAAAAATTTTATCTTCAAATTTATAATTTATTATTTAGTATTAAAGTTATGTAGCTTTAACACTTACATTTTTAAGTTAAGTACAAGTAGTTAGAAATGGAAAATATTTAGTAAAGTTAGTATCTAAAAAAATTTAATCATGTCTCTGTAACCGTAGTTGATACTTTTTTTGAAACAAATACTTATTACTTTGCTACTTTATAATTTATAGTATCGTGTAACTACCTAAACTTAAATAAGCTATCTGATTATGTGAGCTTTTTTTAGCTTAAACTATGTAAAAAACATTAATAAGTATTTGGAAACTATAAGGTTGTCTTGAATAAAATTTATATTTTATGGTAAATAAAACTTTTTTTGATTAACAAGTTTAAAAATGCTACTAGTCTATGATCAGTTAGTAAAAAGTATAAACCATATTTCAATGGTTCAAATAGCTTATTGGAAAATAGCATCTTCATTGACATCTTTCATAATAACTTGATTTTATGTTAACTAACAAAAGTTTTAAAATCACGATAAAACATTAATACGTCACTAGAATTGTAAAAATGTAATACATTTTGTACATTAGAAAGTTTTTTATCAACATCTTATCAATCCTTATCAAATATTTACAAAGTATTGATGCGCTTTTTTGATTTTTAGTTACCTTAGTTTATATTTTGTTTATCAACCATATTCTAATTGTTTTAGAAGTTAGGATAAAAAGCTTTAAACTTTGTCAAACTATCCAAATATTCTGTAACCTGAATAAAATCTTAATATATATAATTATATATTATTTCCATTTTTTTAAGAAACTTTTGTACAGTTTTTAGTTGAAGTTTAAAACCGTAATATTTAACAAAAGAATAATTAAAATTCATTAACTAGTTACATTTCATATCGAAGAAAACCCAAGTTAAACCGTAGTTAGATCTATTTTATTTTTTATTTTTAAATTTATTATGTAAACATATATTTTTAATAAGTACTGTCATACTATTTTAGATTTTAATTTATGTTTTTATGAAACATAACAGCAACTGAAATCAAATGAATTATTTTTTACCGTTTTCATTAGACTTCTGTTAAAAGTTATGTTTTCTTATGTTTTTAAACAGTCTGTTCTGTTCAAATAACATTTTTAAATTCGTACTACATTCTTTAATGAATTTGAGATTATCTTAGCATCTTTTGACTTCAAAATTAACTTAAAATAAGATTAATAAACTTAGCATTTAAACATATACGAAAGTAAAAATAATATACTAACTACTAATTGAAAGTTGACAAAATAAAAACATGTAACTAATTTAGTTTTTTCTGTATATTTGTAATAGTTTGCTACTACATTAACTAGTTTAAGGATTTAAAAGTTTTAAAATAAGCCTATATGTGTTTTTAGTTCTTAACTTCTACTAAGTTGTTACAACTTTAAGTATTAGTAATAGACTCAAAATAGATGATATGTTTCTACAAAAAACAGTAGCGAAATAAGTTATTGAAACCATTAATGTTATAATGATAGAATTTAAAGTAGTTTCATGAAACTTTAAATGACTTTTATTTTGATTACTTGTATGTTATAGTTTTTGTTTTCCTAATTTAAAAGTAATGTCGTTTCAAAAAAAAACTTTTTGTATTGAAGTTTTTAAATTAAGTGAAAAAGATAAAATAATTATATCACATTTTAGCAAACTAAACAAAAACAAGAAGGAAGATTGCAATAGATGGATAGAAGGATGGATTTTAATGTTATCACAAAGTTTAACTTATTAAATTCTTTAATTTATGTTTAGTGTAGTCTATAGAATAGTGTAACGGAATATTTGCTCATAAACCCAAAAAAAAACTTGAAATTTATAAGTTTATTTCTTAAGTTTAATGTCAATTGTATACGTTAATACACTTGATTTAAAATAAAGATAAACTAGTTAATGACCATATTCTAATGGCTTTAAAAATTTTTCCAGAATCTACGCCGTAATCGTTTCTTCGTTTAACGACATTTGCATCCTGTTTTTATTGATATTGAGTTTAAAACTTACGATAAAAACCATGTTACGTCACTACGAATGTCAGAGTAGAGTTTTTTACAATTTAAAACGTTTTATAGCTTTAGGTAACTTAAATACGTTTTAAATTATTTTAAAACTCATTCTAAAAATATTTAGTATAATTATCAACTAAAAACTTAACAAAGTTTAACGTAGTATTTAATTTAACTACTTAATATAATTTAATTTTAAGTATAGTATTTGTAATAGATAATTTAAAACTCAAAAAACTGATTGAGTTTTTCTTTTAATCCAAAAAGTGTTTTTTTTAACATTAAGACCAGCTATGCAGCGCTTGTATGAACTCAATATAGTAGTTTAACTTGCTTTGTAGTTAATATTTAAAAATTATTATATAAGCTTACTTAAATTCATTAAAACATTATATTTACTTAGTATATCTTAAGTAAAACTATTATCTTTAGATACTAAAAAGTTTATAAGTTATATTTATTACATACAAAATCCAAGCAAAATAAAGTTTTACAAATCGGTTTTAGCTACAGAATTTCTGTTTTGACCTTTGTAAGTGTTCTTTTTAGAAATACTTTGCAATGTAAAAGACGTTTTTAATAAAACAAATTTTAATAAAACACAAAAAAAAATCTTGAAATTATACAAAACATTATTTATGAGAAAGAGTTTTCTGTATTACTTACGATGAAGTGTTTTTGTTTTTACACTTTTAAAGTTTTATCTTCATGATTAAAAAAGTCTAATATAAATTGTTTTTTGTAAAAACAGTTTGAAAAAAACTTTGTTGTACAAAGTTATAAACAAATGTTTACAAATGAATATGACGTTTTTTGTTTATAAGCAAAACTTAACATGTCGATGACAAAACTTTTGTAGTAATAAATAGACTATTTGCTACTTGATGCTTTCACTAAATTCAACATAGATTTAAGCACGATAATATTTTAAACAGAATTTTTTCTTACCAGACTGGATTCATAACAAATGTATTACCAACATTCAAAAATTTATAAGTTTGTACTAAAGCTCAAATAATGCACCTTTGAAAAGTGTTCTCTAAGATCGTTGCGGGAAGCATATATTTGCGATTAAATATTTTTAAGTAAACCTAAAGGTCTTATTTTTTAAGTCTACTTCACATAAACAGGATCTTGGTTATTTACCAATGTTTTTATATTGATCATGTTAAATATGTGATTCATAAAAGTTTCATAAATTTAAAACATATGTTTGACAAAGAACGTGATTTAATCAAACAAAAATTGTTGTTTAAATACTTAAAACTAATTTTGTTTCTATGTATTTGAAAGTATTGTAAATTATCATACTAAACTCACTAACTTTTTTATAGCAACAAACAACTATATTTTTAGACAGCAGATTTTAACTAAACCATTTTTTTAAGAAAAGTCGAAAAACCTTGTGCTTTTAATAGTACATGTTCGGATTAAATTACTTTCAAATGAAATCACAAACAAAAGTTTTTATTCTGGAGATTTTATGCATGAGTGAGTCTCTATAATGTTGTTTTCACTAGTTTGTGTTGACATGATATCTATATATATATATAAATGTCCCTTTAGACTTAATCTAAAAATAGTTAATTTTAATAAATATAAATTATTAGTAAGTAAATTTAAAAAAGAGAAGTTTTAAAGTAATTAATTCAATAATACACTTATAAATTTCAATATACATAACTACCATAGTTTATTACTTTTATGTTATTTATAAAAACATTTTATTAAGTTTAATTATTATGTTTTAAGTAGGTTTTTATTATTTGTAGATTATTATGGAAACAACGTAACACTTTTGTTTAATTAACCAATTTCACAAAATATAAAGGTGCATATGAAACAATAGTTTTGTTTGCTGAAATCCCTTTAATATTAACTTTGATGTGTTGTGAATAATGTCATAAGTAGCTTCTTTAGTAACAATTATTTACAGATCCGTCTAAATTAGTGCTTCTAGACTTTATAATACTTGAAAGTTTGCTTTTTTTACAACCTTCGAAATTCTTTTGAAATATTAAATATTTTAATGTTCGCTAATTTCATATATGAAACACTTGTACTTATTTTAGTAATCAGTTTTAAATTACGCTTATATTTAACTTAAGTGTTTAGATTCAAGATTCTAGTACCAATTTATGCATGACTTTTACCCTTAAATATCCCGTTCAAGCTGACTTAAAAGATTAATCTGGACTGATAAAAGCCAACAATCTTGTTAAAGTAGTTCAAAACTTGAGAAAGTTAAAGCTTATGATCAGCTGTTAAAACTTTTTAATCTTTTATTTTGTATTTTTAGTTTTTTAATTACACTTATAGGCTAAATATACAACTTATTATCCCATTTTTTTCTTATATTCTTATTTTTATTTAGTTTTAGTACTATTACTATTTGAAAGTTATCAGCAACTTGGAATATCGAAACTTAAAAATCTAATTGAAAAAATTTCTTTGAAAGTTTTACATTCATGCTCGCCGTAACATATCAATTACTACTAAAAGTATAGAATTTTAAGGCTTGTGTTAAAAACAAACACAAAAAATTAGTTGTACAATTTTATTTTCGCTAAATAAAACAAGTATAACGAGAGAAAACAAGCGTTTTATAAACTACTGCAAAACAACAAAATTTAAAAAAAGGTAGTTAACTAAACTAAGAATTCAACTTTTTAATTTCTTTAAAAATGTCTAAAAGAACTATAAAAAATAACAAGACTCATCAAAAAAGCTTTATTAAACATATCATTCCAACAATTTTCTTGTTAATTATTTTTTGTTTCGTTTTTTTATTAATTTACTTTCATTCTTAAAAAACCTTAAACATCAAAAATTTTGTAAGCGATTTAAAAAGTTATAGTGAATAAAAGAAACTAAAGTTCATATCAAAAACTAAACAAAACATTTTATTTTGATTAAAGCAATTTTTTTTTAATTTCCTTATCATCTTTGGCTTTTTCGTTTTCCAAGTTCTCGTTGTTTTCACTTTCTTTATATTTTGGTGATTCCATTTGAATACTTATTTCTTTTTCTTGTTCTTTTTCTTTCATTTGCAAAACTTTTGGAGCACTTATGACTAAATCATTATTTTCATTTAAAATTGATTTTGTTTTATCAACATCAATATTTTTAGGCAAACTTATTTCTTTTGAAAACTTATTCAAAGTATAAGAACGAAGTCCATCTTTTTCTATTTTGTTTTCGTTTTTTGCTGTAATTTTAATTTTTCTTTTGTCTGAAGACAATTCCAAGTTAATATCTTTTGGCTCAAAATCTTCAAGTTTTATTTTTGTAACAAAATTCTTTTCATTGTCTTCAAGTTTATTGTTGTTTTGTAGCTTTAGATTCAAATCATCTAAACAAAAATTAAAGAAATATAGAAAAATAGAAAATTCATCAAAATTCATTTTCATTGGTTTTCTTCTCAAATAACAAGGTTTCATTGAATAAGGATGGAAAAATGTCAAACTCATTTTGAGTACTTGATTTTAGTGTATCTTCGATAAACTGTACTTGTTGATTGTAGCAAACTAACTTAATTCTGATGGCTAACGTTAAAAAGTGTCGCTTATATACAAAAGTAAGTATTATTCGAGAAACTACTAGATATACCTACAAATATCGCGAGTAATGTGGAAATTTACGCTTTAAACGTGAGAAATAAAAAAGAATAAAATCGAGTTTATTTATTTGCATATCTCATCACGCGTATAAAAACGTGAAAACATTTTCCCCTAATTACAATGTAGAAGTTTGTACATAAATCGCGACAATTGTAGATTGTTCTAGTAATTTCTTGATAAAAAATATTAGTTGTATATAAACGGAGCATTTAAATTGTAGCTATCATGACTAATTTAGTTTACTACAACTAAGAAGTACAGTTTATCGATCTTATAACAAAAATATATATTCACAATGAGTATGAAATTTTTCCATCCTTATTCAATGAAACCTCGCTGTTTCAGAAGAAAACCAATAAGAATAGACTTTGACGAATTTTCTACTTTTCCATATTTCTTTAATTCTTTTTTTGATGATTTGAATCTAAAGTTACAAAACAAAAACCAACTTGAAGACAATGAAAATAATTTTGTTACAAAAATAAAATTTGAAGGTTTTGAGCCGAAAGATATTAACTTGGAACTGTCTTGCGACAAAAAAAATAAAAGTTACTGCAAAAAACGAAAACAAAATAGAAAAAGATGGACTCCGTTCTTATAGTTTGAATGAGTTTTCAAAAGAGATAAGTTTGCCTGAAAATATTGATGTCGATAAATTAAAATCTGTTGTAAATGAAAATAATGAGTTAGTCATAAGTGCTTCAAAAATTTTACAATTGAAAGAAAAAGAACAAAAAAATGAAATAAGAATTCAAATTGAACCACCAAAATATGAATAAAGTGAAAATAATGGAAACTTGGAAATTAAAAATTAAATCGAAGCATAAAACACTTAAAATGATTTTAATAATTTAATAAGCTTTTTGACTAGCCAGAATTTATAAAATTTTGATGTTTTTTATTAACTTATTAGAATTAGGTTGTAATCTCATATGTTTGTTATTGTTATTTACCTTTTACAAAAGTGTTTTATTTTGAAATAACAACAAAAACTTATTGTAAATTCTGAGCTTAATTTTTAGCAACAAAAAAGATGTAAAAATGTCTGGTAATGTTACTGTTTTTGATAAAGTTAATAAAAAAATCAATATAAATTGCTAAATTCGCTTATTCTGACTTTATTTTTTGTTATATTTAGAAAAGTTAAGTATATATGTACAAAATCTTTAAGATTAAGTCGCTGTGTTCCTATCAAATTACGTTTTTATCAAATACTTAGTGTAATATTACTTAAATATTATACAACACTATTGTTAAAATACAATTTGAAAACGTAACATGTGGGATACGTTTGACATTTGACAAGATTTACTCACACATGGCGACCATAGTGACGTAACAATACATTTAAAATCAAGATGACAAATACTTGTTTAAACAAGTTTACTACAACTTAGACATATATTTTATTAATTCCATCATAAAAACTTGTTTGTATCATTTTAATAAGGTCTGGAATGACCTTGGTTATCTAAAAATATTGAAAATGTTCCTGAAGTTGTTAAAAATAAGTAAATAATTTCCTGAAAACATAAATTAAGATATTCGAGGTCTAAAAAATCTTAATGTCGTTTCACCCAACGAGATCTTCAGGCTTCCAAAGAAAATAAGACGATAAAAAACTTATCAAATAAATAGTGGAAAAAAATTAATATAATCAAGTTTAAAAACTTTTACAAAAATCAATACGTTATTTTAAAATTATTGTTAAGGTGAACAAAAATTTGAAAACAAATAAAAATTAAACTGATGAATAGCACTTTGTATATTTATAAGTATTGTTATGTTTTACACTTTTTTTACACTATTTTTATATGGCTTATAACAACACAAATCAAAAATGGAATTTATCAAATAAAAGTACAGTAAAAAATAACAAGCAAAAACTAAAAGTAAAAGCTATAAGTACGTTAAGTTTTAAAATAGAACTTTTTAAAGTGCAGACACGTTTGAAAAAGTTTTCTTTTAAAGAGAATTCAAGTTTATTTATTATTCAAATAAAAAAAAATATTATGACTAAATTGTAAGAAATTAGAGTTTTACTAATCAACTCTAAGTAAGACGATATGCTTTCATAAAGGTCATCAACTAACAGAATTATTGAAGTCGTAACTTGCTATAATAATAAAATTTAATGTAATTTAATTGACTTTTACTTTGAACATTTGTATTTGACAATTTTTGTGTAATTGAAAAGATTTTTTTTTATAATAACAATGTAAAAAGTATTATATTTTTAAATCTGTTTTTCATAAACAAAAAAATAGAGTAGGAAGTTTGGATTATCTTTGATGTATTTCTAACATCGTCACAATATTTTAGTCACTAAGTAGTTTAGTTCAGTGCTTCTGAACCTTTTCTAGTGGTGGAACCCTTTTCCAAAGTTCAACTTTTTCGCGGAACCCTTAATTTTAATTTTACATAAAATGTTTAATATAATATTTTCTGCAAAAAACAAAATAATTTCAGTGAATAACGATTTTTTAGCAAAACTAAATCGTTGTTAGAAATCATACCAATTGTAATAGTATTAAGTCGAGTCAAACTCAAAGTGCGCCAGAGGCAATAGGTATTTTATGATTCTATAATAAATAAACGAAAACAAACATGATTAATCGCTACGTCATAAAAATCTTTCCTTGCATAATAAAAACCAAAATGAAAGCTACAAACAATAACAAAATGAAAATGAACCTAATTGAATTCTCAGATTACTGTAATAAACGGGTAAGATGCCTAACGAGAAATAAATAAAAAACATTTAGTGCAAAATCTAAACTTGTTTTTTAGCAACAAGCATGTCAATGTGCGGCTGGATTTTGGATAGACTGAGACGGAGACAGGCAGATAAGGTTGGAGTCAGCAACAGTTCTTTTGCTTCGTTTTAATGTTTGTTACATGCGAAAAGCCGGACTCGCAAAGATAAGTGGAGGTGAATGGTAAAAGAAATTTTACTGCACGCTTTACTAAGACGGGTTACTCTGAAATTGCAAATACTTAAACATATTAAAGCTCCTTCCTTTTGAAACCCAATTTTAAATTGCTATCTTCAGATAGTTGCAGCATTTCGTTTTCTGTATCTGTAGGAAGATTCACTTCTTCTGAAGCAATATCACACATAAAAGGATTAAAAATCCATAAATTTCCGATGCGAACATCTTCAGGAAAAAAATGTTGAAACTTTATAGACAAAAGATCAAGGTGGTTGTATATTTTGTCAGAGAAGTTGAATTCTACGCATTTTTCATGGGCCTCATCAAACCGGTGAAACATCGCAAAACTACCATTGCTAACCTTTTTCTCCCAAAAGTTAATTATACTTTTAAACGCCTCAATCTTGTCTATCATGACAAAAATGGAATTTTGCTTCCCTTGCATGCTTAAGTTCAAAGCGCTCAATTCCTCGAAAATATCAGTGAGATAAGCTAGCCTGAAAAAAAAAACATCATCTTCAAAGAACTTTACTAATCCTGAGCCTTCATTTTTAAGAAAGGTGAACACCTGCTTCCTTAATTCACCGAGACGAACCAGTGTCCGCCCCTTCGACAGCCAGCGAACTTCGTTGTGATAAAGAAGTCGCAGATGATCAATTAATGCTATAATTATATAATCCATTTCTTTTGAAGTTATATGATTTATGTTTTTTTTTTCTTTCAAATTTCTTTTTAAAACTTTGAAAGGCTTCGCGGAACCCCTGAGAGGCGTCGCGGAACCCTATTTTAGAAGCACTGGTATAGTTTATAATTAGTATATTTTATAGGATCATGTAACGAACTACTTGTTTAGAAGTCCACACAAAACTTTTTTTTATTAGTATATATATTCCAAAAGTTAAAATTCAATTTTATAAGTAAGTACACAACACTTAAATCAGAATTGAATAACGGGCAACCATATTCTAATGGTTATTAAAAGTGCTTTCTCAACACAAATCTTGGTCCCTATAATTAGTGATAATTACTGCTAATTTAAAGAAAAATTGCTTTTAAAAATCACGGTAAAAGCTATGTTACGTCACTACGAAAGTCAAAAAAAACTTTGTATAATTAACAACGTTTCATAATTTCAGGTAACTCAAATACGTTTTAAGTTATCTAATAACTCATTTTAAAAATATGTAGTATGATTATCAAATAAAAACTTAATAAAATTTAACGTGATATTTAAAAATAACTGCTTAATTTAATCATATTTTTGAATTAAATTTTTGTAATAAACAATTTAAAACTTTTTAAAATCGATTGAGTCTGTCTTAATATTTTAAAACACTTTTCTATTATAATCAAAAAATTAACAAAATAAACTTTAAATGAAACAGAAAATAAATACTGGAATCTATACAAATATCATTAACGATAAGGATTTTTTGTATCACTTACGATAAAGTTTTTTTTGTTTTTAATTTTTAAAAGTTTTATTATTATGATTAAAAATGTATAATATAATGTAATATTTTGTAAAAACAGTTTATAAAAAACTTTGTTTTACAACGTTTAAAGAAAATGTTTACAAATAGTTTTAACCTTATTTTAGTTGAATAGCAAATAATGCACTAAAATGCAATTTAAAAAGCGTTCTCTAAGTAAGGTGCGGGAAAATATATTTGCATTTAAAATTTTCAAGTAAACCTGAAGATTTTTTTATTTAGTTTACATAAACAAGAAGCTTTTGATTATTTAGTAATGTTTTAATAATGGTGATGTTAAATATGTAATGCACAAAAGTTTGAAAAATTAAAAACAAATTTTTGACAGAGAACATTTTGCAAACTACCGAAATGTTTTCTTTAAAAATTAAAACCTATATTGATTTTACATATTTTATAATTATTTATTAAACGGAAAAAATCGCTCAAAAAGTTTGGTTCAAGAACCTGGTGTATAAAAACTTTTCGGTTATCGAGTCATACATAATGAATACAGTCTCGTCCATTACAGGACTAATAGAGGACATTTGAAAATATTATAGTTATTATACTAATTCACTGACTATTTTATAACAACAAACAAGAATATTTATACAGACCGCCAAATACAGAAAAACTGAAAAAAAAATTCAATAATACTTGTGTTAAATTACCCTCAATTGAAGTCCCAAATACAAGTTTCTATTCTGGGGATTTTATGCACGAGTGAACATCTATAATACGCTTTTGTTGCTAAATTGTGTTGACACTGCATACAAATATAAAGATGTGCTTTTAGACTGAGTCTACTTATATTGCAACTAAAAACTAGTATTTTAAATGAATGAAAAATAATTAGTAATTGAACTTAAAGCAGATTTTAAAAACATGGCTTAGTAGTGTATAATAGTGCTTATGAATTTGAGCATACATAAATATCTTTTTTTATTACTTTTTTTTGCACTTATATAGACACTTTTTTAAGTATGTTGTTAAACTTTCTTTGCATCTAAGTTTAAACGATTATAAAATTATAGATATGTTTAAGTTAAACAATATTATCTCATGTATGTATTTATTTTTAGTATATTATTTTAATACAACACAATACTTGTAAAGGTGCATTTGGAACATTACTTTCTTTTTTTTTGCTTAAATACCTTTACCATTTAATATGATGTATTGTGAAATTTTCATGAGTCATTTTATTAGTATAAAATTCATTACAAATCCGTCCAAGCTGTATAGTGCTTAAAACATTGCATTTTGATTACAATCTTCAGAATTCCTTAGATAAATTAAATAGCTTAAACTTTGCACTTCTAAAATCGAAAATATTTGCTTTTATTATAAAAATCAGTTTTAAATTACACTTGTTTCCAACACTTATTTCCAACAATTTAAGATTTTTAAACCAACTTATGCATAACTCATAATATTAAATATCATTTTCTAAGCTAATATACAAAACTAACTGATTTAATAAAAGCCCACTATCTTTTTATAAAGCAGTTGTTAAGAACTTATGAGATTAAATTTTATGTACAGTTGTTAGAGTTTTTAAATAGTTTATTCTATTTTATTACAGATCTTTGGATATATTTATATGCTAAGTCTACAACCATACTATATATTTTTTTCATATTTCCTAATTTTTGTGTAGTATTATATTACTACCCCAAAATTACCAACAACTTGGAATATCAAACCTTAAAAATCTAATTTAAAAAAAATCTTTGCAAATTTATGCTTGCCGTAACGTATTAATTACTATTAGAAGATTAAAATGTTAAGTGTTTTATTAAAACTAATAAAAAAAATTAGTTGTACAACTTATTGTCGCTAAATAAAACAGGTATAACGAAATTTCAAAAAAAGTATTTTTTAAACTACTACAAAAAAAAACAAAATTATAAACAAGATAGTTAACTGAATTCGTATTTCTTTTTTATTTCCTTAAGAACATTGATAAGGATTTTTTTTATAACAAAACTCATCAAAAAAGTTTTAAATAATATGCTTTTTCAATAATTTTGTTCAGAATTATTTTGTGTTTCGTGTTTTTTTCTAAACTTTTATTCTTAAAAAACGTTTCAAAGCAAAAAGTTTGCAACCATGTTAAAATATTATTACAACAAAACAAAAACGTTTTAGAAAAAATCGAATTAAATTTGAATTTTCACATTTTTTGTTTATGACTATTTTATTTTAAGCGTCTTTGGTTTTTTCGTATTCCAAGTTTCCATTGTTTACATTTTCTTCATTTTTTTCATATTTTGGGGGTTCCATTTGAATTCTTATTTGATTTTCTTGTTTGTTTTCATTTAATTGCACAATTTTTGGAGCACTAATAACTAACTCATTGTTTTCATTTAAAACTGATTTTATTTTATCGACATCAATATTTTGAGGCAAATTAATTTTTTTTGCGAATTCTTTCAACGTATAATAACGAAATCCATCTTTTTCTATTTTATTTTCGTTTTTTGCAGTAATTTTTATTTTTCTTTTGTTTGAAGACAACTCCAAATTTATATCTTTTGGCTCAAAATCTTCAAGCTTTATTTTTGTAACAAAGTTATTTTCGTTATCTTCAAGATCTTCAAGTTTATTGTTGTTTTGTAACTTTAGATTTAAGACATCTAAACAAAAATTAAAGAAATATGGAAAAATAGAAATTTTATCAAAATCCATTTTCATTGGTTTTCTTCTAAAATAACAAGGCTTCATTAAATAAGGATGGAAAAATCTTAAACTCATCTTGAATTATTTATTTTTAGTATAACTTCGATAAACAATACTTCTTAGCTGTAATAAGCTAAATTAGTTGTGATAGCTACAAATAAAACGTTCAGTTTATATACGAATTGTTTAAATAATCGAGAAATAACTAGAAAAATCTACAATTGTCGCGATTAATGTATAAACTTCTGCATTGTGTTTAGAAGAAAATAGTTTCTCGTTTTTATACTCGTAGTGTGATATGCAAATAAATAAACTCGATTTTGTTTTCTTTTATTTCTCTCGTTTAAAGCGTAAATTTCCACTACACTCGCGATATTTGTAGGTATTTCTAGAAATTTCACGACTAATACTTACTTTAATATATAAGCAAGTAGTTTAATGTAAAGCTATCAGAAGTAATTTAGTTTGCTACAACTAAGAAGTATCGTTTATAGAAGTATTACGAATAAAGCTATATAAATTTAAAATGAGTTTGACATTTTTTCATCCATATTCAATGAAACCTCGCTCTTTGAGAAGAAAACTAATTAAAATGGACTTTGACGAATTTTCTATTTTTCCATTTTTCTTCAGTTCTTGTTTAGATGATTTGAATTTAAAGTTACAGAACAAAAATCAAAATGATGATTATGAAAAGAACTTTGTTACAAAAATGAAACTTGAAGGTTTTGAGCCAAAAGATATTAATTTGGAGTTGTCTTCAGACAAAAGAAAAATTAAAATAACTGCGAAATACGAAAACAGAACAGAAAAAGACGGACTTCGTTCCTATACGTTGAAAGAATTTACAAAAGAAATAAGTTTGCCCGACAATATTGATGTTGATAAACTAAAATCAGTTTTAAAAGAAAACACTGAGTTAGTTATAAGTGATCCAAAGCTTTTGCAATCAAAAGAAATAGAACTCGAAAATGAAATAAAAATTCAAATGGAACCACCAAAATATGAAGACAGCGAAAATAGTGAAAACTTGGAAAACAAAACTGAAAAAGAAACATTAAACAATTAGTATAAAACTTCTTTAATTCAATTAGCTTTTTGAATAGTTAAAGTTGATATTTTTTATGTTTTTTTTTCAACTTTTTAGAACTAGGTTTTGCTCTACTTATCTTTAATATACCTAACTACTTTTTGAAAATGACTTCTTTTTAATAAACTTGTTGTAATGAATTTTTATTAATAAAAAAAATATAAAAATAACTTTTTGTGTTTCTTTATACTTTTTTTTTTTTTTGTTTATATAAAGTAACTTCTTAAGTAATAAACGATAAACTATGTGATAAAAAATTATAACCCCTAGTAAACTGTTTTAAGTAAAGGAAATTCAAAAAAAATACTACAATTTTTTTCAATTGCATCATCTTGTTTTAACTTAACTTTTCGTTATATTAAGAAAACTTTATATATATATATATATATATATGTACGTATGAAAACATTAAATAAAAATTGCTGTGTTTCTTTAAAAATTAACTTAGATTGAATGGTTTAGGTACTTTTGTCATTTAAACATTATACAATTCAACTTTTTGAATTTACATACAATACAGATGCGAACTTATATACGTAACATACAAATTTAACACGTGGCATACTTGCACGTGGCTACCACAGTGACGCAACAATACATTCAAGAACTAATTTGACGGTTATCTGTTCATACAAAATTACTTACAAGTCTTGAGTATTAAAATTAACTCCATCACTCCAAATGTTTGTGTCGTTTTAATAAGGTCTCGAACAACCTTGAAATAGAACTTAAAATAAAACTATTTCTATAAAAAATTTCGAGGTTCAGTTAAAAAAGTTAAGTTAACCTCTTCGGTCAAATTGATTGTTTTATAAGAAGAATTGAAAGACCTTTATTAGCCTTAATACATAACAACATTAATGCTACTGTTTATGTTTTTTAGTAAAGAATTAGAAAATTAACTTAACACTATAACTATTTAAAGTAAGGCTTAAATAGTTACAAAAAAACATAAAACAAACTAGGTTTTTTTTATATAAACTTACAAGTAGATTTATTAAAAATAGTTTTTTGTTACTTCTTTAATAGTTTTATTTTTATACTAAACTAATTATTGAGATTCTCCTTAAAACAAACTTAATGTATATAAACTATTTTGTTAAACTTTTTCCCGGGTAAGTTGCATTGTATTTGAGTAAAAAATAAGTAATTTAATTATTTCAAAACTTAGCTATACTTGATAACTACACAAAACATTTATTTTACTCAGTCATATTAATGGTCTACAAACAAAATTCACCTCAAGTTTAAAGTTAACTAATGTAAATTAACTAAAAATGTTTATAAAAACTAGTTATAAATACTAAAAAACCTTTTACGGAATCTTCGTAACTTTTTCAAATTACTTTATTAACATAAAAAAATGTTTAAATTTTTTTGCGGACTTATTTTGATTTATACATCCAAAAAATACCTAAAATATGATAATGTTAGGCGATTGCGTAAAGTTTTGCAATACTTACCTTAAACATAGCTAATAGATGTTCAAAGAACAATCAAAATAATCACAAAACAAAAAGGTACAAATAAAAAACGTATTGTTAAATATAGCTCTGTGTGGCTAAAAAGGTTATAAAAGTTCTAAATTATAATTTCAAATCGATATTTTCGCTATCATTAAAATTAAAATTGCCCTTAAAAATGTTTGAATTTTCACTGAATTTGTAAAACGTTTTTAATAGTTCAATATTAATAATATATGGAAGCGTTTTATAAATTTTTATCTAAAAAGTTATTATGAATTTTGAAAATAATTTGTATTAAATTTTACTTCATAGTATTTTTGAATATTACACTTTAATTTAAATCGCAAAGCAAGAGTTTTAATAGTTTTACTTATTTATTTAATAATTATAAATTTCTTCACTCTCAATTTATTAAGTACAAATACTTTAAAATAGATCAATACATCAAAATAACTACTTAGATAAAATGTTTATATAGTTTTTATGTTAATCTAGTTGAAACTTCTTTTAAAATTTTATTTTATAAACTACAGAATTTATTGCACCGTAACACTAATTAAACTAAAATTATTTATATGATACCTATGTATTTTGTGAATGCTGAAAGGTAAAATAAAAATAAATATTTCAGTATAATATGAGAGTGATTTAAATAAAATTGACTGTTTTTAATAAAAAAGATTTTTTTTTTATTAATTTCATTTATTTAAAAATATGTTTTTTAAATCTTGTGAGATAAGTTTATAATGCATTAAAAACCATATTCCAATGGTTAAAATAATGAGTAAAAATTTTGATGATATTAAGTTTGTACAGAAGAACTTGCTGTAAACGGAAATTAATGACAAGTTCAGAAATAACGATTTATTTTAAATTACGTGTGTTTAGAGCAGGGGTCGGCAGGCAGTTGGTGGTCGCGGGCCAAATTTCAAGTTTACAAAGTCTTCGCGGGCCGCAGTTTTAGTTTTAGTGACATTTGAATAATTTTTGGTTCTAGTTTTAGTCACACTAGAGAAAAGTTTTACTTTTATTCACCTTATCATTTTAAATAAATTTTAGCTTTACATAGAATGACTATTTAAATTAACTTAAAAAAAATTAGAATAAAATTTACATTGACTAATATACTTAAGTGTTAATAATTTTTGTACTTTCATAAGCACTTACTAAGTTAAATTTAATACTTTTGTAATTTTACATACAATTTAACTCTCTATAAAAACCAAACTTGAATGACAATTTATTAGTTACTTTTATATATTTGTTATATTATCAACCCCTTTTTTCATATTTCTAAGAATATCAACTTCAAAAAAAAGTTTTTGCGTGTTAGATAGTTTACATTCATTAAAAAATTTAGTAATTAGTTAATTTAATAAAATTAATACCTGTTTGTATTATAGAAAGCTAGAACAAATTCTTTAACATAATTAATTCTCGAATACTTGAATAAAATATCTTATTAGTAACTAGTCTTTTACATGGTTGTCACTTAAAAAGCAAAAATGTCTGAGTTGTATCAAACAAGCCTAAGTTCATTAAAAGTTTAAAAAGCTAGTAAGTCGTTGTAAATCAAGCTTAAGTACCTAGTAAAAATATCATCATCATTAAAAGTGTAAAAAGTACACAAAGTGTAAAAAAACAAGAAAAAACTACAATTAGTAAACTACACTACAGTCATTAAAACTATTCTTGGAATTCTAAGATTTATTTAAAGTGTTTGAAATAAAAGTTTCACACACAGCTGAGTTTTCAAGCTTTTAAAATATGTAGCAACCCAGTTAAAACAAAGTTCACAACAAAAAGAAATAACGAAACATATTAACAGCAAAAAAACTACATGCCAAAAAATATAATTCAGCTGGAATGGACAATTAACACTTTCTTAAACATTTTTAACAAGGTATAAAACTTAATTGAGTCATTAGCAAAGAGAAAAAACTCTTTTTTATTAAACATTACAGCAATTCTTTATCTGCAATAACAATTTGAAAATATTAGTTGTAAAATAAAAGACGAGCAACAAAAAAAAAATGTTAGTTAGCAGTTATTGCGAGAAACGATAAAAAAGCAAATCACCAAAGTCAGTTCCAACAAAGCACATGATTATCTTCAGTAACTACAGAATTATCAGAAAAAAGTTGTTAAGGCAAGTTATAAAGTAGCAAAATTTATTATTAATAATGAGATACCGTTTATAATTGAAAAGTTTTTTAAAGAATTTTTGTTGGCAGTAATGAAAAACTTTTGTTTATTTCTTCAATGACAACAAAAAGTCCTATTTAGGAAATGCATTAAGGTTATAAAGTCGCATAAATCAAATTATGACTTTAATCAATATGTTAAGATGAGAGCACTGATAGAAAAGCTATTGCTCATCTGAGAATTTTATTAGAGATATTTCTCAACTTCGACACTTTAGTATAATTCTTTGGTTTAGTTCAAACACGAAGCACAACAATCGATGAAATTTTACAAGTAAAGGTGCAATGCACCAAAAGTTTTTAGAAGTACAATTCCTTCTTTTATTTCTAGTATAAAGTTTAATTAAAGTTTAAAAAGTGTCTTATAAAGTATATCAATATTAAAAAACACTGTTAAGCTACTTTAGTATATTATTTAAAAAAGAAATGTTTATTTGCTAAATTTTTTTGTCAAATTGAAATTTCACTACTTTACATGTAAAAATTGTTTGAAACTCCAGGCTTTTTCAAAAATTCTCAAATTCAAGTTTTTTTCCAAAATTTTTAAGCATAAATTTTCAAGTTCAAAGCTTGAATTTGATATATTATAACATATATTATAACTGAAACTAACACTTTGGGTTGAGCAAAACTTACATCATAAGTTTAATTTGCCACTCTTTTAAGCAAAAGAGCCAGCATGAATTAACAAAAACATTTCTGATATTTTTGTATACAAAAAACAATTCTAGCCAAAAACTTATAAGATGACTTAGTTGGCCTGAGATTTGAAGTCTTCAAATAGTGATAGTCTGAGTGTGTGTCAATGTTTATAAACTATCCCTAAGTCTAGTTTATATTAAATAGGTAGCTCCAAAAAACAGCAAATGTGTGTATTGATATGCAAAGCATAAAAGTTAACTTAGTTTGACAAAATCAATGTTTAAAAAATGAAAATGTATACCTAACAAAAACTATATTATTTTATGTCATATATGATGTTTTAATTGTGTCTGTACAAATTTAGATATTACATGTAGAAAAAACAAACTTAGAAAATTATGAATAAACTAAACTTAAACTAACTAAAGTATTTTATAAAAAGTGGTTTAAAATATGAGCATTTTTTTAAGTTGGTGTGCATATAAATTAGTTCAAGTGCAAAGAAAACTTCTAAAAAATTAAAATGTGTCAAAACAAAACTTAAATAAACCTTTATTTCTTATTACTATGTTATTTTAAATTTTTTTACACTAAAACATAATATTTACAAATAAAAAATATATAAAAGAAACTTAGGTATAAAAAATATTGGAAATAATATCTAAGCTATAAAGAAATGACACTTTAGTTAATTACTGTGAATTACTTTTGTACAAAATGGAAAACATTTGCATTTAGTTTATTTGATAACTAGGTAGAATATAACTAACTTAATAAATTCAAGCACTCTTTTTTCAGATAACTACATGCTGTTGTAAAA
The DNA here is from genome assembly GCF_965202585.1 of Thalia democratica. Taxonomy (NCBI): domain Eukaryota; kingdom Metazoa; phylum Chordata; class Thaliacea; order Salpida; family Salpidae; genus Thalia; species Thalia democratica. The sequence continues at coordinate 37,802,925 of NC_139173.1, read as the reverse complement.
TAGAAGTTATTATGAAAGTCAGAAAAATATCCTGTTAGAATGCTAATCTGTCTTTTTCCAGTTTTAAATTAAAGTAGTAACTTCTTCTAATTATTTTTAAATGTTATACAGAGACTTAAAACCAAACTAAACAAATTTAACCGAATTACCAAAAAAAATTTTACTTGAAATATATTTTTGCTCAGCGGGCCACTTTTACATGCTCGCGGGCCACACAATTTTCTTTCGCGGGCCGTATTCCATTCAAAAAAATAACGTGCTCGCGGGCCGCAGATTTACCCTTCGCGGGCCGCAATTGGCCCGCGGGCCGCAGTTTGCCGACCCCTGGTTTAGAGTGAGTTAAAAACATTAATTATTGTATATTGCGTTAAAATATTTGTGCACATTTCAATAAAAGTTACATAGTACTTTTCTAAAATATTATTGAAGTATTTGATTATTTTAGTCCCATTAGCTACTTTAACTTTTTGTGCTCATTTTAAATAAATGCACAAACCTAATAGCAGTTAGAACTTATCTTTCTTAAAATGTTTAGTTACTATTGTAAACATACTGTCTACAAACATAAATCGTCTATATCTTAAGTATAACAACCAGACTCCAGTGGTTGACAAATATTTTTTTATAAACTAAACGACCTGGTATAATACCTTTAATATTTCCTTTAAAGTTAGCTTCTAAAAACAGGCTTAACAAATAATGATAAAAATTTACTACGTCATTAAAATTGCCAGAACGCACTAAATTTAGCAAGATAAGTAAAAACTTTGTAAAGATTTTTAGTGAAATTAAACTGTTTTACTTTCTTGAGTGTGTGAATAAAAATTTACATATAGTATAAGTATAATATTTTAAATGTATTTATATTTGACATAAAAAAACACTTAAAATAAACCCTATTTAGTTTGTTTTTTACTTTATGCTCCTTATGAAGCTCAATATGCTTCGTAAAATTATTTTATGCTAGCTTTTAACTATTTTGCTAAATTGAAGTAAAACTACAGCACGTAAAGTATGTTTTTTTTTTTGAAACTAGTTTTTCAAACATATCCTTTCCAAACAGTATGTTATCAATTAAACGTAATCTTTATTATGTTAGTTTTATGCAGATGACTTTTTAAGGTTACCTATAACCATCACATTAGATACATTTTCTTATGATAATTAGTTAGATGAAACAGTTTAAGCCTTTAAAATCAACTAAAGAAATATTGCAGCAAGATACTAAAAGAACTATGATAATTTAATTAAACTAAAAAACATTCAAAATAAACAAAACGCTGAACAAATATAATACTGAAAAATGCTTGAAATGAAATTCAGTTGTTATTTACTAAATAAAATTGCAGTTACTTTTAAAATACTACTTGCAGAATAAAATATATAAACAGAAAGTAAAAAAAAGAAAGCAAAAAAGTGTCTGAATAATACATCGACAAATTATTTGATGCAAATGTTTTTTATAAATGCACCTATTCTGCAGATCAGAGCATTTCCTATATTTGACAGACATCACGACAAGTGTCCTGAAGAGTTTCTTACGACTGTGGAACAGATAAAATCAAAGCAATATTTGACCATCTTTTTAACTGCATACGCTGTCAAAACTCTTACATCGCTTAAAACTTTTAAGTTTTGAAACCATATAAGAACAGTGAACTCTACAGCCTGGAATCGATAACAATCGAAGAAAAATGTTTAGGTGAAATACTTTAATAACATCAAGTATTAAATAAATATCAATTTACTAATTAGTACAATTTTACTTATTATTTTACTATAATCAAGTTAATATTTTGTTTAATCCTTGTTTGTATACGTTATTACTCCTTAAGCTTACTTTTTAAAATACTACGGCTAACTAGTTTTATACTAATTTTATTAGTTGACAAAGGAATGAAGATTTTTATCTCGAAAATACTTTTATTAAAAAAGGTTAAAAATAAAAATTCAGTAATTGCTACTCATATATGCATTTTCATATCGTTAGCAAAGTTATAAAAAGATCAACACAGCATATTATTTTCATTTTTCAAACATGTTATTTATTAATAGTAAAAACGTATCCAAAAAAAAAAGTAAGCTAAACAAAAAAATATAAATACTGACTTTTTTTCAAATACGAATGCTGTATTTTAAACAAGCAAACAACTTTGACTAACTTGTTTATGCTAATTTTGCTTTCAATTATTTTCAATTGTATTATAAGTAACTCACACTGATTTCTGTATTTTTTTAGAATAGTGAGCAAGTTTTTTAATGACCAGTTTTTAAACATATCACAAAATAAATAGACTTGTGCTTTTAACAATACTTATGTGGGTTAGATTACCCTCAAAAGAACTCAATTATACAAGTTTTTACTCTGGGGATTTTATCTCAAGAGAGAACTTTTAACACTATGTTGTCATTAGTTTGTATTGACACTACATACAAAAAATAGATATTATTTTAAAATTGGATATATTTATACTGTCAAGTCAATATAAGTTATTTAACTAAAAAAAACCAAAAACAATTTATATGTGATTTAAAAAAAAATCTTAAAAATATGTTGTAGTAATATACTTATATACTCGAGTATGCATAAAAGAGACTATTTTTATCTCTTTTTGACATGTACAATAACAATTTTTTAAGTTTATTGTTAAAGTTTGATTGTATCTAAATTAAATTTCTAAAAAGTCCTACAAATTTTAAAGTTGATTATTTTATATGATGTATGTATTTATTATTAGTTATGTTTTATAAAAACCACGTAAACTTTTATTAAAAACACATTTTAACAAAATAAAAAAGTGCACTTGAAACTTGCTTTTCTTTCTGCTTAAGTCCCTATACCTTTAATTTTGATGATTTGTTAAATTTCCATGAGTCACTTTATTAGTATATAAAGTCATTACAAATCCGTCTAAATTTGTCCTACTAGCTTTATAATACTTAAAACTTTACTTTTTTTTACAGTCTTTGAAATTCCTTCGATAAATAACATTCTTTAAAGTTTGCTATTTATGAATTTAACATAATTGCACTTATCATAAAAATAATATGTGAGTTACACTTATTTCTAGCTCAAGTGTTTAAGTTCAAGATTCTAACACCAACTAATGTACGACTCATACCCTTAAATATCGCATTCTAAGCTGACTTAAAAAATTTAATCAAGACTAATAAGGCCTACAATATTTTTAGAGCAATTTTGAAGAATTTAAGAACATTAAATCTTATGCACAACTGTCAGAATTTTTAAATGTTATTTTTTTTTAGTTTTTTAGCAAACTTTAAAGGCTAAGTATATAAATTTTCTTCAGATTTTTTCTTGTTTTCTTATTTCTATCTATAACTATTCCAAAACTTTCTGCAACTTGTAAAAATAAACCTTAAAAATCTGAATATTAAAATATATTTGCAAGATTTACTTAAAGTAAAATTTATTAGTTAATGTTAGCAGTTAAAAACTCTTTAACTCATTTTAACACGATTTTAAACACAATAAATTGGGTTCTTAATTAATAAAACTTAGAATTAGAAAAATTAGAATTAAAGAAAAATAGTCTTAAGTTAAGAACAATGACAAAAAATTAGTTGTACGATTTTATTGTGGCTTTATAAAACAAGTATAACAAAAAAAAAACAAGTTTGATAAAAGATTACAAAACAACAAAATTTTAAACAATCTTGTTAACTCAACTTAAAATCGTTTTTTCTTCATTTTAAAGCACTGATAAAAAGTATACAATAAACATCAAGTTTAGCTACAATCAATACAACATTTCATTTTTTTTTTCTATTTTTTGTGTTTAATATTTTATCTAAACTTTAGTTCTTAAAACGTTTAAAAAAAACTTGCAAGTTTTTTAAAAAATTATTGCAAACAAAAAACAAAAAATTAGTTCTAAATTTAACAATTTATACTTAACACGTTTTGTTTTAATTGTCTTAAACATCTTTGGCATTTACGTTTTCTAAGTTTCCTTTTTTTTTGCGTTCATCATATTTTAGTGGTTCCATTTGAATTTTTATTTCATTTTCTTATTGTTTTTCTTTTAATTGTAAAAGTTTTGGAACATTTATGACTAATTCATTATCTTCATTTAAAACAGATTTTATTTTATCAAAATCTGTTTTTTCAGGCAAACTTATTTCTTTTGAAAGTTCTTTCAAAGTATAGGAACGAAGTCCATCTTTTTCTTTTTTTTTTTCGTTTTTTGCAGTAATTTTTATTTTTCTTTTGTCTGAAGACAATTCCAAATTGATATCTTTTGGATCAAAACCCTCAAGCTTTATTTTTGTAACAAAATTAATTTCAATTTTTTAAAGTTGAATGTTGGTTTGTAACTTCAGATTCAAGTCATCTAAACAAGAATTAAAACAAAATGGAAAAACAGAAAATTCGTCAAAGTCCATATTTATTGGTTTTCTTCTGAAATAGTGAGGTTTCATTGAATAACAATGGAAAAATGTCAAACTCATTATGAATATTTGAATATTATATATCTTCGATAAACGATACTTCTTAGATGTAATAAGCTAAATTTGTTGTGATAGCTTCAACTAAAACGTTTAGTTTATATAAAAATTGTTTAAATAATCAAGAAATTACTAAGACAATCTACAATTGTCGCGACTATTGTATAAACTTCTGCATTGTGTTAAGGAGAAAGTATATTCACGTTTTTCTACTCGTGATGTGATATGCAAATAAATATACTCGATTTTATTCTCTTATATTTCTCTCGTTTGAAGCGTAAATTTCCCCAACACTCGCGATATTTGTAGGTATTTTCAGAAATTTCGCGACTAATGCTTACTTTTATATATAAGCAAGTAGTTTAATGTAAAGCTATCACAACTAATTTAGTTTGCTAGAACTAAGAAGTATCGTTTATCGAAGTATTACGTATAAAGCTATATATATTCAAAATGAGTTTGACATTTTTCCATCCATATTCAATTAAGCCTCGTTATTTCAGAAGAAAACCAATAAATATGGGTTTTGACGAGCTGTCTATTTTTCCATATTTCTTCAACTCTTGTTTAGATGACTTGAATCTAAAGTTACAAAACAAAAATCAAAATGAAGAGCATGATAAGAATTTTGTTACAAAAATGAAACTTGAAGCTTTCGAACCAAACGATATTAATTTGGAGTTGTCTTCAGACAAAAGAAAAATAAAAATTACTGCAAAAAACGAAAATAAAATAGAAAAAGATGGACTTCGTTCCTATACTTTGAATGAGTTTTCAAAAGAAATAAGTTTACCTAAAAATATTGATGTTGATAAAATTAAATCAATTTTAAATGAAAATAATGAATTAGTAATAAAAGCTCCAAAACTTTTACCATTGAATGAAAAAGAACAAGAAAATGAAATAAGAATTCATATAGAACCACGAAAATATGATGAAAGTGAAAATAATAGAAAATTAGGAAACGAAAACTAAACATTAAACAGTTATGAATAAATTTTTTTAATTCAGTTAACTTTTTGACTAGTTAATATTAAAATAAAAAATTATGTATCTTTTTTTTAATAGAACTTAGTTTTAATCTAATTATCTTTTGTATGGGTAAGCCTTTTGAAGAATTTTTTTTAAATAAAAACAAAAATATTTAGTAAACTTCTGTACTCAGTTTTTAGCAATAATAAAAACATAAAAATAATTTGTTCTGTTTCTTTACACAATGTATTTATTTAATGTTCGTAAATATAAAATAACTGCATAACTAATAAACGACAACTCATGTGATGAAAAAATTCAAAACTTTTTTTAACTTTAAACTGTTTTTCATAAAGTTAGTAGAAAAAACTTCAAATAATTTTGCTTAATTGTATACGCTTATTCTAACTTTACTTTTCGTTATATTTAGAAAATTATATATACATATATATGTATTAAATCGTTACGTTTAAGTTTTTCTGTTCCTGTCAAATTAAACTTAGATTAAATAGTTAAAGTTCTTTTACCATTTAAATATTATAAAACTAAACTTTTTGAATTTACATACAATACAGATGCGAACTTATATACGTAACAAATAAATTTAACACGTGACTTAATTGCACGTGGCAACCACAGTGACGTAACAATACTTTAAGGACTAAGTTGACGATTATTTGTTGATATAATTTTGTTTACAGTTTATGTGTATTTTAATCTAACTCCATCATTCCAAATGTTTGTGTCGTTTTAATAAGGTCTGGTATGACCTTAATTTGTAACAAAATTATTAACATAAGAAATATTCATAGAGTAAAATCAAAAAAAAAAATATTAGAGATAAAAAAACATAAAATATGATGAAAACTTTAAAAATAAGGTTTATTAAAGTACAAAAGATCATAATTCAGACTAGTTTTAAACATATTTTAATTACATCTGGAATGACTTAGGTGTAAAATAAAATGACTTCAAAAGTTTATTAGTTTTCAATGAGTTATATTTCTAATAAATTAAAGTGAACATTGAAGCTTTGTGATTTGTCTTAAAATACTTTTTCAGAAACTAAATATAATAAGGTGTTAGATTATTACTTTTTAGTTAAGTAACAATTTTTTTCATCTCTTTTAAGCGATCTAGAACCACTTTTTTTTGCATTCAAAATCAAAATCTGAAAAGCTTTTACAGCTCTGTTAAAAAAGATTAATGATTATTAATCTTAAAATAAGTAAGGGTACAAAATATTTAATATAAAACTTAAGTAATTGTAGAAGTTCATATGCTCTTAAATTTACTTATACTTGTGATAAACTTACAAATATGTTTTGTATAAAAAATGGTTTAACACTTTTTTAAAATTTTTTTATTTATTTCTTACATTAGTATAAGAGGCGTTTAAACTGAGTTTCAAAGAGTTATGTTTTAGTGAAATATTTGGTAATTCAAAACAAAAGTAATAAATTTAATTGTTTTTTAAATGTATATATACTTTATTTAATAACTAAAATGAATGTAATTTTTCTAGGTTTTTTTTGTAGGTCTGAAAACTAACTTAAAAAACGATCTAATAAAGTTAAAAAAATACTTTGGTTAAGCTAGTTATATATAGTTTACACAATATAAGAGTAATAAAAAATTACTTAATGCATATTTAATTTATATATTATACAAAAATATTTTCAGATTGTTTTTGCGCGGACACATTATGAATCAAAAAAATGTTTTTTTCAAAAGTTGTGTTCAATAAAACACTTTTTTTTTCTTTTTACAGCAAAGCCCAAACTTTTTTCAAAGATAGTACAAAAAAGTTACTAAAGAAATAGGTAGTCATACGAAAATAAACTAAACATAGCTTGTTGTGGCTATAAAAGTTTTTCATTGTAGTAAACTCAAATCACTCGCAAATTATTTTTACTCTCACAGAATTTTAATCATGATTAATTGAATAAACATTATTACTTGTAGTAATATTCTTTTACGATTTTTCAAAGTCAGGTTTTTTAAGAAGTTCAATAATTTTTCAGCATCAAACTATTACTTCATACAAGTTTTTGAACACTTCAGTTCAGGATAAACTATAAATGTTATAACTAAATACATTTATAGTTTTAGTATAAGAACAAGTAGTTTAAACTTAAAATAAGACATAATAAAATTAATACCTAAACAAAACATAAAACAAATGTTGTTGTAACTGTAGTTAATACTTTTAAAAACCAAAAAAGTTGTGTCGTTTATACTTTATAACCTATAGCACCGTATTGCTACTTTAATAAAAATCAGCTATCTAATTATTTAAACGTTTTGTTAGATTTATACTATATAAAAAGAAAACTAGAAGGTTTTTTTGAATAAACTTTTATTAGTGGTAAATAAAACTTTTCTTCAATGAAGTTATTTTTAATTTTAAGGGTCTAATAAATAAAAAGAATATTTCAACATTTCAAATAATTTATTGGAATAGTCGTATCTATAGCAGGGTTTCCTAATGTGGGAAAATTATATCATGAGCAGTAAAAAAAGCCACATATAGGCCATGAGGTCATAATTTGAAACTTACTATAGTAATTCTGGAGTTGCTTTTAAAGAGCAAAAAAAGGTCTTGAATGTTTTTAATTATAGTTTTTTGAGTAATCTTTTTTGTGGTGGCAAAAAAATTTTTAAAAGGCCTTTTGAAAAAAATTGTGAAATCTTGAAATAAAGCGTTATCTTTTTTAATGATATGCCATAATCCTAATAAAAACAAACTTAATAAATGACGATAAAATTTATTTTACGTCACTAGAATTGTAAGAAGATGATAAATTTTGCAGATTTGAATTATTTTGTAAAATCGTTACTAAAAGTTTACAACGTTTACAAATTTATGTTACTTTAGAATTTTTTTATTTTATGTTACTTATATGAAATTATATATAGAAATTTATGTTACTTAAATTACAAACAAATAAAACAATATTTTTCGCAAATTTTAAGATAGCTGTAGTTTTAAAAGAACGTATTTATTTAAGCTTATTACTCTTATATTAGTTTTATAAATGTTGTTTGTTTGTGAGAGTTATTATCTTCACACTTTGTAGTTTTACTTTGACCCATTTAATATTTTTTCTTCTTACTTATAAGTTTTGATACTAACTAAATTACTTATAAATTGATTTGTAAATTTTCGATATGTTAGTATTTTAAGAATATTTCATATTGTTACTAAGTTAAATCTTATAATATATAACAACTGTACCCAATGGCTAACAAATATGTTATAAACATTACTCTACCAAGTATAGTTCCTAATAAACCTTAAAATTTATGTAACCTAAACATCGACTTTATAATCCACAATAAAAGTTATACTACGTCAATAGAATTATAAAAACGCTTTAATTTTCGATAAAGTGTTTTTTCAGTTGAAATTTATTAATTCGATATTTATAAGAAATGTAAGTTCATTATTAGTCTTGCATTTTTATATTAAACAACATCTAAAATAAATTTTATTCTTAAAAATAATTTATAAGTATGTAATTCAATTAAGTAGAAGTATTTAGCTTTAAATGCTAAAAATTTATGAGATTTTTAACACAACTAAAAAAACACCACATACAGTTCTTAATTATTATTAAAACAAAATTATTAACATATTAGTTAGAATAACTTTTAAGACTAAATTACACAATTTTCTTACTATAAACCTTTAAGTTTATTTGTTTTATGACAACCACAAAATGTAACAAAGTTTTGGTAATCAACTGTAAGTAAGACGATATGCTTTTATAAAAGTCATCAATTAAATGTTTTACCGAAATCGTAACTTGTTGTATTGATAAAATTAAAGATTATTTAACTGACTTATACACTAAATACATCTATTTTAAATATTTTTTATAGCTTAAAAATTATTTAAAAAGATGTATTAATATGAAAAGTATTAAATTTCTAAATCTTATTTTAACAATTTAAAAATAAACAAGGAAGGAAGTTTTCAACATCTTCGATGTATTCCTAATACAGTCAAAAGATGTGACTCATTAAATTGTTCTGTTTATAATTAGTGTAGTTTATAGGGTCGTGTAACGAAATAGTTGTTTAGAAGACCATACAAAAATTTAGTTTTCTTAGCATGCATATTCTAAAAATTAAAATTCATTTTTATGAGTAAGTACACAACATCTAAATCATAATTGAATAACTGAGCAACCATATTCTAATGGTTATTAAAAAGGCTTTCTTAATACAAACTTGGTCCCTACATTTAGTGATATTTACTGCTAATGTAAAGAAAAATTGCTTTTAAAAATCACGGTAAAAGCTATTCTACGTCAGTACGAAAGTGAAAGAAAAACTTTGTAAACTAACAACGTTTCCTAATTTCAGGTAACTCAAGTACGTTTTAAGTTATCTAATAACTCATTTTAAAAATATGTAGTATGATTATCAAATAAAAACTTAATAAAATTTAACGTGATATTTAAAAATAACTGCTTAATTTAATCATATTTTTGAATTAAATTTATGTAATAAACAATTTAAAACTTTTTAAAATCGATTGAGTCTGTCTTAATATTCTAAAACACTTTTCTATTATAATCAAAAAATTAACAAAATAAACTTTAAATGAAACAGAAAATAAATACTGGAATCTATACAAATATCATTAACGATAAGGAGTTTTTTGTATCACTTACGATAAAGTTTTTTTTGTTTTTAATTTCTAAAAGTTTTATTATTATGATTAAAAATGTCTAATATAATGTAATATTTTGTAAAAACAGTTCATAAAAAACTTTGTTTTACAACGTTTAAAGAAAATGTTTACAAATAGTTTTAACCTTATTTTAGTTGAATAGCAAATAATGCACTAAAATGCAATTTAAAAAGCGTTTTCTAAGTAAGGTGCGGGAAAATATGTTTGCATTTAAATTTTCCAAGTAAACCTGAAAATTTTTTTTTTTATTTACATAAACAAGAAGCTTTTGATTATTTAGTAATGTTTTTATAATGGTGATGTTAAATATGTAATGCACAAAAGTTTGAAAAATTAAAAACAAAATTTAGACAGAGAACATTTTGCAAACTACCGAAATGTTTTCTTCAAAAATTAAAACCTATATTGATTTTACACATTTTATTATTGTTTATTAAACGGAAAAAAGCGCTCAAAAAGTTTGGTTCAAGAACCTGGTGTATAAAAACTTTTCGGTTATCGAGTCATACATAACGAATACAGTTTCGTCCATTACAGGACTAATAGAGGACATTTGAAAATATTATAATTATTATATTAATTCACTGACTATTTTATAACAACAAACAAGAATATTTATACAGACCGCCAAATACAGAAAAACTGAAAAAAACTTTCAATAATACTTGTGTCAAATTACCCTCAATTGAAGTCCGAAATACAAGTTTTTATTCTGGGGATTTTATGCACGAGTGAACGTCTATAATACGCTTTTGTTTCTAAATTGTGTTGACATTGCATACAAATATAAAGATGTGCTTTTAGACTGAGTCTACTTATATTGCATCTAAGAAATAGTATTTTTAATAAATGAAAAATAATTAGTAAGTGAACTTAAAGCAGATTTTAAAAACATGTTTTAGTAATGTGTAATAGTACTTAGGAATTCGAGTATACATAAATATCTTTTTTTATTACTTTTTTTTGAACTAATATAGACACTTTTTTAAGTATATTATTAAACTTTCTTTGCATCTAAGTTTAAAAGATTATAAAGTTATAGATATTTTTAAGTTAAACAATATTACCTTATGTATGTATTTATTTTAGTATATTATTTTAATACAACACAATACTTGTAAAGGTGCATTTGGAACATTACTTTCTTTTTTTTGCTTAAATACCTTTACCATTTAATATGATGTATTGTAAAATTTTCATGAGTCATTTTATTAGTATAAAATTCATTACAAATCCGTCCAAACTAATTATAATAGCTGTATAGTGCTTAAAACATTGCATTTTGATTACAATCTTCAGGATTCCTTAGATAAATTAAATAGCTTAAACTTTGCACTTCTAAAATCGAAAATATTTGCTTTTATTATAAAAATCAGTTTTTAATTACACTTGTTTCCAACAGTTATTTCCAACAATTTAAGATTTTTAAACCAACTTATGCATAACTCATAATATTAAATATCATTTTCTAAGCTGGTATACAAAACTAACTGATTTGATAAAAGCCCACTATCTTTTTATAAAGCAGTTTTTAAGAACTTATGAGATTAAATTTTATGTACAGTTGTTAGAGTTTTTAAATAGTTTATTCTATTTTATTACAGATCTTTGAATATATTTATATGCTAAGTCTACAACCATACATTATATTTTTTCATATTTCCTAATTTTTGTGTAGTATTATATTACTACCCCAAAATTACCAACAACTTGGAATATCAAACCTTAAAAATCTAATTAAAAAAAATCTTTGCAAGTTTATGCTTGCCGTAACGTATTAATTACTATTAGAAGATTAAAATTTTAAGTGTTTTATTAAAAATAATAAAAAAAATTAGTTGTACAATTTAATGTCGCTAAATAAAACAGGTATAACGAAATTTCAAAAAAAGTATTTTTTAAACTACTACAAAAAAAACAAAATTATAAACAAGATAGTTAACTGAATTCGTATTTCTTTTTTATTTCCTTAAGAACATTGATAAGAAGTTTTTGAATAACAAAACTCATCAAAAAAGTTTTAAATAATATGCTTTTTCGATAATTTTGTTTAGAATTATTTTGTGTTTCGTGTTTTTTTCTAAACTTTTACTCTTAAAAAACGTTTCAAAGCAAAAAGTTTGCAACCATGTTAAAATATTATTACAACAAAACAAAAACGTTTTAAAAAAACGAATTAAATTTAAATATTCACATTTTTTGTTTATGACTATTTTATTTTAAGCATCTTTGGTAATTTCGTATTCTAAGTTTCCATTGTTTTCATTTTCTTCATTTTTTTCATATTTTAGAGGTTCCATTTGAATTCTTATTTGATTTTCTTGTTGGTTTTCATTTAAATGCACAATTTTTGGAGCACTAATAACTAACTCATTGTTTTCATTTAAAACTGATTTAATTTTATAGACATCAATATTTTGAGGCAAATTATTTTCTTTTGCGAATTTTTTCAACATATAAGAACGAAATCCATCTTTTTCTATTTTATTTTCGTTTTTTGCAGTAATTTTTATTTTTCTTTTGTCTGATGACAATTCCAAATTAATATCTTTTGGCTCAAAATCTTCAAGCTTTATTTTTGTAACAAAGTTATTTTCGTTATCTTCAAGATCTTCAAGTTTATTGTTGTTTTGTAACTTTATATTTAAGTCATCTAAACAAGAATTGAAGAAATATGGAAAAATAGAAAATTCATCAAAATCCATTTTCATTGGTTTTCTTCTGAAATAACGAGGCTTCATTGAATAAGGATGGAAAAATCTTAAACTCATCTTGAATTATTTATTTTTAGTATAACTTCGATAAACAATACTTCTTAGCTGTAATGAGCAAAATTTGTTGTGATAGCTTCAAATAAAACGTTTAGTTTATATACAAATTGTTTAAATAATCGAGAAATAACTAGAACAATCTACAATTGTCGCGGCTAATGTATAAACTTCTGCATTGTGTTTAGGAGAAATTATTTTCACGTTTTTCTACTTGTGATGAGATATGCAAACAAATACACTCAATTTTGTTCTCTTTTATTTCTCTCGTTTTAAGCGTAAATTTCCACTACACTTGCGATATTTGTAGGTATTTCCAGAAATTTCGCGACTAATACTCACTTTTATATATAAGCAAGTAGTTTAATGTAAAGCTATCACAACTAATTTAGTTTGCTACAACTAAGAAGTATTGTTTATTGAAGTAATACGAATACAGCTATATAAATTCAAAATGAGTTTGACATTTTTCCATCCATATTCAATGAAACCTCGCTATTTCAGAAGAAAACCAATTGGAATGGACTTTGACGAATTTTATATTATTCCATATTTCTTTAATTCTTGTTTAGATGATTTGAATCTAAAGTTACAAAACAACAATCAACTTGAAGATGATGAAAATAATTTTGTTACTAAAATGATACTTAAAGGTTTTGAGCCGAAAGATATTAATTTGGAGTTGTCTTCAGACAAAAGAAAAATTAAAATTACTGCAAAAAGCGAAAACAAAATAGAAAAAGATGGACTTCGTTCTTACACGTTGAAAGAATTTTCAAAAGAAATAAGTTTACCTGAAAATATTAATGTTGACAAATTAAAATCAGTTTTAAATGAAAATAATGAGTTAGTCATATGTGCTCCAATAATTTTGCAACTAAAAGAAAAGGAACAAGAAAATGAAATAAGAATTCAAATGGAACCACCAAAATATCAAAAAAGCCAAAATGTTGAAAACTTTGAAAACAAAAATAAAAATTAAACATTAAACAACTATAATAAAACTATCTTATTCAATTAGCTTTTTTACTGGTTAAAACTGATAAAGATTTGTATTTTTTTTGTATCAATAGAATTAGGTTTTAATCTTTTTGTCTTAAGTATAGTTGTTCAAAATTTGAGTTTTATTTTAATAAAAATAAAAACCTTTTTGTAAATTGCTATATTCAATTTTTTGCAGTAATAAAAGTATGAAAATAACTGGTTGTGTTTCTTTATACTTTTAATTTATTTATTGTCTGTATGTAAAGAATATACTAACTTATAAACAAAAATTGATGTTATAAAATAGATTAAAACGTCTAACAAACTGATTTTACTAAAGTATATAAAAAACTTAAAATAAGTTTATCTACATGTATACGCTTGTTCTTACTTAACTTATTGTTATAATTAGAAAAGTATACATGCATGAATCATTAAAATCAATTGCTGTGTTAATTTAAATTAAACTTACATTAAATAATTTAGCCACTATTACCATTTAAATATTATACAATTCAACTTTTTAAATTTGCAAACAATACAGGTGCGAACTCATATACGTAACAAACAAATTTAACACGTGACCTACTCGCACGTGGCCACCACAGTGACGTAACAATACATTCAAGAAATAAGTTGACGATTATTTGTTCATATAAAACTATTTACAAGTCATGAAAATTTTAAATTAATTCCATCATTCCAAATGTTTGTGTCGTTTTAATAAGGTCTGGTATGACCTTAATGTATAATAAAATTATTAACATAAGATTTTCTATTGAGTTTAAAAAAGAGTTATTAGAGATTAAAAACATACAAAATGATGACTTTTAATATAAGGTTTAAATAAGTACAAAAGATCATATTTAAGACTAGTTTTAAACTTATTTTAGTTACATCTGGAATGACCTAGGTGTAAAATTAAATCACTAAAAAAAATTATTAATTTCCAATGAGTTATATTTGTAATAATTTATAGTGAACACTGAAGCTTTGTGATTTATCTTAAAATAATTTTTCGGAAACTAAATAAAAAAAGGTGTTAGATTATTACTTTTTAGTAGAGTAACAATTTTTTTCATCTTATTTTAACGATCTAGAACCACATTTTATTTGCATTCAAAATCAGAATGAAAATATAAAAAGCTTTTACAGCTCTTTAAAAAAAATTAACGTTTAATAATCTTAAAAATAAGTAAGGGTACAAAATATTTAATATAAAACTTAAGTAATTGTAGTAGAAGTTAATATTTTCTTAATTTAACTTATACTTGTGATAAACCTACAAACATGCTTTGTATAAAAATTTGTTTAACACTTTTTTAAATGTTAATTAGTTATTTATTTAACTCTCACATTAGAATAAGAGATGTCCAAACTTTATGCATACAAACTAAGTTTTAAAGAGTTTTCTTTTAGTGAAATCTTTGTTAATTAGAAACATAAGTAACAACATCATTTATTTTTTAAATATACCTACACTTTATTCAATAACTAAAATAAATCTAATTTTATCAAGATTTTTTCTGATGGTCTGTTAATTAACTTAAAAAATCTAATAAAGTTTAAAAAACATTTTGGTTAAGCTATTTATAAATAGTTTAAAAAAAACATTAAAGTGATAAAAAATAACTTACTGCGTATTTAATTTATATTTTATACAAAAAATGTTCGGATTTTATATCAAAAAGTTATATTTTTCAAAAGTTGTGTTCAATAATTTTTTTATATTTTTCTTCTTACAGCAAAGCTCATACTTTTTTCAAAGATAGTCCAAAAAGTACAACATATAGGCATTCATATGAAAAAACTAAGTATAACTAGTTGGCGCTAAAAAATTTTTTGCTTTCAGTAAAATTTTAATCACTCTAGAACTATTTTGAACTCGAGTTCTATTCATAATTAACTGTTTAAACATTAATTACGTGACGGAATATTTTTTTCCAATTTTTAAAATCAGCTTTTTCAAGGAGTTAGATAACTTTTTTAGCATTAATTTATTATACATGCAACTTTTGAACATTTCGGTTCAGGCTTTATAATAAAATTAAAAGTTTTATATTCAAATTTATTATGTATTATTTAGTATAAAATTTTTGTTGATTTAACACTTACATTTTTAATTTAAGTACAAGTAGTTAGAAATGGAAAATATTTAGTAAATTTAGTATCTAAAAAAAATTTAATCATGTCTCTGTAACCGTAGTTGACACTTTTTTTAAAACAAATACTTATTGCTTTGCTACTTTATAGTTTATAGCATCGTGTTACTACCTAAACTTGAATAAGCTATCTGATTATGTGAGCATTTTTTTAGCTTAAACTATATAAAAAACATAAATAAGTATTTGGAAACTAGAAGGTTGTCTTGAATAAAATTTGTATTTTGTGGTAAATAAAACTTTTGTTGAATAACAAGTTTTAAAATGCTACGAGTCTATGATCAGTTTTAAATAATTATAAACCAAATTTCAATGGTTCAAATAGCTTATTGGAAAATAGCATCTTTATCGACATCTTTCATAATAACTTGATTTTATCTTAACTAACAAAAGTTTTAAAATCACGATAAAACATTAATACGTCACTAGAATTGTAAAAAGGTAATATATTTTGTACATTAGAAAGTTTTTTATCAATATCTTATTAATCCTTATCAAATATTTACAAAGTATTGATGCGCTTTTTTGATTTTTAGTTACCTTAGTTTATATTTTGTTCATCAACCATATTCTAATTGTTTTAGAAGTTAGGATAAAAAGTTTTAAACTTTGTCAAACTATCCAAGTATTCTGTAACCTGAATTAAATCTTAATATATATAATTATATATTATTTACATTTTTTTTTATAAAACTTTTGTACAGTTTTTAGTTGAAGTTTAAAACCATAATATTTAACAAAATAATAATTAAAATTCATTAACTAGTTACATTTCAAATCGAAGAAAACCCAAGTTAAACTGTAGTTAAAACTATTTTATTTTTAACTTTTAAATTTATTATGTAAACGTATATTTAGTAAGTACTGTAGAATTATTTTGTATTTAAAATTTATGTTCTTATGAAACATAACAGCAACTGAAGTCAGAAAAAATATTTTCACCGTTTTGATTAGACTGCTGTTAACAATTATATTTTTTTATGTTTTCAAACAGTCTGTACTGTTCAAATAACATTTTGACAGTCGTACTACATACTTTAATGAAATTGAGATTATCTTAGCAGCTTATAACTTCAAAAATTAACTTGAAATAAGATTAATGTACTTAGCCTTTAAACACTTACGAAAGAAAAATAATATACTAACTACTAATTGAAAGTTGACAAAAAATAAAAACGTGTAACTAATTTAGTTTTTTCTGTATATTTGAAATAGTTTGCTACAATATTAACTAGTAAAGGATTTAAAAGTTTTAAAATAAGCCTATAAGTATTTTTCGTACCTAATTTCTACTAAACTGTTACAACTTAAAGTATCAGTAATAGACTTATTATAAGATGATATGTTTTCACAAAAATCAGTATCAAAACAAATTATCGAAACCATTAACTGTTATAATTATATAATTTAAGGTAGTTTTATAAAACTTTAAATGACTTTTATTTTGATTACTTGTATTTTACAGTTTTTGTTTTCCTGATTTAAAAGTAATGTCCTTTTACAAAATTGTTCTGTGTTGAAATTTTTTAATTAGGTGAAATCGATTAAATAATTAAATCACATTTTTATAAGCTAAACAAACACAGGAAGGAAAATTAAAATTGCTTGGATGTATTTTAATGTTATCATAAACTTAAACTTAATTAATTATTTTATTTATATTTAGTTTAGTTTATAAAATAGTGTAACGAAATAGTTACTTATAAGTCCAAAAAACAACTTGAATTTTATAAGTTTATTCCAAAAGTTAAAAGTTATTTATAAACGTAAGCACACAATACTTAAAACAAAGATAAACTAGTTTACCATATTTTCATGGCTTTTAAAAACTATTCTTAAATAAATATAGTAATTGATCTTGTTTGGGTGATTTTTGCATACTTTTTAAAAAATATTGAATTTAAAACTTACGATAAAAACCATGTCACGTCATTACGATTGTCAGAGTAGCATTTTTTACAATTTATAATTTTTTATAGTTTTAGGTAACTCAAATACGTTTTAATTTATTTACAAACTCATTAAAGTGTGTGACATGATTATCAACTAAAAACTTAACAAGTTTAAAGCAATATTTAATACAACTACTTATTATAATTTATTTTTCAAGTATAATTTTTGTAATGAACAATTGAAACTCAAAAAACTGATTGAGTTTTTCTTATAGTGCTAAAAGAATCATTTTATTTATTTAAACATTAAGACCAACTGTGCAGAGCTTAGATTATAAACTCAATATAACAGATTAAGTTGCTTTGTAGTTGATGTTTAAAAAGGATTATGTAAGCTTATTTAAGTTCATTAAAATATGGTATTTACTTTATGTATGTAAAGTAAAACTGTTACTTTTTCTCTGTTATAAAATTATATAATTTCCAGACATCTAAATTGAAAATGTAAACATGTTTTAATGCCAATTATATTTGTTATTTAAACAATCCAAGCAAAATAAAGTTTTAAAAATTCTGTTTAGCTATAAAATTTCTGTTTTGATCTTTGCAAGTGTTAATTCTTAGAAATAATTTGCATCGTAAAAACCTAACCAAGGTTTAAAAAAAAAAAAATTTTTACTAAAATTTATAAAAATACTATCAACGCTAAGAATTTAAAACAAATTGTTACAAATGTATTTAAACTAATGTTTTTTATTCATAAGCAAAAACAAGTTTTTCATGCGTTAGATTAATGACAAAACTTTTGTAATAATAAATAGACTATTTGCTACTTGATGCTTTTACTAAATTCATTATAGATTTAAGCACGATAGTATTTCAGACTAAATTATTTTGTGACCAGACTAAATTCATAACAAATACTTTGTTATTACTCTAAGAGGTTCATCAATACTTGCCATAAGTCAAATAATGTAACTTTAAAAAGTGTTGTCTAAGATCGTTGCGGGAAGCATATATTTGCTATTAAATATTTTTAAGTAAACCTAAAGGTCTTATTTTTTAAGTCTAGTTCAAATAACCAAGCTCATGATTACTTAGTAATGTTTTAGTAATGATAGTGTTAATTATTAATGTACAAAAGTTTAAGAAATTTAAAATATATTTTTGACAAAGAACGTGATTTAAACAAACAAAAAAAATTGTTTAATTACTTTAAACTAATTTTGTTTCTATGTATTTGAAAGTATTATAAATTTTTATAATAAGCTCACTAACTTTTTTATAGCAACAAACAACTATATTTTTAGACAACAGCTTTTAAAAAAACATTTTTTTAGAAAAGTCGAAAATACTTGTGCTTTTAATAGTACTTGTGTAGATTAAATTACCCTCAAATAAAATTACAAATAAAAGTTTTTATTCTGGGGATTTTATGCATGAGTGAGTATCTACAATGTTGTTGTCACTAGTTTAAGTTGACATTATATCTATATATATAAAAATGTCCCTTTAGACTAAATCTAAATTAAATAATTTTAATACATATAAATTATTAGTAAGTTAATTTAAAAAGGAAAAGTTTTTAAGTAATTAATTTAATATTGCACTTATAAAATTCAATATACATAACTACCATAGTTTATTACTTTTTTGTTATCTATAAAAATATTTTATTAAGTTTAATTATTATGTCTTAAGTAGGCTTTTATTATTTGTAGATTATTATGGAAACAACGTAACACTTTTGTTTAAAAAACCAATTTCACAAAATATTAAGGTGCATATGAAACAATAGTTTTGTTTGCTCAAATCCCTTTAATATTAAGTTTGATGATTTGTGATTGTCATAAGTAGCTTGTTTATTGATAACAAATATTTACAGATCCGTCTAAATTAGTGCTTCTAGACTGTGTTATACTTGAAAGTTTGCTTTTTTTACAGCCTTCGAAATTCTTATGATATATTAAATGTTTTAATGTTCGCTAATATCATATATGAAACACTTGTACTTATTTTAACAATCAGTTTTAAATTACGCTTATTTTTAGCTTAAGTGATTAAGTTTAAGATTCTTATACCGACTTATGTATGACTCATACCCTTAAATATCTAGTTTAAGCTGACTTATAAGGTTAAATATAGACTGATAAAAGCCAAAATTCTTGTTAAAGTAGTCTTTTAATACTTGAGAAATTTAAGCTTATAAACAGCTCCTAGAACTTTTCAATCTCTAATTTGTGTTTTTTGTTTTAGTTTTTTGGTTAAACTTATAGGCTAAATGTACAACTTTTTATCCCATTTTTCCCTTATATTCTTATTTTTATCTAGTTCTAGTACTATTACTGTTAAAAAGTTATCAACAACTTTGAATATCGAAATTTAAAAATCTGATTAAAATTTTCTTTGCAAGATTTATTTTCATGGTTGCCGTAACATATTAATTACTAATAGACGTTTAAAACTTTAAGGCTTGTATTAAGAAAAACACAATAAATTAGTTGTACAATTTTATATCGCTAAATAAAACAAGCATAACGAGAGAAAGCAAGCGTTTTATAAACTACTGCAAAACAACAAAATTAAAAAAAAAGTAATTAACTAAGCTAAAAATCAACTTTTTGATTTCTCTAAAAACATTTAAAAGAAGTATAAATAAAAACAAGACTCATCAAAAAAAGCTTTATCTAATACACTATTTAACTTTTTTTCTTGTTAATTATATTTTGTTTCGTTTTTTTTTTAATTTACTTTCATTTTTAAAAAACCTTAAACATCAAAAATTTTGTAAGCAATTTAAAAAGTTATAGTGAATAAAAGAAACTAAAGTTCACATCAAAAACTAAACAAAATATTTTTTTTTGATTAAAGCACTTTTTTTTAATTTCCTTAAACATCTTTGGCTTTTTCGTTTTCTAAGTTCTCGTTGCTTTCACTTCCTTCATATTTTGGTGCTTCCATTTGAATACTTATTTCTTTTTCTTGTTGTTTTTCTTTCAATTGCAAAATTTTTGGAGCACTTATAACTAACTCATTATTTTCATTTAGAATTGATTTCAATTTATCGACATCAATATTTTCAGGTAAACTTATTTCTTTTGAAAATTCTTTCAGCGTATAAGAACGAAGCCCGTCTTTTTCTATTTTGTTTTCGTTTTTTGCAGTAATCTTAATTTTTCTTTTGTCTGAAGACAATTCCAAGCTAATATCTTCTGGTTCAAAACTCTTAAGCTTTATTTTTGTAACAAAGTTATCTTCAAGTTGACTGTTGCTTTGTAACTTCAGATTCAAATCGTCTAAACCAGAGTTAAAGAAATATGGAATAATAGAAGATTCCTCATAATTTATTTTCATTGGTTTTCTTCTCAAATACCGAGGTTTCATTGAATAAGGGTGGAAAAATGTCAAACTCATGTTTAATATTTGAATATAATATGTATTTGATCAACGATGCTTCTTAGCTGTAATGAGCAAAATTTGTTGTGATAGCTTCAAATAAAACATTCAGTTTATATACAAATTGTAAAAATAATCGAGAAATTACTGGAACAATCTACATTTGTCGCGACTAATGTATAAACTTCTGCATTGTAATTAGGAGAAAATATTTTCACGTCTTTCTAATCGTGATGTGGTAAACAAATAAATAAACACGATTTTATTCTCTTTTATTTCTCTCGTTTAAAGCGTAAATTTCCACTACACTTGCGATATTTGTAGATATTTCCAGTAAATTCTAGGCTAATACTTACTTTTATATATTAGCAAGTAGTTTAGTGTAAAGCTATCACAAAAAATTTAGTTTGCTACAACTAAGAAGTATCGTTTATCGAAGTATTACGAATAAAGCTATATAAATTCAAAATGAGTTTGACATTTTTCCATCCATATTCAATGAAACCTCGCTATTTGAGAAGAAAACCAATGAAAATGGACTTTGACAAATTTTTTATTTTTCAATTTTTCTTCAGTTCTTGTTTAGATGATTTGAATTTAAAGTTACAGAACAAAAATCAAAATGAAGATTATGAAAAGAATTTCGTTACAAAAATGAAACTTGAAGGTTTTGAACCAACAGATATTAATTTGGAATTATCTTCAAACAAAAGAAAAATTAAAAATACTGCAAAAAATGAAAACAAAATAGAAAAAGACGGACTTCGTTCTTATACGTTAAAGGAATTTTCAAAAGAAATAAGTTTACCCGAAAATATTGATGTTGATAAATTAAAATCAGTTTTAAATGAAAGTAATAAGTTAGTCATAAGTGCTCCAAAACTTTTACAATTAAAAGAAAAGAATACGAAAGTTAAATAGAAATTCAAATGGAACCACCAAGATACGAAAAAAATTAAAACTTAGAAAGCATAAATAAGAATGACAAGCAAAACAACTAAACTTAAAAATAAAACTCTGCTAAATATTTTGTTATTGGCTAGTATTCTATCAATGTGTTAACTATAATAAGATTTTATTCTAGCTTTTAATACTTTTATTTCTGTTTGTATTAGTACAAGTTTAGAACTTTTATTAAACTATTTTTATTGTTAAAAACTCGATTTTTTTATATTATGTATAGTATAATTTTCTTAATTACTACAATTTTTTAGTAGCAATAAAACTAAAAAATTACATTGTTTTGTGTCACTATTACCTTAAGTTTTATTTTTTGTGAATATAAAGTAACTACAAAAATAAAAAAAATAAATTGAAATTTTTAATATTTTAAAAAGTTCACAAAAAAAATTTATTAATTTAATTACATAAGTTTTAATTAAATTTGATTTATCGTTTACGATTGATATAACTTAACTTGTCTGAAAACAAACTGTTAAATAAAGTATTTATTTTTTTAGTACAATAACAGGGAAACTTAATAGTTATATAATTAATGTATAAGGCTTAAAAACTTTAAAATTTTAGAAAAAGAATGGAAATACGTAAAAAGTTTAAATTTATTCGACCAAAGAGTAGTTTTTATAAAAATATTTCAGAAAATTTATTTTACTCGAAAATACCCAACAGCAATTTATTTTGTGTACTTGTTAATATTAAGTATAAGAATGAAATTAGAATAATATTTCTTAGTTTACAAATTGCCCTAATAACTAAACCATAAATAATTTTAATACGTAACAGTGGGGCTAGTTAAAATTTTTAGTATAAAATTTTGTAAACTAACAAAGTATAAAAACTATTCGTTTTTTGTTTCGAAGCTTCTTTGACTATAAACTACTATAAAGCACTATTACCGTGACATGTAGTCACTATAGTGACGTAACAATAAACTCAAGATGACAAATACCTGTTTAAACAAGTTCACTACAACTTAGATGTACATTTTATTAACTCCATCATAACAAACTTGTTTGTATCATTTTAATAAGGTCTGGAATGACCTTGTAATCTAAAAATATTTGAAATGTATTCCAAAGTTGTTTGAAAATAATTAAATAAATACTTGGAAACATAAATTAAGATATTCAAGATTTGGAATGACGCTGATGTACAATAAAATAAAATCAGTTCAATATACTGTGAATTTCCAATTAGCTATATTTGATATGATTTAAAAAAATTGAGGTTTATGTGATTTATAAGCAAAAAAATTCTTAGAAACTATAAAATATAAGTTGTTCAAATTATTACTTCTTGTTAAAGTAACAATTGGTTTTCATTTTAAAATTTTTAACGACGTCTTGAACGACGTTGCTTCACATTCAAAATCAGAATAAGTATATGAAAAGCGTTTACAGCTTTATTAAAACAAATTAACAATTAAAGGTTTTTAAATAAGTAAAGGTGCAAAACTTGAGTAAGTGTAGAAGTTAAGCTACAACCTACGACCAGTTTCCTCCTAATTAGAAATATGCCTGCCTGATGAGTACTAATTAGGACGAAACCAGTCGTAGGTTGTCTCAGGCGCTGTTGTTGTTGATCTTGCGGTAAAGTTCTTTATTTATTGTTGATCGCGCGAATCATCTCAACTCTGTTGATGATGGCCGTAATAACTACTGGTTACTTCTTACAGCAATTTTCATATAATTTTAAAAGGTTGTACAAAAAAATACAAAATATAGGCAGTCATATGTAAAAAACTAGATATAGCTCTTTGTGCCTAACAAAGTGTTTCATTTTAGTAAAATTAAAATAACTTTAAAACTATTTTCTACTGTCACATAGTTCTATTCATAATTAATTGAATAAACATTAATTACGTGATAAAATATTTTTTCCAATTTTTAAAAACAGCGTTTTCAAGCAGTTAGGTAACTTTTTTATTATTAAATTATCATACATGCAGCTTTTGAACATTTCGGTTCAATCTAGATAAGACGTTATATTCAAATATTTTGTTTTTATATTCATATCAAGTATATGTAGCTTTAAGACTTATACTTTAAATTATTATACAAGTAGTTTTAACTTGAAAAAGTATAACAAATTTAATACCTAAGCAAAAAGTTTAATTATTGTTTTAGGAACTGTAGTTAATACTATTTAAAAAACAAATACTTTCTGTTTTTATCCTTTATAGATTGTAGTACCGAATTACTACTAAAACTAAAACAAGCTATCTGATTATTTAAGTTTTTTTCGGCTCAACTATATAATAAAAAAATGAATAAGTATTATGAATATCAGAATTTCGTCTTGAACAAAATTTATATTTTGTGGTAAACAAAACTTTCGTTGAATGACAAGTTTTAAAATCTTACGAGTCTATGATCAGTTGGTATCAAATAAAAACGATGTTCCAATGGTTCATATAACTTATTGGAAAACAGTATCTGTAGTGATATCCATCTTGTAAACTTTCTGTTATATCAAGTAAACACAAACTTTAAAAATAACAATAAAGTTCATACTACGTCACCAGAGTTTTTAAAAAAGTGATAAAGTTTCCACACTTGAAAGTTTTTAATCAAAATCTTATAAAATTGTTAACAAATATTCAACAAGTTGTCTTTTTAACCATTAATTATGTTACTTTTTTTATCAAAATTGTTCTAATTGTTGTGGTTTTAGAATAAAAAGTTTATATTTTTTAAACTATCCGAATATTATTTAACCTGAATTAAATGTTTGTATTCATAATCACGTTAACAATTGAAATATTTTATTTACAGTTCTTTTTCTGAAATATTTGTAGAGTTTTTAATGGAAGTTTAAAACAATTATATCTAAAAAAAGAATAATTAAAATTTGTTAACTAGTTACATTTTATATCGAAGAAAACCCAAGTTAAACCGTAGTTAAAACTATTTTATTTAAAACATTTAAGTTTATTACGTAAACATATTTTAGTAAGTACTGTAGTAAAATTTGATATTTAAAAGTTATGTTTTTATGAAACATAACATCAACTAAAATCAAATAAATTATTTTACTGTTTTGATTGGACTACTGTTAACAATTATGTTTTATTATGTTTTTAAACAGTCTGTACTGTTCAAATAACATTTTAAAAGTCGTACTACATCTTTCAATGAACTTTAGCTTATCGTAGCAGCTTTTGACTTCTAAAACTAACTTAAGATAAGATTAATTTACTTAGTCTTTAAACATTTACGAAAGTAAAAATAATATACTAAATACTAATTGAAAGTTGACAAAACTAAAAACATTAAGTAATTTATTGTTTTCTGTGTATTTGAAATAGTTTGCTACTACATTAACTAGTAAAGGATTTAAAAGTTTTAAAATAAGCCTATAAGTATTTTTCGTACCTAATTTCTACTAAACTGTTACAACTTAAAGTATTAGTAATAGAATTAAAATAGGTGATATGTTTCTACAAAAATTAGTAGCGAAATAAGTTATCGAAACCATTAAATGTTATAATGATAGAATTTAAGGTAGTTTCATGAAACTTTAAACAACTTTTTATTTTGATTACTTGTATTTTACAGTTTTTGTTTTCCTGGTTTAAAAGTAATGTCCTATAAGAAAATTGTTTAGTATTGAAATTTTTAAATTAAGTGAAAACGACTATATAATTAAATCGCATTTTTACAAACTAAACAAAAGTAGGAAGTAAGTTTGCAATAGCTTAGATGTATTTTAATGTTATCACAAGATTAAACTCATTAAATTGTTCAATTTATATTTAGAGTAGTTTATAGAATACTGTAACGAAATAGTTATTTAGAAACCCAAAAAACAACTTGAATTTTATAATTTTCTTCCAAGAGTTAAAATTAATTTATAAACGTAAGCACACAAAACTTCAAACAAAGATGAACAGTTAAACATATTCTCATGCATTTCAAAATCTAATCTTAAATTTATATAGTAAAAGAGTCTTCGTTTAGTAGTATTTGCATCCTTTCAAGTGATTTTGACTTTGAAACTTACGTTAAGAACCATGTTACGTCACTACGAATGTCAGAGTAGAATTTTTACAATTTATAATTTTTTATAGTTTTAGGTTACTCAAATATGTTTTATTTATTTACAAACTCATTAAAATGTGTTACATGATTATCAACTAAAAACTTTAAAAGTTTTACGCAATATTTGTTATAACTACTTATTATAATTCAATTTTCAAGTTTAGTTTTTGTAATAGATAATTTGAAACTCAAAAAACTGATTGCGTTTTTCTTATAATGCTTAAAGAGTTATTTTATTTATTTAAATATTAAGACCAACTATTCAGAGCTTGTATGAACTCAATATAGTAGTTTAACTTGCTTTGTAGTTGATACTTAAAAAGGATTATGTAAGCTTATTTTGTTTCATTAAAACATTTAGATATAAATACTTAGTGTATCTAAAGTAAAACTATTACTTTTTCTCTGTAATAAAATTAAATGATTTCCAGACAACTAAACTGGAAATGTAAACATTTTTTAATGCCTAAAAGTTTACAAAGTTATATTTGTAATTTAACAATCCAATCAAAATAAAGTTTTACGAATTCGATTTAGCTATAAAATTTCTGTTTTAATCTTGCAAGTGTTGATTCTTAAAAATACTTTGCATCATAAAAACCTAACCAAGCTTTTAAGAAAATAAACAAAAAATTTTACTAAAAATTATTAAATATTATTAAATCTAAGGATTTTAAAACAGATTTTTACAAATGTATTTAAACTAATGCTTTATTTGTAAGCAAAAACAAGTGTTTCATACGTTAGATTAATAACAAAACCTTTATGGTAATAAAATAGACTATTTGTTAAATTATCCTTATATTGAATTCAATATATATTTCAGCACTATAATACATTTAAACTATATTATTATGTGATGAGTCTGAATACATAACAAGTATTATGTTATTACTCTAAGAGGTTCATCAATACTTGCCATAGGTCAAATAATGCAACTTTAAAAAGCGTTCTCTAAGATCGTTGCAGGAAGCATATATTTCCGATTAAATATTTTAAAGTAAACCTAAAGGTCTTATTTTTTAAGTATAGTTCAAATAACCAAGCTCTTGATTACTTATTTACTTAGTAATGTTTTAATAATGAAAGTGTTAATTATTAATGTACAAAAGTTTAAGAAATTTAAAACATATTTTTGACAAAGAACATGATTTAAACAAATAAACAATTTTGTTTAAATACTTATAACTAGTTTTGCTTCTACTTATTTAAAAATATTGTAATTTTTCATATTTATTCACTAAGTTTTTTTATAACATTAAACAACTATATTATCAGACAACAGCTTTTAAAAAGACAACTTGTTTTAGAAAAGTCAAAAAAAATTGTGCTTTTAATAGTACTTGTGTGGATTAAATTACCCTCAAATGAAGTCACAGATAAAAGTTTTTATTCTGGGGATTTTACGCATGAGTGGAAATCTATAATGTTGTTGTCACTGGTTTGTGTTGACATTATATCTATATGTATATAAAAATGTCCTTTTAGGATTATTTTAAAAACAAGTAATTTTAATGTATATAAATTATTAGTGTGTTATTTTAAAGAAGAAAAGTTTTAAAGTAGTTAATTTAATAATGCATTTATAGGTTTGAATATACATAACTAACTTAGTTGATTACTTTTTTGGTATCTATAAAAACATTTTATTAATTTTGTTGTTTAAATTAGTTTGAATTTGAATAAAAAGTTTTAAGAAGTACTATATACTTTAAACTTTAAGTGTTATATCTTAAGTAGGTTTTTATTATTTGTAGATTATTATGAAATCAACGTAACAAATTTGTTTAAAAAAACAACTTAACAATATATAACAACAATTTTGTTTGCTGAAATCTCTTTAATATTAATTTTGATGATTTGTGAATGTCATAAGTAGCTTGTATAGTAACAAATATTTATAATTCCGTTTAAATTAGTGCTACTTTACTTTATTATACTTGAAAATTTGATTTTTTTTACAACCTACGAAATTATTTTAATATTAATGAGTTGTGATTGTCATATGTAGCTTGTTTAGTATAACAAATGTTTATAAGTCCGTTTAGATTAGTGCTACTATACTTTATTATACTTGAAAATTTGATTATTTTATAACCTTCGAAATTCTTTTGATATTTCAAATGTTCTAATGTTCGCTAATTTCATATATGAAACACTTGTAATTATTTTAACAATCAGTTTTAAATTACGCTTATTTTTAGCTCAAGTGTTGAAGTTTAAGATTCTAATACCAATTTATGTATGACTCATACCCTTAAACATTCCGTTTAAGCTGACTTAAACATTTAAATGTATACTGATAAAATTCAACATTCTTGCTAAATTAGTCTTTTTATACTTGAGAAAATTAAAGCTTATGAACAGCAGTTAGAACTTTTTCATCTCTGTTTTTTTTTAGTTTTTTGGTTAAACTTATAGGCTAAATATACAATTTTTTTTCTTATATTCTTGTTTTTATCTAGTTCTAATATATTACTATTAAAAGTTATCAGCAACTTGGAATATCGAAACTTAAAAACCTAATTAAATAAATATCTTTGCAAGATTTACTTTCATGGTTGAATTACTATTAGACGTTTAAAAGTTTAGGTTTTCAGTTAAAAATAAACACAAAAAACTAGTTGTACAATTTTATTTTTGCTAAATAAAACAAGCATAACGAGAGAAAACAAGCGTTTTATAAACTACTGCAAAACAACAAAATTTAAAAAAAGGTAGTAAAGTAAACTAAAAATCAATTTTTTTTATGTCTTTGAAAGTGTTGGAAAGAACTATAATAAATAACAAGACTCATCCTCATCAAAAAAGCTTTATTAAACAGACCATTCTAAAATTTTTCTTGTTTATAATTTTTTGTTTCGTTTTTTTCTTAATTTACTTTCATTCTTAAAAAACCTTAAACGTCAAAAATTTTGTTAGCAATTAAAAAAGTTATAGAGAACAAAAGAAACTAAAGTTCACATCAAAAACTAAACAAAATATTTTTTTTAATTAAAGCAATTTTTTTTTTAATTTCTTTAAACATCTTTGGCTTTCTTGTTTTTTAAATTCTCATTGTTTTCACTTTCTTTATATTTTGGTGGTTCCATTTGAATATATATTTCTTTCTCTTGTTCTTTTTCTTTCAGTTGCAAAATTTTTGGAGCACTTATGACTAACTCATTGTTTTCTTTTAAAACTGATTGTATTTTATCAACATCAATATTTTCAGGCAAACTTATTTCTTTTGAAAACTCATTCAAAGTATAAGAACGAAAATCGTCTTTTTCTATTTTATATTCGTTTTTTGCAGTAATTTTTATTTTTCTTTTGTCTGAAGACAATTCCAAATTAATATCTTTTGGCTCAAAACCTTCAAGTTTTATTTTTCTAACAAAACTGTTTTCATAACCTTCATTTTGATTTTGATTTTGTAACTTTAGATTCAAATCATCTAAACAAGAATTGAAGAAATATGGAAAAATAGAAAATTCGTCAAAATCCATTTTTATTGGTTTTCGTCTCAAATAGCGAGGTTTCATTGAATATGGTTGGAAAAATGTCAAACTCATTTTTAATTTATATAGCTTTATTCGTAATACTGCGATAAACGATACTTCTTAGTTGTAGCAAACTAAATTAGTTGTGATAGCTTTACATTAAACTACTTGTTTATATATAAAAGTAAGTATTTTTCGCGAAATTTCTACTATTCTCTACAAATATCGCGAGTAATGTGGAAATTTACGCTTTAGACGAGAGAAATAAAAGAGAATAAAATCGAGTTTTTTATTTGCATACCTCATCAAGAGTATAAAAACGTGAAAATATTTTCTCCTGAACACAATGCAGAAGTTTATAAACTAATCGCGACAGTTGTATATTGTTCTAGTGATTTCTCGATTAATTACAGCATTTGTATATAAACTGAGCGTTTTATTTGAAGCTATCATAACAAATTCAGCTTATTACAGCAAATAAGTATAGTTTATCGAAGATATATTATATTCAAAAATTTAAAATGAGTTTGACATTTTTCCATCCTTATTCAATGAAACCTCGCTATTTCAGAAGAAAACCAATATTTATGGATTTTGATGAATTTTCTATTTTTCCATATTTCTTCAATTCTTGTTTAGATGATTTGAATCTAAAGCTACAAAACAAAAATCAACTTGAAGACAATGAAAATTGTTTTGAAACAAAAATAAAACTTGAAGCTTTCGAACCAAAAGATATCAACTTGGAATTATCTAGCGATAAAAGAAAAATAAAAGTTACTGCAAAAAACGAAAACAAAATAGAAAAAGATGGACTTCGTTCTTATACTTTGAAAGAATTTTCAAAAGAAATAAGTTTGCCTGAAAATATTGATGCTGATAAATTAAAATCAGTTTTAAATGAAAATAGTGAGTTAGTAATAAACGTTCCAAAACTTTTGCAACTAAAAGAGAAAGAACAAGAAAATGAAATAAATGTTCAAATGGAACCACCAAGATACGATGAAAATGATAACTTTGAAAGCAAAAATGAAAACGATAAACAAAACAGTTAAAAAAAAATCTGTTAATTATTTTATCAGGCTCAAGTTTAAATTAGTCTGTTACCTAAATATATTTTATATTTCTAGCTTTTTATACTTTTATTGCTGTTTTTATTGGAACAAGGTTATTACATTTATTTATTCTTATTGTTAATTTATGTATGGTATAGTTTTTTTAATCACTACAATTTGTTTAGCAGCAATAAAACCACAAAATTAAATTGTTTGTTGTCCGTATAATCATAAGTTTTTTTTTGTATATATAAAGTAACTAAAAAATTAATAAAAAAATATTTAATTGACATTTAAAAAAA
The DNA here is from genome assembly GCF_965202585.1 of Thalia democratica. NCBI lineage: Eukaryota > Metazoa > Chordata > Thaliacea > Salpida > Salpidae > Thalia > Thalia democratica. The sequence continues at coordinate 37,771,740 of NC_139173.1, read as the reverse complement.
CTTATAAAGTTTACTTAATTGTTTGAAATGATGTAAATAAAAAAAATTAAATGTTTCTAATTTATTGAACACGAGTGTAATAACTCAACTTGTCTTAAAAAACTGTTGACAATTTTTTTTAAAGTACAATACCAGGGTAAATTGATAGTTATATAACTAATTAAAAGGTTTTAAAACTTTGTAATTAAAACAAATGAAACACGTAAAAAGTTTAAATTTATTTGATCAAAAAGTAGCTTGCATAAAAATAATTCAGAAATGTTATTTTTTCTAAAATATCTAATAGCTTTTTTTTTGTTTGCCAGTTAATATAAAGCATAAGACAAAAAGTTTAAAATCATATTTTTTAGTTTACATAATACCTTAAAAACTAAACCAAAATAATACGCGATAGTTGGGGCGTGTTAAAATTATTTGTACAAAATTTTGAAAACTACTAAAATATAAAAATTATTGCTTCTACTATGTTTTAAAGCTTCTTTGACTATAAACTACTATAAAGCACTATTACGTGACATGTAGTCCCCATAGTGACGTAACATTAAAACTGAGACGACGAATATTTGTTTAAGTAAGCTTGATACAAATCAAGGTGTACGTTTAATAAGCTCCATCATTATAAACTTGTTCGTATCATTTTAATAAGGTCTGGAATGACCTTGGTTATCTGAAAAATAGAATTATTTTCTGAAGTTGTTTAAAAATAAGTAAATAATAAAGTTTTTAAATTGTTACTTCTTTTTAAAGTAACAACTAATTTTCAATTTTAATCTTATTTTTAATGAGGTCTTGAACGACCCTGTTTTGCATTTAAAATTAGAACAAGTATATGAAAAGCTTTTACAGCTTTAACAAAAAAAATAACAACTAAAGTTTTTTAATTGAGTAAAAGGACAAAACTTGAGTAAGTGTAGAAGTTAAGTTACAACCTACGACCAGTTTCCTTCTATTAGGACTATGCCTGCCTGATGAGTACTAATTAGCTCAGATGTTGTTGTTGTTGTTGATCTTGCGGTAAAGTTCATTTATTATTATTATAGGCGTAAAACATCTCAACTAAGTTGATGATGGCAGTAATAACTACTGGTTACTTCTTACAGCAATTTTCATACTATTTTTAAAGACAGTAAAAAAGAAATATAGGCAGTCATATGAAAAAAACTAGATATAGCTCTTGGTGGCTAAACTTTTTTTCGTTTTAGTAAAATTTAAATTATTCTAAAATTATTTTGAACTCTCACAGAGTTCTATTCATAATTAATTGAATAAACATTAATTACGTTATGGAATACTTTTGTTTTCCAATTTTTAAAATCAGCTTTTTCAATGAGTTAGATAACTTTTTTAGCATTAAATCATAATTCATGCAACTTTTGAACATTTCGGTTTAGGTTAAATAGGAAATTTTAAATACAAACTTTTTGTTTTTATTTTGATATCAAATGTATTTAGCTTTAACACTAATATTTTAAAGTTATTGTACAAGTATTTTTAAATGAAAAAAGTTTAATAAACTTAGTATCTAAGCAAAAAAATTAATCAATGTTTTAGTTACTGTAGTTAATACTTTTTAGAAACCAAATACTCTCTGTTTTTATTACTTTATAATCTATATTACCGTATTACTACTTAAACTTAAATAATCTATCTAATTATTCAAAAGTTTTATGATAGCTAAACTATATAAAATACATAAAGAAGTTTTTGGAATACTATAAAGTTTCTGAATAAAGTTTATACATTGTGGTAATTAAAACTTTTCTTTAATGACAGTTTATTAAATTTTTTGAGTTTATTGTCAGATAATAACAAACAAAAACCATATTTTAACGGTTCAAACGGATGTGTGGAATTTTAAGATTTTTAACATCTTACTTAATTATATGGTGTAATCTAAACTTAGCACAATCTTTAAAATTAACGATAAAAATTATACTACGTCGCTAGAATTATCAGACGTTGATTTTGAAGTTTAAAGCTTTTAATCAATATCCTTTAAAATTGTAGATAAATTTTCAAGTATCATTCCACTTTTCTGACGTTTAATTACGTTAGATTTATTTTTAAACCAATCATGTTATAATGGTTATGAAAACTATAATGTTTAATTATATATTTTGTTAAGCTATTCAAATTTTCTGTAACCTGAATTGAATATTAATTACTAAAACAAATAACTTTTTAAACACTAAAATTTAAATATCTATTCATGGTTCAATTTCAGTTGACATTAAAATAATACTCTAACTAAACCGTAGTTAAAACTGTTTTATTTAAAACTTTTAAGTTTTTAATATAAATGTATTATAAGTTTATTAACATTGGTGACGCGTGGTACTTTTGTTAGGCATGTAGAAAACTTTAAATTTTTTTAAACTTACACTTTATTTTATAAATAATATTTTAAGCAGTTTTATAATAGGAAAAAAGTTTTTTATGTTTTAGGGTAGGTGCCTCTGGTAAGTACAACTACTATTTTATACTTTTAAGCTATGTTTAAATGAAACTTAAAAGCAAATGACTCATATAACTTAATATTTGTACCACCTTAGATTAATAATTGAAATTAAAAATTACACATTTGTACCATCGTTATTAAACTGACTATTAACTTTCTAACACATTTATTCTGTTTAGATAAAAACAAATTATACAGTAATCTTCCTTTATTCTACCAACATATGTTTCTGTGTGTCAACGAATCAACACACTTCAACTGGGTTCTGTAAAAAAATAATTACTGTAATGAGAGAATAGAAGCATAGAATAAAGTAGGTGTATATATGTTTTCATTAAAATAAGATATATTCTACAGATAATAGTTATTAATAGGTGAAATACTTAACATTAAATCCGACTGTTATAAAATTATATGATATTAGATATTATTCTGTTTAGATATCATTTTGAGACTTTGTTATAAATCATGTTACATTTTGTGACGACTTTTAGTTTAAATTAGAAATTTACTAAAGATAATTTTACTATTATAAGACTTAAAACAACCAGAAAGTTTAAAATATAAAACATTAATTAAAAGCTGAAAAAAAAAACTATATTAAAACTACTTGGGAATTTTTATGAATTACAAAACATTATTACACCATGATAACAAATTTTTAGGAATCTTAAACTACCAGGTAAGTTTTTATGACATAAAATAATTTTAATAGTTTTTATTTTTTTCAAATCTTCTAAAATATAAAATAAATCATAAAGGTGGTACACTTTTTTATTTCTATTTAAGAACAATAGTAGTTACTTTACTTCTTTAGATAAGACGTATTAACAATATACATATATATATATACATATATATAATTTAAGTATAACTTTGTATCGTATTAACTTGCCCTGGCTACAAAATTAAAACAACTTATTTTCGAAATTTTTAAGAAAACAATAGTTTTAAAACAACTTTTTGTTTTGTTTTATCACACAACTACTCTTATATACGTTGAATAACTTATTTAATTTATTATTTACTTTTAAAGTTTCGTACTGCTTAAGTTACTTGTCAGTTTGTTTTAAATTTTGTTAACATATTGAGGGTCTATGTTAATTTGATGTAACAACCAAACTCCAGTGGTTGACAAATATGTATGTGTATACTGATTTTAATCGTTACTACAATGTAATTAATAAAAATTAATTGTTATCTGAACTAAATAGCGAGTAAAAAACTAAGATAAAAAGCAGTCTACGTCACTAAATTATCAGAACACGCTAAAATTAACAATTTTAGTAAAACAATTGTAAGGTTATTAACAGAAATTTAACTTTTAAAAATTATCTTTAAAACTTTTAACCAGTTATATGTTGTACTCGTATTTGATATTGTAAAACAAACTAAAGCAAACCTTATTTAACTTTTTTTTAGTTTAGATTCATACTTTACTTAAATAGTTTTCGTATGATGTTTTCAAGCTAGCTTATGGTGATCTTCAAATAACCTATTACAATGCTGCATAAAAGTTTTATTTTAATCAGGACTGTTTTATAATTTTTTTATAACTATTTTTCATTTGCTAATTAAAGTTTATCATTTATACTTTAATAATATTCAGAAGTTTTTTGAGGTTAACTTTTATCATCATACTAGCTACATCTTCTTATGGTGCTAAGTTAGATAAAAAAAAGTTGTTATAGTCAACTACAAGCTAGCTTAATGTAGTAAAAATTTAAACTAGAGGCTTAATGAATATGATAGTTAAACAAGATCGAGTATTGTTTAACTTTTTTTTGTTAAAACAAATGCAAGTGAAAATTTAAATAATTTAAAGTTAGCAAATTATTTAGAAATTTATACAGCTTATTGATTTCACTTACTGTTGTTATATTAAATATGTCGAACACACAACTAATATGTTTTAGGAAAATAAAATATGAAAAACAGCAAAAATTGACAAATAGTGTCTTAAAAGACAAAGGATTTATTTTGACTAAGCGAAAAACTTTGATAAATACTTAGTGCTAGTTTTAGTTTTACTTTTTTAAATTTTTATTTTAATTTTCTCATGCTAGACTCAATAACTTTTTTATAACAACTAACAAGCATATTTTTCGACGCCAACATTAAACAGACCAAACACTGTGGAAAAACTGAAAATACTTGTACTTTCAATACTACTTGTGTGGATTAAATTACCCTAAATTGAAGTCACAAATACAAGTTTCTATTCTGGGGATTTTATGCACGAGTGAACATATCTGTATCACTTTGTTTTCATTAGTTTGTAATAAAATAAAATAAATGTATGTATGCTAACGAGACTGAGTCTATTTATATTATCTCTGAAAATAAGTATTTTTAATAAATTAAAAATAACTAATTTCTGAGCTTAAAAAATCTATATTTGTAATGTACTTTTAAATTTAAGTATAAAAAAACAATTTATTTTTTTAAAACAACGTAATTCTTTTTTTTTACAATTTAACAAAATATAAAGGTGCATTTTTAAGTTTTTTTTTGTTCAAATCCCTTTTACCATTAATTATGATGAATTGTGAGATTCTTTTGAGTCACTTAATTACCATAAAAAAATTTACAAGTTTATCTAAATTAAAGCTACTAGCTTTATTACACTTGAACTTTGAATTTTTATAATAACCTTCAAAATTCCTTAGATCAACTAAATAACTTAAAGTTCGCTTTTATAATATCTAAAAATTTTGCATTTATCATAAAAATTAATTTTAAATTACGCTTATTTTTAGCTTAAGTGTTTAATTTAAGATTCTAATACCAATTTATGTATGACTCATACCCTTAAATATCCTTACTAAGCTGACTTAAAAGATTATATCTGGCTGATAAAAGCCAACAATCTTGTTAAAGTGTCTTCAAGAACTTGAGAAGATTATAGTTTGTGTTACAGCTGTTAGATTTTTGTCTTATTTTAGACTTTTAGCTAAATCTATAGGCTAAATACACAAACTGTTATAAGATATTTTTCTTATTTTCTATTTCTGTAAATTATTATTATTGTATTGAAAACTATCAAAAACGTAGAAAATCGAACCTTAAAAAACTGATTTTATAAAATATTTAGTAAGTTTCACTTTTATGTTTACTGTGACGTATCAATTTCTATTAGAAACTTCAAAAAAAATTATTTTCTACAAAACTCTTTGTGAAAAAAATATTAGCATCTGTGAGAAATTAGTTTTCCACTTTAATCAATTAGTTTAACAACACTGACTAAAACTTTCTTTGTTGTTATTAAAGCTTTCACATTTTTGCAAACTTTTGTAACTATCTGGCTGGTATAAAAGAAAAGTAACAAAAAAATATTCTTTAAAGTTTTTACTAAAAAAGAAACATGGCAATAAGTATGTAAAATTTTCAATGTAAACAGTTTAAGCAAAAATTTATTGTACCGCAAAACGTAAATACCTAATATTAAAAAGAAAAGTATTTTTTTAAGCCTTTAAAACATTTAAAAAACTGTAAAGTATATCAAATTATTAAACAAAAGTAATTCTTGTTTTTGCTACCTATACCCAAGTACCAAGGGAAAGGGAATTTAAAAAGTAATTTCACCTAGATTCAATACAAAAGTAATACTAATAACAATTGCTGTTTAGCTCATTAAAAAGTTCAATTTAAAATATAATTTTTTGGTTTTTACGATTTTTAATTACATATTTTTCATATATAAAAGTGCCAATAAGTTTGTATATGAATTTTATTATTGTCTATATACTTTTAAAAGAACTTATAATAAAAAGTTTTAATTTAATCATTTGCATTTAGCTCAAGCTACTTATGACTCACACTTTCAAATATCCATGTTTATTTTACAAAGACTAGCACTCAATTGGTTATAACTAGTGCAATTATTTTACTTTTGAAGAGCTTTTTTCCGGTGCATAACTTACTAAAAATATATAACAGAACACATTTCATTTTAAATTTATTTAAGTACTTTCAAATAGGCCTCGTCAGAAATTGTTTCCTATTGAATTTGAATGAATACAAATTGAAATAAAATTATACTGAAGTTTAAAGTTTTAAGATATAAAATGACGTAATAATCAAAAGTTAAAATTAAGTAAGTGCTAATGTTAAACAAATTTGGTATACTAATAAAACTCGGTAGAACTAAAACAATCTAAATAAAAAAGCGAAAAAATTTTAAATTAAAACTATGCTTAAAAATAAAGTTAAACAAGAAACTAATTACGTTAAAATTACTAATATAAGGATTTAAAAAGTCTAGTTTGGTAAACAAACTTTTTCTGCTTGCATAAACTGGGCTTTAAAGATTGAATACATAAAGCTTCCAGAATATGCAATTGGAAAGAGTTCTCCGCTCTCACTAAGACTGAAAAATTGTCCTTTTTATAATTTTTAACACACTCAGGATTGTCCAACAAATGCTGCCCAATCGCCGAGAAGTATTTTTTAGTTGGTTTCTCAGAACGGCCATCAAACCACTTTTTCAAAACTTTCGGAACATGTTGATCGATTCTTACATGAAACCTTTGAGATGTTTTTCCCACGTAGTCACTACCACAGTGACAACTAAATTTATAGATGATGTTACTTTTTTCATGGGTGGGAGAAACATCTTTGTAAATTCCACTCAGAGGTCGATCAGTATACAAAACTGTTCTTAAATGAACAGAGCTGAAAACTTGGCTTATTTCCTCAGAAATTTTCTTAGAAAACCTCTCAGAAATATTTCCAAGGTAAGGAAGTTTTAAGTATACTGGACACTTCTGAGGGCCAATCATTTTTAAAGCTGTTGAACTTCTAGCTCTTGTTATAACTTTCGAAACTAAGTTACCTGGATAACCAAGCGAAAGGAAAGTGTTTTGAAGTGTTTTCAACTCGCCTTCAAGAAAGCAAGGAGAACAAAGTCTGGTGAAACGCTTCACCATACCCGTTAAAACTCCTAACTTCTGCTTGACTGGACCAAAAGATGCCCACGGAACATATAATGCTTCTGAATTTAATTTACGATGAATTTTTGTTAAAAGTTCCCCCTCAACTGATCGTTGGACACAAACATCTAAAAAGTTTAACGAGTTGTTGTGTTCTTCTTCTTTTGTAAAACTGAGATTTTTGTGAAGATTATTAAGATCATTAAGAAAACTGGAGCTCTCTTGTCTATTTTCAAACATAACAAAAGTGTCATCTACGTATCGAAGATACATGAGAGGACTTTTACAGTTCAAAAATAACTTACTTTCTAGGTAACCAACAAAAATATTAGCCAAGATAGGACCTAAAGGTGAACCCATTGCAACCCCATCTATTTGTTTATACATTTTACCATCAAAACTAAACTCAACACCTAACACAGCCATGTGTAACATTTCTTTGCACACAAACTCCGGCATCTGAGGGTGTTTTAAATCGGAATGATACAATACCTTTAAGCAAATTTCAATAACCTCCACTACTGGAATATTAGTGAACAAGCTTTTGATATCATATGAAATCATATAGCTACTTTTGACTTTGGAACGAGGAATTAGACTAATTTTTTCTATAAATTGGAAAGAATCTTTAAGAGAGTAATTAGAAAATTTGTGTAAAACTGGTGCAAGTGTTTTTACTAAGAATTTTGCCAAATCATTTTGTGGCGAACCTATCATTGATAAAATTGGCCTTAAAGGGCAATCATTTTTATGAACTTTAGGAAGACCATACAGTTTCGGACGTTGTGAGCCTACCGGTCTGATTGAATTATACGTAATTTCACTAATGAATTTATTTTTGTACGTTAGGTTGGTACAAAAATAAATTCATTAGTGAAATTACGTATAATTCAATCAGACCGGTAGGCTCACAACGTCCGAAACTGTATGGTCTTCCTAAAGTTCATAAAAATGATTGCCCTTTAAGGCCAATTTTATCAATGATAGGTTCGCCACAAAATGATTTGGCAAAATTCTTAGTAAAAACACTTGCACCAGTTTTACACAAATTTTCTAATTACTCTCTTAAAGATTCTTTCCAATTTATAGAAAAAATTAGTCTAATTCCTCGTTCCAAAGTCAAAAGTAGCTATATGATTTCATATGATATCAAAAGCTTGTTCACTAATATTCCAGTAGTGGAGGTTATTGAAATTTGCTTAAAGGTATTGTATCATTCCGATTTAAAACACCCTCAGATGCCGGAGTTTGTGTGCAAAGAAATGTTACACATGGCTGTGTTAGGTGTTGAGTTTAGTTTTGATGGTAAAATGTATAAACAAATAGATGGGGTTGCAATGGGTTCACCTTTAGGTCCTATCTTGGCTAATATTTTTGTTGGTTACCTAGAAAGTAAGTTATTTTTGAACTGTAAAAGTCCTCTCATGTATCTTCGATACGTAGATGACACTTTTGTTATGTTTGAAAATAGACAAGAGAGCTCCAGTTTTCTTAATGATCTTAATAATCTTCACAAAAATCTCAGTTTTACAAAAGAAGAAGAACACAACAACTCGTTAAACTTTTTAGATGTTTGTGTCCAACGATCAGTTGAGGGGGAACTTTTAACAAAAATTCATCGTAAATTAAATTCAGAAGCATTATATGTTCCGTGGGCATCTTTTGGTCCAGTCAAGCAGAAGTTAGGAGTTTTAACGGGTATGGTGAAGCGTTTCACCAGACTTTGTTCTCCTTGCTTTCTTGAAGGCGAGTTGAAAACACTTCAAAACACTTTCCTTTCGCTTGGTTATCCAGGTAACTTAGTTTCGAAAGTTATAACAAGAGCTAGAAGTTCAACAGCTTTAAAAATGATTGGCCCTCAGAAGTGTCCAGTATACTTAAAACTTCCTTACCTTGGAAATATTTCTGAGAGGTTTTCTAAGAAAATTTCTGAGGAAATAAGCCAAGTTTTCAGCTCTGTTCATTTAAGAACAGTTTTGTATACTGATCGACCTCTGAGTGGAATTTACAAAGATGTTTCTCCCACCCATGAAAAAAGTAACATCATCTATAAATTTAGTTGTCACTGTGGTAGTGACTACGTGGGAAAAACATCTCAAAGGTTTCATGTAAGAATCGATCAACATGTTCCGAAAGTTTTGAAAAAGTGGTTTGATGGCCGTTCTGAGAAACCAACTAAAAAATACTTCTCGGCGATTGGGCAGCATTCGTTGGACAATCCTGAGTGTGTTAAAAATTATAAAAAGGACAATTTTTCAGTCTTAGTGAGAGCGGAGAACTCTTTCCAATTGCATATTCTGGAAGCTTTATGTATTCAATCTTTAAAGCCCAGTTTATGCAAGCAGAAAAAGTTTGTTTACCAAACTAGACTTTTTAAATCCTTATATTAGTAATTTTAACGTAATTAGTTTCTTGTTTAACTTTATTTTTAAGCATAGTTTTAATTTAAAATTTTTTCGCTTTTTTATTTAGATTGTTTTAGTTCTACCGAGTTTTATTAGTATACCAAATTTGTTTAACATTAGCACTTACTTAATTTTAACTTTTGATTATTACGTCATTTTATATCTTAAAACTTTAAACTTCAGTATAATTTTATTTCAATTTGTATTCATTCAAATTCAATAGGAAACAATTTCTGACGAGGCCTATTTGAAAGTACTTAAATAAATTTAAAATGAAATGTGTTCTGTTATATATTTTACTTTTAGAAAGTTCAAATGTGTCAAGAAAACACTTTAGTTTTTTATCTAATTAATGTTTAGCAAAATGTTGTTTTTTCATTAATTTGATAGAGTAAACGCTTTAGTGTTTAAAAATTTTAAATTGACAATATATTTTAAATACCAGTAAAACAATAAAATAAAGCATAAAACTTTGATGAGTTTATGATTTAAAGCTCAAAGTCTTTAAAATTAACTAAATCTAAAACATAATTTACAGTTAGTGTATAACAATACTTTTTATCTTTTCTTCGTGTTGCAACATTTTACTTCACTTGATGTCAAAATACTTTCTTGAATTGAAATAACTTTTAGCTTTTGGTAATCATCTGTCTAAATATAAATACTTATAAGCTTATTAATAATTGGTGAACTAAATTAATACAGTTTTGATAGCTACGTTATGTTTTTAATATAGACTACAGCAAGTAAGTTAAGCAGGTGTTAAGTGATCATATACGATTAATAAACTGTAAACAAGGTACTGTATTAAGCGTTTAGTAGTTAATAGTATTGCTACTTTGTATAACTTAAATGACATGGTAGTTTAAAAACTTTTTTTTTTGATGTAAGAAATCCTAAACTTTTTTCGAACAGTTATCGAATTTAAATATGAAAACTTATTCTTATTATATTATTTCTTATACTTCTTATTTTTATTTGTCTTAGGTTAGGTAGATTGATGTTTTACTGTATAAGTTTTGTAAACAAAACTGAAGTTTATTTGAAACTTTTTTATTGATTTTCAGTAGAAATACAACCAAAAAATTTAGAACTCAAACAAAAAGTATTTTGTTCAGTAGTACTTTAAGTATAACTTCCAAATAATCTACTAAAAAAATGTAATTCATCATTTTAATGACCAATAAATCAGTATAAGAAGTCCAAAGTTTATTTGATCTACTTTTTTGGAGCAAACATAAAAGTTTGAACTCTATAAGTTAATATTTTACCAAAACCGCTTTCTTTTTGATTGTTTACTTTCGTTAAAATTTGTTAACTTAACTACCAGCTGTAACTTTCGATTATATTTTATTCAAAAAAACCTTAAGTTAGCTACTTTGATTCTTTTCTAATAAAATAAGTATCATACAAATTCCAAAACATACTTTTCAAAGATAAATTTTGTTATTAAACTATGTAGGGATTTTATACATTTTTGTTAGTAAATGAACTATAGATCGTTTTTAAGTTCACTATGTTTAGTAGTGTCCCATGTTCTGTTAGGGGGCGGGGCACAAGAAGGGTCCATGCTACAATATTTAACTGTATCAGTTGGGTAGTGTCGTCAAAAATGCTTTAACTTAATTTATGTATGTTTGCCGTTTAAAAGGGTTTTAAACTTATGTACTAATTAATAATTAAAAACTTACTGAATAAAGAAAAGTTACAAACCAACAAAATATAACTTATGTAACAATGTCTTACTGTTATGTTTGTTAATCTTTTTTTTTTTTTTTTAATCCTTTTTTAATAAAGTTTTGCCCTTGTATTTTCGTATATGAGCTACTTAGGGAAAAGCTATTTTGAAAATATTGTCTTATTAGTAAATTTAAAAAGAGTACTGTTAGGATATCTAAAACTTTGAAACTGACCTAATACAATATTTAAAACAAGATAGCAACAGTTTACAGGCAAAATGACCACCCAAAAAATATAATCAATAAGTTTTGATAAGAAACAAAACATCTCAGTTATCTCACAAAAACTCTTTAAAACAAGATTATTGTAAAGCTTTGTTAATGTTGGGTGAGAAAGATTAAAAAAAAAATGATCTAAAAAAAATTTATTTAAAAATTTATCTTTTATATCTAAAGCCCTTAGTCAGTTGTATAAGCAACTGTAATTGAATTCTTTTGAGTAATTTTCTTTAGTTGACACAAACTTGTGTCATTAAACAAGATTGTATCAATATTTTATCCTGTTAACTAAAAGCCACTATAATTTTTCAAATGGGTTATGACAAAATTGTGTGATTTATCATTTTTAGATAACCCATTAAAAACATTTATAAATACGTAAATACGTTCATAACTTTGAATAATTCAATATCTTGAGTTAAAAAGAATAAAAGTAATAATTTTTTAATAATTTATTTAACATTTGTTTAACAAAATGTACATATTTAATTTCAAACTTGTACTAACGCATCTCAATATTTAGAAATGTTTTTGAAACAACTAAACTTTTAAACCTTACCCCACATTAGCAAGTAGTCAAATTTAATGCTTCAGTTTTTTTTTTTGTTTTAATTGTATTGTACAACTCCTTTCAAAAATATATTTGATGAACAACAGGTTTAAATTTTACAAATAGATTGCTACCAATGTTTATAAAATTTATAAACAGATTGTACAACAGACAAAATTAAGTTAATTTTTAAGTTTTATAAGCTATTATTTTGTTAATGATTCATATAAAAAACATAGTTAAACTAAAGTAAACATACAATTACTTATCTTGATTAAGTTTATTGTTAAAATGAAAAATACGAGACTATTATAATAAACGATGATTTAGTCTTGTTTTTTTTTATAATTTTTTGTAGATACCCAACCCTTAAATAACATGTTAACACAAGAAAAAGGAATCTATCAATAAAAATATTTTGAAGTAACTACTTGTGCATTTACTAGCTGTATACTGTCGATAAGACATAAACTAATTGCATTCAGGTAAAAGGTAGATAACTATTTATGAAGTGAAACTAATTTATTGTTGATAAGTCAAAAACTTTGTTGTTGTATATGTAATTTCTTACTGCTTTCAGAAAAAAAAATATTAATATAACTGTTAACAAAATCAAACTAAAGCATAAAATCTCGTTCATTTTAGAGTTTTAAGAAAGATCCATTTACAAATAAGTATCAGCTAAACCTTGAAAATTAACTTTTTCAAAAATTAAAACTAAAATATAATGAAGTTATACATTTGATATTTATGTAAAATAAGTCCTTAATAAATACTATAACTATACCATAAAAAAATTGAAAAATTTAGACTTTAAAACAAACTTTTATGGTATTATTATTGGTTGCAATTTTATCGCTTAAGTATTGTTTCTGCCACAAATTGAAAACAAACAGATGAAATAAAAGTAAAGTCTAAATAGCAACAAGTTTAAAATGTCATATTAAATTTGGTAAAGAATTTAAACAACCAATTTTGGATAAAAATATTCACATTCTTCCAAAGTTGTTTGTTTATCTTAAATTTAAATCTTGTTTGTATATCGAGTAGCTAATTTCGTAACATTGTTTCAGCGTTATACTTTCAAAAAAATTTTATTTTTAGATCTTATCTCGTGGAATGTTTTGGAAACAGTTTAGATGACTAGTTGTAGGTTTGTTTATACATATAACTTAGATTTATATAAATAAATAAGGTCGATTACCCCTTTTACAAACAGTTCTACAAAAGTATGTTTTCTAATTTTTATGTTATGCAGAATTGTCTAAAAAACTTGTATTATTTATGGTACAATCTGAATGAAACATAATTTAACTTATTTATGTATATAAAGTCATTTTATAATAGAACAAATGTAACAGCTTTTATGAATTAAAGATTGAAAACTGAATGGAAAACTTAGAGATTAATAAATTAAACGTTAAAACATTTTTCACTTTAAGTTAAAATAAAGCATTAGAAAAAATTTTTTATGAATATTTCAATAAAGATTTTCAAATATTTAAGTATTGATATTTCTGCCTAAAACTACAGATTACACACATTTTTGGGTGCACTGATAAAAAAATAGTAATTCTCGTTTATCAAAGAAAATGTTCATTACTCGTTAATGTTACTGCTGTTTTACTTGGTTGAAGAAATAACTAATACTTTCAAGATATAAAATTTTCTTAAGATGAGAGAATAACGTTTTTAGGTGTGTTTTTGTTTCGAAATTTAAATATTTAGTCATGGCTATTATCTTTGTTAAATAGATAAACGAACTTTAACTATAAAAAGTCAAACACTCAGAAATTTAGATATAATTTTTATTAAAAAAGTAAGGAAATTTTTATTATAATGCATGCCCAAATGCAGCTGAATATAAATAAATTTAAAAATTAATAAAACAAATCATAAAAGTCTTAAAAAAATATACAATGCTTTTAAGTATAATATCCGCTAAACTTAAGAAGATTTTATTTTGGAAGATTAACTAAACTTTGTGCGATTTTAGCTTTTAAATTAAATATAGATACAGCTTACTAAGTTTTTATCATAAACTAATAAGTTAATTAATTTCAAATTTAATAGAATAATTAGCAGTTTTTAAGCTCACTCATTGTATTTTATTTTGTTTAACTATTAATACCAAATTTTAAATAGTTTGTTAGAGAAATAATTAAGCTCTAAGAAAATTTAACCTTATATGAACTAAAAAACCGTTTTAGAACTAACAAAGTTGTGTACAACTAAAACCCTTTAAGATGTTCATTACAAATATTATCTTAAGTAAACTTACAGTGACATGTCATATTATATAAAACAAATATTTTTATCTTGAACTTTATCTGTTGTTAGTAATTGGAACTTTGTTGTATAGATAAATAAGATTAAACTTTTAATATATTATGAATAAAATTAATGTGTTGAAACTTGATGCATATTTAAACACAAAATTCACGTTTAAAACTTAAGTTTAAAAGTACAAGATTAAAATAAAGTATTAGCACTGACGAGGTCTTTGACCGAAACTTAGTTTGTAAAATAAATTATTGAAAGAAAAAATTCAAAAAGTATTAGAAGATAAAATACCTGAAAATTTAGGTTAAAAATTAAAGTTTTAGTATAATATTAAGTTTTATTAAAACAATTTTAATCTGTCTTTATAAATAACAACCATTTTAATAGATTTCTAAAACATTTTAGTTTTTAAAGTTTAATAAATACTAAATAAATACTACTATGTTAACATAAATACTGGTCTTTAAACATTTCCAATTATTGTTTATTGAATATATAAATATATATTCAATATATTTTATATATAAATTTTCAACAACTTCCCTCAACTTGTCAATATTTTAGTAACTATATTATAAAGTATTCTTAAAAAGCCATATTTGAGCTATAAAGAGTCAAAAATAAACTTTTTAACATTATTTAAGACATTTTTTTATTTCAAAGAACATTGATTTATGTATAATAATCAAATAATCCTTATGTTAATGGTTAAATTAATTTAAAAATATTTGTTTTTAATAAATAACAATTTCAAAAAATTCAGCTATATTTTTTTTTGCCGTGGATTAGGTAGATTAGGTTTTACTAATATAGTTTAGTAAACAAAACTAGAGTTTACTTGTAAACAACATACGTTTTAGCTTTTATTAGATAATACAACCAAAAAAAAGAAGTTAAACATCAGGTATTCTGGTCAGTAGTACATCAAGTATAAGTTCAAAATAGTGTGCTAACAAACATAAATCATCATTTTAATGACCAATAAATCAGTATAAGAATTCCAAAGTCTATTTGATCTACTTTTTTGAAGCAAACATAAAAGTTTGAACTCCATACAAACTTAGTTAATATTTTACCACTAACGCTTTCTTTTATGGTTGTTTACTTTCGTTTAAACTTGTTTGCTTAAACAGCAGGTGTAGCTTTCGATAAGTTATATTAAATGAAAGATGTCAAAATTAGCTAGTTTGTTTCTATTTTACTGATGTAAGTATTTTACAAAACTGTTAAACTTACTTTTATTGTACGTTTAAAAGTGGCAAAAAAAAGTTTTTGTTTTTACACAATTTACGGAGATTTTCTAAATTTGTGTTACCTACCTAAAATTTTTCAACGTTTAACCAGCTTAAGATAAAAGTAAAACTTATATACTTAGCATTTTACGCCCATTAAATTTACTAGTGTCCCATGTTCTGTTGTGGGGCGAGGCACAAGAAGGTTCACTATCACAATATTTAATAGAGTCAGTTGGGTAGTGTCGTCGGAAAAATAGTCTGAAAAATAAAGGGCTACAAACTGAAAAGTAATCTAGTAGAATTTTTCAGTCCATTATATTTTGTAGTGTCCCATGTTCTTTAGTGGGGTGGGGCACAAGAAGGGTCCATACCGCAATATTTAACAGAATTAGTAGGGTAGTGTCGTTGAAAATATAATTTAGTAGAAAGGTTTATGTTAATTGAACTCATATTTGACTTTTAAAAGTTTTAAAAACTTATATACTTTAATTTATGAAGTTAGTTTGAGTCTAGTTACCAATTACAAGTACTTTATTGGTTTGCATATTTAACATTTTGTTGTAAAAAACAGCTTAA
This sequence comes from Thalia democratica, assembly GCF_965202585.1. Lineage (NCBI taxonomy): Eukaryota > Metazoa > Chordata > Thaliacea > Salpida > Salpidae > Thalia > Thalia democratica. Next base: position 37,755,344 of record NC_139173.1, on the reverse strand, counting down.
ACAGTTTTTAAATGATAGAATATTTGAAAAAAAAATTAAAAACTAGGGATGTATATTTATACAGCATACTATTTTATAAACTTGTCGTTAAAATTAGTTGTGAAAGAATTTCATTTTGGAAACTCTTTTCAGACACATTTAAAAACTAAAAGTAAAATAAAAACAAAATATATGTTATTATAACTTGTTTTAAAATATTTAATAAAAATGTTGAGTGTTTTGTAATAGAGATTTATTAATAAGTTTACAAAAACTGTTTAAAAATTACAGTTTTTAGACTGAAATAAACAGTAAATAAACAGCTAAAATAATCAGTTATGTATGTTTAATTTGATTATAGAGTTTTAAAATGTACTTGAATAATATTAAAACACAGTAAAACATGTCAAAAAAGTCTGTTTTATAAACTTGTTGATAAAGCTAATTGCGTTGTAAAAATAGAATTTTTAGAAAAATAGTTTCAGACACATTAAAAAATTAAAATCACAGTATAAATTTAATTGAAAATATCAAAGTAATTTTATTTTCTCAGCTTATTTTGTAACACCTCAAAAAAGTATAAGACTGACAACGCAAATAAACAATGTAATTCAAAAATTTACAAGTTTTTTAAATATTTTGTTTCGAAAAACTTTAATGAAAACCCCAAAAAATATATAAAAAACTCTGTAAACCTAAACGATTTACGAAATAAATACACCAAAAAAATTTTGCATTCCACAAAAAAGTTTTTATTATACAAAAATTTTTCCTCAACTAACTCTACTACTGCAATATATTATTTGTACTTATTATTTGTTAAATATTATATATTTTGAAATTAAATATCAATAAGTTATAAACCAGCAAAAACGTAATTCATGTAACATTGTTTTTTATTTAATGTAATAAAATTTACGTCCATTAAAAATACTTTTTGTTTAAGTTTTGTACTTGTAATACTTTTAAAAACAACTTTGGAAAATACTAATTTGAAGTCATTGTAATTAAATTCATAACTTAACAGAGTAGTGTTAAGTTATCTAAAACTTTGACACTAACCAAACATATTAATTAAAACAAGAGAGAAAATATTTAAAGGCGATGTATAATTGACCACCCGAAAAATTAAAATAAATAAATTTTGATATAAAAAAAAAACCGAACTATATTACAAAAAATATTCCAAAAAAATTAAATAAAACTTTATTAAAGTTCGGTAAGAAAGATGATTATGTTTAGAAAAATTAATTTAAATGTTCTTATATTTTAATAAGAGCTCTTAATCAGTTGATAAAACTGTAGTAGTACAATTCTTTAAAGTAATTATCTTTAATTGATATGGTTTTGTGTCCTTAAACAAACTCTTATTAATATTTTATTTTGTTAGCTGAAAGCCACTATAAACGTTCAATGGGATTATGACAATATTGTGCAATTTATCTGTTTTAAACAACTTATTAAAAACATTTAAAATACATCAATATATCACAGTTTTAAATAATCCATTATCTTGAGTTAAAAAAAGTAAAAGTAATTACTTTTTAAATACTTAACTTAACATTTTTTAAGCAAAGTATACAGTTTTAATTTCAATATCTAAATATGTTTTTAAACAATAAAACTTTTAATTCTTATGCTGCATTAGCAAGTAGTCAAATTTAATGCTGAAGTGTTTTTGTTTTATTTATGATTAAAAATTCCTTTCAGAAAAACAATGTTTAATATATGCGTACATGTTAAAGACTAAAAAGAATTATTTTAAATACTGAAAATCTTTATTTTGTTTATCAAAATATATGAACATATTGAACAAAACACAAGTTTAAGTTGTTTTTATTTTCATTTAATAAACTGTTACTTTGTCAATTATTTATATGAACTAAAATAAACATACGACTACTTATCTTTAATAAGTTTATAGTTAAGATGAAACGTAAGAGGCATTTTAAATAGATAATGATTTAGTCTTTTTTTTATTTTATATGTTTTTTCGTACATACCGTATTCTAAAATAACATTTTAACATACAAAAAATGAATCTAATAGTCCGAGTCTTTTTAAGTTTCTGTTTGTATAATATTAATAATATACCGTCAATAACACATAACTAATTTGCTTTCAGATAAACATAGATAGCTTTTTTTGATGTGAAACTAAGTTATTGTTTATAAGACAAAAATTTTGTTGTTATGAATGTAATTTCTAACTGCTTATAGAAAATAAAATGCATTACAAAAACTGTTAACGTAATAAGACTAAAGTGGAAAATCTAGTTTATTTTTGAGTTTTTAAAAAGATCAATTTACAAGTAAGTATAAGCTAAACCTTAAAAATTAACTATTTCAAAAACTAAAACTTAAATACTATGAAGTTAAACATTTGATATTTTTGTAAAACAAGTCCTCAACAAAAACTGTAAGTATACCATAAAAAAAATATTTAGACTTTTAAAACAAAATTTTATAATATTTTTATTTGTTGCCAATTTATCGCTCAAGTATTATTTCTGCCGCAATTTTAAAAATAAACAGATGAGATAAAAATAAAGTCTAAATAGCAACAAATTTAAAATGTCATATTTAATAACATAAAATATTTCAAATCATACAAAGTCTTTTGGTAAAGAATTTAAACAACCAATTTTTGGATAAAAGTACCCACATTCTTCCAAAATTGTTTGTTTGTCTTAAATCTAATCTTGTTTTGTATTTCGATTATTTAAATTTCTAACATTTTTTTATTATTAAAACTTCTAAATTTTTTTAATTTAGACTTTACGTCGTTGTATGTTTTGGAAACAGTTTGGACGACTAGTTGTAGTTTTGTTTATAATTAAACCTTAGATTTATAAATATAAATAAGATTAGTTGTCTCTTCTAAAAAGAATGTTTTGCAATCTTAATTTTGTGCATAGCTCTTTACAACTATAATATATTTTGCAGTATAATCTGAACAAAGAAATGAAAATAACATATTTAAGTAACTCATAACATATTGATATATAACAAGTTTTATGGATCCTTTTATATTATGTATGTATAAATAAAACTCAATAGAATGCTTAATAACGTTTATAAAAAATATCTTGGTTTAAATAAAATAGAAAGACTTTTTTGATAAATATTTTAACTTTGATTAAAAATTTTAAATGATTTAATTTGGAATATCAAAAACTCTAAACTAAATGTGGTTCTTAAAATTAATAAAAAATAATACTTATTAAAAGTATTTTTTTAACAAGATTTATATTTATTAAAGACAACTTTGTATGTTGAGTCCTGCTTTGACATCATAAAACACATGATAAAGTCAGATATATAATAGTTTCGATAGATAGAAGAGTAAGACTTTCTAGAAACTTTAAACTTAAGAATTAAAATGTTTAGGTATAATCATAAATCTGTTAAATTGATAAAAAAAAGTTTACTCACTTTAGGACAAAACATTAAGGAGCTTTCAAATAGTTTCTTTTTTAATAAGTATTAATTTTTTATCAAACTGTGTGCATAAATATGTACAGTAGCTAATCATAAAAGTTATTAAGAAAAATAACAAATAAAATAATAAAAACAATTAATAAAATGAAAGAGTATTTAAGTATAAAATCCGCCAATAGCTAAACTAACTTTTTTTTTTGAAAAACATTAACTAAAGTTTTCAAAGTTTGAAAAAAAGTACGATTATTTTTTTCAAACGAAAAAATACATAAAGTTTATTAAACATTAAAAATAAACCAAAAAATTGAATGTTTGCACATCAGCAGTTTGTAAAATATACATTGAAGTTTAGTTGTTAAGAGCGTAGGTTATAAATATTATTACAAAATATTTAAGCTGAAAGAAGTTTTGACCTTACATAAACTAAGAAGCCTTTTTAAAACTAACAAAGTTGTGTACTACTAAAAACCTTTAAGATGTTTATGACAAATATTATCTTAAGTAAACTTACAAATGACATGTCATGTTATACAAAACAAATATTTTTATCTAGAATCTTATCTGTTGTTAATAAATGGAGCTTTTGTGTACAGATAAATAAGAATAAATATAATGATTAAAAATAATGTGCTAAAACTCAACGCAGAATTCAACACAAAATTTACGTTTAAAGTCAAAGCTTAAAAATACAAAAGTTAAAGTTAAATTAACAAAAAATAGAATAACTCAAAAGTTAGGTTAAAAATTATTTTTTTTGTAAACTACGTACACTACTATAAAGGTTTGTTAAAACTATTCTAATCAGTTTTTCTGAATACAAACTGGTTTTAAAGTATTGCTAGAGTATTTTAATTTTGATATCTAATAATTGTTAAATTAATAGTGTTATATTATTATGAATATTGGTTTTTCAACATTTGTAATTATTGTTTATTGACCAACTAATAAAAGTGTACAAAAATTTTGGCCAAAGGACCTGGTGCACGGAAAATCTTTCGGTTATTGAGCCTTACACCACTTAAATACAATTAAATGTCTTGTCGAGATATAGACAATGAAAATGAAAAATGAAAAATAAAAATATAATATACAATAATATTGAACAGGGGCGTCGCGTGGGGTGTTGCACTGCTGCAACTGCACCACCTTGAAATTTTGTAAGAAAAAAAAAAGTATCTATAACGTTTTCGTTATTTTTTTGAACGAAATCTCTTTAAAAACTTCAGTTTTGAAAACGACCATTTTGCCCACTTCACTGCCGCAAACTCTTAGCTGACTGCCGCAAATGAACTCAAAAAAGCAAAATTTCTTCAAGAATTACCGCAAAATCAATGTCTTGCGGTAAGTAAGCTAAGTTGAAAATTCCCAAAACAGGACATGCTTAAGTATCATCTACAAGCTATTGTAAACATAAAATAAAAACAAAGCTAAGCTACTGCAAAGGATTAAACTTGAGTTTATGTACCCACATGATTTTTTAAATTTAACAGATTACTTCTATTAAAAGATTTGTCATAAATTGCATATTTTGAAAAAAAGATAAAAACCCTAAATAACCAAAGTCTTAAAAATTGGATTTTTTATTTTAATCTGCATACATAAACTTAACTATAACTGATTATTGTTATCATAAGTTAATAAAATAAATAATAAAATTTAAGTTCTGAAAAAAAAAATTAAGTTTATTATAAACTTCTAGTTCACTCTTACACAAAAATATTTTAGGTTTATATTAAATAATAAATAGTATTATTTAAACAATCACATATTTATATAAAGTAAATAGCCTTAACTTAGAAACTTTGATTACTTAGAGTAGTTTAACATTTTAGGAAAATTTAGTCTACCTCTACTTTATATGACTTTTGGTTTAATTTTTTCATAAACAAAGCAAAAAATTTAGATAAAATTGTTGAAACATGGTTGCCTTGCCTCATAATCAGGATAACTTAGAAATGTTAAAAACTCAAGATGACCCAAGATAAATTAAAACAGACCAAATTAGAAAAATATTCAGGCTGCCTAAAGCAGTTTTAATTTTTACTCTGAAAATAACAAGCTTATTCAGAATTAAAAAATAAGTGTTTTACTCCTATGGCCACATGAAAACTAACTAACCAAATTTTTACTTCTATAATGGTTACATATTTATAAGTTATCTTTAAAATTCATGAAAAGTTCAACAGCCTCACAACTAAACTTAAAAAAGTTGAGCTCCTGACAAAAATACTGTCATCAAAATGAAAAACAAATTAAAATTATGTAAAGAAAAGATACCCTTAAAAAACTATTGAATTTTAAAACTCCAACAAAAAACATTAAAATTAGAAAAAAAGTTTATAAAAATTTTAATGTTTGTAAAAAAAATGTGCAAATTAGTGAGGGGTAAGGGGGGAGGGTGTATAGGCACTTTTTTACATGTTGTTCTTATTTTAACTTTTTCAGAAAGCTAATAGTTACTCTTTAATAAACTTGAAATTTCCAATTAAACTTTTAGTTACAACCAGTCAAAGTCAGAGAGTACAATCATTTATTATACAAAGAGCAAACCAAAACAGCAAAAAATACAATTTTACTGAAAACCTATATTCTCCATCATTTTTAAAACAATTTTTGATTAAACTTTTTCATCCTAATTTTTATAAAATTTTATACTTTTGTTGAAGAGAAGTTTTAAATTTTTAAGTATCAATATATATTTTTATATATACAAAAAAAAAACTTTTGTTATAACTTTTTTTTTGGTGTTTTAAATATCTTATTAAGCATTTTTTTTTGTTTTATAAAAGAAACATCTAAAGACTTTGAGGCCAACTTATAAAAAAAAGATATGATTTTAGTGATTTGATTTATTTGTTGTTTGAGTTTATATTATAAAAATAAGGATTCATTTGTACCTCTGACTGTGAATTACCATATCTCAAAAATTTTTATGAATTTTTAATATTGATAAAAGATGACTTGTAGTTAAATTAAAACTGTATAAAGTAATTTCAGTAAAATAATTCTAAAGTAGATGTTAAGGGCATAAAGGGGAGGAGGGGGGGGTTAACACATTTTTTTAAACACTGTTTTAGTTTGTGCCTCCCATTATGAACCTTTTGTTGCCATTGACTTTGACCGGCTATATCTTAAAACATGTACTGAATTTTTAAAATCTGTAAAAAGCATCTTGTAGCTTAGTAAAAACCACATGAAATAAGATCAAATTGTGAAAAAAGTGTTTTATCCCCCCTATGCCCTTAAAAGCAAAGCTTATCTTCAGGTGTAGCAAAAGTTCAGTTGTTTTCAAACTTGACAGTAAAAATATATTTTTATTAAAATAATTGATTTTTTTTTTAAATTCTGCACCACCTAAAAAAAATACCACGCGACGCCACTGATATTGAATAACTATCAAAAAAACTTACAGATATACTTTAAAAATAGTTCAGAAGATATTTTAGTAACATTTTGTTAATAAAAACATCAATTCAACATTAGCAAATAAGTTTTTATTTACGATTTTAAGTTTTTTCTCTTTTTATCTTTACGTAGTTATACACTAAACTTATTCAAAAACGCACTGACTGTTTAGTTATGGAGAAAAGTTTATTTGATAGAGTAAGTTAGGTAACAAACTATAAAATCAAACAAAACAACTTACAATTTTCTTTAAAGATTGTCTAAATTATTTATGACTTGTATGTAATATGTTCTATTTGTTTAAAGATTTAATGTCGCTTTTTACATATATTTATAGCTTAAAAAATAAAGAACAAATTAAACTATATAGATAGTTTTAAAGAAATATTTAAATTCTCCTTTTTCTTAAATTTCATCTTATTTATGTTCATAGTGGTTTATCATAATTGATTTATAATATCTTTATTATCATTAAGTTTGTATTAAAATCATATACAAAATAAATTTGATTTAAAGCTTATTTTCTTTTGAGAAGTATGTCGGTTAAATACTGTTTTTATTTTTAGAACTTAGGAAAAATCTATGTTTAGACGAATAAATAAAACCACTTCATACTTAAACTAGTTTTGTATAAAGTAGCAGTTTTTTAATTAATTTCACAGATAACAAGATAACAAATTATAATGATTTGCAAAACCTCAAAAAAAATATAATGAAATAACTTGCTTCTTTGTTTAAACTTTTTTTCAAATGTGTGAACGTGAGGTGATAATTTATTTTAGTATGATTACGTTACAATTTTATAAATCATCAAATGAGAACATCCATAACACTTATTCTGTTTCACTTAATTCATTTAATCTAAAACTTAATTAAATTACAAAACTAAAAGTAAAATAGTTATAAATAGTTACAATGTATGAAATTTCCCACGATAATAATAACTAAGACATCCTTGTAAAACAGAAACTTTGTAGTCTAACTAAAACATTTTCTGAAAATCCAGTTAATCAGATACATGCAATTTTACTCAGATAATAAGCTTATTCAGCTCACCAAGATATTTCTGCACATTTATAAATAAACAAAGGATTGCTATGTGTTTCAAAACTTTAAAGGCTTAGAATTGGTAACGTTTTACTTAAGCAACATAAAATGCGTAGAAAATACACATTATTAGTTTTGTTTTAACTTTCAACATTGCTGGCTTAAAGTTTGACTAAAAAGTATCAATATTTTAATTTAAAAGTTTAGGCTTCTCGTAAAATTAGTATTTAGTCATAAAGATTATTTTGCGTATCAGAAATGTATACTACTATTGTCTTTTAGAAATAACCAGAATCGTAAGTTTTAGAAATATAAGATTTTTTTCAAGTTACATCCAAATACTAAAAAAAAAGCGCTTTTAATATTTAAGAACATTTTACTAACACATTTTATTTCGAGTTTTGCCTCTTTTTGATATGTTTCAATATAAACAGTTTCCAAAAAATTCCATAGTTTTTATGCACATCTAAAGTATAGATTCAAAATAAAAATAGCTTTGTGGTGGTATAAATGCTATGCTTTAAGATTAATAAGGACAGCAAAACACTGCTTTAGACTATTTAAAAATCATTAAAAAATATCATATAAAACCTATTTTTAGATATAGGAGATTATTAAAAACTATACTTTTATATCTAAATTGTTTTCATATCACATATTTTGTTTTTTTTGTTCAAACATTTTGTCTTCGAAACCGCTTTAAAGTAAAACACTTGAACTTTTAAAACAGATTGACTATTTTATACATTTTTGTTGTAGTTCTAAAACATTTCAAATGATATGCATGTGCAAAAGTAAAGAGTATGTTAGTGGTTCTTTTTATTATTTTTTCATTGTTAAAATTACATTCAAACAAGCTACTTTTAACAAGTTTTGATAAGAATTTTTTGCAACGATTTAAAACTTGTTGTTAAATTTTCTTTAGTTGGTTTTCTAAAGCTATCTAACAAATACGTTATTAGAATTTAATCAATTCTTTAAGGAGTATTTAAAATCTAAAGCTATACATTTAAGACAAGAGATAACAAAATTTAGTTAATGACAAAAAATAAAAAACTCAAAATGATATACAAGGTTTTAAACTGTTTCAAAAAAAAAAACAAATTAGTTGTATACGGAAAATATATGCAAGCAAGAATAAGAACAGATACTGTTGCAAAAAACATTTGTTCGAAATATTTAAAGTCATTATTATTGAGTTTTATATATATTCTTAAGTCTATGTTATATATATTCTGAAAGTAGTCATATTTTTTTACAACAGTTCGTTCAACAACTAAATTAAATTCATGAGTCACAAACTTAACATGTAAATTCATCAAAAATAGTGCCATTAGTTTTGTTTTACTTGAACTTTTGCATTTCATTTAAAGCTTTGTGTAACTTGGAATTAACCCTAATCTGCTTTGTAAGTTCTTTTATCTTGTTCTTTAAATGAAAAATGTTTGTATCTCACAATCAATTTGAAGTAGTCTTACAGCAGACTTAAAAGTTTAAGTTTAAAATTCTCAAACCAACTAACAAATGACTCAAACCCTAAAACACCCGGTTTAAGTATTAAATCTAGAATTTAAAAAAATAAGTATCTGGCTTTATTAGAGTCCTTGAACTCTTAAATAACTGATACAATAATAGTTTTTTTTTTCAATTTTAATGAAATTTAATTATTTTAAAAAAGCAAAAAATATTAATTTAAAATTTGGACTTTTAATAGGTTTTTTTTGTACAAAACCACATAAAAAACTTTAAACATCTGGTTTAAACAGATCGTTTGTATTACTTTTATTCAAATAATTTCAATGTAAATGAATTTAATCTTTATTTTTTTAAAAATACTAGTTTGTAGTTTAAACTTTTATCAAATTGTTTATGCAAACAAATTAGTAAACTGTTTTTTATAAAGTCAAGTGTTAATTGTTTTTTGTTTATTTAATTGTTTGCTTTTGTGTCGTCTGTTTATTGCATTTTCAAAATTCTTTGCATTTTCAAACATTGACAATGTTTGATTAAGTTTTTATTATATAACAGAAAATTACTTCTAAGTTTTAAACAGTCATTCAAATCATGCTTAAAACTCAAAAGCAAAGTTCAAAGGCAGTAAAAAGTAGATAATGATCTACAAATTTCTATGTAAGGTAAAGTATTTGCATCTGTGAATGATTGGTTAATAAGTGTTTAAAGTTTAATCATTTATGTTCAGTTCTGAGATTCAAGTTTTAACATATCTTTATAAAGAATTTAAGGTATATCAAGGGTGATATCATTCAAGCGGTGTCTTTGAAGTAAACACTTACAGGTGCACAACTCAGTAAAATTTGCAATGTAAACAAAATCATACAAATTTACTTTTCAGTTACAATTAAAACAAAGTAAGTGAGTATAATTAATTACTTGTGTTATAAAAATGATGTACTTAGAGTCATAAATATTTAATTTTTAACTAAGAAAATCATCAGAATTGTTAAACAAATTAATAAAACTATTTTTTTTATCATGTAAATACATTATCATGATAAGTATAGCTCAAATTTTATTTGTTTCTATATATCAAAAAAATCTAAACCAAACTTAAATATTCTAAATAAATTACATCAAATAATTTCTAAAGCGTATTTAAAAATTGATTGACATATTTATTTTAACTGTAAATTTTATAATTAAATTAATTAATTTTTTAATGGTTGTAAAACTCGACCACCTAAAGTGTCACTTTTATTTTCTATTTATGTTTAGTATGTGTACCAAGGGAAAAGAAATTTTATAAGTTGAAATTTCATGAGTCAACAATTTTCAGTTCATGAGTTAAACTCAACGGCTACATGACAATTCAAATTCCGACAACTCAATTTTTTGTATATAAAGGGTTTCGATTCTAAAAATAACATATATATTTGAAAAAGATAAAAAACATATATACTATGTTAGCTAAAAATAATTTATGTTAGTTATAAACTACAATAAACCAAATTTAGCGCAACTTCTAAATTAAAATCTTCGACTTTTAACTGCCTAGTTTATTTTAAGAAAATACTAATACAATAAACGCAATAAAAAACTTAATTGAATTATTCTTACAAGTAACTATTTATTTTGAGCGTGAATTGTGTTTTACACGTCTTAATTCAATAAATTTCCCGTAAAACAATTTTCAAAATATCCTTACATGTAACATCCATACAGGTTTAGTTCTAAATAAACTAATTAAGCATTTATGCAACTATGGCAAAACTTTTTTAGGGGAGACATTTACCTGTAAAACTTTTTTTAATTTTAAAAGTTACTAAACTCGAGTTTACTTTTTTTCAAGTATAAAATTTGACGTTTATAAAATTCAACTTAATGACTCACACCCTTGAAAAACGTCTGCATTAGAAACCTATTAAAAGATTAAAATTCACTGATTAAATCTCATTATGTTTTAAAAGCGGCATTTTTGATATTTGAGAAGATAAAAGTCTTCTATGCAGCTGTATGAAGCAATACAAATACTTATGTTTACAAATATTTCAATCTAAATTTAAATTGTTCGCAACTTTTAAAATATTTTCTACAAGCTTATATTGAATGAAGTACCAGAATCGTAGTTAATTTTTCTGGTATATGTGTTTAAATAAAAAAAACAAAATTGTATTGAAAATTGCACTAGAAATAAGCTTTTTTTTTTCAATCATCTGCTTTATCAACTTTTAAGGTTTTGTATTTACTTATAGGTTGAACTATAATCAATTTATGTTTATATTTGTTCAGTTAACGCTTTAAGCATCACATTTAAACAAAATTTGTTCCAGTTTTCTAAATTACTTAAACTCATTTAAAAGTTAGATTTTTGCAGCACAGTTAGTATAACAAACATATATATAACTAAACTTATGCACTAACAATAAAAAAAAATTGATTATTTACAGTCATGCTTAAAACTAATTCTTACGTACAATAAGGTTAAGAACTAAACAAAAATAACATTTTATTTATTCTTTTTGTCATAGGTTTCGCAAAACATGTTTCATCACGGATTTAAAGTTCATATGTTTTACAAAACTTTTATCTTGACAATGTTCAACAGTTTATAAGTTTTGAAAAAAAACATGTTAAAATTTACGGACACTGTTATTGAAATTGTATGTACAAAAGTTGTTTATAACAATTACATGAACTTCATGCTTAACTACAATAACAAAATTACATAAGTGTTTAAATTGAGTGTTTGTGTTAAATGAAGTGAATTGTGAACATAAATTTTGATAAGTTTCTTATCAAATTATTGAGTCATTTTTGAATACTTGTAAAGTCTACAATATAAAAGTAGTAACAGTTCTCAAATAATGCAAAAACATCTTTTTAGAACAAAATAAAACTTAACTTTAGATTTTTTACTGATACTTGATTTAAGGTCTTAATACAAAAATGTTTGGTATGCAGTTATAGAATTACTGTTTGTAAACAAGAAAATTGCTTGTAATCAATCTTATCAAATATCTACCATCTTAAAGTTTAAAACTGAGATAAAGTTTGATTCAGTTTGTTTTATTTATGTTTATATGTCAACTTTTGTTATCTTTAACAATTTTTTGCTATAATTTTATTCATAAAAACACGTTAAACGCTGTTAGAATGTTTTTTTAACAATTTTTTTTATTTTTAACTATTGTTTTTAACTTTTTTTTACAGTTGCTACCATTTTTGATTGACATAAATATAAATATTATAATAATAAAAAACTTATTAAAAATCCTAAAAATACCCATACATGATTTTATTATTAGTGTTTTGATAGTTAAAAATTAAAACATGACAAATTATCTTAAAATCCATTTAGTTTGAAAGCTTTAATTACTGACTTATAAAGTTTATAAAAGTTAAGTTAAAAAAATCTTGTAACTAACTTTGTAATTTTTCTTTAAATTTGGCAATTAAAATTATAAATAAGGTATATCAGTCATTTTCTTATAGCTTAAAAAAACATGTCTGAATTTTTTTTGTTCATAAAAAGACTTTTTATATTGGTATCTTTTACGTTAATAATTAGCCACGTTAAAGTTATTTTACACTTTCAAATAAAACCTAAACTACTACAAGTAGCACGTAATTATATTTGACCAATTTATACGATGATAATAGATATAAATAAGTTTATTTGTCAACACTATCACATAGTTTAACAAAGTTAAAACTGTTAGTTTTTGTTGGAAAAATCTAAAGTTTTATAATAAAAAAGATTCTAATAGACTATAATATATAATAAATTAGATATAAAAAACTATATTAGTTTATAAAGCTGATTAGTAGAATTTAATAATTATAAATTATGATTGAAAATGTATTATTACTCTTAAAGTATACAATGAATCATGAAAAAGACCTACATATGTATAAAAATAGTACATTCTCAATTCTGACCTGTATAAAATATTTTACGATGGACCTACTTTAAAGACACTTAAATTTTTTTGACCTAAATACACCGGGTTATTACTTTATTCTTGAGATTTTTATTTTATTGTTTTCTGTTGTTAAACTTTGTTTGCTTAGCAACCAACTGTAAGTTTCAATCAATCAACTTTTTCATGAAATATTAAAATAAAAATCTTAATAAAGTTGTTTATAACAATTACATGAACTTTATGCGTACGATAACAAAATTACATAAATAATCAAATTGAGTATTTGTGATAGAATTAAGTACATTATGAACATTACGTTAGATAAGCTATCCTAATAAATTATAAAATAGTTTTAAAGTGTAAAATCTTCAATATATAAATTGCAACAATCTTCAGAAAAGTTTTGAATAAAAATAGTTAAGATAACTTAAACTTTTAACAATATATTAACAAATAAGAATTAACAAGCACAACACTAAAATAAACCAGTAAACAAGATTGAGCAACAAATAAGATTATTACTGAACTATTTGATTACATACAAAATGCAAAACTAACTATAGCATTTAAGATATAGAACTAGTTTATTTATGGGTAATAAAATTATTTTTTTTTAAACTCATCATTTCGTTTTACTAACTACAATACTGTCCTGTTCAAATTTTGTTAAAATTAGGAAAGCTACATGTACAAAATTAATGTTTTTTAATAAAAATAAAAACTTAAACAATAAATTGTTATTTTTTTGTTTTACAGTGTTAGTACAAAAATGTTTGGTATGCAATTATAGTATTACTGTTTGTAAGCAAGAAAATTGCTTGTACTTAATCTTATCAAATATCTACAATCTGAAATTTTAAACTCACACAACGTTTGATTCAACTTGTTTTGTTTGTGTCAACTTTTGTTATTTTTAATGATTTTATGCATTAATTTTATAAAACACACTTAAACCCGTTGGTTGTTTTGACAGAATCAAAATCCACGTTCTAAATCCACCCGCTCAAAATCCACCTAATCAAATTCTAAAACCGCTTACCGATTGAGGGTAAAGGTTAGGGGTAACAGTGATAGTGAAACATAAATAAAAAATAAATAAAAATCCAAAAAGTTTATAAATCAAATTAATAAATGAAGAAAATAAAAATACAAATCGGGTCGATTTTGAACGCGGATGGATTTTGATAGTATACTGTTTTGACAAGTTAAGTTGTTGCTTATTTTTTGTAAAACTGTTTTAAACTCTTTTTTTTTACAATAACAAACAAATTTTGACAGAAAATAAGTAGCATGGTGATAAAAAACTTGGTAAAACAACTTTTAGATTAAAACTAATACATGATTCTATTATTGGTAGCTTGACAGTTACTAATTGAAACATAAAAATGTGTTTTACAATTCTATAAGTTTGAAAGATATAATTCCTTAAATTTTGTATTTGTATCGACTTCCACTTAACTAACTTGATTTTTATCAAACTACTAAAGTTTTTATATTTTTACAACTAAAATTCAATTACAAGAGAAGATCAGTTTTTTGTTTTTGAAAGCCTAAGTAGAAAAATTTCCAAGTTTTTTTCTTTTCATAGAGATATTAAAAAATTGAAAATAAACAATAAGCTGTTTTGATTGAAAAATTGTCTAGTTAATAATTGACCACATAAAACGCGTTTACACTTTCATTAAAATCTAAACTAAAAGCACGTATTTCTATTTGACCTACATATACATTGTCAATTTTTTGAAATTTCTCATTTACATTGTTAATATTTTGAAACTTCTCTATTTTACAACATTATGTAAAAAAGTTAGTTATTCTAAGAGAAATACTATATAAATCAAAAGGTTTTCTTTAAAGTAAAATATGATAAAAGACAACATTAAGTCTTGAAGCAGATTAAGATTACATAATTATTAAAAATTAAAATTAAAAATGTATTATTAACCACAAGTAGGCAATAAATCATGAAAAAGATCTATAAGTTCATAAAAATAGTACATTCTCAATTCTGACCTGTACAAAATATTTTACGATGGACCTACTTTAAAACACTTAGATTTTTATTTGACCTAAAGACACTAGGTTTTCATTTTATTGTTTTCTATTGTTAAACTTTGTTTGCATAGCAACCAGCTGTAAGTTTCAATCAATCAACTTTTTAGGAAATATTAAAACATATTTCTTTTGTCACCAAAAAATTACCCATTCTTCAAAAATGTCTCATAAATGTTTTGTGCAATTTATTTGCACTCTAAAGTATTATTCCAAACAACTATAAATTTTATTAATAAATTTCAACTTGTTTTATATACATAGGAGAACGTAAAGAATTTTATTTACTCATACTTTAGGAAGTAAATAATTGTAAGTATGTAAAAAAAAAGATTTACGTTTCTTCTAAAATTATTAGTCTGACCAAAGTACAAAGTACAATAGAAACTGATCTTGAAAAAAAAATTATTAGGTAATTAAATAGAAATTAAAGTTATAATTACTAGCTAATAGTTTATTTATATAAATAACTAGGTCTAACTGCTTATTAGAGGTAGGCTAGTGTATAATTCTTTTTCAACTAAGTGAAATTTGATTTTATATTTGTCTGTATATGCTGTCCTTTAAAGATTAACAAAGAGAAACCCAGTGATGAAATAAATTGTTAATAAACATAATTTAAACAATTAAAAGCTTTCCAACTTTATTATCTGCTTGACTTTCTTAAAGTGCTTTTTTTCTATGCTTTTTGTATATATAAGATGACCACTTGTCGCAGTCATAAGCAAGCTCCATCAACTAGTTTGTATTATTATATCGCACTTGCATAATTCTTTGTAATGTAATACTGAACAACCGCGGTTGCGTTTACCAATACGTCTTTGCACAACAGAATACTTAAAACGTAACCAAGCCAGTGTAACCTGGCCGTGAATAAATCACACAGCAGGTAGACCAATATGTCTGAGCACTTTCTCGTTGCTAGTTTTTGCTTGTTTAAAGTCTTTAAAAGTTTCAACCGTTTTACTTATACTTCGTTTCATCTCACAAAAGGTCTGAGATCTTTTATCAAAAGTAAAAACTTTTAAGGAATATTTTAGGTGTCAAAAATATAATTTTTGGTGAAAGGGATTAACACTAAAATTTAAATACATTGTGATGCATCTTAAATTCACTTTCGTTGCAAACTTTTTATTAAAGTTAAAACTTTAGTTTAAAATCTTATAAAAATATTTAAATTAATTAGACAATTTCAGATTGAGAGTTTTATTCAACACGGTATTTCATGCAAACGCAATGATCACGATTTGAAAACTCTATAAAGTAAGACAGGCAAAGCCATATATACTACTAATAGGAGCTAATAATCAGCACTAACAAAATTCTCAGTCTAATTAATGTTTGTCTGCTCCTTTTCAGTAAGCTCTTGTTTTTTTGAGGAATTACAACTTACCATAAAGTTAAAATGTACAATAAAAAAAAGCAATTCCATAAAAGGTAAGTATCTGCAAAAAAAGAAAATAAAGTTTTAATATTTAATACTTAACCTAAGATTATTGTTTTATTAATAGTAAATTTTAAGAGAAGTAACAGGGCAGGAGTTTTATATTTACTTTTTTTGATGAGTTCATAAAAGAACACAATTTCGAGTTCTAAATTAAAAAATAGTTTACCTTACGTTATTTTAAAATCTTTTTTCGAATTTACTGAAAACTAAAGTTTCATAGTCATACATTTTTAAAACTAATAAACAATCATTCCAACTATCTAGGTTAAAAACTTTAACTAATTGTTATTAATTTGTTTTAGCTTGTAATGATAAAATTTAATTTAATACCTAAAACAATGAACTATTTTACAATTTTATAGATTTTAGAGTAGTTTCGGAAATCTCTGTTGTAAATCTGAATATTGCGAAACTAAGTTACCATTTTACCTAATATAATTTTATTTTATCAAATTTTTAACTGTTTTGAACTTAATTTATCTGTAATTATTCATTTGTGTTTAGTAGCTTGAAATACAATAAAACATTTTAAAGCTCAATTTTTTAAATATTTAAGGTAGAAAATATTCTAAAAAGATTAACTTATTCTAAAAAGATTAAGTAACTTATAGAAAACTATTTAATTGAAATAAGAATTTTAAGACAGTATAAAAAAAAAGCTAATAAAACAACAACAATAAAAATTATTTTATTTTTATTAAAGTAGAAAATAAAATACAGCAGTGAAGCGCAAGCAGCAAAATAGTTTTTAAAAATTAAATTTGAAAAAAAATTGAAATTAAAAAGTTTAATAAAAAGTTTTTAATTTAAAATAGTTTATTCAAAACTAATTTAAATTAAAGAGAATTAACTTTAAATAACTTTAATATATTTATTCTTTTAAAACATTATTGTGCCAATTAAGAAAGAATAAACATATTTTTTCTCCTCTAGTAGTTGAGATCTTTTTATTTTTTTTCTAAAAGAACATATAACGTTGAAAAATTAAAGTAAACATAAAAAGTTAGAATTTAAAGAAAATAAAAAATTTGTTATACAAAAACGTTGTTCGATTTTCTTGTAAATGTTTACCAAGAGGTTTGATATATTATGTGTTAAATGTATTATATCCCGAAAATAATTTCTTGGAAATATTAAAAGCTTTTATTAAGTAAAAAGAGTTAAGTTGGTGCTTTAAGGAAAATATCTCAGTATAAGTTGACAACAAATAAAAACTTCATAAAACTAAATTGTTTTCGTTAAATTTTAACTTAGTATCTTGTAATAAAAAACAAACGTCTTAAAGTAGATTTACGTAGAAATTTCAAAAACACAAATAAAAAATAAAACTAAAATTGCTTACACCGTATTTGACTAGAACAATTATTGAATATTAAACTTTTTTAAATCAAATTGTTTGATTAATAATTAAAACTTTAACCATATAGTATTGTAGAACTTCTTAAAAAAAGGTTTTTAGGAGATCGAGTTCAAATTTACAGTACAAATTTTCAAACAATTTCAACTATTGTTTATGAACTTTTAGTTAACATATGAAAAATAATTCAACAACATTAAATTAAGTGATTTAGAATGGACACAGGTTATCTAAAACAAAAATTTAGTTAAAGTTTCCAAAGATTCAAATGAATTAAATTGATGAAATATAATTTCACTTAACTTTTTAAATTTTTATATCATTAACATTTTCAATTTCAAAAAATATTGAAAGAATAAACTTTTTGATTACTAAAAATTTACAGGTTTTTGATTATTTTTGTTAACTGTTTTTCTTCAAATTTCACCAAAATTCGTGGAGCGAGTTTTTAAAAATCTCGTTTTCGTCAAAATAAATAACACAGTGTCCCAAAGCGCAAAAACCTCTCCGTCATTAACCACCCACACTTTTTATCAATTATGACGTTACTCATACTTATGACGTCACTTTCCCAGCAAAACCTTCACCACAAAGTTAACGACCGCAGGGGCCGGCTGGTCCTGGTCCAATTCGGCGAAGAGGTGGCAAACGTTGCCATGACCCTGCTTCTTGGTGATCAGCCCGAACACCTTGGCTTTTTGGAGTCCGTCGTACTTTCTGCAGTCCCACGATCGGTTGTGGGGCGGAGCGCTGGACGGGTCCATGCCGCAATATTTTACTGAATCAGTAGGGTAGTGTCGTCGGAAGAATAGTCTGTAGGATTTTATTTTAGAGTTAAAGTTTAGTTTTACTTGTAGAACATTATACAAGATTTCAAAGTAAAACATGTTAGGATTTTTATACAAGCTTTTTTAAATTATTTGATAAGTCGTTTTAGTTATTTACAAACAGTCTTTATATTAAAGTGAGGACAGCACTGTGTTTAGCACTAAATAGGTAAAATAAACAAACAAATTGTTAATGGTAAAAACTCCGCACAAGTGTGTTATACTTTAACTTTGATCTTTTGAAATTACTCATTTGATCTTTTAGCAGACAATAAAAATTCTTACATAAAAGAGTGCCGCAACAGAAGTTTGTTTCGATAGCTAACTGCTGTTAAACTAATAATACTTTGATATCAGAGGTTGATGTAGTTAAACTCAAAGCTTTTTGCATAAATTTAAATAAATATATATATATTGTTTAAAAAAACCTGTTGAAACCCTTAAAAGTAAGTTCTAAGACTTTGATAAAATAAATTCATAGGCTTTTAAAGTCTAAGCAAAAGCTATTGAGTAACGATCTAATTAGATGTACCTTTTGAACTAAAGAACAGAGTTCAATGGGCTTTGAAAAACAAATATTGTTACAGCTGTTCAACATTTTGAAAGTGATCAAACATTTTTATTACAGCTGTAAAATCATGAAAAACAAAAACATTAAGTTGTCATAAAAAATTCTATTCAATTTTAAAATAATGATGTAATAATGTTCATAATGAAAGTTTAACTTGTGAATTCTTTATATTTACTGTGTAATGTAATTCAATTATCTTGAGATATAAAGCACTAAATATTAAAAACATTACAAAAATCAAAAAACAAAATATTTTAAAACTAAAATTTTAACATAAATATTTTAACTAGGCAAAGTGTATTGAACAGCTATAATTATCCACACTCAATACCAAATTCATTTTTCCAAATATTTTAAGTTGGTGTGATCTCAGCAACAAGATTATACCAACCACAAAAACGCATGAGTTGTTTGTTCACTAAAAAATTTCTACCTGCACAACCAATACACTGGAAGTTGTTTTGTAAGAACAGTTTTAGAAGTGGTCGAACAAACAAATTTCAAGGAGAAGTTAAAACTAAAACAAGCAAATTTTCAAGTTCAAATATATTTTTTAAGAATATTAATATAATATTCACACGCACATTAAATAAAATGCTGCGTCATTATTAAACTCCAAGTAACTTTTTCAAGTGTTTGACTTAACTTTTAAACGAAGACAAATAACCGTTTTCAGACTTTGAATTTTTTTTGATTTTTCGCAAAAAGAAGATGGGCATTTAGTCAAACAACAAAATTTACATTGAACGTTCAATGCTTTTGTACAAGACTGATGCCAAACAAAATTCTGGGCTAATTAAAAACAAACAATGACATTTAAAATGTTTTGTTTGTTGTAGTTTTCTAAAATCAACCAAAGTAAACCAATTAGTGGTAATAAAAGAACAATAAAATGTTTTACTGTGGTACCAGTAGAATATACCTAGTTCAAACTTTACATTTGAATGATTTAAACAAGAAATTATCACTTAAATAGCTTTAAAAATAAAATTCGTTATAAAACTCTTTATAGTTATTAAACAACTGATAATCATCGTCCGAAAAAGTAAAAATAGTTAATTTAAAGTATAAAAATTGCTTAAAATTTATCTTTATAGAAATAAATAAATAGATTTGAAACAAACCTTCGAGACATGTCAGTTAGGGTAATTCCTTGAGTTGAAACTTTAAATTGAACGACCGAAGTTTTTATATTTTGACCTGAAGTTTCTGTACATTCCCTCATCGCTCTTTCGATTGCCTGAATGTTTTATTTATATATAAGAACAACGAGTTTACGTTTTGTAAAACTGTTTTTTGTTTACTCTTCATTTCAAAATAACACAATTTATTTAGTTAGATTTCCAACGAGCCCTTTAAAATGATTTTTTTTTAATGAAAGTTTTACAACAACTTCCTATCCAAAGTATCACATATCTTTCTTAAACTAAAATTGAACTACGCAAATATATATAAGTTATCAAATATTTTATATAATGCATACTTTTTTTACTTGCTTATAAAATATAAAGACTTTTTGGAAAAACAATACAACTTTTGTCTGGAAAATTGATTCTGAAAATAATTGTATACAAAAATTTTTTTATTCTTTTAATCAGCTTGACTAAAATAAATTTTTAGTCATATGAAAAACAAGTTTATTTTCGGTTGAAAAATGTTTTGTTTGAACAATGGAGATTGTAATTATAAAACAACAAATCGTAAATAAATTAAGTATAATGACTTTCATATGACTACTTCAAAAATTCTACAAATTTAAAGAACACAATCACATGTTATCTTAATCTTTATGTTTTTTAATAGCCTATATTGTTACTTACTTTCTAATATTACAAAAACTCTGGGATAAAATTTATTTACTGGTTTAAAGTATTCATTTACTGGTTTTATTCCTAAAAAATAGTTGACTCTTAGTAAATATATACTGCAGAATTAAAGCAATTTATAAGGACTATTGTGACTTGTTCTCACCTCAGGGCCACTAAGAGCTTCAGTGTGAGCAGATCCTAAAAAGAGGACATTACAAGCAGCACCTTGCTGTAGAAGTTCAGTTGCTGAAGTTGCCACCTCAACTGAGTCTGATTCTATCTCTGACACCACTTCTAAATCTGTAATACAAAAGTTTAATTAGAAGTTTTTGTGAACACATTTTTTGGTATGGTACTTGAAAAATTGTTTTTACAGATTCCAGCTGTTTCAAAAAACTATCCTTAAAGTTATATCAGTCAACAAATGAAAATAGTTTTTTATTTGAAGCAATTTTAAAATCAAACTAACTGTTTGTAGGCAAGATAAGTTTACAAGGCAATGCAATGCTCGTAATTGAATGCTGATAAATGAGAGCTGACAAACTTCCAAATACTGGTTCATTAGCGCATCCTTTCAATCTAACTCCTCTCATAGAAGGTTCAATCAAGAAGTGACGAATTAATTCGTCCTCTAAGTCCACTACAGAAAAGTGTCAAAGGTTAATACATAAAATTATATTAAAAAATACTTTTAAATGTTGTTGCTTCAGGAAGAATAATTAATTTAAATCGTATAAAACTTTATTTAAACAAGTTTTAAAAACAGCTCCTTACCTCCGGGATCAGCGGTTGCAAGAACAGCAGCAGGAACTTGATGAACTTTCAGGGCAAGACCAAAAGATCCGGGGAAAAACCTGCTGTCCCTAACAACGAAGCTACCAGCCGGTCGATCTCTTAGCATTAGGAGAGCCTATGAAAAGATATTGTTTTAACAAATATATTTATCAAAAAAATGTTTACGTTTTTGAAAAAAGAGTTTTTATGGTATAATAAACCTTCCATGACGTCAACGTACGAGTTCAATTAACAAAGCTGATATTTATTGAACTTAGTTTAATTAACTACCTGACATTTGTACTTTTAAACTCATTCGACAATTGAAGTTAACACAAGTTTGAGATTTTAAATGTACTCTCAGCGTAACCATTTAGTTAATTATTATTTATTCAAGTTAACATGGTTGAAGCGCTGCTTATTAAAAAAAAAAAACTATTTTAAATGTTTACTAAAAATTTCGGAGTATTTCCTTTTAGTAAAAAAAAGTTGAAATAAGTAAGAGATCCTTCTTGAAATAAACATAGGATAAGACCTTGAAATTTATACTTTTAAAGTCAGTATAAAGGATAAAACATGAACAATATATATACTTCCTTTTTTAAGACAAAAACTGCTTTTACTAAAACAAAAACCCAGCATTGACGTTTTTTTTTTGTTTTTGAACTGAGCTTCAAAGGTTTTTTTCAGTATAAACAAATTAGATGGGCTTAACCAGTTAACTACTGTTATTATTGCATTAAAGAATTCTTGTATGGCTTTTATAACTTGCGTAAAACTTTGTAGTTGCTCTTTGAATTTTTGATCAAAAAGCTGTAAAATGCAAATTGTTTAAACTTTCTTATCAGTTTTATAGCAATTTTCAATTTTCAATTTTCTTAGCTGATGAATACAAAGAAAGCTTAGCTAAAACCAATAATAATATTTGAATTTTCAAGTTAGTTTGATTAATAAAAAACAAACAGTAAGTCATAATAAATTAATCAAAAAAAAAAATTTCCCACAAAGGTAATTGTTACGTCACAAACCTGTTTTCTTGTAATGTCAGGTTTGTACCAGTAGCTTGTGGTATCCGTGACAAAACTTGGGGTTCCAGTTCCAGTGGACATGCTTGAATTAGACCTGTCAGCGTCTGAAAATTCAAAAAAATATTGTTTAGATTAAAATAGATGAATTTTAGATATACTATAAAATTAAGCTTTGTACTTTTTTTATTTATAGTGTATAAATTTAATAAAATAAGTAATGCATTTATACATTGAAAATGTTAGATCAAAAACCTGGATTTACAGCAACTAAAGCTTAATTTAAAGACATCTTTCATGAATATTAAGAT
The DNA here is from genome assembly GCF_965202585.1 of Thalia democratica. NCBI lineage: Eukaryota > Metazoa > Chordata > Thaliacea > Salpida > Salpidae > Thalia > Thalia democratica. The sequence goes on along the minus strand of NC_139173.1, from coordinate 37,731,920 downwards.
AACATTTAATGACTTGTTTTAATATTTAACGAGTTTTACAATGTTAAAATAAGCATTTTTGTAGATTTTAGTTGATGTATTAGCTTTATTAAACTGTCAACTACACAGAATAAAAAAAATTAGTATGTAAACCACCAATTTATTTAAAATTCCATTAATATTTGATAAGTCATAGATGCATCTACGTATTTTAAATTGCTTAGCCTTGACAATGAAGATAAATTTAGAAAAATTCATCTATTATCTCATTAAATATTAAAAACTAAAGGAATTTATTTAAATCTACTATAATTTTCGGTTTTTACGGTGTTCAGTAGAAAACCACAATAAAACTCTTTATAAAATTTTTACAACATTTTTAAAAATAATCTTCAAAGAAACTTTAAGGTTCTCAGGTCTTTAATTATCTAGTTATTTTAATTATATTACACTTAAAAGGATTCCTCTACTTAATTGTTTGTTGTAAATTAGTTTCTAAAGAAATAACTAATACTTTATTGAACCAATAAGTAAATAAAAGAAAAAACTTAAAAAAAAATTAAAATTAAATTTATGAAACAAAATTTTATTAATGTTTATAAACTATTTTTTATACAAACCCGCCGCCGATGAAGATGAAGTCCTCCCAGAAATAGAAGTGCTTCTTGATGAGGTTCTTCCGCTGTCACAAGAATTCACGTTGCTAGGGTGATTATGACGTAAGTGGGGTACCACGTCACCTGTTGTATTGCAATTTTTTTGTTGCTATACTGTAACTTAATTGTTAGGTAATTTAAATAAAGAATAGGACAGTAATGGTTAAAGGTGTAGTAATAACTTTGAGTACATAATCTTTATGAAAAACGAAAATAAAATAATTTGTGCTACATAAAAAATTAATAAAATATAAATTTAAAATTTTAACTTTAGTTTTAGAGTCCTTTCAATCGATAAAAGCTTCAACAAATTCAAAACTAATTCAAAACATTTTATCTAAAATTAAGCACTGAAAAATTTCTAATTTAATTTTTTTTATCTCTACACAGCGCACGACTAAAATAAATTTGTTTCCGCAAAAATTTCTTTGAGCTTTAAATAAAAATTTTCTAAAAATAAATTTCATTAAAACAACATTAGGCTGAAATTTTTGCATGATGATTGAATAAATATGAAAGCCATGTAATTTCCGGTGATAGACATCTACACTAATATAAAATAAAAAGAAACTATTGTGCTGAAAAACATAGTTTTACACGAAATATAGCAATTAGTAAGATTTCAACTTTTATTTCAAAAAAATGAATTTAGATGGAAAAAAGCTAAATTACAAAAGATTAAATTCAACTAACCAATAGAAGAGCTTCTGAGACTGCTAGACGTATCTTGAATGTTGGCCCAGCCTGGTGATAAGTTAGAGTTGTATGTTTGGGAGTTTCCCTCAAATAAGCTGTTGTCAGTGCTACATGTCACGTGGTTGTCCTGTGAACATTTGAAATTGTAATAACGTTTATCAAGTTTGTTAAGAAAATTTTGTAGATGCTTACCTCATTTGTAAACTGAGATAAAAATGAGTCTGGTAAAGTGTTATCATCGTTTTGATTTGATCTGTTATTGAATTTATGTTATTTAAGAAATTTCAGTTTTTTTAATGTTACTTAATCTAATAGATTAATTTATGTTGTTGTATATATGAAAGAAATGATAGACTGTTTTATTTTGTACAAGATATTTTTCAAAAGCAAAACCTTTCACATTTCAGAACTCTTTTCTGTGGCTACCTATCAGTTTTGAAATAGTTTTATTTTTATAAAAAATTGTTCAAAGATCTTTTTAAAATCAAGTTACAAAAAAATTTTGGTAAACATTGTATTCAATAGTCTTTTATGCTTTATTTTAATTAAACCATCATAAAAGTATTATAAAGCATGATAGTATCTTGAAATAGACTTAATGTTTATTAACTTTTCGAAGATAAAGTAATAGTACAATATACTTTTTGTGTTTAAAATCATTATAAAAATTATAATTGGAGAGGTTAAAAAGCGTTGAAATTCATGTAATTTGCGGTTGAATGGTAAAAAATTATAAAAAATATATACATTATGCTTCACTAGTAATAAATAACTTCATTTAATTTTGTAATAAATTAAAATACCGTAGGTGTGGTAAAAATTTATAAATATATATTTTCTTATAAATTAAATGAAGAAATAAAGTATAATACAGTAAATACTTTTAAGCAACTATGAATTAAAAGCTCGATAAAAATAGCTAAATGCTTAACTTTATTCTAATTTAAGTCAGGTATGAGAATTTTGTACTATTTTTAGTAATAAAGTTTATCAAAAGTCACAAAAACTAACGCAATTGAAGAAATTGAAAAATTCGGGTCATTGTTTTCGTTTTGGGTAATTTTTTCTGGGTTTGGAGTCCCGTTTTCAATAGTGACTTGCTGGAGATGACGTAACAATGACGTCATTGTTTCAACGTCACCGTTCAAATAGTTTTGCATTTCTGTTAATTTTGTAAAGTTGGTTGGAACGAGAAATATTTTTAAATAATTTGATAGTTATGCAGTATTTTTAACTCTTTCAATTATAAGCTACTTAAATTGAATCTTTACCAATAAAATTATTTGTGAAAGTTGTTTACAAGCTGAAAGTCCATTTAAAAGTTTTTACTTTCACAAAAAAATTTTGCAAATATAACAGTCGTTCACTCAGATTGCATGGAAACCCGGATGTTGTGTGAGTTAAAAATATGTTTTACTTTAAAGCAAAACTTGCAACAAACATAAGCAACATACTTAATTTAAAAAGCAATAAGTTTTACAATAAGCTTTAGAAGCAAATCAAGTTTGTTTTAAGGTAAGAGTTGATTTTTATACAAAAAGTAGTTGTGATGTGTTTATAAACCTTTTTTATGTTATTAAATTTCATGATTTTTATTGGTTATTATGGCAAAAAATGACTTTTTATCAATAGAATAAAAATATATTTAATTTTTTTTTATTATTATAGAAGTAGACTGGGAGTTATATACTTCTTAAAAAAAAAAATTTTACTTTTGAAGTAAGTTTTGATCTTGTCAAAATAAATAAACAAAAAGAAAGTTTAGGCACACACTTTAAACACTTTCCCTCAAAAAACTGTTGAAATAACAAACAACTTTTAACTTCAAACGCATGTCAATAAATAAAAGTTGAGTGCAAAGAATAAGGATTTACAAAATAAACACACAACAGTACTGATGCCTATCTCAACAACCTTGAAAAAAAATCTTTAAAAAAAGTAGGAAAAATACATTTTGTGAAAAGAAGTTTAGATCTTAATAATTCAATAAAACTGTATAAAATAGACAACTAAGTCAAGAAGACTCATTTAAAAGGTCATTTTAATTTATTTAGGTTAAGGTTTTCAAACTATATATTTTCCTTTTAAATTTATTTTTGAGAAGAGCCTACCCAATTTTCTGGATTATTTTCATAAAATTTATAAAAATAACATTACTTATTTTTTTAGTCAGCTATTTTTTTCACTCAGGAGATATTTACGGTAAAGATAAACTTTTCAATTAAACAAATGCTGGTCATAAAATATAATGCACAAGTAAACACAATACTTGACAAATACGCACTCTTGTACCATTAGAACCTGACAGGCAAGATTCTGGCTTTCCAGCAAATCTGACACTGACCAAACAAGACAAACTTGAGAAAGACCACCGTAAAAGTTGTGAAAAGCAAGAAGACCACCCATTCAAATGTTATCAATACAAAATTTCAACAACAAACAAGAAACATAACATGCATGGCGTGCAACAAAAGCAGTAAAGCGTTTAATTCCAAAACAACTCTTAGACTTCAGACACAAAACAAATTTAAAAAGATTCAGCTGTTTTCAAAGCCCCCCATAGCATTTAGCACACCGAAATTCGAAGCGTTTTATTGCAGTTATTACCGTTGTTTGGTACTGTATCGGGTGTAATGTTTTCTTTAGGGATGCTCTGTCGTTTAATAGAGGAACTTCTACTAATTTGGTGTTTTGGTTCGATGTTTAGTTTCGCTAATATTGTGGGTACCATGATTTTGAGATCTTTGGATTTTTCTTTTTCTAAAAGTCACGTCATATAAACTAGTGATTGTAAACTTAATTTGTTTATTTTTCAACAGTTTGATAATAAAAAAGCTTTAGAAAATACATGCAAAAACTAACTTGAATTCAATAGTGAATCAGAATTGTTGAATCCATTCTTCAAAACATCTAAACTCTGTAAAGTTGGTATTTAGATTAGTATATATGATTTTACTGTAAAATTATCAAGTCAATAAATAGTTATAAGTACAAATATGTATGTAGCTATCTTTTTAACTTTTTATAAACTTTTATTTTTACTTTAAAAGTGATAAGGTGTTAGTAAGCTTGGTACTTTGTATAACAACTTTGTACAACTGTATTTTATCTTCATCATAAATTTAAAATAAGTTAAAACAACAATTTAAGTAATAAAATAAAAACTTGAGTTCACAAAAAAATATAGAAATAACGTTCAACTAAACGTTATCAAACTTAGTACAACAATGTTTATCATTAAATAATTGAACAAACATAGAGGTACTTAACGGAAAACAAACTTATTGTTGATATGAATAGTAAGAGGTCGTTTGAACGACATAATCTTATTTCACAAAATAAACTGAGTTAACTTCACGACTTATAAATAAACATACAAACATTGAAAGAAAAATATTATTTATAAGAAGTTTTGAAGTGCTTTCATCTCATTTTGTTCAACTAAACTTTATTCAAGACTCTGAAAACAAGCCGACAGTGTTTTTGTGACGTCACAGTTAGTTTTGATACGTCATAATTAAGGTGTCAAAAAGTTCGTTATTTTCAAAAGCTATATGTGTATGTTCTTACCGCTTAAATTTACACTTTATTAACAAAAAAGATGATGAAGTAAAAAATGCTTAAATATGAAGTGTAAATATACTTTTGAGTTGTTAAATAATAGTTTTGGATACTTGTTTCAGATTATAGAAAACAAAAATCAAAACAGTTTAAAAAAAATTTCCTTACTGATAAACTGTGAGTTTAAATGCCTATATCAACAGATAGCACAACTTTAACTGTATAAATCATTTATGAAACGTCAGTTTTGTGATAACTTACAGAAACAGCTAGTCATCGAATCACTTTGAAAAAATATTTTAGGTTTATTAAATTTTTTATTTACTTATACTGTGCTTTGAAAATGATTAAAATATTTTGGATATACATAAGTATTTTGTACAGAGTCTTAACATAACTGATGTAAATTATTTTTTGTAGCCAAAAGACTACAAAACGGTAATTTAAATATTTGTTTTGTACGTTTTTTTACTGGCTATACACTTACTAACTAACACTAAACTTAATATTAAGTTTTGCAATGAGGTTAATTTGTTTATTACTCAAAAAAGCAATGTTGCTTTCAAAATTGTGAATTGCGGGTAGAATAACTTAAATTTAGAACTTGACTTCTATAAATAATTTATTATGATAGCTCGGATAGCATCAACTTCTATGAAAACAAAAAGGTCACTACTGCAGCGCAGAATTTAAATAACCAATTTTGAGATAAAAATAATCACATTCCTGCTAGCTTGTTTGTTTATCATTCTCTGAAATCTTATATTATGTTCTACTTTAGTATTTCTAAACCTGAGCACAACAAAGATATGTTATCTTAATGCTAGATCTTATAACAAAATGTCAAACTCATTGTTTCAAAACGTCTTTTTTATTAAAGATATGGATAGTAAGGTCAGCATTGTTATATATAAACAGAATGTACAAGGTAATACTTTTGTTTTTACTAGATACAGCTGTTTTAAAAGTATTTTTTTAAAAGACGTTTAAATGTTTATATGTACCTAGTAAAGTAGAACTTAAAATTAAAATAAAACATAAAAAGTTTTATCTTGATCCAACAATGTGTTTATATCAAAAAGATCAAAAACGTCACAAAAATATTTCTTAAAAACGTTTATGAGGTAGAGTTTATACTTTTGGGATTTTTTTTTTATTTATCTTAGTATTAGATCTCAAAACATTTTATTATATTTGTTTGTAACTTTAAAGTACTTCAGTCTGTAGTAAATAATGGTAATAAAAACTAAAGTAAAATCAACCAGTTATGTTTAATATTATAAATATTAACCTTGCCTAAAATTCTTATAATTTGTAAAAGTTTTGGTTTCTGAAAGTTTGTCAAAGTATGTTTTTTGTACAACTAATGCAGTAAAATATTTTCAATTTGAAATTTATTTTACTCGAAACTTACACTATTTTATACAGAAAATAATTAATTTAAGTCAATTTCTTATTCTCTTTTGTTCAGAAGCCAATAAACACCTAAAAATGTTTCATTGCCAATTTGTTAACCAAAGGTTAAAATTTATTTAACAATTTTTTAACACGTTGAAACACCGAAACCACAAAATTTCACGCTCGAATAGTTTCAACCAGTCACGTGTTCAATAAAAGGCGCAATTTTCAAACATACATGTTAATGTACTAATTTATATATATTTGTTTAATTTGTTCACTGTTATTAAGTAGAAAATACATAAAAAAAGAACCAAGTTAAATTAAAGTTACAAATGCTCAATCTAACTTAACAAACTTATAGCAGTAAACAACTTAGTGAATTTATCAAAATTTATTGGTTTTGATAAAAATTGGTGCTCTCTCTTGAAAATTTAGTTTATCTAAAGTAAGTATTTATGTATAAGTTTTATTTCAAACTTCTCACCTGATTATTTGTTACGTCACACTGAACTTGGCGGAGGAGTTGGTTGTTGCTAGGCAACCGTTGTTGGGGAGGACGGGTTTCGGATGATTTTGGAGGGAAGGATATTTGAGGGGAAGCCCTGTAAACGAAAACTAATTTAATGATCGTGTTTCACTTAAATCCAATAATAAATGTTGACTAAAACTTTTTAAGACAGGTTGTAAAGTAAATTTTTATTCATCAAAAACTAAGTTATCCTTTTTGTTTTCTTTTTGATTGTTTGCAGGAGTAGTGTATTTCAATATTTAATTTTATTAAATTAAGGTTTATTAGTATGCATGGTATGTTTAATAAACAAAGTGTTAGAATGAAACGGATATAAAAGAAAGTTTAACAAGTAACTTATATACGGACACGTTTGACAAGGTTAAAAACAGTAAATACTTAAGTAATAAAAAGAAGGAAGAACAAACTAAAGAAATGTTGTTTTACTTATAAATCATGTTACCAGAAAGCACAAAAAGATGCTGACTGTTGAAAGCATATAAGTTGCCTGTAAGATAAAGTTGACTTTTTTTTATTAAAAATTGACAACTAAAATTAAATAAAGCCACAAGTATTAGATAAAAACTTAATTATATTTTTATCATCTATACTAAACAATTAATTAAAACTCGTTACGTAAAGTCAAAAGACCCCAGTTAAACTCAAACAGACAATTTTTTATTTACATTTTCAAGTTTATTACCCTTTTCAAAAACGTGCTTGTGTGCCCTTTTCTGTTACGTCTTATCGCACCATATTTATACCTTTCAAGGTTACAAACGTGATAAAATCGTGTTTTATATTTGCTGTAAAAAATCTTAGTTGTGTAACGCATTTTCTATATTGATCTTTTTTGAATTCTCAGATGATTTACTGCTTGTAGATTATTTATTTAATTTATCATCAAGATTGATGATGAACTTCCTTTGTGATTTTACGACCTCATAGAACCTTGTAAACAAATATTTTACGAGTTCGTTGTATTAAGTTGTTTGATAACATTTTTTTTTTGGGTTTGTTTTGTGATCTAGCCTAAATTTTTATGAGATGTTTACTTAATTTATCTACAAGACATTTTATAACACTTTTATTTGTACAAAGCTTGTATGATCTTATGTCAAACAAAATTAAGACCTACTGTAAATATGTTGTGTAACTTAAAAAATACTTTATCTTAACGAATAAAAAGAAGGCAATGCCATAAATTGTAAAATATTAAGGTTGAAAATTAACAACAAAAATTTAAAGAAAAAAAATCGAATCAACAGTAGTTTTTGTTTAAAACCTCTTTACTTTTAATTATACGTTTTGCTTACAACAAGTTTTAGTTTGATCTGTGTCTAAAAGAATTGAATAGCCATTTATCAACAAAAATGTTTTAGAAGTAATTTTCAATTTTTGATATTATAGAGAAAGACTGATTTTTTACTGAATTCAATAAAAGTTTACGCACGAATAAGTATGTATTTTTTATACAATTTTTTCGCGACTAGACGTTATTCATAACACGTCACAGAGATAAGATTTTGTCATCATAAACAAACATTTCAATTCAGAAAGCCATTGAATTGGCTTGAAATAATGGCAAAGTTTTTTAAAAGTTGTTCAATGCAGCAAATAGTATAAATGTAGCAAAATTTTTTATGAAATATTAATGGGCTGTGGAAAAAGTTTTTTGTTTGAGGATTAAATGGTAATTTTGCGATCAAAAGAGTCTATCATCTTTTTTTGACACATTATAGAGCTTTAATATGTTTTAAATTTTTCTGATTTTTTTTAAACTGGTGTTAAAAACTTGTTTTGATTCCTTGTATGTACTTCCACCCTTAAAGTTTGCTTTTCGGGGATTTTACGCAAGGATTAATATCAAAAACATTTTGTTGTGAATAGGCTGTATATATATATAAAGTATTGAAGAACATATGCTTTTATGTGAATATAAGACACTATTTATTAAAATTCTGACTTTTTGAAACATGTTTGTACTTTCATCACATCTTTAGAACTTGTGTGCTTTTAAACAGGTTTATTTTATTTCTGACTAAAATTTTATTATTTATATATAGTTTTATGGGTAACATTTTAAAAGATAGAACAGATTTTTTAATACTTTTTGTGTAACATAACTTTTGATATAGTTATATTGATTGCTAATGAGTGAACTGTACAGTAGTTTTTTTATTTAATCTAAGTAAACTAATACAAGACAAAAAAATTGTTTTTTTTTAACTTAATATTAGATATCATATGACCTTGAACCATGAAAAAAAACTATTTTATTATCAAGTTCGAATACTTTAAATTCCTAATTTATCAAAGTCGTGTTTCTATTCACTTCACACTTTGGTTTAAACTATTACAAACTCCATGACTTTAAACATACTGTATGTAAAATATCTAACTAAGAAAAACACAAAGAAAATCGACTAGTTCTTTGAGTGATATTTACTTCGGTTTTTAATTCTTTAGAGTTTTCAAAAACCTAAAAATAGAAACTCAAGAAAAATCTCAATCAGCAACGAAAAAAACTGACCATGTGTTAGTTTTTATCTGAAGCCTATCTATACCCTTCAAAACTGAATTGAGAAAAATTACTTCAAAATTTTTTTCAACTCAAAGTTGATGGTAAAATATGCAGCTGTCAGAATTTTTTAAATAAAAAATTTTGGAGTTTTTCAACTTTTGGCTTGGTAAAGTACAAAAACTTAATAAAAGGGTTTTTAAGTTATTGACTTTTGTTATTTTCATGTTATTTTAACTTTTCATTTGTTATTAAAAATGTTCAAACATTTTCACAACTAGTTTTTTTACATAAACCAAATAAAATTTCCAAAAGTAAACTTTGTCATTATTATTATAATCGTTTCATCAAAGATTTTTATCAGGTAAAGTGAAGTGATAAGTTTTTAATATTATTTTTATGACATCATAAAACTATAAATCATCTCGAAACTTGTAGACATTTTTATTTTATTTTACATACTAGCCGTGATAAAATTTCAAAAACCACAACTATATAAGCTCTGAATTTTACACGAAAAAAATACCTAGGTTGCTGAAAACCTTAAAAATCATGGTCAAGGTATTAAATAAAAATTTTCTATTGCAGAATATCAGCAAAGTAAACATTTTTTTAATAAATTTATTAATTTTTTGACGTAAAATAAATATTCTTATCAGAATATTTAATCTTTATGTCTGATACACAATTAGAAAAAAAAAACAAGTGTTACTTATTTGTGTTTATAAAACAATTTATTAATATCTTTGATTTCAAAAATTTAAAAAAAACATTGTTTAAATTATTATATATAAAGAAGATTTTGAAATAGGTTTAGTTTTAATCAATGTGAAAAAAAATATTTGTTAATCTTGTTATTTTCTAGTTACTTATTAACTATCATGACTAACTTGATTAAAAAAAACAAAAAAATGATACCTTAAAAAGTTTTGGTTTATTTTTTAACTTAGCATTAAACCGTGAAGTAATTTTTTACGCGTAAGGATTAAAAATTGTTTTTCAACAAAAACACCAAAACAAAGGTTGTAAACAAAGTGAAAAAAAAAATCAATTTATTTAACACAACATTTTTCGGAATTTTTTTCTTTACTTAATCAAACAATGACATTTAATATTTTTAATTTTTGAAATATATAAGTGTTACATAACTCAAACAGCTGTGTATAAAAGTTTATTTTAAATGTTTTACCTTGCAAACCACTTTAAACAAATTCACTTCAAATGTTTAAACAAAGTTTAAAAAATATTTTTGATATATTGGCTTGTCTTTGTATAAAAAAAAGCTCGTCTTGTGATTTATCACATAGATTGTTAGACACAGCATTAATATTTTACAAACAGATAAATTTAAAAAGTTCTTTCGTTTAACTTGTTGTTAAATAATACTTTTTGTAACTTTAATTTATTCTCTTTTATTTAGACATAACAAAGTGAACAATTAAAGGACATTTTTTCCATTAATTAGGCTTTTTTTTAATTAAAATATTCAGTCAGACCAATTGAATAAGGCAAATATAAGTAAACAATCTTAAAAGAAAACAAGTACAAATAAATCTCGAAGAAAAGTAAAATGCTAATCTAAATTAATCTGACAACAATTGAAATTGTTCCAAAAATAACAAGTTATTTAAATGCTAATAGCTATGCAAATAAGATAAAGCCATAGTCATGTTTTAAATGCTGTATGCTAAAAGGCGTAAATTAACTCAACTGTGCTTTTCTTGTTGAAGTTTATTAATAGACTTTGTTGTTATTTTCCTGTATAGTATTTGAATAATATTTTTATAACAGGAAATGTATGTTAGAGTATTAATAGTTAGTTTAAATTCATTTTAAGGACTTTATAAGCATTATAAGACAAAACTCAGCTCCAAATAATAATAACTTCTTCAAAAAAAATTGTATTAGAAATATACTACAACCTTTCTGACAATTAATTTTGATGAGTTCAACTTTTATAATGAGTCACTGATTCAGGACACAGCAAAGAAAACTTTCAGTTTAAATCGGCTCGTTTCTTTGTAATTTTGAACTTTGGCATTTTCGTTAAACTTCTAAGATGGGCTGAAAACCCTAATCTACTTAGTGAGTGCCTTTAAGAAGCAAAATATTTGCTCTTGCCTGTTATAATTAGCTGTGAAGCACTCTTATCGCAGACATGAGCATTTTAAAGACTCTTAAACCCAAATCGTGACTCAAAATAAAAGATATTTTTCTTTGAAGCTTCATATTAAGATTATTGATAGACTGATTGTAGTTCAAGATCTGATTAGAGCAGTTTTTCTGAAGATTTTGAGAATATTAAAATTAAATTGTTTTTTTTTATTAGAAAAATTTAGTTTTTAGGTGTCTTTTCAAAACAACGTGTACAAACTTAAAGGTCGAAAAAATCTCTTTGTTGCATAATATTTTTCTTTGTCAAAATTAAAAAGCCGTAGACAAAGAAGTTTAAGTTTTAGTAAAAACTAACTGTTTCTAAAAGCATTATAAACAAAATATATTAATCCATCTTAAACTTTAAGTTATTGGTATGAAAAAATAAACTCAGCATCTTTAAAGAGTTATTATAAAAGCTTATAAGATAGTGTAAACTCCTTAGAAGGAACAATAAGAAAAAAATTGCTTTTACTTAGCTCATACAGAAAAGTCATAGAGATTACAAATAAATACCCATACAAACAAAACTCATCCAATAAGCTAAAGTTAATCCAAAGTAATCTAAAAAGTTTCAAAGTTTAACTAAAAATTATAAATCAGTTGCATTACTCATAATTGGATAAATAAGATAAAAAATTAGTCATGTTTGAAAAAATTGTTTAAAGGCTATAATTATTTTTTTACTTTCATTGTACTACTTTGTAAATCGTTGTAAGTAAAAAAAAAATGTTAAAGCTGAATTGTTCTTTTTAAAACAAATATGTAAATAAAGTACTAATTATTATCTACTAAATTGTTTGCTTTTTCGTATTCTGTTTAAAATTTTTGTTTAAATTATTGAGTTTAAAAGTATTGTAACAATATTTGTTTAAGCTTGACTTATATAACAACAAAGTTATTTTACGCTTTTAGGTAGTTTTTCAAAATACGGTTTTTATGGATCGCGACTGTTTTCTTTATTAAAATTGAATTAAAATGTATCTTTTTTGAGCTCTGAAAAAAATTCTAAATTATTTTTTTAATTTGGAGTCTTACATAAGCAGCTAAAAAACACAATGAGTCACAAACTTGTTTTCAATGTTTAAGCATCAAGTTTCAAGTTTTGTTATTTAAAGCCATAGCTATTTTGATAACAAAACAACTCAGAAAACTAAAATTATCTCAATTAAGACGGATAAGAAACTTTTGAACCCTTTTTAAAACTACAAAATATTTACATTTGCAGATAATTTGTTTCAAATTTCACGCCTTACTGAGCTTTTAAATATCTGAAGTACCTTTAATCAGTTGAGGAATTCAAACAAAAAATTTTAAACAACCCTTTGATATAAACATAAAACAGTAGAAAGCGGTTTTCTTTGAAGTATTTACGTAAGAAAACATACAGGTGCACTGTATCAGTGTAATTTGTTAAGTAAACAAATTTATCTTTTAATAAAAAAGCTGCAAGTATTGGTAGAATGGAGTATGTTTATCAAACGGATTTTTACAGTGGTTTTAAAAGTAAAAGTAAATTGAAAAATTTTTTATTGTCTTTTGAAAAAAATAGCCAAAAATATTATATTTCTTTGTCAATAGTAGAGATTTAGAAATAATCAGCTCAATTGGCGCTCTCATTACAAAGTCTAAGAACTAGAAAATACTAAACTTAGTACACATATTAAATTCGGTTTCGAATGACTGTTAAGTTATAAACGCTTAACTTAATGGTTTTTTAATAAAGTTAAATACATTTTAACGACAGTGTCATTCAAACTCGATCAACTGTAATTTGAAACGTTTTTACAAAGTTCTTCCACTACATACTTGACTGTTTGTAGATATAACTTTGCTATTTGTAAATATTTTAATACTATGTAAATAAAACCTTGTTAATTGCACAAAGTTTTTTCTTACTGAAGGTTTTTAAAGCAATTGTATGTTAATTTAAGAGCATCAAAATATATAAAAAGCGAAACTCAAAGATGTTATGTACGCAAGTAATTAGTTGTAAAGTGTTTACATTGCTGATTTAAAAGTTTAACTAGACATATCTTCAATTACCTTAAATATGCAGTTTACACCTCTAAGTACTTTAATGAAAAATAATTAAAGAGATTAGTGCTAAAGTGTTGATAAAAAACCTTATCTAAATAGGAAAGTACCTTTGAAATTTTCGATAATTAAAGTATTTGTTCTTGCAAAAAACTAAAGTTGAGGTAAAATAGAAATATCAGTACAAAAATTGACCTTTATAAATTCAACTAAATGACTCACACCCCTGAAAAACGTCTGCATTAAAAACCTATTAAAAGATTAAAATTCGCTGATGAAATCTCAAGATGTTTTAAGAGCGGCCTTTTTGATATATGAGAAGATAAAACTTATACATGCAGCTGTAAAGAGTTGGTCAAGCAAATTTGTTAAAAATTTTGTTTTAGTTGGTCAAATTTTTTCTTGATAGATTGGCGAATGATGATTTCAATATCAAATGTTTGTTTATGAGGATAACGTAGGTATAAGTGTTATATGCACAGTTGTTGATAAAAGTATACAAAATTAGACTGTTTACAATCAGCTATAGTGTGATTTCAATTCTCACTCCTTAAAGAGAAAGCAATAAAGATCTATTAAAAGATAAACCTGCCCTGATAAAAAATTTAATAAAAAGATAAAAGAGTTGTGTACAGCAGCTGTATAAAGTAATTAAAATATTTGCAAACAAGTTTACTTAAACTAACATAACGCCTGTTATCTTACGTTGAAATGTGTAAGAGACAAGAACGTAAATAAATACAGATAAGGAATGCTGTTATGTTAATATACTATTTTAATTTTCACAAACATTTTACAATTTTTTTTAAGTTTACATAAAACTAACATAAAGTATGTTATCTAATGTTGAAAAACATGAGTAGTATGTATCAAATTAAAAAACATATAAACAGATAAGATGTTATTTTGTTTTTATTAAAATATTTTAGTTTTAACCTGTTGTTATTGAAGTTTTGACACTCATTATTGTCATCGGCTTTCATTGAATCAATTGCCGAATCTGAAAATAAATAAAATCTAAATTTAAATAGCATTTAAAAAACAAAGCTTGTATAGGGAGTTAGTTTTGTTGCAACAATTTGTTTTGTTTCAAAAAGTAAACTTATATTTGTTCTTTGAAAACAAAGTGTAAAATTTAACAACTATTTGGTTAATTTTATATATATATGTTTAAAACTATCAGTTCGTATAAAGAGTTAAACTTAAAAAAAAAAATTATATTATAAATAAGCATTTTAACATTTAAATATGATTAATAAACAAAAATTAGTATCGTAGTTTATCACATTTTTCTTAAAAAAGAAATTAAATTATTCTTGTTGTATTGATATATTTTTTCAACAATATTCAAAGGAGTTTATCTAATACTCTACTAAAAATAAACGATGGTCTAACAAACTAAGCTAATTTGCTTCTTTAAATGATGATATTTTTTAAAAGTTTAAATGATGTGTTTAATTTAATTTGTTTCTTTTCAACAACTTAAAATGATCTTTAAGTTTTAATTTTAGCTCTTGATCAGCGTTTAAACAGATTAATCTTCTAATTTTATCTCGCTTTCTCAATCACTAAGCTTGCACTAGCTCAAGTTCTGATACTCAGTCAATTATGTGCAAGCGTGCTAGCATTAAGTAATTACTTTCAATTTATTAACTTCAAACCGGGGACTAAATTAAGGTAAAGTGTTTTAAGAGCTTGTTATTGTTCAAAGTTTAGCTTGAGGTTAAAATTATATTCAAAGCTAGTAGCTTGGAAGCGAAGTGATTTTAAAAGTTTAGGTTATTCGTTTTTTGGTTTACATAAATTTTAATATTTAAATTTGTAATCAATCTATTTTTACCTTGTTTAGAAACATTTAATTACTTTCTACAAGTGTTAACTAGTTTTTTTTTTATTTATTAAGTTTATCATGAGATATATCACAAGGTAAAAAGTATGTTGCTTAGATGCAATGTAAATTTATAAGCAGCATAAGTTATGCCATGCGTAAATCCCAAGATAATAAACTTATATTAAAATGTATAAACTAGTATTAAGCCGTGTATATGAGCTGTTTACTACTCTCTTTTTTTTAGAAACTGAGTTTTTTGTAGTTAAGTAAACTGAAATCGTGTACAAGTTGGTAATTTTTCAAGTAAATTATAATTCATTCAAAGCAACAGCACAGGTTTTGAAATTTGGTTTTCTGTGGTTTTTATTTTTGTTTTATAAACATGAAAAATGAAACTATAAATTGTTTATAAATCAAAAATATTTCTCTTATAAGCTAAATTTAAAGCAAGTATGTGCAAGAGACTATGAGCGATATTATTTTTCACTGGATGTAACCTAGGTTTCTGCACACCAAAAAACTTAAACTTATTTACCTCTTCTTTCGGAGTGTCTCCTGCAAGATTCGTAACTGCTACTCGTTCTCCTTGGAGGGGTGGGGTTTTGAGGGGGAGAAGGGTTTTTCCCACACACGAAACTGCTTCCTCTGCTCGAAATGCTCTGTAGTGACGTAACATCAGATGAGTTGTCGTTAGAGTAACGATCTTTGATTGACGTCATAGTAGTTTCTTGTTGAGAAATCTTCTTTGGTTTTACTTCAAATTATAAGCATAATTTAAATAGAGTTTAATTTAAAATAGTCAAACTAAAAATACATTGTTATAAAACATATCATTCAAAGAATATTATTTGTTGAATAGTTAAAAAAAGCTACAAAACGTACAATCAATAAAAATGTTTTACAACAATACTAGTGTACCTTGAGAGTTACTCTTAAATATTAAAAACTTTTACAACTCTGTTTCTTTAATTGTTTTTTATTTTTTATAAAATTGTTTATAAAAAACTCAATTAATTTGGTAATACTTACAATTTTTAATAAACTATACTAATTTGTTTGTAGACTTACTCTCAGCTTCTCCCTGAAGTTGAGCGATGCAAAGATCGAGTTCATCCAGCTGCAGCTGGAGGTCTTCGCTCTTCCTCTTAAGCTCTTCCCTGTCTTCGTTGATCAGCTCTTTTATCTTCTTCGGTTTCTTTGTTGGTTCCTGGTACACTTCTATCTCTTCTATCTGCTATAAAATGATTATAGTTAAATTACAGCATTTTTTGTGTTTACGACTTAAAAAATTCGATTATATCAGTATGATTTTGTGAAGCTGTTTATTTTTGTAAATTAAAAGATACAATGTTTTTTTTTGCTGAAAACTATTGTACAAAAGTAAAAAACTTTACCTAAGTTTGTTACACGGCACATGTTTTCTAAGTCCATATAGTTTTTTTAATTATTAAAAACAAAGAAGGTATTAATGACTAAGTTAAGAAAAAAACTAAACTAATTGGTAGAAAAATATGTAAAATGGTAAAAAACAGAAAAACTAACTTCTACTTTATTTTTATTGGTGTTAGTGAGGGTTCCTTCATCATTATATTTGCTTCTTGTCAAAGTTTTTTCATCTTCTTCTTCATTGATGCTGATCTTAAGTAGCTCTTCTTCATTTTTAGTTTTAAAATCCTGGAGACTTTTCAAAAGTTCTGAAATGTCCTCCGGTTGTTTTTGGTTCAACCTGTTGAAAATTTAATTTTATAAAAAATAGTTTTTTGACATACTTCAGCTCAAACAATACAGAATAAAAACTTGATAATATTTATACCTTATGTTTTTAACATTACTCTGAAATCTTATATACGTTATATCTAACAAGCACTAAACTTAATCAATCAATTTAACTATTAAAATCGTTACTGTATCAAAAATGGTAAAATTTCTAAAGCTTTTTAGAAGCAAAACATGCCTAACAAGTTTTAATAAAATTCTGTCGTGTCCTTGTCGCTATTTAATTGGTTTTAAAGTGTTACCCATCAAAACTATGTTTGGAATGCAATTAAAGTTTTATTGTTTGTAAACAAGAAAAATAACTTTACTTGCGTTAATGGCAAATATTTTTCATCTGAGTTTTCAAACTTGTTTGACTTTTAACCTGTGTTCACCATCAAGCTAATTAAAGGCTTATTATTTGTTGACTTAATAAATCATTTATGCAAGTTATGTTTTGAAAAATGATAGGAATGTTTATAAAAATCACAAATTTTAAACGTTGCAATATTAGTAGAGTTCTTAACTTAAATAAACTTTTTTTTTACTTAATGGTTTGTTGTGTTTACAAACGGCATTTCGACTAAATACAACTTATAACTTATTAGAAAAGTTATACATTAACCTTTAAACATTTTATCTTTATGTGAAAAAGACCAACATATATAATATTCCACTTTTGAATTTAAAAAAACTTATTTGTTTCTTCTAAACTTAAAATGACTCATCCGTTTCTTCTACACTCCTAAAAACTTTTTCTTAGCCTAATTTTTCAATACATAACTGTTCAGTAAAGACAGTGTTAAACTTTCATGGTACATATAATTTTTAAGATTAAAAACATAATATTTTTTAAATACACCTTAATTATCTTTTAAACAAACTTATTGTTAAAATTAAAAGTATCGTCAATTGACCTTCAAAAATTAAAAAAAAATAATATTTGTTCTATTGACGTTTTTATTACGAAGTTGTTAAAATGAAAATACTTAAAAAATTCTCAATTAACCTTTAAAAATTTTCTCATGACATCTTTCAGAAACTTCTATGTATTTTACTAATCCTATCATAAGACTTTTTCGATAAATTAAAAAACTTTGTTTGTAAATTTTCTACTAAAACAAACTTTAACATTTAAACTTTTGAAGATTAAGTGTATAACTAATTTTTTACCAACACCTCACATGTTTTGTACTTGAACGATAAAAGATCACCATTGTTAAGTCTCTATTTGTTGTTTAAACTCTAAAAACTTGTTTTCAACTCACAGCTACACAGAACGCAATAATGCATGTTTTTATTGAAACTATGTTTTTTTTGAAAGATTTGTTTTGCTAAACAGTGTTGAAAGATAAAATTCTCACGATTTTAACAGAATATTTTGACAGTAATTAATAGCAACATAAAAAATTTTTAAATTTAATAACACTAAAGCAATTGTTAATTTTCAGATTAAAGTGATTTCTGAAAAATTTAGTTTAGTTTACACGTTTTGTTAGAAAACTGCAGTTTAGGTGCACTGAAAAAAAATTACGTCGAAAATATTAGATCTGTCAAATTTCCAAAACAAAATTCACTTGATAAAAATTTTGAAAAACACGTCAAGTTGCTAAATAAAGTTTACAAGAGGACTAAGTGTACAATCTTATTAAAAATTTTCGGAATAAAAAAGAAATCTTAGATATTAAAATTTATGTACCTTAAGTTTTTTAACTACCACACATATATTATTATTTCTAAACACAAAAAAATGTTAAAAAAATGTCTTAGATCTTTGCAGAACAAAATGTTTCAACCTAAAAAATATCATATTGACATAATATGAATATCATAATACGAAAAACATAAAAGTCTCTGAAGATAGTTACATAAATTTCACACACCTATCATACAATTATACACGTGAAAAGAAAAGAGGTTTAACAAACTCAGTACATGTACACAATTTGTTTGACTTACTTTATATACACAATAGTCTGTTTAACATACATACAAACTAGGTCAACATATTTTATACTTACATAATAATACATCCATAAAAAGGTACACAGTCTGTTTAACAAAAACAATGCATAACAATATATTTGACCTATCTAAATTCATAATTGTATCAAATTCAACTCAAACTAAAAAATTAGTATTTATTATGCTCTCATAACAACCATCCATCATAGGAATGAACAATACACTCATTAAAGAAATACACAAATAAAAAATGTAAATAATTTATTCGACCTATTTAAAGACACAAATGTAATTTATTTGACCTATTTTGAGACAAAATTGTAGTATGCTTGACCTAAATTCACCAGTTTAATACTTCACTATCAAACTTTCCCTATTCAATTGTTCTTTTGTTAGAAATTGTTTGCTTAACTACCAGTTGTACCTTTCAGTTGAGTTCTAATAAATAGGAAGTTTTAAAAACACAATAAAATTTCTTCATTGTCTCAAAGAAGCAATAATAAGTATTTTATAGACCTCGTATTGTAGATTTCTTATGGCTGTTTAAATTTGTATTTGCACAGATTCAATATAACATTTTACATTGAATGCAATTAAAGTTATTAATGTTGGTACCGCCGAAAAGTATTTGTTGTAAGTTTATTTCAAACTTATCGTTTATTAAAGTAGCTATTCCTTCCACAGAATATTAGAGTTTTTTAGCATAAAACAATTGTAAAGTTTAAATAGTGATTATTTGAAAACATTTATTTTGTTATTAAATTAGGCTACAATGATTTTAAAATTTTAACTATAACACTGGTAATTATTTTTCATTTAATCCGTTTTGTTTGAAATTTGACAAGCCCAGTTAAATGGTTAACAAAAGACACTAAGAACAAAAGCATACAAGAAAGTTTTTGTAATTGGTAAGTTTTAGTCTAGTTTTTATTGTCTCAAAATCAACAAAGTAGGATTAAAAGTTCAACAACCTTTTAAAAAAAAACTACAACAAAAATACTTAACATAGATTTCTTTTGACCACTTTTAGTTTTTAAGTTTAGCTTCAAACCTATACAAAAATGTTATTTGTATTAAACAAGTTAACTAATTTTATAACTGCTTTCTAAAAAAGAAGAATGCTAGCTTTAATACCTTATAAAATTGATTTTTTTTGAAAACATCTGATTATTAAATTTTAGTATGTCTAAACATTTTATTACAAACCTGTTGCTATTTCTCCCAATAAGAATATTTAAAACCAACAAAATAATTATGTTAGTGTTAATAGCTTATAAAGCCGACTTATTTTTATCTAAATTATAATTTACATCTGTTATAAATATCTGTTATAATAAACTAACAAAAGTAGAATACTTGTGTAAATACCTTATATAATTGACTTTTTTTTTAACTAAAAATAAATATATTAAAAAATTTCTTTATCTACCTGCTGCTGTTCCTCCCAACTGTCCCTCCGTTGTTTCCCTCCTCCCTGTTCTTCATCTGCAGCCTCCGGTGGAACTCCTCGTCAAACTCCTTCTTCCTCCTGCTCTCCTCCTGAACCAACTTTCTCCTCCTCAAATCTTCCTCGCTGGGTGGCGCCATCTTCATCGGCAGTTTGGACGGGTGCGCGTACACCGGGATGAAAGTTTCGTTTTGGGGGGTTTTCCCGGGGGTTGAGATTAGCTGGGGCCCGTTTTGCTGATGATGGACCTCGTGCGCGTACACGGGCACGAACTTGTCCTCTTCCACTTTCGTTTTAGGGACTTTCCCGTTTTTGACAATTTTCGAGTTGGAGTATATGGGTGGGATCTCGTCTTGGGGAAAGTTATTTTGGGGTTCTTGTTGCTTTTGGGGGTAATCCCCTTGGGTGAGACTCCTGAGGAGCTCGTCGTGCGTCAACGGTATTGCTGACGTCATACTGGTTTTGTTTGTGACGTAATAATAAGCTTTTTACTTTAATAAATGTTTACCTGTAACGAAAAAGTTCATTTTAAACATATACAGTTACCTTAATTCTAGTGTTTCTAATTAATAACAAATTGAGGTATAAAGATTTCATTTTTAAAAAGCATATATTTGAAAAAACTTGTGCATTTAGTAGTTCATTAAAATTCAAAGTTTTAAAACTGTAATAAAATTTTAGAACAAATGTATAATTAAAGAAAATTATGAAGCCGATGTTAGAGAAGGCTAATTTAAATAGTGTTCAGACAAAACTTATTTATCTATTAATTTTTATATCGAATTTAGTTAAACGTTAGATAGAGTTAATCAAAATTAGTTATTCTTTTAACATATAAACATTATATTTTGTAACTTAAGAGTTTATACTTTTTATACATCTAAATAAAATACAAACAGTTTTTGCGATTTTTATACATTTTTATTAGTAAGTAAAGTAAAACGTATTTTTTTTAGTTGAAAATAAAATTTATTTATTTAATTTTTGATTAAGATATATCTTAAAAATATTACTAAACAAAAGATAAATTAGGTTAAAAAATTCTCCACAAAACTCAAGTCTATTAACTAAACTTTTTAATAAAGTATTAACGCTTTAAATAAAGACAAAAACAATAAGTAAAACACAAAAGAAACTTTTTGCTATCTATCTAACTGAAAAAAAAAGTAAAACTAAATTTATATACCCTTTCTATTAAAAAAGGAAAGCAAATAAAAAGTTATGTAATATAAAACAAAGACAGGAAACTACAAATGAATAGATGAGTAATAAAATGCTATGTAATGAGAATGAAAAAGTTGTGTTTCATCCACTAAATTGCTACCATTTAGCTTGGTACATGAAAATTATACAAAATTATTAAGTAAAAGTTATAATTCAAATACTCTTCGCGTTATGTTACTTTTTTATTGTTTATTGTTTTTCACATATTTAAGTTTTATTTAAGTGACCAAGTCTTTTGAAAAATCAAAATTCTAACTTATTTTTATTTTAAAAGTTTCAAACCTAATTATAACTTTTTTTCAACTAAACTTTTAAAGGCATCTTTAGAAATATTTTTTATTAAAACGAAGTTTTTTTTTATTTCGTTTTATACATAAAGCTAAATAAAACGAAAAAATATTTCAGTTATCAGGTTTAAAACCGGAAGAGAAACTAATTAAATCAAAAATTTTCAGATAAAACTTGTTAACACAACAATACATGGGGGTTAAATTAAATTTTGATGAATTTTCAAATTAAGCGTCAATTTTTGTGATTCTTATCGAGACTCTAATTTTGAGAAAATTAAATTAACGACTCATTTAATTTTCAGCCTTATTTCCTGTTCACGATTAAATTGCTTTTTGTAAAACATTCAAAATAAAAATGAACATGCAAAATATTTAAAAAAAACTAATAAACAACATATTTTTCTCATACGTGTTATAGTATATTTCTTTAGTTATTTTTTAGATGAATTTAATTAAAATTTAAATATAAAGTTTATAAGGATTTAAAACTATTCAGCAGTAATCTATAACACGTGTAATGTTACTTAAAAAGTATTAAGCTTTTACAGAAATGCTTTGAATTTTTGTTTTACACACTTTTTGGATAAATATAAAGTTTGTTAATCTTTTACTCGTGCCACTTTCTGTGCCAAACTTTTTAGTTTTTTTTTTTTTTTGATTTTTAAGCTAAGTTTTTTAACTTGCATTTTGTGATTTAGAAAAGATATTGTTTATAAGAACACTTATTTAGTCTTATTTTTTTAAAGTAAGAGAAAAATATTTTGATAAAAATAAAGTATTTAAACTACTTATGATACAACTTAATATAGATTTAAATACATCATATACATTTATATTCATGTGCTTATTATATAATAAAAACTAAATTAAATCATTGTAAAGAAAAGCTCTAAGCCAAAACTAAATTAGTGGTTTTAATTAAGGATGTTTAGATGATATAAATTCTAATTCATAAACCTTTTTTTGAAAAATTTTTTTTTAATAAACACTTACAGAACAAAATATTAAACATTTATCTTCTTAAAATAGAACAACGATGTATTGAAAAACTATCAAAAAATATACAATTGTTTTAGAATTAATATTAAACAAAAACTTTTTATTTTAGAAGCAACAAAAAAGCTTAAAAACTCATTAATTCATTTTCTAAGCTATTTGTGTTCGACATAAATACCTATTAACGTATTTGAATATTACTTCAAATGTAAACAAAACACAATACTTTTATTTTTGTGCATAGCAAATTAAAAGCTCTTAAAAAACAATTAGGCACACTTTGACAAAAAACAGACAGCTACTTAACTTTATTACAATTGTGCTACTTTAAGAAGGCTAATAAATGTTTATTTTATACTCAGTTGTAAAACAAGACTGAAACTAAAGCTTTTTTGACCAAATATAGATAACATTTAAGTGTTTTTATCATAACATATACGGAAATCAAAATAAAAAATAACTCTCTAATCCCCGTATTTAATATAAACAAAAAGCTGTATTCAAGACCTTAAATAAGCAATAGATGGGTTCAAATTAACATTTTGTATAAAAAGATACTTTAAAAATTTAATTAAATTATACACAATTTTTCAATAAGAGAAAGTCTGATAGTTAAATAAGCTCTCCCTTAAATGGTATTTTTGTAGGTACGTTGTATCAGTTAAGTTTATTCAACGTACTTGATCAAGTTAAACAAGAAATTGAGTTTAAAATTATTAGTAATGTAAAATCTAGTATTGGTTACTAACTTAAACGGTAATTAAATTACTTATCATTAGTTATTAGTTTTATTCTAAAAATAGGTTATTTATTGATCTTACTGTAATTGCACGAAAATTAATGTGTGAAACAAGTTTAATGTTTAATATTACCATATATAGTAACAAAAATATATCTTGTTATAGATATATATAAAGTAAACTGAAAATAAATTACAATAAAAGTTAATAAACATGTTTATAAACTCAAATAAGCTGTTTATAAATCTAAGTTTAACTTTCACAAAAGCTAATTTATAAAGAAGTTTTATGTTTAATATTGCCATATATTTCAAACATAAATATATGGTTATTGTTACATAAAAAATCAGATTTATTTACACTAAGAGTTATTAAATATCTGTTCATATAAACTATTTATAAATTCAATTGTAATTTTTACAATAAAATAATTTTAAATGTTTAATATTCCCATATATAGCATGGCTGTTTTTTTGTGGTCGTTACATGAATAGTGTGTAATTTTCTCATTAACATAAAAACATGAACTTCAAAAATTTCCAAATGTGCTCAGCATTGGTCTTTGTTTGTTTTATTTTCATAAAAACAAGTTGAAAAGTTTATGTTTTTTTTTTGGTTTAACGACTAAAGCAGTTTTATTTTTTAACTTTTTTTTTTTTTGTTTTTACATTTTTTTCTTAAAATTTTATGAAAAAGTATTAAAACTTTGTGAATAGTTTTTCATGTTAAAGTCTTCAAACTGTTTTTTTAAACTTAACTAAGCTGTTTAAAAACTCATGTTTAAATACTTTTAAAGTATTACACCATGAAATATATGTATAATACTCGAAATAGTTTTGTTTCATAAATCCCTTATATGTGTTGCCCTTATATGTACTTTCCTGTTCTAAAATTTTATGGAAAAGTTTTAGAGAGTTAGGTTTACATTGCTATGTTAGTTTTCATAGTTTTAAAAACTTGTTTGAAGAACTTAAACTGACATTTTCTAACTAAGTGTATTTTGTTAAATGTATTTTGAATATTTAAAACAATTTTAATTTTATATTTATTTTGTTAATATATATATATACTTTAGTTATATAGACTTTTACAAAAAAAGTTTTATTACCTTGTGACTTAATTTATCTTGTGAAAGCTATTAGCTATCAAAGTTAAAACAAAAACTAGAATAAAGTAATTTAAAAACTCATGTTTAAAATTCAAAAAGTATTTTATCATGGTATATACGTATAATACTTAAAATATTTTTTTTTGGAAACTCTTTTGTTTTCAAACATGATTATCTTGGTAATATAAAACTTAAAAACTTGTGATTAACTTCATCTCGTAAAACTTTTTAGCTAAAAATATTTAAAATTATAATAAGGTATTTGAAAAATTCATGTTCAAAAAGTCTAAAAGTATTTCATTATAAAATACTACTTAAAATATTTTAACTTCAAATTCTTTCTTTGTTTATTTACATTCATAAATATCTATAAAAGTTAATAAAAACTTTAAAGTCTTGTGATTAACTTTATCTTGTTAAACTTTCCGGTTTAAAAATATTTAAAATTAGATTAAAGAATTTAAAAAAATTTATTTTCAAAAAATTTAGAAGTATTTTATTATAAAATAACGTATACTACTTAAAATGTTTTTAAACTCAATTCATTCTTTGTTTATATACATACATAAATATCTAGAAAAGTTAAGAAAAAGCTTTAAATCTGATTAACTTTATCTTATGAAAGTTTTAACAAATATTTTAATAAAAATAAAGCATTTAAAAAACTCATGTTCAGAAAATTCAGAACTATTTCACCATTCTTTAACAACTTCATATCTGACGTAGGTTTCACGAAAAACAAGTTTATAAATTCTTGACTGGCACTGTAAACATTTCAAATAAAATTTTTCTCTACAGTTTCGTGCGTACGTGTGCTAAATTAAATAAGCGTGCAGAAGTTTGCCTGAAAACAAAAAGTTAAACCAAAGCAAACACACTGTCACAAGATTGTTTTAAATAAAACTTATTAAAACAAAAGGAGCCTTTTCTTTGCTTAAAGATTAGCCAGGTTTTGTTTTACAACAAACCCAGTCATTGAATTTGTGTAAACACAAAATAATTTTTTAACTTCTGTATGGTTATATGTAGTATTTTAAAATAAGTAAAAGTAAGTCAAGATAAAAAGCATGAACTTGAGTAAACGCGGCAAAAAGCTTTCCACATAATTGTACATAATTGACTAATAGACATAATTAAAAAGAAGGTTGTCATTTAAAATTGGGAAAAGCTGAGTGTAAAACTTAGCTAGTTTTTAAGTCTAATTTTTATAAAAAACAGGAAATCAACACTGAAGTATAAAAAAAACATAGAAACCAAACTTTTGTTGGCAACTTAAAATAAAAACCTAAAAAACTCAACTTTGATAAAAATAAGAAAGCTCTAATTTACTTTTATGCAAAACAAGAAAAAAACTGACTTACAAACTTGTTTCTAATTAACTGTTTAATAAAATTAAAAAAGAAAATAAGGAACTAATCTTATCAAACAAAAAACATATAAAAATAAAAATTATTTTAACTTTGTTCTAAAGATTAAAACTAAAAGAAAATTATAAAAACAGCAACACAACAAAAAGCTAATTGGAAACGCAACAAATAATATTTTAGTTAAAAACATTCGAACAACCTGAAAAACAAAACAAACCAGCCAAAAAGTTTTAAAAGAAATAAAACAGCTAAACGTAA
The DNA here is from genome assembly GCF_965202585.1 of Thalia democratica. NCBI lineage: Eukaryota > Metazoa > Chordata > Thaliacea > Salpida > Salpidae > Thalia > Thalia democratica. Next base: position 37,705,426 of record NC_139173.1, on the reverse strand, counting down.
AAAAGCGGCAAGGTGTTAGATTAATTGACCTTTTTGAAAAAATACACCAACTAATAACAAAGCTGCTAGCATGAAAAAGTTCATTGTAAACATGAAATATGAAAAAAGAACTTCCTTTCATCAAAACGAGAGAGCGTATTAAAACGAGAGAGCTCTCTCTATAGCCTCAAGTGTTCGAAAGTCTCTCCAGCGCTTTAGTGATGATATTTTTGATTGTAGCAAAGTTTAATTAATATTCGAGGTCGGATTATTGTTTTGATTTAATCTTAGGTTGATGATATTGATAGATAATTGTTTCTAAATTAAATACTTTAGTAAAGTTTTGATTTTTTTTTTATTATACTTTACTTGGAAGTTTTAAAGTAAAATTGCTGACTTTTTAAGACGTTGCTACTTATTAGTTTCAATTAATTTTTTTCAATTTATTAAATGTTTAAATTAAGTAAACTGTATAAAATTTTATTGAAAAGTGCGTTAAAGCAAGCTTAAAAGAAAGAAATAAAACATAATATTGAAAGTTTTTTTCAGTTACAAGGTAAAACAACTTTGTAAATTCATTTTGTTTTTAACTTTCAGCAAAAATAATGAATAAAAATCAATTTTTTTCATCGTTGATTAGATCTTATTATACTGCACAACCTAAAATAAAAGCGGTGTTATTTAAAAACAAAATTTTATATTTTGCTGTCAAGTAAACTGTTAGTCTACTGTTTTAGTACGAAATCAAATTTCAAACTATCCACTGTAACATTTGTTGTTTAAATATATATATACGTTTGAAAAAGTCAGTTTAAATTTCAGACAGTAAACTCAACATAGACTTCAATGTAAATAAAATAAATAGACAAAAACAAACAAAGGAGAGAATTTTTGAAGATAAGCTTTTAATTCAACCGTAAAAATTACATTACAAAAGCTACACTTTAAAATGTTCACTGAAAAGACTTAAATGTAAACAAATTTGCTTTGGTTTCTGTTTTCCTTTTTAAGTTTGTTTTTTAAACATAAATAGTGACAAAAGTTTAATGATCATCCAAAATACCAACTATTTTTTCTTCTAACTTTATATAAGTATTGCATTATTCAAGCACAAACAAAGCTTAAAATTATTTCAATTTCGTGTTGAAGTAATTTATTCAAAATAAAAACAAACTCTGTTACATTAACGAATGTTAAAATGAAACTCATTTATCAATTTTATTCACTAATTACAGTATAATCATCTAGCTCAAGCTTGAAACTTACAACAGAAATCTACAACCAAGTTATAAAAACTAGAGCTAAGTTATGAAAACTAGAACTAAGCTATGAATTTTCTATGAAGTTATGAAAGTTTTACTACGTTACTGAGCTTTTACTACTTTTATTTTTAGCTTATTGAAGCTTAATATTTTGTTTGTTACTCCTTTATGAGCAAGTATACTTTAAAAAAGTGTTTAAAACTGAAAAAATATTTTAAATCTATTGAACATTTTGGTATTAAACTACAACTCGCTTAATATAAATACTTCTTTAATTACTGTATAAATTTCCTACTTAAAGCAAGCGTTATAACAGCTATCTAGAACTAATCTTTGAAATTTTACTACGCTATACAAAACTAACATGAAAACCATATTATTTTAGTTTTGCCAATTGCTCTACAGTCTTCCAACGCAAGCATGCTTTATAACAGCAATCTCAAACGAAACTATGCAGTTATCCAGCACTTTGGAAAAAGCTCGTTTATGAAAGATTATTTTCAATCCTATATTAAACTCTACAAAAGATTAAGTCATTAAGCTGAAACACACTAAATAAAATGCTCTGCTAATAGCTGTATACACTTCAAACTCAAGCATGCATTATAAAGCAATAAAAAAACTAAACTATATATTTTTGCAGCGTTTTAGCGTTTTGGCACGGAGTAATGTGAAATTTTTTCACTTCATGCACAAAATTTCACCGCCAAATTTTCAAAACGCTCTAGGGTTTGTTAGTCATGAAAATTTATTTGACACCTTTTTTCTGATGAAGTGCAATAAAATCATGGTCAAATTAAAATTGCTGTTATATTAAAACTTATACTTATTTAAATGAATTTTGAATGTTGTGTTTATACAACCTTTTTATATTTTAAATTGCAAATTAAAAATTATCTTGAATCAACAAAGTAATTTAAAATAAGAATTTTATAATAATGTGTGGTATTGAACTACCCTCATTTAATTTTGACTTTAATTAAAGAATTACTTCAGATGCAACTTAAGTTTTAAAATTGTTTAAAATTGCTTCTTTGGTTTTGCTTTTGTTAATGTTTTGATTGATAAAAAGCTTGTTTTATTCCGAAAAAAGTAAAACATAATTGAGTTATTATATGCTTTACTAAATAGAACTTTATTATTTATTGTGAACGTATTTAAAATAAAGTGGTTAAAATTGACAATTTTAATATTTGTCATGAACTATTTTCAAAAGCGCTTTAGCAAATTGCTATCTTTAAAGTATTTAGCATTTACGTCTCTAATAAAAATATTACCTCTAATACATGTTTCACGATAGTGTAATTCAATAAAAGTTTATTTACAATGTTACGGTTCGAAAATTATGTTTATTTAGGAATTACTAATCTAATTTGTTTTCAGTTTTAATAAAAAACATCTTTGTACTTTCATAGAATAATAAGAAAATTGTTTTGTAAGTTTATAAAAATTTAAAAGCTCATTATTATCTATAACATTTTTTTTAAGATAATGTTAAGTTTTTAAAATATCATTGCTTTTTCTATCATAAAACTTAAATTTAGTTTTTTTAGGTATCGCTAGAAATTCCCTGAAAAAAGATTTAGCATTTAAAACTGTGTCTAATTGAGCTTTTAAGTTATAAATTATTAATAAATATTTACTTATAAAACTTTATTGGTTTTAATTTTTAGATTTAAAATACAAACATAAATTTATAATACGAAAACTCACAAAAACAACAAAATAAGCGTTGTTTATCAAGCAAAGTCAGTTAGTCATTTTTATTTAATCAGCACTCCATTAGCCAAATATAATTTTTGTTTAAACAAACCCACGCGTATATTCAAGTGCAGAGATATTCTAAATATTCCCAATTCAAATATCAGCGACGCTAATGAAAACATTGAATTAAAAACACAGCAGTATAATTCGGTTTATATAGAGACAGCCATTAAGTCGTCATAAGCTTGTCAACGAGAATTTAAAAATAGCTGGTACTAATGGCTTGATTTGATTGAACACCAAATCTTCAGATTACATTAAACTACTAAAGTTTTTTAAAGTAAACTCTTCTCTAATTCTAATGTCTGTTTCACATAGCAGGAATTTAAAGCTAAAAAAAAGTAAAGAAGGCCTGAATAAAACTTAGTTCTAAGTTAATATACTAAATCTTCAGCTTACACTTTAACTTTAGTGACTTCATAGTTTTAGTTTGTTTTAAAAATCGTATGTGATCTTGAGCTCATTCACATAGCAGTTATTTTAAGCTAAAAAAAGGTAAAAATTTTGAATACAACTTTATTAAGCTTAAAGCTAAATAAGGCAAACATTAAACTTAAACAACATAAAAAAAATTATTTGATAATTTAATAATATTGCAATTTTACAAAACAAAACTAGGAATTATAAACTATTTCAAGTGCATAAAAATGCATAAAAATGCATAAAAATTTCAAGAAAATGTTTAAATATACATGCACATTTGAAGTTTTTTTTGAAACATAAGTCTTAAGTTGTGGCCAATCTTTTGACATTTTTATTATTAGTTAGTTCATACGTTATTTTATGTAGAAAACTAGAAAACTTTGTCAGTTTTTAAAAACATACAAAACTTCAAAAAAGTTGTTTATTTTCTTTTCTCAAAAAAAAAAAACTGTAAACTAATGAACTTTCTTTGAAATATTTTTTATTGTTTTTCGCGACAACTTCAAGTAGCTTGTTTACTCAAGCGTGAAAAATTGTCTTCTTTTTGAACACAGCTGCTTTCGAGTGGTCTTTGTGACGTCACAGAGAGGAAACGTTAAATTGGGTCATTACTACCTTCCGCTTTTTAATGGTAATTGTGGTTTTTTTAGTTATTATTTTTTGTAAATAAAAAAAATAGGTTGAAAAACATTTTCATTAAATGCATAAAAGTTCTTTAGTTTGTTAACTTCTACTTGCTTTTTTGAGTACCATCCGCCTTTAAATAATAATTCTGGGTGTTTTAAAAGTTGTCATTTTTTTAGAATTTTTTTGGATCAATTTTTTTTCATTTGATTAAAAAAATACGCATGCTTATCGAACTTTATTTGTTTGTTTTAACATTAATAAAAAATCTTTAATACACATGAATTAAAATTTTTGAAACTGTAAAAAAAACCTTGCACATTTTTGTAATTGTTTTTTTGTTTATCACAAAAGCGAATGTGTAAAATTGATTTTACTTTTAATAAGCATAAATTTTGTGTACAAATAGTCTAGACTCAATTGTTGACATTCAAAACCACTTAATCAGGTTGGGCTGCTAATAAAAGAAACAATTTCGTATGTGCGTATTTGCAAGAGTAAACATGTTTTTTAATCTTTTAATTTATTATATGAGAACATTAAAAACGGGTCTTTTCAGTTTAAGATATAGTTTTAAAATTGTTTTTACTAAATGAGTTTTTAAACTTGGTTGACTTTTTTTTGTAATTTGAGTAAAAAGTAAAATCTTCACATTAATGATGTAAGTTTTGTAAAAGTTTTTAAAGTGTTTTCAAAAATTCGTTAAACAAAACTTAATCACTAAAATAACAGTTATGTAATAAAATATTGCAAATCTTGCACTTTAAATAATTTTCAACCAACTTTTACACACATGAAATAAAGAGTGCTTATTTGGACTTTTTTAATTCGAAAAATAAAAACGAATTAGATTTAAACAAAAACAATTTTTGCCAAAAGTTTCTGTGTTTAAAACACTGCTTGTTATTTATAGACATAAAACAGCAAAAAAATTTCTTGTTAAACAGAACAGAAAACGAAACTGGTTACTAATTACACGCTTGGTTAGTCAAATAAGTAAACAAAATTTTCATCCGTTTTCGTTTATATACCAAAGTAAACAAAAGCAAAACTTTTTGCTAACTAAACTAATCATTATTGGCTAGACTTTGCAAAGCCGGTTATTAAAAATAAACAAATTTTTGGATAACATTACATAGTTTTTTATTAATAATTTCAGTAAGTTATAGATAGTTTTAGAAAACTTAGTTTTTTGTTTTTTCTTTTAATTTAAAGCACATTTTTTATAATTTGTTTTTTGAATAAAATAATAAAAGTAAAAGTGTTAAACTAATTTGTTCAAAAAAGTGTATATTGTATAATGCATTTAATCAAAAATAGTCTTGATATTTTTGATAAAAGTATAAAAAAAAAACAAATTTAATCAAAAAAAGTGTATACCTTTATTCAAAAATGCTCATTAACCTTATAAAGTGGACAGATATTTTTTGAGGAAATCAAAATATTTTTATGAAAAAATAGTATCATAACTTTTTGTAACAAAAAAAACTTACGACTATTACTTAAGTGTTTTCACAATTTAGTTTAAGAAATAAAAGTATATACAGGTACAACTTTTTATTTAAATTATTGAATTATACATCTTAAGTATTTTAAAGAGTATAATTCTACAAATTAGTATTACGAATTAAATCTGTAAATTGGTATTTAATTTAGAAATTAAATGTTTACAACGTTTAATTACAGATAATTTCAACCTTATGACTACCACATTTTTAATCGTTTCGGTATTTTTTGGAAAATAAAAATTCAAAACTTTTAGATAACATATGTTAATACATATTTAATGGGTAAAAATAGATATTCTACGTACTAATATGCTGTAAATATTTAGTATCTGTTTAAAAAATAATGTACAAATTAGCTTTATAACTTGTTTGTGGATTAAGAGCAGTTTAAAAACATTTATTTCGTTTTATTTTGTGAATTTATATTATTTTCATATTGACTTACATCGCTATTTTTCAAATATGTTATGTTTTGAAGTTATACATAAAAGGTGTGTTATTTTTTATCGTTTTAAACTGAATTTTAAACTTACATTCAAATACAAAATTTATAACTAATTTTCATTAATAGGAAGCAAAGTTAAGATAAGATTGTTTAGTAAAGATCAACTCACAAATACAACATTTAACATATATAACGTATTAAAAGTTATCAAATTCAACTTAAACTGTTTAGAATACAGTTTGAGTATTGAAAATTACGAAAACACTTACTAATGCCAAGACTAAACAAAGACGGCTAGTTTAAACTTTTTCATTTTAACCAATGTAAACTGCTATTAAATAACTAACTGTTTTCTAGTTAAAAAAGCGCCAAACTAGTTTAAGTTGTTTCAGAAACAAAAGTTTACCGGCAAAATAACTGTATCTTTCAGCCGATCTGTATTACGACAACTCTGAACTATAAAAGGTCACTAAAGGTCATTTGAAAGGTCAATAAAGGTCACGGGTTAAAAGAGAAGACTTGTTTTCATTTCCAGTTCAAATTACAAGAGTTTAAAACAAAAACGTTGTTGAAGCAATAAGTGCGCCTAATAAATAGTTTTTTATCTTAACTAAAAACTCACTCTTGCAAAAAAAAAATTCCTATTTTAAGCTACAACTTGTCTTGGCGATTTTAAAACTTATAAGTCTAAATAATCTCCAATTTTATTTTCTAATGTAAATAATGAGTAGTAAACAAAAAGAAATAGTAGTATGGTCAATTAGTAGTCAAAATTGTTTTAACCGAGACTATTTTGGTTGTTCTATGAAATACAATTGAAATCTAGAGTCAAATAAAAACAATGTTTTCATGAACTTAAAATAGGCTTAATACTTTTTACCCAAAAATGCAAAGATATGTACCACTAAATACTAATGGTATTTAATCTTATCAAGTGAATGTAACTAAAATGTATTAAAATTAAGTTTTTTTTATAAACCTAATAGAAACTTTACTTACATTGATTTATTTACCAACAATTCTTATTATTTTATCATTTATAGCTAAAGAATACATTTTATCTTATACATTCCTAACTACTTTAAACTTTGTTTTTTCTTAACAATTACTCAGTATGCAAAAGTTAAAATTAAAATCATTTGGTATTAAGTTTTTATGGTTTGTCGATATGTTTTAGTTTAATTTTTAAATTACTATAGAGTCATTAATTATTTTTTTTTAACATTTTTAAGTTACATAAACTTTATTTCTAAATAACTGTTATAAATAGTTTTATCATAAAAATAACTGTAACATAACTTTAATTCATAAAAATAACTTTTATAAATTTAACTTTAGTCTTATTTTACTATTTAAAAATATATTATAAGTGTCTACAAAGGTTATTAGGTAAGTATTGTCTTATTAAGTTAAAGAGAATATTTTATTTATAAATTACTTAATGCTACTTTTATGATAGATGGATAACAATAGTTTAAGATAATTTTTTTTTAACATGATATATTTTACTTTAGATTTCCCTTAAAAGTTTTATATTTGAAAAAATTACAAAACTAATTATTTAAACTAACTTTAAAAACGGTAAATAGCATAAAATTACATTTAAAATGTTAATAAATTTATATTAAAAAATTTTCTCACACAGATTTTACCTTTAACTGTAAACAAACAAAGAAGATAAAATTTAATTTAATTTTAACTTAAGCTAATCAAGAAAGTAATAAATAGCAATAATTTTTGCTTAATGTGTTTATAGAAAATATTTAATGAACTTTAATTCATCTAAGCATTAAAAGAATAAGTTATACTTTTTAACCAAAAAAGTTGAAAATGTAGTTTTTAGTTGTTAGTTCAATATATGATTTAATACTTAATGATTTTAATCTTTATTTATCGTGACTAATTTAACTTCAAAAATTATGATAAAAGTAATTAAGTTTTAATTCATTGCATATTATAGACATATTAAGATATAATTATTAGAGACATAAATTTCTTTATTAGACATTATCTATACGTTTAAGTCATTTAAAATTAAAAAAAAAATTAAAGTTTAAATAGAATATTGTTGCAACAAAAAATTAATTTGAAAGCTTTACTTTTTTTTAAATATAAAAATGTTAAAAATTATAATATTCATAAAAAAACTAAAAAAACTAAAACAAACTTGGAAATATCAAATAAATTGCTTCTTACCACAAGTTTCAAATAAAACAATCAATCATATTCTTCATTAACCAAAAATTAAAATGTTAATTGTTTAACAAACCAGTATATCACACCTTAATATTTATCAACTACACACCTTAGTATAAATAAAAGGTATTATATTTGTTTTTTGATATCTGAGTGGCATGCAAGTTAAAAGGTGAAAATTCAAACTTTAAAACTATCAGATACTAGTTAGTTAGTTTAGTACTACCATAAACTTGGAACAAAATTTATTAAAAATTATCGCTTTTTAGCTACAAAGAATAATTTATTATACTATTTTTTGAAATACAGATTTCACTAATAAAACAATCAAATCTTGAAATTTTTATGACACCTAACTTATATTATGAAAAAAAATTATTGATTGAAAACTTATTTTTAGATTAACAAATGCTGCAAACAATTTGAACAAATTTTAAACTGCAAATAGTATTTGTACCATCAACCAAATTTAATTTGCTTAGTTGTCTTTAAGCTAAAAAATATATTTTAAAAGTTTTTTAAGTTCTTTAAGTTTAAAGAAACAACTAAGAAACATATTATATTAACCATATTGTTAAATGAAGTTATGCAGAACAAATAAAAAAATTCTTCTAAGGTTTACAAAATTATGTTAAATGATTTGTAAGTGAGCAATACAGATAGTTTTATGACTCATTTATTGCAATATTATGTATAAGTAATTTTATTTAAGTTCTAAATTTACGAAAGTTTAAGAGTTAGCAAAAAATTTTGTTTGTGAAATTTTGTTCTTTATTATTAAAAGCTACAGATCCAAATCCAAAGTCAGTCTAGATATTTAAAATTAAAATGTTTATTTTATTTTTATTTAATTAAATTGTTACTGATATTTAAAAAAAACACAGTAACAAAATACTTGTTCAATAATGTTTATGCAAACTGCTTTTAAACTGTCAAACATCTATCAACAGGTTTAATTAAAATCATAAAACTTTTTTTTTATTAATTAACTTTACTTATTTGAAAAAACAACTAAAAACTAACTTAAACGATATAAATTACTTTTATTTCAAGTTGTTTTAATTTTTAAACATTATTACGAGCTAAGCATACCGTCTATATGGTTCAACTAATAATCGATTTTTAAAACTATACCAAATCTAGTAGTAAAATATATTTAAAACAGAAACTGTTTTATTTTACTATAATACTTTATTTGTCTTAATATTCTATTTTTCTTTATAATAAACATAGATATTTATTATTATATTTAATTTTTTTTAACCTTAAGTAGATGTTTGCTTATATTTTTTTCAGGAAATCTAACATCTTATTTAAGTGTGCTTGTAAAGTAATAAACAACTTTAAGTAATGTGATATCAGAACAGAAAAAAAGTGAGTATTTTACGATTATTATGAACACTTTCGGTTTAATTTTACCTATTTTTATTTACTCTACTCGAAGTTTTATTTGAATTATATATTTTTTAATTCCAAACTTAAGTTAACAAAAGCTTTTAGAAAAGTTTAAAAACATTCTTAGTTAGTATACATTTTGATGAGAAATCACATGTCAGAATAAAAGAAAATAAATATTAAAAAAAGTAACTTTTAATTGCGTGTAAAATTTATTTTTTTTTTTGAACTTAAATAATCTTAATTATTAAAAAAACTGTAACGAAATTTCCCTAGCTGTCTACATATTTTTAAAATTATGTTTTTACTAATTTATCAAAGTCAAAACGTTAACATTTATTGTAAAATTTTAATAAAGTCATTCAAATTTAAATAAAATAAAAAATAATAATGATACGTTCGAACTTCATGTAAACAAAACCGCTAATTGCGTAGGATGGCCATAAAAACTTGTAAATAATTTGGTACATATTTTAAAATTAATAAAATTTGCCTAATATGTAGTTGTTTACTTTAATAATTAGTAATGAAAATTTTTGATAGCTTTGATTATTAGATCAGTATGATTTCAACGAACATCAGTTTAATTTTCCAGTTTACAAAATGTTATTAGTTGCTAGAAGAGCATAATTTTAACGAACATCAATTTAATTTTTTAGTTTTTCAAAGTGGTTTTAGAAAGTATATGTACGTACATAAATTTAATTAAACATCAGTTTAATTTTCTAGTTTATCTTTTTACCGCAATTTTGATGTACGAAAATGAACCAAATTTATTTAGTAGTACTACTTTAGGTTAAATAAAACTAAATCATAAAATGAACAAAATATTTTGATTTAAATTTACTTTCAGTAGAATTTTTTTTTCTCTATTGTATGTTATAATGTCATTATTTGAAAAAACAATTTAGTTTTAATTTAAGCTGTTTTTTAATCAGATACTCACCGATTTCAAAGTAAAGAAGATTAATCAGTTTTCATCTTAAATATCAAAAAGAACAAAAATAGCTGTTTGTATGTTAACTGTTTTTCTCTGGCTAGACTAAATAACGCCAGTTATTAGTAATTACTTTTAATTAGCGGATGTTTTTCTTAGATCACCATAAATAAATCAAGGAAGTTATTAATAAAATAAATTAAACAAATTATTTTAAGTGAACTACACTGGTTTTAACAATTTCCTTTCACTACTTATTCATACTTTTTGATAGTTACTACTTTTTTTAATAAGATTTTCGTAAACAACTAATCAAAATTACTTAAAACTAAAGTTACAAAAAATTAAATTACAATCCGTTTTTAAAACTTTTTCTATTTTAATATTTTTTTCTATTTTCTTATGTTAAAATTTTATCTCTAGCAACTTTGAACATTTTTTTAAGTAAATTACACTGAATTTTACATAACTACTTCCTTTCATTAAAATTAAACTTACCTTTTGATAGATAAGAAACTTTTAATTTGAAGCAAAAGTTAGATTTTAACAAACACTATGTAATAACTTTTTAAATCGTGATTTAAATTGTTTAGATTTGACTTCAATGTTACGAAAAAATAAATTAAAATCTATTTTTGAAATTTAAATTGTATCTTAGACGATTTTGAAGAATGTAACATGGATATGAAACTTGTTTTTTTTATGAAGGTTAAATTATTTAAACTCTTAAAATGCGCAACATAAAACAGTTTTTGGTTTTTAATTAAGTTAGTATAATTAAATTTAATTTAATGTACAAACATCTGACGATAATTAAAAGTATGTGATTGGTATTAAATTTTGATTTAACTTGTAATAATTTTATTAAGCTTGTAAATTTTCTTGTAAATCTATGATCAATTTAACACATAGCTGTCATATTGTTAATCTACTTTGATATGATTTTGGCCGCTCAACTTGTAAATATTGTTTAAAACTAAAAAAAAACATGTTTCAAATCTTTCGACATATTAAAAGTTTTAATTTTAATCTGTAAACAAACATTTTGAAAACTAAACGCTTTACAAGATTACAAGCTGTTTATGCAGAAATAGGTTTAAACTTACACTTTTCTTTTAAACTTACTTAAAATATAACAAAGTTGAAGCTTGGTTTTTTAAAGGTTAATAAAACATTCTTTAAAACCAATAGTTTTAATTTTATAACAAATTTGACTGAAAAGTTATTAAACGTAAAGAATTTTTATATATGCAAATAAGATATATTTTTTTAAACTAGTAAACAGCAAACTTTACTAAATATTTTATAAATTCAAAAACTGTCTACATTTTACAAACACTTTAATTAAGATGAATGTAACTCAAGTAGAATTTTTTTATCAATAGTTAAGCCTGCCAAATACACAAAACAGACAACATTAAGTTATTTTTCATCTTGACTTTTCTTAATTCATTCGAAGTTATTTTTTGTGTGAAAATTTTCAGATAAAAAGTAGTTTTTCTCACATATTGCATTTACGATGAAAACATAAACACATTTGTATAAAAATAAGTTTTAATAAAAATGTAAAGAAAAGTTTTTTATGAGTAAAATTTTTGCACCTAAATGATTTAGGTTTTTACTTTATGTAACTAATCGCCGTTATTTTTTAAATTATACAAACATTATAAAATTTAAAAAAATCAGAATTGCTAGAATTTACTTTTTGGAAAATAACTTTTTTTACAATGCTAATAAATTGGGATATAAATGTCTTTTTAGGAACAGTAAAAAACAATTTCTCAAACCTTGTGTTCCATTAAAAGTATTAAAACATATCAGATTAGCTTGAAAAACGTTACGTTCAAAAAACTGAGAAAAAAAAATTACTAGCACAAACCTATTAGATTGAAATCTTTTAGTATGCAAATTTTAAGGTGAGGTCATAAGTTTTCTCTATTGTTGTCAATTCTTATGTAAATACCAGCAAAATCAAAAAAAATTCAACTTTACTTACTAAAGAGCACTTAAATGAGATAATTGATCAATTAGTTTAAGTACTACAAAAATTTTAATAAATCAACGGCTTTAATACTACATTGGAATTTTAGGTAAAGCTCAGTGTAAAAAAATGGAACATTTTGTATAATTTTAGCCCAAGTGAGAAATATGAGTACAACATTTTGCTGACTCACGGATAATAGTCGTATTTAAATTTTCATTACCATTTATAATATGTGCTTGTGAACTTAAGTGGTATTATACTACATGGAAATCCTTTTATGGCTTATATTTTTAATAAAACTTGTATTTTTACAAGCTTTTCGTTTTTTTTTTTTTTGTTAATAAAATTAAGATAGTTTTTAAATTTTTTATATGAAACTAATACAATCTAATAAAGCCATATTAGGTAAAAACATAAATAGGTTCATAGTAGATAGGTATGTCATTGTTTTGTAGCAAACTTTCAAATGTAGTAAGTGTTTAAGAAGAACAAACTTGTTCACAAATTGGTAAGCTAGTGGTATTAAACTACATAAAAAATCCTTTTATGGCTTATTTTTCAAATAATTTTTTGCTCGTTTTTAAATCATTCAAAATTTACCAGTTTAACAAGTTTATAAAAAAAGACAAAAATAATTTACTCATCCCTTTATTTGATCTTCATAACAATAAGCAAGATTGAAATTTGTAAATTTATTGCTATGTAGCTGCTTAAATCGGTTTTTACACCTTTTTAACACATTAAACATCGAAGTTAGTGTAAATAAATTTAAAAAATAACTATAACTTGTTATGTTGTAAAAACGGATTATCAACTTATTTATACTTAATCCAATGCAAGTATTAACATTCAGTTTTTAACTATAAAATTCAATTTTATTAACATACTATAATAAAAAAAAAAGTTTTCAAAAACATTAAATAAATAGAAATAAGTTAAATAAACAAAACTATCAAAACTAACTGATAAAACCAAATCTATCTTAGAACAGTTAATAACTAAATGTATTAATTAACAACTTTCAAACTAGTTTGCAGTTTTTATACTAAGATTTTAATAAATTATTTCTCTGGTAGTAAACTGCAATACTGTCTAAAAAAATTGTACAAAACATGTTTACTTTACATATTCAGTCTTGCGAAAAGTTTTTAACCAAAATTTGCTAATAAATCTTTTCAAGGTTCAATGATTTCGAAATAAACAAAATTTTATCTGATCTCCTTTCGAGAAAAATAAACAAATTTTATCAGATTTTCTTAAAAAAAAACACAATTTTTTGTTTATATCACTCTTCGCTGGCTAGACATAAAATCAGATTGTTATTAATTTGGTTGAGTTTTAGGATGTTTTTGTTAGCTTGTTATCAGCAATTAAAGGAAGATTCGATAAATACAATTAATTAAATAAAGTTTATATACTATAAAATAAATAAAACATAATTTTAAAAAAGCTTTAACTTCTGATTTTAATCCGTGTTATATTACTTGTTCAAATATTTATCATTGTAGTTTTCAAATTATATGTGTATATATATATATATATACAATCTCGTTATAAATGTCATGTTTTTAAATTGTTTTGACATCATCCTTGATATAAAACTTGTAAATAACTTAAAACTTGAAAAACACGTGTAAGTCCGTAATAATTGTGTACGATTTAGTTATTTACTAGGTAAAAAAAAATATTAAAAGTATGTACCTTACGTAAAAAGTTCTAAAATTCAAAACAGCCTAATTAAGTTGTCGCTAAAACTTTAACACACATAATACATGACAAAAAATGTTTGTTTCTATTTTAGTACTAGAATAATGAAAAATCTGTTATGTAATTTCTTGATTATATAATTTCACAGTTATAAAACGTAAGTAGAAAGTTTATAACAAGCATACAAAACAGATAGACCTAAAAAACTTAGGTATATATAATTAAATATTAAATAAAATTTTCCAACTTTTTTTATAAAAATCCACATCGAAGCTTGGATTATTTCTGTTTGACAGTACCGTGCTAGCTAAAATGATGAACAAAGTTTGAAGTCAACAAAAAAATCAACGGTCGAAATTTTAAACCAATCAGATCACTTTATTTCTCAATTTACTTTTGACCTTTAGTAAACATGTTTGTAATTGTAAAACACTTCTGCTGCTTACCAAACACCTAAATTTCCAATACATTTTTACAAAGTTTTCAAAAAATTAAAAATCAAGTTAAAAAAGTATTTATTTTTCTAGTTTTTATAAAGTTTCCCTACATTACTTTCCTCTGTTACACTTTTAACTACAAGAAAGATTTTTTTTTTCTAAACTTCAACACTTAATGTTTAAAATTTATATAAATTTAAGTATTGAAAATTTTAGTTGACTACAACTGGCACACATTTTATTTTATTTTATTTTTAACAGAACATATAAAACTACATGATGAGTTATCTTCAACTTTTTTATGATGAAAAGTTTCACAAGCAAACACAAATTTTTTAGCTATTTTTCAAGCTGACACATCCTAATTTATTTAAAATTGTTTGTTTTTTGGTGTGAAATTTTCAGATTAAATTTTTTCTCACAGTAATTGTTTACAATGTAATATAAATAAACAAATAGATAATTTTTAAGACGTTTCAAAAAACTATGTTGTTACTTTTATCCTTTAAATTCTGGTTAAATCTTTGTAACGACTGATACTACTGTATAATTATTGCAATAATGTCTGCAAACTTTAATTATCTGCAAATACCATGATAATGTACAATTATAAACAAGTATATTATACAAACTTAACGATATTAAAAGTAACTTTAAAGATATTATCAGTTAAGTCATGGCTGTTTAATAATTTAGTTTTCTGCGTAATTTTCTTAAATGCAACATGTTATTAATTTTATGAAATTTTTTAAAATTTTACTATGAACAAAAAAAAAATATTTCATTTTACTATAACAGCCCGTTAACTTTAAATGTTTTATTTTCTCTTTAGTAACAAATGCTTCAAAGTTTTAAAAAACGCACGAAAAGCATTTTTTTTAGACAAAGCATATTAAAAGTGTAATGGTTTTCTATTTTACATTTTGGTAATAAATGCTTAAAAATCGGATTATTTTTGCCATTCGTTTGTTTAATCTCAGCTATTTTCAAAAAGTTTATTTTTTATATGCGAAATAAAAGTAAATTTTTATTCCAACAACATTTTTTTTTTAATTAAAAATTTTTATTGAAAAAACAATACATCGATTATTTTGAAATTTATTTGTATGTTAATTTTGAGCTATCACGTCCTTTTTATAAATGTAGAATACTAAAAAGAACTAACATTATATATAAAAGTATTTTTGGTGATTGGAGCTGTCAAAAAGACTAGTATATCACACTTAAAGATTGAGAAAACACAGAACTTTTATAGATGAAAGCAAATAAAAAACTTAAATTGATGAAGGCTTGTTAGTATTCAAATTTAAAGGAGTGGTCAAAAAAATTCTCAATTATAATTTTGTTAAGCTTTTTAAATAAATTGAATGTTTTGAGAACAATTTGGATATTATTTATAAAAAGTAGTCAGTAAGCCCAAATAAATAGTTTTAATATTCTAAATACAGATTTAAATTAGTTTTTTTCTAATCCATACTTATAACATGATAGTTAAGTGCTTACTAAAATTAAGTAGTATCAAGCTACATGAAAAATATTTCATATTAATGTTTAAAAAAGCTTAATTTTAGTGAAATATTTTAGTTTTAAAATAAATCACTTAACTGAAGACAAGCAACTTTGTTGGACTATTAGTTTACCAAACAACACTAAAAAACATTTTTTAGAATTTTTAAATAAAAAAAAATTAATTTTTAAACTACTTTGAGTTTTAAATTGAAAACTTCTCAAAGTTTCAGTTTCTAATTGGTGATTCACTTATCTTTGTTCTCCAGTTTTGTTCTGTTTATTGTGCGAGGTACTTAATATTAGTGCGTTTTTCATATAAGCTTAGGTAGCCAAATAAAAATTTGTCTAATTTATTAAGTTCCGTTTCATTGCTGAAGTAAAAAAATATATAAATTTTAAAAACACTACTTTTTTAGAACATCAATGAGGATTGTCGTACTTGATATTTTCTTTTCAAAAATATATTCGCATATGAGGTTTCCTCGAATTAAATAAGTTAAAACGTCAGTTAAAGTGAATGGTATTCCAAATATTCGCTATGTAAATATAAGTGACGCTAATAAAAACACACTCACCAGTTGTAAACTGTCAAAATCCATTTAAAACTAATTTTGGTGTCGTTTAATAGACTGTTAAGTGTTAAGCAAACAAAATTTTAACTGGTTTAAGAAAAATAAACCTGGTTAAAGCTAATTTATTTTCATAGCTACTCCTAAATGGTATAAATTTCGTTATATGATTATACTCAAAAAACAATTTAAATTTAAAAATCTAAATCAAGTAACAAGTGACTATTGTTGTTTTAGAAGTTTTCTAAACTTTAAATCTTTTCATTGAAAATCCTTTATCAAGTAAAAACTTGATAGATAAACATTTCTGCTAGATAAATTAATTTAAAAACAAAGTGTTTTAAACTATATAAGTTGTGTCTAGTTATATCGTCTTTCGTTTTAATAACTTTGTGACTTTAGTAATTTTCATAATTAATCATTTAGTTTAAAAAACAGTTATATTTGGAAAATTATAAAAGCATATGAAAATCTTTAATAATTTAATGTTTTTGGATATTTATTTTTTTCAAAGTTAAAACAAAAATATTTTTTTAAAGCATCGAATAGCTTTAAAATTTATCTTTGGAAACCTTCAACAACTGTGCTAATAAGTGCTTCTGTGACAAAACAATGAGAAAATTTGAATATTATGACGCAACAAAAGAAACGAGTGCTTTTAAATTCTCTGTTCATATTTTAAAAATTATTAAATTTATGAATTTTCTGGTTTTGGCACTTGCATCAATCTATACTTGCGTTGGTTAGTATGTTGTGAAAGAGCTTTAAGTGAAAACATTTGTGTTAAAATTTTTTGAACTTCCTGTTTTATGACAGTGTACGAACTTATATAATTTGTAATTTTTAAAAAGGCGATTTTTTAAAAAGCAAGAATGTTGAGAAAAGGTCTAGACTACAAGGCTTTTAAAGATGCTTAATTATGTTTTTTTATTATAAAGTATACATGGTGACAAAATTTAGTTATTTGTATAGCTGTATAAATATTTAACACTTTATAACTGCTTACATTCACACTGTGGTTACATAATAAATCCAAAAACATTTAAGTTTATATCAACTCAAAAACCAACAAAAAACTCAGACAAACTTTGTTTTGTAATTCAAATTTTTAAATTCACATGATTAGAAAAAAATTTTCCCATAATTTGCATTAAAGTCAGACATACAACTTAGACAGTAGTAAAATTGTTTGTATACTAAAAAACCGCAAAAGTCCTGTTATTTTGAAGACATAATGTATTTTTTATATTTGAAACTTTTATTACTATTGTATTGAGCTAGTCCAAAATAATAGTAGCGAAGTCTTTAAAGTTTAGTTTTAGTGTATACAAAGTAAAGATCACTAAAGTTCTTTATCGGTCAGTTTAGATATTTAACAAAAGCGTTAATACAATTATTAATAGTTATTAAATTTCCAAAAAAGTCTACTTGTTTCAAATGCTTTTTTTATGTACTTACACATGTACTTTTTATGTACTTTTTTTATGTACTTAAAAAGAAACTTAAGTGGTTAAAAACACAAGTTCTAAAACATTTTTTTGACCATGTTTAGTATTTACGTGTTTAATCTTAAACTTAGTGTTTGTAAATTAAAAGTTACAAGAATGTACTACTATATGACTGTTACGTTTTAAATTTAGATATATTGTTATGTAGAAACCGTTTTAAATTTTTCAATATTTTTTAGTTCCGTTTTTTAATAAAAAACAACCTCATATGCTAAAAACAAGAAGAATGTGAAAAATAGAAAAACTTAAAAAAGCTAGAACGCAATGAAACATGTAATTTTTTATACAATAATAATAACAGTAGTCATATTTCTATGAAAACTTACATTTAAATAATGACAAATTTACGAAAGCTTTTATATTATATCTAATAGATAATTAGCTTGCATAAAAAATAAATAATAGGTTTACCAAATACAGATTTAATAAAACCTTGATAAAAAACTTAGTGCGTATGTATTAGAAAATATTTAATCTTGGTCTGAAATTTTCAACTTAAAGACCTTTAGTAAGTTTCTTAATACACATACAATTTTTTCAACAAAAGTATTTAACAAAATCAGCTCAACAGAGTTTCATGTGCACTTAAAATACTTGCTTAGACACTATTAAATAATATTTAATGTAACATATTTGAAGACTTAAATCAGGGGTCAGCACACGTGGCCCGCTGGCCAACTGCGGCTATCGAAGAGTGCGGCTGATTTTTTTTATTGGGACGCTAAAGGCAGTTCTTTGGCCTGCAAGTATGTTGGTTTGGCACCCTAAAAATCATATTCAGTTTTTTTTTTCGGTTAAAATTCTGTTTGACTTTTCCATTTTATGTCCTTGATAAAAACTACTGTGCTTACCTCTTAAACGTAAAAATTACAAAGATAGTTTTTTAGATTATTTATCTATTTTAGTTTATCAATTTAAAAGATTGAAGTCTTATCACATATTGAAAGTTGATAAGCATTAAGTCAAAAGGCACCATATATAAGTTACAAAAATAATTTTTTACAAACATTAATACGGACAATTGAGAAAAAGACGCTTAAAATTACTATAAAATCTCATTTGTTTTCATGCTAGGTGATACTTAAGTCGTTAGATTAACAAAAATATTATTTTATTAGACAGATAGTGGATTCATTAAGATGATGAAAATCGCATTTTTACCCTAAATAGTAGTGTCTATATGTATATTTATAATTCAAACTGGCAAACATGTATCAGGCTGATAAAAACTTAAACTAAATAAATTTAAATGTGTGATTAAAACGAAACTGCGGCCCGAAAAAACTTCAAAGTCAAAACTTGGTTTGCGTCTAGCCTGCCGTCCTCAGACTTAAGTATACGATACAAGTCTTATACTATTCAAAAAATTTAAATTTTTTTAATTTTGATATCGTCTTAATTTTTATTCGAAATAAAAAAAACGAAAAATATGAGAAATAAAAATAGAAAGTAGTTTAAAGTTTTGATAGAGCTCTTATTTATCAACTTATACTTTAGAAACTAAATGCAGATCTGCGAGGTATAATACGGTCTTCTTTGGTAAACTTTCGAATATTGAATATTTGAAAAGGTTACTCAACTAAAAATGTTTATACTTTTAATCAAAAAAACACTAGGTTGAAAACGCCTAAAATATTTTTATTATCAAAGTTTCCAATAAAAAGTTACAAATTATCGAGCTATTAATTAAAGGTAAAAACGGATTTTAATGTAAAAAGTCCTTTGTAAGGAAACTTTTATTTATATATTTGTTCTTGCGAAACACTAAACAAGAAAGCTTATAAATTATTTTACACACCACTGGTTTCGAAGTAAACAAGTTTTTATCAGTTTTTAAAGAAAAAAAAAAATTTATCAAAGTTTCTTGTAAGAAAATAAAGAAGTATGTTTGTTTGTTTAGTTTTTTTGGCTAGACCCAATACTTCCAATTATTATTAATTTCTTTGCTGTCTCTCATGTTTTAGGTAATCTTTGACAGTTAATAACGGTAACTTTGATTAAAAATAATTAAGTAGAAAAAGTATTAAAATTAATCAATTTTATGTTCATTTACATTATTCTTGCAGTTTTATAACTACATGTACATTTTAATCTCAATAAAAATGTTATGGTATAAATTATTTTTGTTTATTTCCATTAATCATAACTTTAAACCTTTTAATTTAAACATCACGCGCGTGTTTCTACTTTTTTTAATAAAACATAATTGGTGATATCTTTTCTGTTATCTGTGAACTGTTTATTAAAAGGTGAGAAAATTCATAACTTTTTCATATGAAATTAAAAAACTAAAACAGATGAAAAACTATTCAAATTAAATCCTTAGTTATTATTGAAAACAATTCAGAAAGTACCTCGTTTCAAATATCTTTATCATTTGTATATATTATATACATTATAAGATAGATTCAAAATACGTAGTTTAAATACTGTAACTACTGATTTTGTTTTTTTTCACAATTCTCACAATTTTATTAAGTAATTGTTAGGCTTTAATAGTATTTAACTTCACGAAAAGTTTTTAGAGTGATTTAGAAACATAAATGTAAGCATTTCAACAAAGATATATGTATGATGATCTTACTTTTAAGTGTATTTAATTTTTATAAAACAATATATGTTTAAAATGTAATTTTTTTAACAATTTTAAACTTATTCATAACTTATTTAGTTTGTAACAATCCAATGTGCAACAGTAAAAGTTAATTTCTAATCCTATAAAAAGAATGTTTTACCTAAATAAACTAATTTACTTTTAATAATAGAAAGTGTAAAAAATAAATTTTCTTTTTAGTTTTAAAAACTTTAAGGAATATTTTTTTAATTTACTTACTTTTTTAATATTCAATACAAAACTAAATTGTTTTTTAGTTTTCATGAAAATTTGTTAACAACTATCATTTCAAGTGCTTATGTGACGAAACAATATAAATTTGAACAATACGACGTAACAAAAACATATATATATGAACTCTCTACTTTGTTTTACTTTTTTTCTATTTATAGCATTTTATATTTTATTTAATATATGTTTTGTGTTAAAATTAGTTTTAGCTAACTCAAAATCAGATTACGTTCTATTTTTTTGTAGAACGATTAAGTTAAGTCTATTACATTTTTGGTGAGAAATTTTAACGAAAAATAAAATTAAATAAATAGATTAACTTGATATATTTTAGACAATATTTAGGTTTACTTGTGTACACTATTCCGGAAATCATAGTTTTAACAGTAAAAATACATTTTTTCTGAAAATTTTGTCTAGACAAGGTTTTGTGTAAAAAACTTTTAATTAGTTTATTTGCAAATGCAAATTTAATAAATTTGGAATATATTTAGTTGCGAAAATAAATATTAGCTTACTTAAACTTTGTTACATAATACTCAAAAAATGTTAATGTACAAAAATAAACTGTATAACATATTTCATAAATTTTAAATATCCGATGTGTATTTTTGAACATAAAAAAAATTGTAAAAAAAAATTAATAAAATAATTGATATTACTTTTATTATTAACTGACCACTTTAAAGTTTATTTACATTACAAACAAAATCAACATTATTTACATTAAAGCAACAAATGTAGTTGCAATTTAAATTTTGAAAATTATTACTCTATAAAATTAGTCTTTTGTTATGTATATAACATATCAAAACAGCGTTACTAAATTATTAACAGTTAATGTTGCAATAAAAATACTTTTTTATTTTCAATGTTAACTCAGAAATTTTATTAAAGAATTAAAAAAGGTTTAACTGTTTGCAGTTTTACAACTTTTTATTAAAAACTTTGTACTACATAGGTCAAAACGCGACTACTAAGGCTGTTATTTTGAATTTACTAAATATTTTAAACCCTTAGCAGTAAACAGCAGAACTTCTTCATTTATTAGTGAAGTTTAATTTCAAAATAGACAATTTTTGTTTATATTGCAAAAACCAACAAGTTTTCAAGATTAGGTAATATTCAAAGTTTTCTTTTCTCAAAAATAAATTTAATTATATATATTTAACTCCAACTAACAACTTCATTTTGTAGTTAAAACATGCAATTTCACAAGGTTAAATCACAAAAAATTTCCCATAAATTTTCACTAAATTCAGACAAATAATTGAGACAGTAGTTAAATTGTTAGTAAACTAAAAAACCACAGAAGTCTATAAAAATTCTAGTTAACTTATGACCTCATTAGAGTTTTTATATTTTGTGCATTTATTACATAGTCTAATATAATAGAGCAAAGTTATAGAGCCCAACTCTTTAAATTATTTTTATAGTTAGAACAAAGGTAACTTGTATTTAAGTTATCTAACATTTTTGTTCGAAAATATGTTTTGTCTATAACTTTAAGACGCATTATAGTGGTTCAATTTAACTTGTTTTTTACATAGCTTTAAAGTAGTAAAACATTCTTTTTTTTTTAAACCTTCATAGAAATAAGACCTTCGATATTTCAATATAACTTAACTAAGCCTAACTGCAGTTTATAATTACTACTAAAGTTTATTTATAAAGTATAAACATAATTGTTCTTATTACAGTGAACGGACTTTTAAAATAGGCATGTACAATTGTTTGTTTTCTAGTAAAAACTAAATGTTTTTCTCAACTTTTGTGTTTAATCTATGATTAAGTAGGTTTAGTTTCAAATTGTTTTCAAGTATGTACTAGTATATGTTTGTTACGTATCTTAAGCAGTTTATTAATGTTTATAATATTTAACATACTAAGCTTCAAAATTGTAAATAAAATGTGTAAACCCTAGCTTTAAAATGTAAAAATAACATCTATACAGACTATAATACTTTAAATTTATAAGTATTGAAAAGAAAGGTTTTGAAAATAATCTAAGCTTAGTTTTTTTATTCAATAAAAAACTGATATCAATGAAAGGTAATAAATAGAAATGTACTTTAATAAAAAGTAGATACAAACTATCATTAGTTAACTCACTTTCTAATTAAGCTACAAGTAGGTTTGCTACAGTTTGAAATGAATGGACAGATATCATGTTTCAACTAAATTATTTTAAACATTTTTGATATATTTCACAAAGAATAAATCACGTGGTTTAAGTAGCATCTGTTTACTTAAGTTTAAGGAATTATCTTTGGAAATTCCTCAACAGCTGCTATCAAGTGTCTTTGTGACATAATAGTATAAAAGTTTAATCTTTGTGACGTCATTATTTGAAGTTTAAACTAGATCATTCGCACTTGTTAGATCTATTAAACTATTTTTGACAGTTAAATTATTTGTTGACTTATTTTAATCTGCATCGTTTAAAATATTTTGTAGAACTTTAATTTCAACATTAAGATTAAATAAAAGCTGTAAAATATTTTTAACAGTATTAATTGATCTTAATTAAATGTTTAAAATGTTCACTTTAACTTAATTTTATTTTAACTCAGAACTTTATGCATAAACTTATCACAATGTTAAAACGAGTCGTCTTCGTTTTTTTTGAATTAACTGATTAAGATAGTTAAGTTTAACAAATACTAAGTTTTTTTTACAAAGAAACTTTGATTTTATAAAAATTAAGCTAAATTTTTAGCCTTGTAGTAAACTCAATAGCTTACAATTTGTTTTATATATTTTGCTACATCAAAAACAAGAAAAATTTAAACTTTTTTTGTTAATGAAATAATTGTACAATGGCAAGAAAAACATAGCGATAATATAATAATTAAAGTGATTAATAGTTTTTAAATAAGAAACTGTATGGTTGCAAATTATATCTTTATTTTACTTCTAGCTGTATTTATTTTGAACTTGTAAACCTATTTCAGGAATTTTTTTGAACATTTATATAAAAATTACTTGACAACAGTTTTTTAAAAGATAATCAAGTTTCAGACTTGACTATGATATAAGCGTTAAAATTTTTCAAAGATTTAGTCTAAAACTAAACATTTTACTATACTTATATATTAATTAAGCCTAAAAAATTGAAAGAATTTTTCTTACGCATTTTCGGATTTAACTTTCATTCATCGCAGTAATGTTTATGTTTCTAAATAATCATAAGACTATTTCGTTATAAAAGTCTTTAAAACACATTTTACACCGGAATTACGTTTATTTTTCTTTTCTCTTAACTATTCGGAACTTTCTCAAATTATTTTTTTAGACTTGTGTTGTATGTATTTTCAATTTTATTTACTTAATTTAATTTTTTGCTTATTTTCATTATAAAATCAAAGAAAAAATTTATTAAGTATGATACATATAATTTAAGTAAATATTTCAAAGTTAGGATACTTTTAACATTTAATTTTTTTATAATAACCTTTCAATATCATTCTTATCTCAGATATTATATGATGTTTGTACGTTAACTAGTTATTATGTATTTTATCAAAATTATCACAGTTTAAAATAATTGAATAATCAAGCTAATAAAAGTTAATATTAACAAAACTATTCATCAGCTACTATTATTTAAGAACGAAATAATACAAACGTTTTTATTATAAAACTTATTACTATCATTGATAAAGTTTTGTTGAAAATAAAAATAGATATACCCAAAAGTATTTACTGCGTATTTTTCTTTACACTTTTTTAATTTGAATTAAGTTTTCCTTACTGCTGCTAATTGTTATACAAACTAAAACATCACACCTTTTATTTATAGCAAGCTAAAAACAATTGAAAACTGAAAAGACTTTGTAAAGAAAAACCGTTATTTTAAAGGAGTGGTTAAGAAGTTGTTATAAATCCAAAAAACCTATTAGTAATAGTTAGTATTTTTATATATCTCTAACTAATAGTGATTGTTTATCTATACGGTTGCTTTAATATGAAACTAAACTCTGTTTGAAGTTGTCTACACATTTTAGTTAATGGTGTAAATGTATAAGAAATTACATTATCCAATTTAATTAGCAATGACCAATTTAAGAAGCCAATACAGCAAAAATATACTTACAATAAATTTATATGTCGGTAATTTAGAGTTTTCTTTTTCATTTCCATAAAGTGTTATTTAATACCAAAATCTCTTTTAGCTTATAAGTTCTAAAAGCTATCTTCGTTTTAAGTTTTGGCAATTAAGGTCAAGCAAAGTTCACCAATTTGCATATTGCAAAAACGGCTGAGTATATTTTGTGATTATTTGTAACATAGTAATTTGAAAAAGCTATTTTGAATAAAAAATAAAAACTAAAACTGATTTGTTTACATTCTATTAGTAAAAGCTTTTAGCAAGCGAAATAATTTAACAAATTTTAAAGTTTTGATAACTTTATAGCAACTAATTGTTTATTTAGTTCATAATGATTGGAGTACTATACCTTTTTTTTTCGAAAAACTTTAGAAAGGTTACAAGTTCTCTTTAAACTTTCATGCCTTTTTTTCTTTTGTTAATTTATTTCACATTTCTAGGAAATAAGTAAATAAAATGACATTTAATAATTTCTAAAACAAACTTAAGACATGAGTAATATTTTTAATGTACAACAAAGTGTTAACTACAGTATTTAGATATCATAGATAGTTTTTATTGAAAATATATGCAGTTTTATAAGCCAACATAGGCTGAGTGATTTTACTAATAAAAAAATAAGGTTATTTAGTAGAGTTTATAAAACTGCAATTTGTAAATTTGTTTTTTTTATTTAAAATTTAAACGTTTAACAGTTTAATTATAAGCCATATTTTGAAATATTACAAAGTAAAAAGTCTTTGGAAACTTAAAGTAAATTGTTAAATAATATATGTTTTTTATCAGTATATTTTTACTTAACAACAATATTTTTGTTCATTATCTATAATGAGTCGAGATAATATTTTTCACACGTTCGAGAAATGAAAACAATATTTTCAAAGTTCAAAAGTCAATACAGCGATTTAATTGGTTTAAATTATATCGGAGATTCTACGATAATTTCATAATGTGTTTTTTTTAATACTTCAAAGATTCGGTTCTAGTTGTTTTTTTAGTGCATCTTTTTTATATAAGTAATAATAATCTGACTAGTTATGAAGATTCTATTACTTTTTGTTTTTGGTAAGTTTTTTTAAGGTTTTGTTTTACTCTAACTGTTATTATAGTTTACAAGACTTAAAGCAGACATTAATTTTAAATACAAACTTTTTTAATTCAATGTATTTTGTCGATATGAAATTTATCGATTTTTATATAAAATGCTTTCCTAATAATTCTTAACTCATATTTACTTTTTAATGCATCACAGTACTTTATTTAATTAGTTACTAATATTATAAAATGTTTGAAAAAAATTTTTAATATAAACTTAAAATTTGATTTTTTAACGTAAAAAATATTAAGCTCTTACAAAATACTATGCAAAACTGACAACAATAAGATTCTAATAAAACATTGTATACTTGCTTCAAATGTTTACAATTAAAATTATTTAACAAATATCAAGTTTACAACAAAAAGTATCAATTTTGTGCTTTGTGTGATTAAGGGAAAATGTTTTGAATTAATATTGTGTTTAAAAATGAAGTAAAAAAAACATTAAATTAATCTTATTATCAAAGTCGAAAATAAACTCGTGTTCTTACTGATTCTGACAAGTAAACATACAATCTTAAGCGTTATCTTTGTTTGAAAAGGGTTTAACTTTGTTTGAAAAGGGTTTAACTTATTTGTTAGACTTAGTGTCATAGATATTCATGCAAAGCTGACATATTTTCAGAAATTTGCTGTCATTTTTTTTTTTACTTGAGAGCTTTGGATTATTCAAAAATTCTAACTAACTAAATTAAATAAACAAAAAACATTTTATTTTGTTAATTTGCAAAAACTGTTTTACTTGTTATTAAAGTTACTTTTAAAAAAAAATCTTATACTTCTCCGTTTTAATTCAGTCAAAACTCAATCTTATATATCAAATTACACTGTGTTCTTATAAATAAATGTTATTAATTTTCAAAAATAAAGAGAATATTTCAAAAAAAACAGCATAAATACCTGACTTCTGGTTATTTATTATTTTAAGTTTTAAAGAATCCGCACAAAATATTTAAAGCTAAACACAAAAAATCGAACAGGTTCGTTAACACACAAACATAAATATTAAAAAGTTTACGGTTTATTGAATTAAAAGCTTAGCAACTCAAATACACAAGATTTATTTAACTTATAGCATGAATAAACTTGTAAATATGCGGTAATTATTTTCTGACAGTTCAACTGATTTATTGAGCTAGCCTGTCAACAAAATAAATATCATTTGTTACAATTTTAATGTTATTATTTAATTTTCGTCTTTTTTATTTACTTTTAAGCTTGTGGCCAATTTTATACTTATAGTTCGAATTGATTTATTATTTTTGTTTCTGAGAAAAGCATTAATTTTATTTTCAAATTTCTGCATACCTACTTGTATAAAAGTTAAAAAGTACTTTTATTTAAAAGTTATTTACGCTTCTACATTTAAAAGCCAATCTCATTTTATTCGTAGTACGCATTAATTAGGGGCGCTTTTTTTTTGTTAAGTACGTACTTTTGTGCTGTGATCAAAACTTGTATCCAGAATCAATTTAGTTTTTTATAGGTTTAAGCTTTTATATGTATTGTAAAAAATAAAAATCATAACTTTTTTTTTATAGTCAAAAACTTTACTTTAGCAAACTGTTTTTTCCGACAACAAACATTTTTTATTACATTTATTTATTCAAACATCAAACGAACTAGACAAACATATTAACAAATTTTTATCATAATTTAATAAAATAATAATATTTCCGTTAAATTTAGTGATAATAACATTATTGATTATCATTTTTCCCATACTTAGTACTTAATGAGACAGTATAAACAACAAGTTTTTTATCTTTAATAATATTACGCTTTTACTTATTGTTTAATTGATTGTCTGTCATTTATCGCAACAACTTATGCTTAATGATTTATTATGTTTATGCTTAGACTATGATTAAGTGATTGCATAATGTCAGGTCTGTGAATACACGATTTTTTTTTAATCAAATATCTTAACTTGTTTTTGAACATTAAAGCCACTTTTGTAGTATGTCTGTAGCAAAACTAAGAAACATAAAAGTTTTTTTAATGTATTTTTATAATTTTTGATTATAAAAAAACTAGTATTTTACACCTTATTGTTAATAGCTATGTTAAGCTAATATTATGCAAATATTAAGCTATAAAAACAAAATGTAGCAAACGCTTGGAGAACTTAAATATTAGTTCTATAAGAACTTAAGGAGCGGTTAAAAGTTTAATCTTATAACAAATAATGAACAAATAAAACTTATGCTGGTAATTAATGCTTTATCAAACAATCTATTAAATCCTTGCTTATATAACTGTTTAAAAAAGTTCTATTTACATTATCAAATAAACTTTTTCTTTAGAATCAAGTTTTTTAAATATAAGTTTTAAATACAAACAACTACTACTTTTATAACTAAATTTGTGGTCATCTCGTCTCTGTTAGTAAAAAACAAAATTAAAACCAACTATAAATTCATGTATTGTATGATATTATTAAACTTAATAAAATTAAATACAAAATATCTATATATATATATATAAGATATCGATAAATATCCAACAAAATTGTTTTCATTTTAAAAATATACACATTTATCTACTTAACTATACAATAAAGCTTTAAAAGTAAAACTGACTTAAGCTCAACTTATTAAAACTCTTATTAGATACATACCATGCTTTTTTAGTTATAAACAAAAGCCTTAAAATTGTATACATTAACAAATAAAAGCTTTTAAAAAAACTGATGTTTTACCACTTTATTACATTTTTACTTAATGTAAAGAAACTAACATTGTAACAAAAAACATTCTGCAACAAATTGCTACTAAATAAATATATCGTGAGATTTTAGGTAAGTTTAAAATCTTAAGAGACAAACTTTAAAATATTATATTTTTTACACTTTACTTTATCAAGACAACTAAAACCTCAATAAGTAATTACAAGTACAAAGGCAGTTAATCATACTTTTCTATAAGTGTTATTTAAAACTTAATTATAAGTCTTTAACCCTAGCTTTTACGATATAATTTAAGTATCAACTCAAGTTAGTTTGACATTTTTATGAAATCTGTCAAGTTTTGAAGTTTATTAGAATAAAAGTATCAAATTTATTCATATTCGTAGGCAATACAGACATGGTTGTTCTACTTAGACAGTAATTAATCAAGCAAACAAATATAATTATTCTTTTCTCACACTTTAAAGAAATACTTTACTACACCACAACAACACATAAACTTTTAACAATCATTTTTGCAATAATTTATAAAGTAAACGTCTGAGAACTTAAAAAAATTTTTACATACTGCTTACTTTTTCTAATAAAATAATCAACACAGTGTTTGTATTAATTTAAACATAATTTCTGTATGTAAGTAATGAATTTAAAAAATTGTAAAAGAAATTTAAGAACGTAATAAAGTGGGATGTTAAAAATATCAGCAGACAATAACTTATAAATATTAGTTTAATGTATTTTACTTTTTTAAACAAGTTTTACATATTTAAAAACCAAATAAAAATCCATAATGTTACATTGAAAGTTATGTACATAAAAAGAATAAAATAAACTATCTACAAGAAATATATCAAACATTTTACAATTCAACGTTCAGTTGACTAAATTTGCATAGCAGATTTATTTACTGCTAGTATTTCACTAAAACTTTTAAAAATTTAGTTCTAATAAAGTTGTCTATTTTTAGAAAGAAATAAAATTAAATTCAAAAAATATATTACGTAAAAACTACAAAGATTAGATAATGCCTAACTATAATTCTTAGTTTATTACGGAAATTAGTGGTTGTCTTTATTACCGAAATTCCAAATCAAGTTATTGGTCTCAGTATACAAATCTATCTATAAATTTCTGCAGTAAATTCAATATAGCTTGATATTTTTTATATTGAAGTTGTACTGTTTTTATAATTGTTTTACTATAGACTTGATTTCATTAAAAAATATTATAACTTTCAATTTTTAAAAAATGAATGTTTTAAGCTTTAATGTTAACAAAACTTCAAAGTATAAGATGATGTTTGTTTGAACGCTAGTATTTGTACAATAAAATAGTAATTAAAAATTTTCAGCATACGTTAATTTTTTTTTTTAAATTATAAAGTTTGAAGTAAAATTTTATAAAGGTGTCAATTTATGATGACAAAATTAATTAATTTCGCCAAAAAGTTTTATAACACATTTTTGAATATATACTCTTAAAGTATTCGATGCTTAAAAAATAATTTTGGTTTAATGATCTCTGTTTAAAAAGCAATACTGTTGATTAAATAGAAGTTATATGTGTTTAGAAAAGTAGTAAACATTAGATGCAGCAAAATAAATTACCAATAAACTTTCAAAGCACAAATGCCGCCAACTTATATTTTCGGTTTCGTTTATATGCAATTGTAAGTTTCTTATAACCACATTTTTGCATTAATATATTGGTTTTACAAAAACTCTTTATTGATGTCTGCGATGAACTTCAAGTAAAGTTGAGTTCACTAATTTACATACTAAAAAATTGTCGATATTTTGAACCTTAAATAAGTAAAATTAATTAAATCAAAGTTTAAGTCTTTTAATTACTCGATTCGAACGTTTATGAACCACTATAGATTTTTTATTTACAAAATTTTTGTT
Organism: Thalia democratica; assembly: GCF_965202585.1. Taxonomy (NCBI): domain Eukaryota; kingdom Metazoa; phylum Chordata; class Thaliacea; order Salpida; family Salpidae; genus Thalia; species Thalia democratica. The sequence continues at coordinate 37,674,532 of NC_139173.1, read as the reverse complement.
TTTAAAAAATTAGTGATTTTTACAAAAACTTTTTGTAGAATGTTTTTAATGTTTAAACTTCAAATTTTTGAAAACTTTGTTACTGATCAAACAGATAGTACAAAAAATAAATTCATTTAAACAAGTATAGACTTTTTGATCATTTAATCTACTTTGAATAAATCTATTAAAATTTTTTAAAAATTTTAGGTTACTTTACTTGAAGTTTCTTTTATTATAAAAAATTATCAGGCTAACAGCATTTCTATGTGTAAAACCAGTTTTTGGACAAATAAAACTTTTGTACAACTTTTAAATTAATTTCTACAAATTCTACAACCTCATTAACAACTGTTTAGATTTTAATTTAATTGATACTAAAAAAAGTAGCTATTTATTTACTTTTTTAGATTACTTGTTTTATTTTGTAATTAAGTGTAATCATTTTATTATATTTTTAAAATCAAGTTTAATTTTAAGATTTCTGTTTGGTATTAACAAATTTTATTCTGTTATTTGGACAATTTAAGTTTATTTATATGAAATATATTATTAAAGTAGTAACTTAAAATTAACGCATTAAAGGTAACTTTGAAAAAGTAATTGTTTTAGAGTTCAAAAGTCAATATTACAGAGCGACTTAATTGGTCTAAATTATATCGGAGATTCTACGATAATATCATAATGTTGTTTTTTATTAATACTTCAAAGATTCTGTACTATTTGTTTTTTGGGTGAATGTTTTTTTTTCATAAATGTAATAAAACTCTTATAGTATAGTTCTATTATTATTTAAATTATATATTATGTATTAAAATCATAAAATATCTGTACTATTTTTCTCATAAAGATTTCTAAGTACGTTGATTTTTAATCTTTGCAAATTCAGACTTTTAAAAAATACTTTTGATAAAAAACAGATTTATATTGTATTTAACAAAGAGACTGACGGATTTTAATAAATATTTTTGCTATATGGATAAATATTTATAAGATGATTTTTTGCAATTTTTTTATTATTTTATTCAGCTATAAAGCTCTAAACATTTCAAACTACAAAGGTATTTTTTTCAATAATTTGTGATAGTAAATAAATATTTCTTTTTTGTTTAAGTAAATTATCGTTTATAAAGAAAGTTTTTCATTTATTTGAATTAAAACTAGTATATTTTAATTTTATTTTTATTTCAGTTATTAAAATCTTATTGACAATTTAAGTGAAAAAAAATTAAAATGGTTTTTAACTAAAGTTTTTCTTTCTACAAAAAAATTTCCATAGATGCACAAAGTTTATTTAGAACGTAAACAGCATTTTTTATCTTTTAAGATGTGTTTGAAACTGTTCGTCAAAAATTTAATTCGTATTTTACAACAATCAATACTTTTAATTAATAATTACCTGCAAAAATAACTATTGTTCTACTTTTTTACATCATATTAAAGCCTTTCATAGTTTTATTTAAGCTAACAAATAAAAGGTAAAGCTTGTTAAACGTAATTCGCTAATTCGCTACGAACTAAATGACTCATGAAATGAAACTATAAAGTTTCTTTTTCCCTTGGTACAAGTATATTCAAAAATAAAACTAACACCTAAGATGACAAAGTTCTACTGTCATTACTATATTATATAACTTAATTAGTAAAACATTAAGAACTATTTTATTTAAGAATGTCAATCAAAGCTAAATATTGTTTTAAAAGCTATATGTTATAAATATAATACAACTAACCTTTTATTTTTAATTTGGTTATTGATTTATTTTTATGAGATTTATTAAAAGAATGAAATATTTCTGTTACTGTAGTTTCCACTAAATAGATACAGTTTAATAAAAATTATTTTGTTTTGATTTCATGAAATAATCAACCGATTTTTTTATTATAAAACGAAAACAAAGTTTTTTTGTTCTAACTAGTCAACAAATTATTAGTAGTATTTACCTGCTTTGTTTAGTTTATTGATAAAAAGTGAAATTGTTTGAATTTGTTTACATTACAAGTTTTATTCAATTGTGCACCTGTACGTATCTACTTCAAAGCCACCGCTTGAATGGTATCACCTGTTTTAAATTCTTTAGAAAAGGTTGTAACAATTTGAATCCAAGAACTAAACAGAATACTTCAAAATAAAAATAATAAGCAAAAATAAAATACAACAAAATATGAAACTCATAGTTTTATATTTTATTTTATTTTATTTTTGCTTGAAAAGGTCGCAATCTCTTGCCACCGAAATCGGTCGCAAATAAAATATACAATTTGCATAAATCTATTTAAATAAGCTATTTACATCCCAGTAAATTGAGCATTCTTTTTTAGTTAAGGCAAATAACTATATAATTGTCTAATTAAAAAAAGTTATACTATATTAGTTTTGATGAATAACTAACAACTTATTATCATATGTATAAACTCTAGATTTTTAATTGGTAATAGCTTGTTTTAAGTTTACTATGTCCACAATTTCTAATTATTGGTAATACTAGTTTAAATAGATAAAATTAGGTATAAAATTACATAATTCAAATATTTTTTGATGTCTGGTATACAAAACAAACGGCATATAAAAATTTTCTTAAAAAAATAAACATAAACATTTATAATGAATTCATTATATTTTTAAACAACACCAGATATACCTTTAATTAAAGGTGTTAACAGAAAAAAAATATCCTAAAAGTTTTTAACAACTGTATAAAGTTAATTAAAAAAGTAAACTTAGTTTTGTTTTTTGAAGGTAATCACTATTATTATCAGTTTATTGCTTTTTATGCTTATAAAGCATTCTCATGTTTGTTAATAGGACTTGTTGGGTGGTCCTATTTTGTTTAAGTACATGTTTTTTTTTTCCGTAGACAACTTGTAAGTTTCCAATCAAGTTTAAAGTACTAAATTGTTTTTTTTTTTACAACTATCTAACACTTCAATAGAAAGAATTAAATAAAAGAAACTATTAAGTGAAAGACTTATACAAAATATTTTTTTTTAATTTTCAATTAATTTATACGATTTAAACTGCAAAAAAAAAAGCTTTGTTGGTATGTTCAAAACAATGTTGTGAGACAAAACTTTATTGTGTTTATCTTTTATAATTAATTTATGTTGACATAAGTCTGCTTTGGTTATATTTGAAGTTTTATATAAAAAAACATCATTTAGAAAATAAAACCACTATAAAGGTTTGCATTAGTTTTGTTTGTTTGTGTTGTCAGAATAAAAATATTTTGGGAAGTTCCAAAATACAAGATAAAGTTTTAAACCATCCTTTTATCTTTCTGTTAACAGAAACAAATTTTAAATTTTTATATGTTTTATTTATCTGTTTGTACTTTTATGAACATTTGTCAAAAAAAAAATTGTTGTAAGGTGATTGCCAATGTGTTATCTAAAGTAACTTGATTTTTTAGTGTTAAAATTTTAAGTTTAAAATAAATTATTTATAAACATATTTATGACAAAAAAACGACTACCTATGGTTAAAAATGAAATATAACAAGCATTCACTCTAATATACTAATTTAATGACATACTAAAATATTTTAACAACAAAATTAATAATTATTTGAAAGTAAGTAATGCATCATACAATTATTATATTTATCAAATATTCATTTACTAATAAACTACAACTTTAAAATCAATGCCACACACAGACAGACTATATATTTTCATAAATTTGGTAAAATAATTTATTCTTAAAAAGCTCAATACAGATAATGAAATACTGTCTACAATATAACCACCACCAACATTAGTTTTATCGTTATTCATCTGTCTAATTGTTTAACTAATGTTAGTAAGAAGTGTCTTAACTGCTTTTTTATTGAAAGACAATTTAAAGTATTATTTTATTAACCTTACTTGATTTATTTTTAAGGATAATTTTTATTTGATTTGAAGTAAATATATTTCATATAATCTAACGTTCAAAACTAAAATATAAAGTCATTCAAAGTACTATATTTTTGTTAAAATAACATTTAATAGACAGGTAAATAATTTCATTAAACGTGCTTACTCCACTTTGTAGTCTAGTTTTAAGAACTAAACATTCTGTTCAAATTTCTTTTGATGTTCAAATAATTTTAAAACACAAAACTTTAATAAGTTTAAAAAAAAAACTTACTATGATGTTTTCAATTGTGTAATACTTTATATATAAGCTTTTAATGTGTCTGAAACAAGTCTTGAAAAAAAACATTCTTTTTTTACAAGCCAATTAGCTTTAACAACAAGTTTATTTAGCGGTACCTTTAAAAATAATTTTTATCTTTATTCAAAGGTTAATTGAGTACTTTATATTACTGTGATATTAAAGTATAACGTATATTTATCATTTTATTTCGCAATGTTTAATCGGTATCTCTTTTAGCTCAAAAACTGTAGTTAAAAGCGACTTATCCCAATTTCCTTCGTAGACGTTCTTGACAATAAAAAGTTATTTAATTTATATGTAAAACAAGCTTTCATCATTTTTGTTCTGATTTTTATTTTGCTTTTAATCTTTTAGTGTGTCTGAAAAAATTTTCAATAATGAAAACAATCTTGTTAGACAGTAATTAGCTTTAACAACAAATTTTTATAGCGTCTTTCTTTTGAAATTTATTTAATTACGTTTAAATTTATTTCTTTCAATTTTTTCAAAAGTTTTATTAAACAAAAATTTTGTTTTCAAATAATTAATTCAATATGCCGCTTATAATACATCTTGAGATTTCATCAGCGAGTTTTTTATCTTTTAATAGGTTTTTAATGCAGACATTTTTAAAGGGTGTGAGTTATTGACTTGATTTAAAATGAATAGTTTTAAATATTAAGGTTTAGACTACTTTTCCATTGTTTATTAGAAAATTTTAATATTATGAATCTTGAAAAACTTATAGAAGATTGTGCTTTTCTATCATAAGAAAGTTTTACATTAGTTGCACAAGTGTTTATATAACCTATCGGGAACTAATCTTTATATTCTCTACAGGGATATTTAAAAGTGTGAGTCACAGATAGCTTAAGCTACATATCAAAAATGCACGCTTTATAAGCAGTTATATGCAAATTCAAATATTTGTCACTTTTAATGACTTATTTTTTATTTTAGTGACTCATGATTTACAATTTAAAACTTCTTTATCCCTAGGTACAGTTAATTATAAAAAGTAAGTCCAAAATAGACTTACAATGATAAAAAGTACGTGATTATATTATATCATAATTGCGATTACAACTGAGCTTAATTTTAAAATAGTGTTTTATTCAATATTAAAGCTTATGTTTTATATTACACAACAATTCCACAACTTATTCTGAAACCTTGCTTTTATATATATTTGAATTTTTTTATGTTTTTAACAGTAATTAATACACAAGTACCTATCTTTATTTTACCTTTGTTTGCTTGTATATTTTTTATTAAAATGCAAACTTGTTTACTTAACGATTTTTACTGATACAGTGCACCTGTATGTTCTAATACGTAAATACTTCAAAGAAAACCGCCCTACTGTTTTATGTTTACATCACCCCATAAATCTTTAAAAAGTTGCAACAATAACGTTATGGGTTTGAGGTTTAAAATTTTACAAAGAAATTTAAGTTTAAAAATCTAATTTATCAGTGTTTTCGAAGCAATTAATCACAAATGCAAACAATTCTTATCTCACAAAGGGCTTTGTAGACTTTAGAACTGTTTTTAAGTTTCTTCTAATAGTGATAGATTTGCTTTGGTAAACATACAATTTAAAATCTGGAAGACTAAATATTCGGTGCTCAATTATTCTTTTTTTGACTATTTTTATTTAAAATATGTTATTTCTAGGTAATTATTGTTACAATTTAAAACTTCTTTATCCCTAGGTACAGTTAGTTATCAAAAGTAAGTTTAAAATAGACTTACAATGATAAAAAGTATGTGATTATATTATATCATAATTGCGATTACAACTGAGCTTTAATTTAAAATAGTGTTTTATTGAATATTAAAGCTTATGTGTTATATTCCACAACTTATTTTGAAACCTTGCTTTTACATACATTTGAAATGTTTTTGTTTTAAACAGTAAGTAATTAAAACTATAATTTTACACAAGTATTTATCTTTAATTTACCTTTGTTTGCTTGTATATTTTTTATTGGAATGCAAATTTGTTTACTTAACAAATTACACTGATACAGTGCACCTGTATATTTTCTTACGTAAATACTTCAAAGAACACCGCCCTACTGTTTTATGTTTACACCACCCAATTAATCTTTAAAATAAGTTGCAACAATAACGTATAAAGGCTTGAGTTCAAAACCTTTACAATGAAACTTGGACGTTTAACACTAACTTATCAGCGTTTTAAAATCAATTTATCACAAATGCAAACACTTTTTTCTTACAAAAGAGTTTGTTGATGCTTAAACTATGTTGATGATTTCAATGGTAATAAATTATGTATGGGTACAAATAAAATCACTAAAAAATTTGTATTTTATTTTAACTTCTTTAAATTCTTTAATCGGCCTATCTATTTAAAGTTTTATAAACTTCATCATACAAAAGCAAAAGTTTTTTTTTATAAAAGGGTTTTACTTTAAAATTTCTTCTTTTAAAAAACATCCTTTATTTTATTATCTTTAAAAAACTGGTGAATAGTTATACAAACGATTCGAAAAATATAAACAGCTGTTCACAAACTTTAATCTTCTTAAAAACATTCAAAACACCGCTCAAATAGAATTAAATCATTCGTCAGTTCAGTAATCTCGTAAATCAGCTTTAACAGGGGATATTTAAAGTTTGAGTCATAAGTTGTTTTAAGAATCTTCAGTTCAAAAGCTTAAGTATCTTATGAGTGTACTTTAAAACTAATTATACTGACAAGCATAAATATTTTGCATTGTAAGTAGATTAGGCTTTTCTCAAGTTACTCAAAACTTATCTAAAATGCAAAAGTTCAAACAAAACTTTTTGCTCAAAGTACATATTTGCATAATAAGTATTTGACTCAATGAGTGTTGACATCTGTCAAAGTTATGTTACCAAAATTACTTAGTTTAATTTTTCATGTTACTTGGTATATTTTAAAAATCTACACAAGTTTCAGAAATTTAAAAAAATAAACTTAAGCTGTCTATGATTAAACCACAAATATATTTATCATTGTGTTTAATAAAAATTGTTTGAAGATCAGTAGTTTATTTTATATCTTAATTTTATTACGCTGAAAGTTTTTTTTTGACAGGCATAATTCTGTTCGATAAACTCACTTAAGCTTGTTACGGATTTACTTATTGGATCTAAGAAATTTTGTTTACATACCTTTTCTCTAGTCGTAAAAGACAGATAAGTTTATCTAAGCTCAAAATTTTCGGAGATATATCTTATATATATTTCACGCATATTTTTGTTCACTTTTAAGGTAGCTTCAAATTCATATTTTTATAATTATCAAAGTTATAAAACCTTTAAACTTTTGAATTACATGGCATTATTTAAATTAATACCAGTTATAACATGTTATAAATTGTCATAGATTATTCTTAATCAAAACTTATATTAATTGTAGTATGTTTATTTTCTCCTAAAAACTTATATCAAAAAATTAAAAAAAAATCAATATATGTTTTTAGATGGTAAAATCTTGTTAAAAACGGTAAAAAAGACATAATTGATGTTTTAAAAAATATCACTGTTAGAAATAATGTAAACAAAACCAGAGCACAAAACCAGATCACATCATTATTTTACATTGTTTATTATCCTATCACAAACCAGTGACAACAAAGTGTTATAGATGTTCACTCATGCATAAAATCCCATTAATAGAAACTTTTATTTGTGACTTCAATTGAGGTTAATTTAATCCACACAAGTACTATTAAAAGTACAACTCTTTTTTAGTTTGTAGGTTTAAATTTCGTCGCCAATATAAAAAAACTAGTGTCTAAGAGTAAAGTTGTCCTCAAAAGCTTTTCTAAAAACCTTTTTTTGTAGTGTAATCTAGTTAACAATAACAAACAGTGTGTTGAATAATGTCTACTTGATAAGCAAATTTGTTCACAAGAATTTAACATAGAATACGGTTAACTTTTATTACTTTCAAGCTGTTGTACTTTAAAAATAGTAAAAATACATAAAAGCCAAAATTTCAAGCTTAATACTTTAAAAATATTTAAATAGATACTTACATATACTTAAAAATTAACAATGACCAAGAGGTCTATCGAAACAAAATAATAAATCAACATAAGTTTAAAAACGATTTAATTTTTTTTAATAGATTTTAGTTTAAGTTTCTTAGTTAGATTAACAAAAAACTTTATATAAACTTCTGAAAAGCTTCAATTGTTAGAATTTTTATAAAAAGATAACAAATTTTTTTCTTAAAACGTCTAATAAATACAATCTAGTTATAAAGAAATTGTCGAGTCGGTAGAAGTCTAATCGTACTTAAAATTCAAAGTAATTAAATGATTACATTTTACTTTACTTTGCTTAACATGTTTAGTTTACAGTTACTACCGATTGAACTATTAAATGACCTTTACGGTAGTAAAATATTAAACTAATTAAGATAAATAACTTTTATGATCATAAAGCAAAGTAAAACATCTAACATTGTTATTTTATTAATAATCAATACCAATTTAAAATGTTTATATTGTTTACAAAATGTTTTATGTTATTTCATTTTAGTAAAAAACTTTAAAATTTGAAACTTACATGTAAAATAATCACAAAATTACAAGATTCGAATCATGATAAACAAATAACTTAGCTAGAATTAGGTTAGTTTTATCGCAAATTATTTAAAGTCTTAGATGCAGACTTGACCCTTAGTTCATTCATAAAATAAGCTAAATGTTTAACTTGAGGTTACTTTAATCGTATCAATATTTATAAAATCTGCTTTACTTAATACTACATAAGTTAAAACTTAGTAGTCTGATAACTTAATAAAACTGTTTTTATATATAATTCTTAGGTATTATAAATTTTCTTTTTGAATTTATTAGTTGCTATGTTCACTATTAACGTGTATTAAGGTAATATCAAATAAAACACAATAGATTTTTGTTACAGCTTTATAAATGTACATAAAGTTTATATTAATGAATAATTTTGAAAAAACAGTTTGGTTTCATGATGTAAACATTTGTAGTACTTATAGTATTTTTTATTATAATACTTAGTTTTAATAAAACTTTTTAAAACTTTTGTAACTATAAGAAAAATATTTTAAAAACGTCTCTTTATACATCATATTTTATATCATATTTAAAATTTAGTTTTATTATCATTTCTAATAAACCTTAAATTTACGGTTAATTTTTTTTTAATTCAATAACTTGTATGTTTATTTAATTATCAAAGAAAATTATTTTACTATAAATTTATACTAGTTATAACTAACATGGTAAAAAAAGCAAAATTCTTTTTCTTAGTCGTATTTATATGATTGAAAACATTAAAGCATTTTAATTAGATCAAAAAACCATTCTACTTTTGTTGATTAAAAATTTCAGTGTTAAAAACTAACAAAAATATTCGTATTATGAAGCAACAAAAATTTACATATTTACATTGAAAACAATAATTTTCTTTATTCAAAGCCTTCCAAAAATATTTGTAATTTTAAAAACAACTTCAAACAACTTTAATACTATGTGAAAACAGTGAACTCTTAAAGCGTGAGAACATTTTAATACAATACATAAATCATTGTTAAACTTGAAATTTTACATTTTTCAAATAACCTCTCCTTGAAGTTTGTTTGTTCAAGCACTTCAAACAGTTTCGTTTTAGAAACCAATGCCGTATTTCAACAAAATGAAACTGTAATTAAAAAAACAAAAAAATTTTAAATTATGTAACTTTATTGCTACATATGACCATAGCTGCTAAAATTTATCTTTATTGAAAAAATAAACTACAAGTAATCTTTATTACCATGTGAAAACAGTTAATTTGTAATATTTTACTTATATTGCTATAGTGTGATAACTTTGAAGAAACAATACATAAATCTTATTTGAAATTGAAAATTTGTGTTTTTTCAAAGAAACTCTTCTTGAGGTTTATTTGTTCAAACACTTAAAAAAGGTTCATTATAAAAGTAATATGTCATTAAAAAAAACTGTATTAACAATCAGATTTTACTGTTATTACGTCTTTTTCATTCGCCTTTGTCAAACTATTGTCTTTGGACAATCGTTTTATTTGTTTCATTATTAAAACGTCATAATCAACATTTTGCTACAAACGCAACAGAAAGTTTTTTTAATTCATTTTAAAATGCTCTTTTTTTTGAGACAACAAAAAATATTATTTCTAAAACTTCCTTTTATTAAAACTCAACTGAAAGGTACAGCTTGTAGTTCTGCAAACAATTTCTAACAAAAGAACACAATTGAATAGGGAAAGTTTGATAGTGAAGCATTAAAGTGGTGAATGTTGATTAAACTTTAGTTTTATAGTTCTCAAAACTAGGTCAAACAAATGAGGTTGAGGTATATGGGTCACATTTATAACTTTTTACTACTTAATTTACTAATAAGAATTTTAACATCAATTCTGATATACTTTATTGTCTTGAAACTGTTACTTAAAGTTTTTGGTGATATTCAAGTTTCTATTGCTTATACTGGCACATAACTTAGTTTTCGGTAATTTATTACTTGTACGAATTTAAAGTTTTTTGGTGACTTTAAAGTTTTAGTTAGTTAAACAGTATTGAAAATAAAACAGTATTAAAATATATTTCATCAATTAATTTTTCACTTCGATGGAATAAGCTCAAAATAAACCCTTTGTAATTGTAGTACTAACTTTAGCATTAGCTTAAATAAGGTAGAAATATTTTCACCTTAAGACTACTTACATATTTACAAAACAAACAGATGAAGTAACTTTAAAATTGAAGTAGCGTTATAAAGTTGAACATTTCAAAGTTTAGAAATGTAAATGTAAGATTATCTCAAAATTACACGTTTCAAAACAAGATAAATAAAATTTTAGCAAAAATTTGACTACTTTTACTTCTGAATTGGTCATTTAAATTCTTGACCGCTATTTTTTAAATCTTTATCAGAATACCTTGATGTTTATGTTATATTTTTATGAAGCTATCATATTTATAGTAGTAAATTTGTACTTACCTAACGTTTTTTTTAACCGGATTGAGCTAAAGTTATGTCCTCATTTTTATTTTGACGTAAAAATTATTTTTCGAAAATTAAATGCAAACATTTCTAACTTTTCTCAAAAAGTGTGATTAAAATTTATCATACAATTTTTTACCACACACAGAGTTTTATTTTGTTATTTTAGATGATTATTTGTACACAAGAAGTGTATTGTACTGTTGTTTTCCATATTAAATATTAATAAGAAGTTATTTATACTTTTGAACATAATGCCACACACAAACTTCTATTAATAAACTCGTTTTTTGGTTGGTTTATTAGTAGACAAAGCACCTTTTATTTTTTTGGTTTTTTATTGTCTTCTATCTAACAACTAATAACTTAAATTTTAAAGTTTCCCAGACTTTCACACTAAATAGATAAATATTCGACAATTTAGGACAATATTGTAAAATTAAACCAAATGTTCTTCTAGAAATAAATTATAGCTTCAAACCAATGCCACATTCTTATTGTTATATGTTTGATGTTCTTGTTGATTTATTGGAGACAACACAAGTTTACTTTTTATCTAACCACTAATCACTTCAATTACAACTTTTTTTAATACTATATTGTCATTTTTAAACAATGTACTTTTGAAATTTTTGAATAGTTGTGTATTCTAATAATTTTCTGAAATGTTAGCTATCAATTATTGGCTTTGGGCAAAAACAGAACTTAAGACTATTACATTCTTTACAAATTTTATTTTATAGGTTTTATAGGTTAACAAGTCTAACTTTCTCTAGAAAAAGATAATTAGTTGCCAATAAAAGTTTTTTCTTCGGTTTTCATTGAAATTTTAATCTTTTAATGTGTCTGAAAGAAGTTGTCTTAAAACATTCTTCATTACACAGTAATTAGTTATAAAAACAAGTTTATACAGCGGTACTCTTTAATTTATTTTTGTTCATGGGTTATTTCAGTATATTTTACACATTTTATACAGAAATTTTTTTATAGGTAAACTATACTCAATTAACCAAGGATTTGTACTAAAAAACTATTTTTGCTGTATTTAAAGTTCCATTAAATACAGCAAAAAAAGTTCCATGTAGTTTAACTTATCTATACTAATCCATAGCTTATTGCTTTATTTTCTACACAAAACTTAAACTATTGAGAATTCAAAGAAAATTAAGGTTTTTTTTCTAAAGTATTTTAAACGTGTAAACGTTTTTATATTACTGTTTAGACAATACTACATTAAAAAATAAATTTCTTAGGTGTTAATTTTTTTCGGATCGTGCTTTAATAAAGTTTTGATAAAAATTATACAAAAATACCTACAAATGTAGTTATATAATCATTGCAACGTAATCATACTGAAACTAAATTAAAACTTATTGATCATTTTAGTTTTTAAAAGCTCATCTTGGTTATTCTAATGTCACAAGATTTTTTACATCTAAATTAGCTAACGTTAATAATACTAGATTTTAAGTCAAGTATGATTCAAGTTTGTTTTTTTGAGACACAAAATCTTTACTTAGTACTACGAAACGTTTTAATTTTTATAAGTTTTTTTTAAGGTTTTAAATCTGTGGAAAAAGCAGTTATTTTCATTATAACATTTTACTACGTACAATATAAATATTTTTATACAGTTATTAGGTGCTGACTTTTTGACTTTATAAGGATTTTATAAAATAAGTACAATTTATTGTTTTCTTTTAAACTTCCTTTTTTATAAAACTTTGCTGAAAGCTACAGGTGGTAGTTAAGCAAACAATTTCTAACAAAAGAACAATTGAATAGGGAAAGTTTGATAGTGAAGTATTAAACTGGTGAATTTAGGTCAAGCATAGTACAATTGTGTCTTTAATTAGGTCAAATATACTACATTTGTGTCTTTAAATAAATCAAATATATTTGTGCTTTTTTGTTTTATTCATGTCAAATAAAACCTTGGTTTTTTAGGTAATTTTGATAATGAATGACTGTTTTATGACTTATTTTTCAGTTTTTTCTCAAAGAAAATCATTATCTGTCAGTTAAGAAAACTTTTACAACATTTTTTGTACATCGTATGTACGCTTTGATAAAATTATTGTACACTTTTTATAATAAAAACAATAAATTTTGTAAAATGTTATGTCAAATTTACAGTTTTAATAAATACTAATTCTACTAATATCGAATTAATACTCTTTTATGTGTTTTTATTTAATAACTGTCATCAAAAAAAAATTTAAAATAATTTTTATATTTAAATACAAACATGTTCTTTGCGAGAACTTTTTATTGCATAATATTTAGTTTTTACAACTTTAGAACAAGCTTTTAAATTTATAAACTAAACAAAAACTTTAGCAATAAAGATATATTTTTTGATTTAAAGGTTTGATAAATAAAAATTTAGTTATTATGCCGTTTTGCATTTTTTCAAAAAAAAACTTGTTTTTGAAGTTTCTGTATTTAAATATATAACTATATTTAAATTATTTTACATAAGATTAAAATCATCTTATACAAAAAATAAAACATTTATAGTTTTTTAAAAAAATAATATAAATGTTGGTAAGAAGCTTTAAATTTACAAGCTATATTGAGTTATAAAGGTTTTACTAAGAAACAAAATTTAAAATAAAGTATTTTATATAGTATCAACTATAAAAACCCAATAAGTTTAATCATAAGTAATTACGTGTTGCTTACTAACTTTTATATAATCAAGTACATAATGTTAAAGCTTATGGTTACAAATAGATATACACTACAAAAAATAGTTAACACAACCATTGTTTATTCTAATGACTAAATAATAAAACAAATGATAAGAAGTTTTTCACACTGAAAGAATCTTTCGTCAAAATACCAACTTTTTTTTGTTTCAGCTGTGTGTAGAACTTTTATCAACTTAAACTTGAAAGATGCCACTTAATAAAAAGATCTTAAGATTTTATCGGCTCGTTTTAAATCTTTCAATGGGCTTTTAATTCAGACGTTCTAAAGGTGTGAGTTGATTAAATAAAGATTAATTACGAATATTTAAGCTTAAGTGATTTAAATAAAGTTCATGTAAACTTGAGTATTTCGAGTCTCAAAAGAGGTTGTACAGGTATATTTATATTTTAAAAAGTTTTGCTAAAGTAATACAATACATTTTAAGTGATTAATATTGTTTAAAAATTGTTTTATGTGTATAGGCTGTGGGTTTTTAAAGTGATTAAAAATATTTGCATTTAAAACACTTATATCAACAAGCACTTAGAACTAATCACTTGCAATTGCAAGCAACTTTACAGCTGTAGAAAAAGCTTTTATCATATAGAAGTTGAGAGAAAATCATCCTTTAAACACCTCAAAATTCTATCAGCGCGTTTAAAATCTTTTAATAGGTTTTTACTCTAGACATTTCAAAGGTGTCAGTTGTTCAGGTAAAAAATAAATCCAAAAAATATAGATAAATCTAAAACAGTTACATCAAATTACTTAAAAAATTCTTAAAAACTTACAAGTTTTAAATCTGAATAAAACTCTAATGCTTTTTTTCTTTTTTCAAAAATTTTTGCAAAAGAAATGTAAAGATTTGTACAGTTACTGCACTTATTATATAATTTAATGAGATATATTAGGCTATGAGTCAAAAATAAAATATTTGAACCTTAAAAACTTACTTTAACAACATTTTTGAAATAAAATAACTTCTAACAAATGCAAAGATTTTTATTTTAATTTTTGTACTATGCTTAAAAATTTTTGAATTAAGTTTAAATTTTAAATCAAGTATCTAAGTGTGCTGCGCTGAAAACAAATTGTAAGTTTATATAAACTACAGTATGACTTATTCATTTATTGCTAAGCAAAACTTTTAATTCCCTTTTGGCAACAATTATAACGAAAAGTTTCTAGTTTAATTTTTAAACTTATTACATTACTAATTATATAAAACATTAAAAACATTTAAGTTGGTTGATACTTGAAAAACTGACAGTCAAAGTTAAGTTTGTATAGAAATAATTAAACATGTATAAAAGATTTCCAATTTTAAAACGTAAAAACAATTTTTAAGGATTAACCAAAATCAAATCGTTATGTAACCTAAAAAAATCTAAAATTACAACTCAATAGATATACTTAATAAAACACTTCAAACTAAACTTACAGTCTATAAACTTATTTTTTAAATTACTGAGATGTTATCTTACTCGCACACAAATGAGTAATTTAACTGATTTGTTAACTTTAGTGTATTTCCAAAAATTAAAAGATTACTTTGGATAACTTTAAACTTTTTTTATCAATTTTTTTTGTTTAGTTTTTTCACGACTTACATAACAATATTGTGTTTTTTTTAGTTCAATTAATTTAAAAAACAAGCGATGACTTTAAACTGCATTCATAGTCAAGTATGTGAGCTAATGCAAAAATATTGAGTTTTAAAAACACCTAAATAAAAGTTCTATATAATCTTTATGTTATGGGTTGTATTAAGTTTTTCCTTCATTTTATGTAACGTTTAAACGGTATCGAAAGTTTTTAAACTATAGTATGGATTGACAACTATTTTCCAAAAAATACGACAAATTAAAATAAAATAAAATTTAGATTTAATTAATCAAAGAATTGTAATAAAATTCAAATTGATATTTTAAAGTTTGCTATAAAGTTTTTTCAATGAAACTTGTGTTTTCAAACTAGTAAAAAGTAAAAAACAAAAGCTTTTTTCAATAATCCTATGTTTTCAAATTATTATAAATAAAAAACAAAAACTTTTTTTAGCATAAAAAAGACATTATTTTTTACTTTTTTTTGCTTGTACTATTCAGACACTTTATTTTATCGTTTACACCTTTTAAGTTGTACACACTTTAATATCCATATTGATTAATCATTTGATTTTTTTATAAAGACAAGCTGATATATCAAAATAAATTTGTAACTTTCTACAACTATTTTTTTTTACTTTGAATTGTTTAAAAGATAAAGTAGTTGAAATAAACAAATTCCAGCTGTACGATATATCATTTAATTTATGTAACTTTAAAATTTCAATATCAAAATACCTTGGAATTTCAAGAGTTTGTATATAAAAAGTTTTTTTAAATTAAGAAAAAACTGTATGGAATTTATAATTGATTAGCTAAAGTATTTGGAAAATGCTTTAAACTTAAGTTTCACGTAAAGAATGTAAGTTGTTTATTTCTAAGTTGGCTTAAGTTGTTTTTGTGATTACTGTTGTATTATTCATAAAAAACTTTAATTTCGAACCGTAAATTGAATTTTATGCTTTTATGCTTAGATTTTAGAATCTGAAACCCTGTTTAACAAATCTTTTAAAATGATTAAGTAAACAAGTAAGTAAACTTGTGTCACCATTAGAAAATTAAAAAGTTTCATTTTATAGGTATTTTATTTTTTGCTTTGTGGTCCTATTTAAATAATTGAATTTTCTTTACTTTTTTACAACTTATTTAGAAATTTGCATTTTCTTTTACTTTTTTCTTTAGTTTCAACCTGAATTTTGTCCTCTCAAGTTAAAAACTTAAATTTATCAAAAAGAGTTTAAATATTTTTACTGTATGAAGTAAATGTTTTTATTCAAATATCTATCGTAACTAATACATGAGTAACAAGTTTTTTTTTTATAGAATTTTACTTAATTGTGAAGTTATTCTGAAATTAAGAGCAATCTTTTTATTGTGTCATACGCTTTGTATGTCTTTTTTATGGTAATTTTTTTATATAAAACTTTATGATAGTTTATTGAACGACAAAAAATATTTGGTCCTAGAACCTGTTGCACGAAGAAACATTTCGAGACTCATACCACAGATAACGTCTGGTCCAGGACTTTAATTTAAAATCATTTGAAAAATATTAAGCATCGTCAAAAAACTGCTAAAGACTTTTTAACATGTTTCATTTAGTATAAACAGCTCAAGTTATACGAACATGTAAAGCTGCCTATATAAAACTAGCAATATAAAAACTCAGAAAAATGTATAAATCTAATACTTATTTAAAAAGATTAAATTTGTTGATTTTAGTGCTCTGACAAATGTAGTGACGTAATATAGTATTTTTGGATTTTTAAAGTTACCGTTTAGTTAACATTACAATAAGCTAAAACATTTTCCATGAAATATAAATTTTTCCATCGCTTCTATTTTAATAACCATTAGAATATGGTTGCTATACAAAAAATATAAGCTATGTCATTTTATTTTATTTAGATGAAGTTATAAATTACTAAATATAGCGACTAAACATGCAGTTTGTTATGGAATCAATTAACATATTTTTTTTACTAATTGGGTAGGACTGAATAAAAATATAACGTTAAAGTGAGCTGTTTCAGGCTTTTGTAATAGTTCTGAATGTTTTGAAATAGAAATTTGTTTGAATGACAAAAATTTATCACTAGACTTGTTATAAAAACAATCTAGCCACTCTAAAATTTCCTGAAATTTAACTAACTTACTCGTGCATAAAGTTCTATTGAACTTTGTAAAGACAATTTATTAAAAAACAAAGAGTTCTAGTAAAATTTATTAATACATAAAACTGTTATCGTCAATTTAAAACCTGTTTTAAGAACTTGTTTATAATGATAAGTAAAGAATAATAGATATGTTTTGTTCCATATGCATCGATCAAATCTCCATACTACAGAATTTATACTAAAAAAAGAGTTTTTTCAATTTCAGTAATTTTTATTTATCGAACTTATAAGTTTGCGTTTTAATGTTATTTTTGAAAGTATTACGAAAATATATAAGCTTAATTTAATCAAAAGTAAAAGTCTTGGTTTTAAACAAGTGAGTAATTTCCTGTGTCTAAAAGTTGACAAGTAAACATAAAAATTTGACAGGGACCTTTGTTAAACTAAAACCTCTTAACCATAATAAATATTGACAGGTTTCTTAGTAAACCTAGGGTTAATTCTTAGTAATAATGAAAACTGACGAGAATCTTTGTTAATCTAGAGTTTACTTATCTAGTCTTTAGTTAACTAAACTTTCGTTTCAAGCTTACACTCAACAGTTAATACAGATTTATGTCAACGTTATTTGCTTGGGAATTACTCATAAGTCTAACTGCACAACTCTTGTTAACAGACAACTTAAGTTGTCAGTAACAACAATACATTTTAAAATAATAAAATTGTTAAAGAAAAGTATTATCCTTAGTTAATCAATAGCCAATACTCTTACTTGAAAAAACAAATTCTTTATTTGAGTTGCTTTGAGAGTCAAAAGACTGACAAATAAACAAAAATTACACTAAAATTTTAACTATTCAAAATATAAATTTAAGCGTTTGTTAACAAAGATTCGAGCGAAACAAGTTCACTGGAATATAAATTTAATTATAAATACTATACTTATAGTATTCATACCTTTTAACGTTTTGTCCAGGACTTGTCAAGTCTACTTATAAATGAAACATAAATTCAAAATAAAAAGAAAGACTTTGCAAAACTATCTCGTTTAAATGTGGTAAGCTATAATTACCTAAGCTTTAACGTTAAAGTAAATTAGATGTAAAAAATGTTTTAAAGCTAAGTTAGTAAAACTTAATAACTTTATAAGTTTGTGTAGTAAACTATACATATATATTTTAAACTTGTTTTGAAGCTGATGAGTGCATAAGCACGAAACTCGAGTCCTTTGAGTTTTACATCTTTAAATAAACATTTGTATATATATATGTAACTTATACAAAAAATAATTCATTGTAAAAAGAATTTTTAAATTTGAAATACTTATACTCTTTACAGAAAAAAGCCTAATGTCAAATAAGTTCAACTTAAACTTCATAATAAATCCATTAATATTCAAATTTTTGTTGTCAACAATTTAAATGGCTTGTTGAAATAAAAGCTTAGCAACCTAAGTACACAAAAACTTATTATAGATGATTTATATTATTTACATAGTTGTCTGTAAGGAAATTATTGTCTGGAAAACTGAAATGTTAAATGTTCATGTTGTTAAAATAAATACCACATGTCATTTTTGTCAATTGTCACATTTTTATTTACTGTTAAATCTTTGTTAAATTCAGTTTATCAAAACTCATTTATTATATTTTAACTAAAGCTAATTTTGTCCCTTGTGTTTTTTTTTTTAGTTTAAACTTAAGGTATAAAAACTATTACTATGGTATTTAATTTTTTGCTTTTTTTTAAACAAAACAAAGCTTTTAAAGTCGTTTACACTTTTAGTTAAATGTACTAAGTAGTATTTATAACTATAAATATTATTTAAGTAATAAGTATCAATTTAAATACTAATCAATTTAGTTTTTGTAAGTTTAGTATTTTCTTAAAAAACTAAATCATTATATACAATACTGTAACATTTTTTATTATTTTTAGATAAAAATTCACCATACTTGAAGTTTTTATAGTGAAAAAAAGTTTGTAAAAAAAACAAAAACAAATTTAGTTTTAAAGAAAGATAGACTTATTTTGTCTGGCAGCCTTTCTTATCAAGTTATTTTGATTTTTTATCCAACTAGAACTTTTTTAATCTGATTTAAATCCTGTTTTTACACTAATTGGTTTTATGTCAACTTTTCATAAAAGTTTTTTTGAAGTCAGTGTTAAATGGTTTTCAACAATCAGAATAGTAAGCACATGTGATTCTAAACTTGTAATTGATAAGTAGCTGTTCTTAAACAGATATTTAAGCTACATTAAGTATGTTTAACCTTATTAAATACAAATTTTGTAATAGCTTGTCATATACTAATGCATATATCTTAGAACCAATTTATACTCTTAAAAATTTAAATTGAAGGACTTTTGGTTTAACTTTTATAAATAAAACCATTATTTTTTAAACATTAGAAGCAAAAAGCAAAACCATTTGACCAGAATATAGTTTACTTTTCAAACGTTAATATAACAAGAACATTTAATATTAGCATCATAAACAACATACTTTAAGATAAAAAACATAAAAAGTATAAATAATGTTCTTTTTTTTTTGTTACAAAAAAAGTAATTTTAGGTTTTGATTCTGTCGATAATTCTTGTTCAAGGCAAAATAAAATACTTTTACAAATATGAGATAAAAATAAAGAAAGTAGTTTAACTTTATGAGAGACCTAAAATGTTACAGTCTGTACCTGTATATAGTAAATGACAGCATACCAATATACTACCATCTTATGAGATAACTTTGTTAGAATTAAAGAACTTAAAAGAGTTAACTTGAATAAAATACTTGAGTTACATTTTACTTTTATGAAAATATCCGATAAAAAAGTGTAAATTAACTTAACAAGTTGTTGTTAGGGGTTAAAAATAGAGTTGGTTTAACTAAAAGTCTACTGCATAGAAATTTTTGTTTTATATACTCATTCTTTCGAGACACTAAACAAGAAACCTTGTAAATCATTTTACAGATCGCTGGTTTCAAAATACACATGTCTTTTATCAGATTTATAAATAAGATATCAGATTTCTCTTCAAGAAAAACAAACAATTATATCTGTTTGTTTAGTTTTTTTGGTTAGATATAAAACGTCCAATTATTATTAATTACTTTAATGTTTCGGATGTTTTTATAATTGCTGTCAGTTAATAACGGAAATTTTAAATAAAAATGATGAAGTAGAAAAAGTATTAAAAGTGTAAGTTTTATGCTTATAAACAATGTTCTTACAACTTTATAACTACATATACATTTTAATCTCATTAAAAAATTAGTTTATTAATAATTTAGATTTGTTTCCAATGATCATACCTACTTAATTTTATAATTTAAGTGGCACACAAGTAATTGCTTTTGTTTTTGAAAATCAAACATCATTGGTGGCATCTTTTTTGTAACGTGTGAACTGTCGAACATTCTCACTTAAATATTGAGAATGTTCAAAAATTTTTAAGGTGAAAGCAAATAAAAAATTTGAAAGAGATATAAAACTATTCAAGTTTAAAGTAGTGTTCAAAGCAATCTGAATTATAATTTTAGAAAGTTGTTATATAACTTGACAATTGTTGACAACAACTCAGAAAGTACCTTGTAACAAATATCTTTATTATTTTCATATATAGTATTAGATAAATTCAAAACAAGTTATTTAAATACACTAATTACTGATTTTGTCTTTTTTTCAATTTTCACATCTATATTTAAAGTAGTTATTAAGCTTAACTGGTAATAAATTACATTAAAAATTTTGTAGACTTATTAACGTAATTTTTAATTAGAAAATAGTTTTGCTTTCTATTAATGGGTATCAATTAAATTTCTACTTTACATTTTTGATACTAAAGAATAAATCACGTAGTTTAAGTAGCATCTGTTTATTTAAGTTTAAGGAATTAACTTTGGAAATTAAAGCTGCTATCAAGGGTCTTTGTGAGGTCATAGTATAAAAGTTTAATCTTTGTGACGTCATTATTCGAAGTTTAAACTAGGTCATTTGTACTTGTTAGATATTTTAAACTATTTTTGAGAGCTAAATTATTTATTGACTTATTTTAATCTGCATCGTTTAAAATATTATAAACAAACATCGTTTAAAATATTTTGTAGAACTTTAATTTCAACATTAAGATTAAATAAAAGCTATAAAAAATATTTTTAATAGTATGAATTAATCTTAATTCGAATTTAACAATGCTGACTTTAACTTAATATTAATAACTCAGTGATTTTTTGCATAAACTTGATCACAATGATCTTAGCTCGAGTTTAATAACAAAATATTATTAGCAAATAAATTTTGTATAACACTTTTTTTTTCCAACTGTTAATATTTTGTACTAATAGCCTTATTCTAGATTTCCTAAATCCAAAATAAATCCAAAAAAAACAAAATATTAACAACTCAAAAATAAAATGTTTAACTTTATTCACATATAAATATATAAAAAAAAGAATTTATTTTAACTTATTTTTATTGTTTTTAATTCGAGCTAAGTAAAATCGATAACAAAACTCATATTTCGTACTGTTTGGCCTTTTTCCGGAATTAGGAATTCTAGAATAAGGCTAAATAGTACAAAATATTAACAGTTGGAAAAAAAAAGTGTTATATAAAATTTATTTGCTAATAAATATGAATATTAAAAGATTTTTTTTTTTTAATTCGAGCTAAGTAAAAATTTATAAAAAAAAACTCTTATTTTCTAATGGGCCCCAAACTAAAAGTCAATCCCCAATCAAATGGATTTTTTTTATATATTAAAGACAAAGGACCACTCTCTAAAACAAAATAAAAAGTTTTTATTTAGCTATTAAGATAAGGAAAATAATTGGATTTAAAGTTTGGACTTTTTTTTTGATTTATTCAAACTAACTTCACACTTGTGACTTTACTATGAAGTTATTGTAGTGCTAAGTTATTTTAAAGATTTAGTCTAAAGCTGAAAAATTTATTGTACTTAAACATTAATTAGTCCTAAGAAATTAAAAATCTTTATCTCACGCGTTTTCGGATTTAAATTTCATTCATCGCAGATTGAAAAGCTTGAAAATCATAAGACTGTTTAGATATAAAATTCTTTTAAATACATTTGTACACCTAAATCCTGCTTGTTTTTCTTTTCTCTTAACTATACAGAACTTTCTCAAATTATTCATTATATTTTAAATAGTTGTTTTGTATAGATTTTAAAATTAGTTTAATTGAAACAATTTTTTGCTGACTTTTGTTAATATCAATTTGTTAATCAAATAGTTTTAAATAAAATTAAAATAAATATTTCAAAGTTAGTATAGCAGATACTTTTAATATTTAATTTTGTTTTACCTAACCTTTGAATAGCATAATTATCTCAGATATTATACACTTTGTGCGTTTAGCAATTATTATTTCTATCAACATAATTATTAATGTTTAAAAAAATTAAACATTCAAGCTAATAAAAATAAACAGTAACAATAATCAGCTGCTATTGTCTAAGAGCAAGGTAAAACAAACATTTTGAAAATAAAATTCAGTTTTTATTGTTGAAGAGGTTTTGTTAAAAATAAATAGATATATTCAAAAGCTTTTACTGGAAAACAAAAAGTATGAATTGAGCATTGTTTTTCAGTACTACATTTATAGTTTAAGTTAAGTTTGCCTTACTACTGCTAATTGTTAAACAAACTTAAACATCACACCTTTTATTTGTGCAAACATAAAACAATTAAAAACTTAAAAGCATTTATAAACAAAATCCTTTAGTTTAAAGGAGTGGTTAAGAAATTAAAAAGCCGACTAAGACTAGTAACTATTTTGATATATCTCTAAATAAGAGTAATTGTTTATCTAACACGGTTGCTTTATTATAAAACTAAAAACTGTTTGACATTGTTTAGACATTTTAATAGATGATACTTGTTTGAAAAAAAAAAAGGTAGAAAATAAAACTTTTTGTAAGTTTATAAGAATCGAATCTATCCAATTTAAGCAGCAATGACCGATTTAAGAAGCCAATAAAAAAAGAAAAAAAAATTACCAGTAATAAAATTATATGCCGTTATTTTAGAGCTTTCTGTTTCATTTTGTTAAGTGTTATTTAATACCAAATTTATCCTTTATCTTATAAGTTTTAAAAGCAATCTTCTTTTTAAGTTTCGGCAATTAAGGTCAAATAAAGTTTACTAATTTGCATACTGCAATAATGGCTGAGTAAAGTTTATTATTATTTGTTATATAAGTAATTTGACAAAAGCTAGTTTGAATAACAATTTTAAAACTAAAACTGATTTTTGTTAGTTTTTATAGTAACATATTTGAGCATGTAAAAAATTTACAACTTTTAAGGTTACAATGATTTTATAGCAATAAGTTGCATGTTTATTTAGATTCTCCATAATATGTGAGTAATGTTTTTTTTAACTATAAAGAAAACTAACAAGTTCTCCTTGCATCTTGTATGTTTCCGAAAAATAAGTAATTAAAAACAACAATTAACAGTTTTCAAAACAAACTTAATAACACAAGTAATATTTTTGGTATACAACAAGGTGTTTACCACAGTATTTAAGTATAAAAATATAGAACTAATTTCAATAAATGCAATACTAATATAAGCTGACTGACTTTGTTTATAAAAATTGCATTGATTTAGTTTGTTTTATAAACCTGCATTTTACAAACTTTTTTTTAATTTGAATTTTTGAAATTTAACTGTACTAGAACAAACAACATTGTTAAATATCTTATAAAAACATTAAAAAGTATAAAAATATTGAAAACGTAAAATAATAACTTGATATTTATCAGCATGTTTCAGTACTCACCAATATTTTCGTTCATTATCTATAACGATTCGAGATAATATTTTTCACACGTTCTGTTAAAGAAAACAATCTTCTTTTAAAAGTTCAAAAGTCAATATAGCGGAGCGATTTAATTGGCTCAAATTACATCGGAGATTCTACGATAATATTATAATGTGTTTTTATTACTACTTCAAAGATTCTGTAACATTAATTTTTAAATTGAATCTTTTTTATATAAATGGTAATTTTAATCTGATTAGTTATGAATATTCAATTAATTTTGTTTTTAGTGAGTATTTTTAATGCTTTGATGTTATACAAACTGTTATTATAGTTTATTAGAATTAAATTTGAGGTTTATTTAAATATAACCTTTTTTCATTCTAAAAATTAACGATGTTTGAAACAAAAGGTTTTTTTTTAGCATTATATGTAATAAAGTACCCACTGGTAATAACAGATAAAATAAAATTATTTACTCTTGTTTATTATTTGATACACTATAGTATTTTATTCGATTAGTTATTATTAAGTATTAATTGTAAAAAATACATGTAATCAAAACATAAAAAATAAATTTTCCTTATAAAGTACTATTCAAAATTGACAGCAGTTTGTTAATAAGATTCCAATACAACATTTTTTACTTGCTTTAAATGGTTACATGTTAAACTGTTTAACAAATATCAAGTATACAACAATTTGCTTTTTGTGATTAGAGAAAAAAAATTTTAAATTAATGTATTGTTTTAAAACCACGAAGTAAACAAAACAAAGACTTAATCTTTTTAATAAAGTTATAAATAAACTCGTGTTCTTACTGGGTCCAACAAGTGAACAGAAAATATTGACCGTTATCTTTATTTGAAAAGAACTTAACTTATTTGCTAGACTTAGTGTCATAGATATTCATGCTAAGCTGACAGATTTTCTAAAATTTACTGTCAGTCATTTTTTTACTTGTCAGCTTTAGATTATTCCAACAATCTGAATATTAATTTAAGTAAACAGGTAGTTTTAAATTTTGCTGATTTGGTAGAAAACTGTTTTACTTTATTTTAAAATTATTTCAATTAAAAAAGTTTTATCTTTTTTTGTTTTATTTTAGTCAAAACTTAAATTTATGTATGTTTAACTACATTATATTTAAGTCAATTTAATTAAATATTTTGTTTTATAAGGGACAGGATTTTGAAAAGTATGTGAAAATTATTGTCTGACAACTCAACTGATTTATTGAGCAGACCTGTCAACTAAATAAATATCATTTGTTAAAATTTTAATGTTATTATTTGATTTTTTCGTATTTTGTTTACTTTTAAACGTGTGGCCAATCTAATACCTACAGTTCAAATTGATTTATTATGTTTGTTTCTGAGAAAAGCATTTATTTTTTTGAAATTTTTGTATGCTTACTTGTATAAAAGTTTAAAAGTACTTAAATATAAAAGTTAATTACGCGCTTTTAAGTTTAAATCTCATTTTATTTGCAATACGTATTAATTAGGTACGCTTTTTTTTTTGTTAAGTACGCATTTTTGTGCTGTGATCAAAACTTGTATCCAAAATCAATTTAGCTCCTTATAGGTTTAAATTTTTATATGTATTGTAAAAAATAAAAATAAGTTTTTTTTATAATCAAAAACTTTATATTAGTAAACTATTTTTTCCAACAACAAACATATTTTATCAGTTTATTTATTTAAACGTCAAACGAACTAGACTAACATACAAACAAATATTTATCATAATTTAATAAAATAATAATATTTCCGTTAAATTTAGTGATAATAACATTATTGATTATCATTTTTCCCATACTTCGTACTTAATGAGACAGTATAAACAACAACTCATTTATCTTTACTAATATTACGCTTTTACTTATTATTTAGTTGATTGTCTGTAATTTATCGCAACAATTTATGCTTAATGATTTATTATATTTTTTCATAGACTGTGATAAAGTAATCGCATAATGTTAGGTCTTGAATCAATTATCTTAACTTGTTTTTGAACATCAAAGCTACTTTTGTAGTATGTCTGTTGCAAAACTAAGAAACATAAAAGTTTGTTTTAATGTTAATTTGTAATTTTTGATTGTTAAAAAAAACTAGTATTTCATGCCTTATTGTTGACTAAATACTATGCAAATATAAAGCTTATAAAACAAAATGTAGCAAACGCTTGGAGAACTAAAATATTAGTTTTATAAAAACTTAAGGTGCGGTTAAAAGTTTAATTTTATGGTAAATAATGAACAAATGAAACTTATGCTGGTTATTAATTCTTTATCAAACAATCTGTTATAGCCTAGCCTATATAACTGAAAAAAAAAGTATTATTTACATTATCAAATAAACTTTTTGTGTAGAATCAAGTATTTTAAATATAAGTTTTAAATACAAACAACTACTACTTTTACAATCAAGTTTTTAGTAATCTCGTATCTGTTAGTAAAAAACAAAATTAAAACGAACTATAAATTCATGTATTAAATAACATTATTTGACTTAATAAAATTAAATAAAGAATATCAAAAATATATATATAGTAAATAAAGCAATAAATACACAACAAAGTTATTTTAATTTTTAAAAATGTATACATTTATCTACTTAACTATACAATAAAGCTTTAAAAATAAAACTGACTTAAGCTCAAATTATTGAAACTCTTATTGGATACACACCATGCTTTTTTAGTCATAAAAAAAAGTCTTAAAAACAAATAAAAGCTTTTCAAAAAACTGACGTCTTACCATTTTATCACATTTTTACTTAAAGTAGAGAAACTAACTTTGTAACATAAAACATTTTGCAACAATTGCTAGTAAATAAATATATCGTTAGTTTTCAGGTAAATTTAAAATCTTAAGAGACAAACTTTAAATTATTATATTTTTTACACTTTACATTATCAAAACATATTAAAGCCTCAGTAAGTAGTTACAAGTACAAAGGCAGTTAATCATACTTTTCTATAAGTGTTATTCGAAACCTAATTAGAAGTCTTTAAGATTTTACGATATAATTTAACTATCAACTCAAATTAGCTTGACATTTTTATGAAGTCTGTCAAGTTTTGAAGTTTATTAAAATAAAAGTATTAAATTTATTTATATTCGTAGGCAATACAGACATAGTTGTTCTGCTTAGACAGTAATTAAGCAGGCAAACAAATATAAATGTTTTTTTCTCACACTTTTTTAGAAATACTTTACTACACCACAACAACACATAAACTTTTCACAACCACTTTTTTAATAATTTCTATAGTAAACGTCTGTGAATTTAAAAAAAGTTTTACATACTGCTTACTTTTTCTAATAAAATAATCAACATAGTGTTTGTGTTAATTTAAACATAATTTCTGTATGTAAGTGATAAATTTAAAAAATTGTAAAAGAAATTTAAGAACGTAATGAATTGGGATGGTAAAAATATCAGTAGACAATAACTTATAAATAATATTTTAGTGTATTTTACTTTTTTAAACAATTTTTACATATTTAACAACCAAATAAAAGTCCATAATGTTACATTGAAAATTATGTACATAAAAAGAAAAAAATAAACTATCTACAAAAAATATATCAATTATTTTACAATTCAACGTTCAGTTGACTAAACTTGCATAGCAGATTTATTTACTGCTAGTATTTCACTAAAACTTTTAAAATTTTAGTTCTAATAAAGTTGTCTATTTTTAGAAAGAAATAAAATTAAATTCAAAAAATATATTACGTAAAAACTACAAAGATTAGATAATGCCAAAATATAGTTCTTAGTTTATTACGGAAATTAGTGGTTGTCTTTATTACTGAAATTCCAAATCAAGTTATTGGTCTCAGTATACAAATCTATCTATAAATTTCTGCAGTAAGTTCAATATAGTTTGGTATTTTTTATATTGAAGTTGTACTGTTTTTATAATTAATTTACTATAGACTTGATTTCATTAAAAAATATTATAACTTTCTGTTTTTAAAAAATTAATGTTTTAAGCTTTAATGTTAACAAAACTTCAAAGTATAAGATGATGTTTGTTTGAACGTTAGTATTTGTACAATAAAAAAGTAATTAAAAATTTTCAGCATACGTTAATTTTAAATTTTTTTTTAAATTATAAAGTTTGAAGTAAAATTTTATAAAGATGTCAATTTATGATGACAAAATTAATTAATTTCGCCAAAAAGTTTTATAACACTTTTTTGAATATATACATTTAAAGTATTCTATGGTTAGAAAATACTTTTAGTTTAATGATCTCCATTTAAAAATCAATACTCTTGATTTAAATAAAAATTATATATTTTTAAAAGTAATAAACATTAGGTGTAGCAAAATAAATTACCAATAAACTTACAAAGCTTAAGTGCCGCCAGCTTATATTTTCAGTTTCATTTTGCAGCAATTGTGGGTTTCTTATAACCACATTTTTGCATTAGTATATTGGTTTTACAAAAATTCTTTATTGATCTCTGCGATGAACTTGTAAACTTAAGTTCACTAATTTACATACTAAAAAATCGTCGATATTTTAAATGTTAAATAAGTAAATTTAATTTAATTAAAGTGTAAGTCTTTTAATTACTCGACTCAAAACTTTATAACACGCTATAGATTTTTTATTTACAAAAGCAGTGCTTTTTAGAAAAGTACTGTTATTTACAAAAGCTTTATTTTTAATGTTTAAACTTAAACTTTTTGAAAACTTTGTTACTGATAAAACAGATAGTGCAAAAAAATCAATTAGTCAAGTACAAACTTTTTGATAATTTAATCTACTTTGAATAAATGCATTAAAACTTATAAAAATGTTTATGTAACTATACTTGAAGTTTCTCTTTTTATAAAAAATTATCAGGCTAACAGCATTTCTGTGTGTAAAATCACTTTTTGAACCTATAAAAGTTGTGTACATTTTTAAAGTTAATTTTTACAAACTCTAAACCACGTTAACAACTGATTAGATTTTAGTTTAAGTGGTACTCAAAAAATTTGTCATTTACTTACTTTTGTATATTGTTTGTTTAATTGTGTTCTTAAGTGTAACATTTTTTTGTTATTTTTAAACCAAGTTTAATTTTAAGATTTTTGTTTGGTTTCAACAAATTTTAGTCCGTTATTTGAGTAAGTTAAATTTATTGATATGAAAAATATTTTTTAGTAGTAAGTTAAATTTCACGTGTTACAATAGTTGTTTTAGAGTTTAAAAGTCAATCAACATATTGGAGCGATTTAATTGGTTTAAATTAGATCGGAGATTCTACGATAATGTCATAATGTCTTTTTATTAATACTTTAAAGATTCGATATTTTTTTTTTTTTTGGATGAATGTCTTTTAATAGTTTTAATAAAACTCTGATCAAGTAATTCAAACATCATTTGTTTTATAGTTAATGTATTAAAATCATATGATGTCTGTTCTATTTTTCTCATAAAGATTAGTAAGTTGATTTTTATTTTTTGTAAACCCAGACTTTTCAAAAAAAAACTTTTAATTTTGTTGTTCTACTTGACATGCAGACTGACGGATTTTAATAATCTTTTTGCTACATGGATAAATTTTTATAAGATAAGTTTTTGAATTTTTTGATTATTTTAACAGCTATAAAGCTCTTGTCATTTCAAACTACAAAAGTATTGTTTTTAGTAGATTGTGAGAGTTAACAAGTAATTTTATTTAAGAGAATTCTCGTGTATAAAGAATATTTTTCATTGGCTTGAATTAAAATTAGCATGTTTTTATTTTGTTTTATTTTTATTTCAATCATAAAAAACTTATTCAAAACCTAAAAGAGAAAAAATTAAAAAGTGCTGTTTAACTAAAGTTTATCTTCCTATAAAAAATTTTCCACAAATGCGCAAAATTTACTTAGTTCGTAGACAGCAATATTTTTTAATCTTATATAATGTGTTGGGAAATGTTCGTCAAAAAATGATTGTTCTGTATTTTCCAAACACATTTTTCAACAATTAATACTTTTAATTAACATTTAATAACTGTTGCTTTACTTTATAAATCATACTAAAACCTTTCATAATTTCATTTAAGCTCAAAAATAATGGGTAATGCTTGTTAATTTAAATGAGCTGTGCTAAATTTGATTCGTTACGAACTAAATGACTAATGAAATAAAACTGTTAATTTTTTTTTCCCTTGGTGCAAGTATATTCAGAAATAAAGTTAACACTTAAGATGACAAAGTTCTATTATCAAAGATTAAATTAAGTAACTTAATTAGTAAAACATTAACAACGATTTTATTTTATAATGTCAATCTAAGCTAAGCTTTGTTTTAAAATTTATTTGTTAAAATATAATTAAAGTTTTTTTAAATTTTCATTATTGTTTTAATTTTCTGAGATTAAGAAAAACAACGAAACAGTTCCGTTACCTTAGTTTCCATTAAACAGTTACAACTATTGTTTTGATTTCGTTAAATAATCAACCTAATTCTGTTTCAAAACGAAAACAAAGTTTTTGTTCTAAAAATTTGTGAAACTATTCAACAAGTGGTTAGTTATATTAACCTGTTTTGTTTAACTCATTGATAAAAAATGTATTTGCTTGAATTTGTTTACATTGCAAATTATACTGAATTGTTTACCTGTAAGTTTTTACTACACACCGCTTGAATGGTATCTCCCTTTTCAAATTTTTTTAAAAAGGTTTTAACGATTTGAATCTGAGAATTGAACAAAAAATTTTAACCTTAAACACTTATTTATATTGTTAACCAAGTACTCACAAATGTAATTCTTTTATCTTAAAAAGTGATACAATTTAACACAATGCTTATCTAATTTTAACCATTTTTTAAATTTTGTAATAGTAATTGATTTGGTAAAGCATAGGCGAAAATTAATAATAATTAGTACCTTTAGAAAAAAAAAATTCTACACATAAAACTTTGTTTTAATTTAATAATTAACAATATTATGTTATTTAAAGAAGTTAAAAAGGAAATAACTTTCAAAATAACAAACGACATTTTACTTTACAACACTTAACGTGCCAACACTTATGTTATATCACTAAGGGTTGTCGATTTGTTTTCAGAGTCGCGAATGTAGTTTACTTATGTCTACAAAAGTATTACGAAAGTAAAATGCTCTTAAACACAAATTCTAAAGTTCAAAAGACTTGAATCAATGTTTTCTATTTAAATGTTTATATGCTTTATCTAGGTTCGTGTATGTAAACTAAAATTTAGTTTGATAAAAAAAATATTATATCATTTAAACAGTTTTTTTGTGAGATAACATAAAAGAATTCTATTTAAGTGTTAGTATGTTTATTCAAATTTGTAAAACCAATAACTCTTTAAAAAAATTTACAAAACTTCACTTTGTGTTTTTCAGTTTTCTTTTGTGTTCTAAATTTTATTAGTTCAATCTATTTGAAAAGTTTGCTGTGAAAAAGACTGATATTAGTTTTCTGACAAAATTTTAGTCGCTTTTATATAAAACTTTACTTACAATTTTGACTTATTTTGTATCTATTTTAAATTACACATTTCTTAGTTTTTTAACTAAGAGTAATAAAAAAAAAATATTTTTTTATTTTTAGAGTTTTGATGAACAAGTAAAAATTAATTATTTTATGTATAAACTTTAGGTGCTTAATTAGTAATAAATTAACTGTGTACATAACTTTTAACTATTGAATTAAAATTAAAACTAGATAAAAACTAGATAAAAATAGGTATAAAATTACTTAAGTAAAATATTTTTTGATGTCTGCTTTGTATAATTTATGGTACCTAAAAATTTCCCACAACTGTAAACATTTATAATGACTTCATTAACTAACTACTACATAACACCAGAAGTAGTTTTAATTAAAGACATTTGCCTAAAAAACTGTGAAAAAGAAATTAACAAGTGTTTAAGGTGATTTTTTTTTCCTAGAAGATAATCACCTATCTTATCAGTTTATTACTTTGTTATTTTTTGTAAAGTATTCTCATGTTTGTTGTTAGCACTCGTTAGGTGGTCTTACTTCATTTTTTTACAAGTTTTTTATTTTAATTTACCTTCCGTTGACAATTTATGAATTTCCAATCAAGTTTTTGATACCACATCGATATTTACAGCTTTTTACAGCTAGCTATCTCTTCCAACAAATAAAAATTTATTAAAACAAAACTATTAGGTAAAAGATTTTGATAAAATCCAAGTTTTTAAATTTTCAATTAATTTATACGATTTCTACAGTTTGTAAGTAAAAATAAACAGTCTTAGTGTTAAACTGCAAAAAAAAAGTTTTATTTGAGTTTTCAAAACAAAACTTTAGTGTGTTTATATTGTAAAGTCTTTTCATTTGTGTTTATTTTACATTCATAGTTTGTATCGATATAAGTCTGCTTGGTTATCTTTGAAGTTTTATCAAAAAAATAACATTTTAAAAAAAAAAACACCCTAAACGTTTGAATTAGTTTTGTTTATTTGTATTGTCAAACAACTTTTTTTTGGGAAGTTTCAAAATACCACAAAATTCTGAAAACTTTTTGATATTTAATAATTAACAAAATTGATTTTAAATTTTTAGTTGTTTTATTTTCTATTTAGCTCTTTAATAAAAAAAAATTAGAAACTTGTTAATAACAAAATAAACTAATAACCAAAGCTTCTTCTAATACAGCTTTAACTTTTCTTTTTAGTGTTAAGATTGTTTTACAACAAACAAAAAAACATATTTATGACAAAAAAACAACAATTACTTATGATTATAGTTGGCATATTACAAATATTTGTTCAACTAGCTTCAATGACCGCTCAAAGAGTTCAACTGCAATTGAAATATATATATTCAATAATTTGAAAAATAACTATTTGAATGAAGTAATGCACTATACTACTACTAAATTTATTAAATGTACATCTAAAAATAAATTATAACTTGAAAATCATTGCAACACACATACAGATAGTAAACAAGTAAAATAATTCATTTAATAATAAAAAGCACAGTACATGTAGTGAAATATTACTCACAATATAACCACTAACTTCTTAAAGTTTATCAATTTTTTCTTGTCTAAACTTTTGGTAATTTTTTATAAGAAGTGTATTGTACTGCTTTTTTTTCTTGAAGGTATATTTTATATGCTAAAGTTTTTTTAATTAAAACATTTTAAGTAAACACGTTTTTGAAACTATTATTTGCTGGATTGGTAAAAGTTTGACAGGTAAATATTTATATTAAATGTGCATACTTAATTATTTTGTTCAGTTCCATGACTGTACATTATAACCAATTTTAAAAAATTTGAATTTTTTTTTTAGTAACAAAAAACTTAAATCATCTGTTAAAACAAAATTACTTTGATAATTTAAATTTTGTAGTACTGTATTTTTAACCTTTTAATGTGTATGAAACAATTATAAAAAAAGAAATTATTTTTTTACAAAGTAATTAACTTTAACAACAAGTTTGTTTAGCGGTACCCTTTTAAAATATTATTCTCTGTTTAAAGGTCAAACATTTGTTTTATAATATTGTGATATAAAAGTATGAATAAAATTTAGTTATTATACAATTTTCAAACGTTATAACTTTCACCACAAAAACTTAAATTCATAAACAACATATCCCAGTTTCCTTCGTAGACCTCCATGACAAAAAAAAATTAATTCAATGTATATCTAAAACAAGCTTTAATCCTTTTTTGTTCTGATTTTTATTTTGCTTTTAATCTTTTAATGTGTCTAAAAATATGTTTCAATTACTAAAACAATGTTGTTAGACAGTAATTAGCTTTAAAAACAAGTTTCATAGCGGCTTTCTTATGAAATTTATTAAATTACGTTTAAATTTGTTACTTTCAATTTTGTCAAAAGTTTTTATTAAACAAGCCTTTATTTTTTTAAACAAAATTAACTAAATATGCCGCTTTTAGAAAATTTTGAAATAATTTTTAATTATTTTTTAATATGTTTTTAATGCAGACGCTTTGAAGGGTGTGAGTCATTTAGTTGATATTTAAAAAATGGTTTTCAATATTAAGGTTTAGACTATTTTAAAAATGTTTATTTAAAAATTTGAGTATTATGAATCCTAAAAAATTTGGGAATGGATCACTTTTGCACGAGCGTCACTTTTGCACGAAGGGTCACTTTTGCACGAGGGGACACTTTTTTACGGCGACTCTTTTGCACGAGCGTCACTTTTGCACGAAGGGACACTTTTGCATGGCGACTCTTTTGCACGAGCGTCACTTTTGCACGAGGGGACACTTTTGCACGGCGACTATTTAGCACGGAGGATCACTTTTGCACGGCAATATTTTCTTTTTTTAACTTAAATAATATTCGCTTTTAAACGCAAGTTGTTTTAAATAAACAAAATGTGGTAGTTTTTTAATGAAATTTTAATGTAAAGTTTTTATTTGAAGTTTTACGTAGACAAATAAAATAGCGTACCACAATTCATTAATTTATATTTCTTAGCTTAATATATATAAACTAGTTGAACACACATTTTAAATTTTCAATAAAACAATTTAAATATATTAAATGAAAATAATCTGAGTTTTGTTACTTTTTAAACAGAAAGATAAACTTAGTTTAGTAAGGCTTTAAAACACGAATTTTATATTATTTTCACTTATTTTCTCTGGATGTTATAATTTGCATTATGTAGCTGTTAAAAAAAATGTTAATTTATTTTTATTTTAAACAAGTGTTAAGTTAAAAAAAAAATTTAGTTAGTTTATGAAGTGTAAAGGTATTTTATATTCTATTTGGTGTTTATTTTTATTTTTTTAATTTAGCGTGAGAATAAAAAAAGCAATGAAATAGCGCGTTTTTCATGGTTTAAACCTATATTATTTCATTACAGAAGTGTTGCATGATCATGATAAGCCAATGAGAGAGTAACATTTGGAAGTTTGAACTTATATCCATCAAAAGTATCAAGAGATGCTTACACCAGCATTCCATGATCATGAAATAAGCCAATGAGGGCCTAACGTTTATGTCCTTGGAGCGTTAGGTTTTTATTTTTGTTGTTAGTCAATGCATTTAATTACTTGATGTTTTTCGTTCTACATCAAAGCGTAAATAAATATAAGTTTGTGGTTAAAAATTTTCTTTTTATGTCAAGCTATAAATTTTGTATCAAATTATATTTCTATCTTTGTTATAATAAATAAACTATATTTGTTATTTCTTTTTATGTGTCTTCCAGTTTAAGTGGTCTAGGTTTTGATGCCTAGGTTCATCATATGAACAATAAACTTGTAACCGTATAATAAAATATATAAAAAGGCATAGTTGTTGATTAATATATTAAAACTCAAAAAAAACTAGAACAACTTACTTACACTATAAGTATTTTTTTATCCTAGTTTCTTAATAAATTAACTTTATTGTCCCTGGTATCAATCTTTTATAGATTATTTTATTTTATCTTTTCGTTTGTTTGTTTCTAACATTAACTTTTACTGTTTAAGATTTTAGATCTTTCATTTTTTTGCCTTTAATATAGGTATATTATAAAATTTAAGTTTTCAGTTTCTTTTTATGTTACAGACTTGGTAGTAGCTAAAAAACTTTTATTCGGCCTGAATGCAAAATTGATTTTTCGTGCGAAAAAGTCATCGTGCCAAAATGTCGCTGTGCAAAAATTTCATCGTAAAAATGTGATGTTGTGCAACAATGCTGCTGTAAAAAATCGTCATCGTGAAAAAATGTCGCCGTGCAAAAGTGTTTCCTCGTGCAAAAGTGACACCGTGCAAAAGTGTCACCTCGAGCAAAAGTGACCCTCCATGCAAAAGTGTTGCTGTGCAAAAGTGTCCCCTCGTGCAAAAGTAACGCTCGTGCAAAAGAGTCGCCGTGCAAAAGTGTCCCCTCGTGCTAAAGTGACGCTCGTGCAAAAGAGTTGCCGTGCAAAAGTGTCCTCTCGTGCAAAAGTGACGCTAGTGTAAAAGTGGCGCTCGTGCAAAAGTGACACCCACCCGAAAAATTTATAGAAGATTGTGCTTTTTTATCATAAGAAGTTGTACATTAGTTGCACAAGTGTTTATATAACCTATCGAGAACTAATCTTTATATTCTCTACAGGGATATTTAAAAAAGTGAGTCACAGATAGCATATCAACAATGCATGCTTTATAAGCAATTATATGCAAATTCAAATTCTTGTCATTTTTAAATGGTATTTGATTGAAACTTATAAAAATTTAAGAATGTAAACAGTAAAGGTTAATTTTTATATTTAAATGAGCTTTCTATTTTTCTCTGTAGAGGTTTTTTTATTGTAGTTACTCATAATTTACACTTAAAAACTTCATTTTCCTAGGTACAGTTAGTTATAAAAAGTAAGTATAAAATAGACTTACAATGATAAAAAGTACGTGATTATATTATATCATAATTGCGATTACAGCTGAGCTTTAATTTAAAATAGTGTTTTATTGAATATTAAAGCTTATGTTTTATATTACACAACAATTCCACAACTTATTCTGAAACCTTGCTTTTACATGTATTTGAATTTTTTTTCGTATTAAACAGTAACTATTTAAAAATTAAATTTACAAAAGAACTTGTCTTAAATTTACCTATGCTTGCTTGTATATTTTCTATTAAAAGATAAATTTGTTTACTTAACAAATTACACTGATACAGTTCACCTGTATGTTTTCTTACGTAAATACTTCAAAGAAAACCGCTTTCTACTGGTTTATGTTTACATCACCCCATTAATCTTTAAAATAAGTTGCAAAAATAACGTATAAAGGGTTGAGTTTCAAAACTTAACAAAAAAACTTGGACGTTAAACACTAATTTATCAGCAATTGAAAACCAATAAATCACAAATGCAAACATTTTTTCTTACCAAGGGTTTTGTAGATGCTTATAATATGTTGATTTTTTTACAAGTGATTAATTACTTAATGGTAAATTTACAAGTTATATTACTAAAACATTTATTTTAAATTTTTTCTTTATTACTTAAAATAATTTGATTAGTCTATTTGTATAAAGCTTTTATAAACTCAACAATTCAACATCAACAACAAAAAAATAAGTTTTGTAAAAGTATTTTGCTTTAGAATATAATTTTTTGAGAAAAAACCTAATTAGTATGTAATATTAAAATAAAACTGTTAAATAGCTGTACTTTACTTTTTTTTAAACGTTTTTTCTTGATTGTTTTAAATTGAAAACTTTGTTTGGTCCATCTACTTTATAAACTTTAACATTTTAAAACTTTAACATTCAACAAAAAAAAGTTTAAGTTTTATGAAATAATTTTAATATACAATATCTATTTAAAAATTATCATAAATGATACCTATTTTAAAAATAATTACTAATACAAACAATTCGAAAAAATTTAACAGCTGTTTACAAACTTTAATATAGTCAATAACTTTTAAAATACCGCTCAAGTAGAATTAAATCATTCGTCAGTTCAGTAATCTCGCATGTCAGCTTTAACAGGGGATATTTAAAGTTTGAGTCATAAGTTGTTTTAAGAATCTTCAGTTCAAAAGCTTGAGTATCTTATGAGTGTACTTTACAACTAATTATACTGACAAGCATAAATATTTTGCATGGTAAGTAGATAAGGGTTTTGCTCAAGTTACTCAAAATTCATCTAGAACGCGAAATTTTAAACAAAACTATTTGCCCTAAGTATGAATATACTTGCATTGTAAGTATTTGACTCAATGAATGTTTAAATCTGTCAAAGTTATGATATCAAAATTACTTAGTTCAATTTTTTATGTTACTTGGTGTATTTTAAAAATCTATACAAGTTTCAGAAATTTACAAAAATAAACTTAAGCTTTCTATGATTAAACCACAAATATATTTATCATTGTGTTTAATAAAAATTGTTTGAAAATCAGTAGTTTTATTTTATATTTTAATTTTATTAAACTGAAAGTTATTTTTTTTTTGACAGGCATAATTCTGTTCGATAAACTCACATAAGGTTGTTACGGATTTTCTTATTGGATCTAAGATATTTTGTTAACATAGCTTTTCTCAAGGCTTAAAAGTCAGATAAGTTTATCCAAGCTTACAGTTTTTCAAGGTGATTTTTTTAGAGTTAAAACTTTTATTTATTCTATATCTTATTTATGTTCAACATATTTCTTGTTTACTTTTAAGGTAGCTTCAAATTCATATTTTTATAATTATCAAAGTTGTAAAATCTTTAAACTCATGAATCATATGGCATTATTTAAATTAATAACAATTATAATATGTTAAAAATTGTCATAGATTATTCTCAATTAAAACTTATATTAATTTTAATATGTTTATTTTCTCCTAAAAAGTTATTTCAAAAAATGAAAACAAATCAAAATATGTTTCTAGATGGTAAATTTTTGTTAAAAACGGTAAAAAAGACATAATTGATGTTTTAAAAAATATCACTGTTAGAAATAATGTAAACAAAACCAGAGCACAAAACCAGATCACATCATTAATTTACTTTATTTATTATCCTATCACAAACTAGTGACAACAAAGTGTTATAGATGTTCACTCGTGCATAAAATCCCCTTAATAGAAACTTTTATTTGTGAATTCAATTGAGGGTAATTTAATCCACAAAAGTACTATTAAAAGTACAAGTATTTTTTTAGTTTGTAGGTTTAAATTTCGTCGCCAATATAAAAAACTAGTGTCTAAGAGTAAAGTTGTCCTCAAAAGCTTTTCTAAAAACCTTTTTTTTTGTAGTGTAATCTTGTTAACAATAACAAACAATGTGTTGAATAATGTCTACTTTATAAGCAAACTTGTTCACAAGGATTTAACATAGAATACGGTTAACTTTTATTACTTTCAAGCTGTTGTACTTTAAAAATAGTAAAAATACATATAAGCCAAAATTTCAAGCTTAATACTTTAAAAATATTTAGATAAATGCTTACATATACTAAAAAATTAACAATGACCAAGAGGTCTATCGAAACAAAATAATAAATCAAATTAAATTTCAAAACGATTTATTTTTTTTTTTATAGATTTTAGTTTGATTTTTTTAGTTAGATTTACAAAAAACTTCATATAATTTTCTGAAAAGCTTCAATTGTTAGAATTTTTATTTAAAAATAACAAATTTTTTTCTTAATACGTTTAATAAATACAATCTAGTTATAAGGAAATTTTCTAGTCATTAGAAGTCTATTCGTACTTAAAATTCAAATTAATTAAATGAAAGCAGCATAAAGTTCAAGTTTAATTCGCCAGTTTGAAACCAGCTGATTTAATATTACATTTTACTTAACTTTACTTAACGTGTTTAGTTTACAGTTACTGCCAATTGAACTAACAAATGACCTTTTACGGTAGTAAAATATTAAACTACTTAAGAAAAATAATTTTTATGGTCATAAAGCAAAGTAAAACATCTAACATTGTTATTTTATTAATAATCAATACCGATTTAAAATCTTTACATTGTTTACAAAATGTTTTATGTTATTATATCTTAGTAAAAAACTTGAAAATTTGAAATTTACATGTAAAATAATTACAAAATTACAAGATTCGAGCTGCGATAAACAAATAACTTATCTAGAACTCGGTTAGTTTTATCGCAAATTATTTAAATTCTTAGATGCAGACTTGACCTTTAGTTCATTCATAAAATAAGCTAAATTTATAACTTGAGGTTACTTTAATCGTATCAGTATTTATAAAACCTGCTTTACTTAATACTACATAAGTTAAAACTTAGTAGTCTGATAACTTAATAAAACTGTTTTATATTCAATTCTAAAGTATTATAAATTTTGTTTTTGAATTTATTAGCTGCTATGTTCACTATTAAGGTAATAACAAATAAAAGACAATAGTTTTTTTTACAGCTTTATAAATGTACATAAAGTTTATGTTACTAAATCATTTCAAAAAACAGTTTGGTTTGATGATGTAAACATTTGTAGTACTTTAGTCTATTTTATTATAAAACTTAGTTTTACTTACAACTTTTTAAAAGTTTTGTAACTGTAAGAAAAACATTTTAAAACGTCTTTTTATACATCATATTTTATATCATATTTAAAAATTAATTCTTTTATCATTTCTAATAAACCCTAAACTTACGGTTTATTTTTTTTTTATTCAATAACTTGTGTGTTTATTTAATTATCAAGGAAAATAATTTTACTAAAAATTTATACTAGTTATAACTAACATGGTAAAAAAAGCAAAATACTTTTTGTTAGTCGAATTTGTATGGTTGAAAACATTAAAGCATTTTAATTAGGTCAAAAAATCATTCTACTTTTATTGATTAAAATTCCAGTGCTGAAAACTAACAAAAGTATTCGTATTATAAAGCAACAAACGTTTACATATTTACATTAAAAACAAAACTGTTATTTAAACAAAGACTCCCAAAAGTTACCTGTAACTATAAAACAGCTTCAAACAACTTTATGTGAAAACAGTAACACTTTTAAGCGTGAGAACATTTTCAGAAACAAAACATAAATCATTGTTGAACTTGAAAATTTGTATTATTTTAAAGAAGCTCTCCTTGAAGTTTGTTTGTTCAAACACTTCAAACAGTTTCGTTTTAGAAACCAATGCCGTATTTCAATAATATAGAGCTTTAATTAAAAATACAATAAATTTTAAACTATGTAACTTTATTGATACATGTGACCATAGCTGCTAAATTTTAACTTTAT
Source organism: Thalia democratica (assembly GCF_965202585.1). Taxonomy (NCBI): domain Eukaryota; kingdom Metazoa; phylum Chordata; class Thaliacea; order Salpida; family Salpidae; genus Thalia; species Thalia democratica. Next base: position 37,633,527 of record NC_139173.1, on the reverse strand, counting down.
AGATAAACTAAACTATAATTATACTTTAATACTATGTGAAAACAGTTAATTTGGAATACTGTTCCAAGATTTTTAAAGTGTAATAATTTTGATGAAACAATACATAAATCTTATTTGAACTTGAAAATTTGTGTTTTTTTAAATAAACTCTTCTCAATGTTTATTTTATTCAAAAAGGTTCATTATAAAAATAATAAATCATTAAAAAAACTGTAATAACAATAAGGTTTTAACGTCTTTTTCATTCGTTTTTGTCAAACTATTGTTTTATTGGTTTCATTATTAAAACGTCATAATTAACAGTTTTGCTACAAATGCAATAGAAAGTTTTTTTAATTCACTTTAAAATACTCATTTTTTTGAGACAACAAAAAAATAGACTTTTAAAACTTCCTTTTTATTAAATTCAACTGAAAGGTACAGCTTGTAGTTAAGCAAACAGTTTCTTACAAAAGAACACAAATGAATAGGGAAAGTTAATAGTAAAGTATTAAACTCATGTTAGTCGGTTAAAATTATTTTTTATAGTTCTTCAAACTAGGTCAAACAACTAAAGCTGAGGTATATGGGTCACATTTATAACTTTTTACTTCTTAATTTACTAATAAGAACTAAAACATCAATTCTGATATACTTTATTGTCTTGAAGCATTTACTTAAAGTTTTGGTTAAACTCAAGTTTCTATTGCTTTTACTTGCACATAAATTAGTTTTTTGTAATTTATTACTTGTACTAATTTAAAGTTTTTTTGGTGGCTTTAAAGTTTTAGTTCGTTTAACAATTCTGAAAATTAAAAATTATCAAGATATGTTTCGTCAATTAATTTTTAACTTCGATGGAACAAGCTCAAAATAAACCCTTTGTAATTGTAGTACTAACTTTAGCATTAGCTTAAATAAGGTAGAAATATTTTCACCTTAGGACTACTTACATATTTACAAAACAAACAGATGAAGTAGCTTTAAAATTTAAGTACCATTATAAAGTTGAACATTTCAAAGTTTAGAAATGTAAATGTAAGATTATCTCAAAATTACACGATTCAAAACAAGATAAATAAAATTTTAGCAAAAATTTGACTATTTTTTCTTCTAAGTTGGTCATTTAAATTCTTGACCGCAACATTTTAAATCTTTATACGAATACTTTGATGTTTTTTGTTCTTTTTTTATAAAGCTATCATATTTACAGTAGTAACTTTGTTCTAACCTAACGTTTTTTTTTAACCGGATTGAGCTAAACTTATGTCCTCATTTTTTTTTGAAGTAAAAACTATTTTTCAAAAATTGAATGCAAACATTTCAAACTTTTCTCAAAAAGTGTGATTATAATTTATCAAACAATTTTTTACCACACACAGTGTTTTATTTTATTATTTTAGATGATTATTTGTACACAAGAAGTGTATTGTACTGTTGTTTTCCATATTAAATATTAATAAGAAGTTATTTATGCATTTGAACATAATGCCACACACAAACTTCTAATAATAAACTCGTTTTTTGGTTGGTTTATTAGTAGACAAAGCACCTTTTATTTTTTTGGTTTTTTATTGTCTTCTATCTAACCACTAATAACTTTAATTTTAAAGTTTCCCAGACTTTCACACTAAATAGATAAATATTCGTCAATTTAGGACAATATTGTAAAATTAAACCAAATGTTCTTCTAGAAATAAATCATAGCTTTAAATCAATGCCACATTCTTATTGTTATATGTTTGATGTTCTTGTTGATTTATTGGAGACAACACAAGTTTTCTTTTCTATCTAACCACTAATCACTTTAATTACAACTTTTTTTAATACTATATTGTCATTTTTTAAACAATGTACTTTTGAAATTTTTGAATAGTTGTGTATTCTACTAATTTTCTGAAATGTTAGCTATCAATTATTGGCTTTGGGCAAAAAAAAAACTTAAGACTATTAAAATTTTTACAAATTTTATTTTATAGGTTTTATAGGTTAACAAGTCTAACTTTCTCTAAAAAAAGATAATTAGTTGCCAATAAAAGCTTTTTCTTCAGTTTTCATTGAAATTTTAATCTTTTAATGTGTCTGAAAGAACTTGTCTTAAAACATTCTTCATTACACAGTAATTAGTTATAAAAACAAGTTTATACAGCGGTACTCTTTAATTTATTTTTGTTCATGGGTTATTTCAGTATGTTTTACACATTTTATACAAAAACTTTTTTTATAGGTAAACTATACTCAATTAATCTAGGATTTGTACTAAAAAACTTTTTTTGCTGTTTTTAAAGTTCCATGTAGTTTAACTTATTTATGCTAATCCATAGCTTATTGCTGTTTTTTCTACACAAAACTTAAACTATCGAGAATTCAAAGAAAATTAAGGTTTTTTTTTACTAAAGTATTTAAAACGTGTATACGTTTTTATATTACTGTTTAAACAATACTACATTAACAAATAAATTTCTTAGGTATTAATTATTTTCGGAATTTGCTTTGATAAAGTTTTGATAAAAGTTATTTAAAAGTACCTACTACTGTAGTTATATTATCATTACAACGCAACCATACTAAACACTAAATTAAAATTTATTGGTCATTTTGATTTTGAAAATCTCATCTTAGTTAAGCAAAGATATTTAAGGTCCTTAAGGTCCAGGTGATACTTAAGCAAACAATTTCTAACAAAAGATAATTGAATAGGGAAAGTTTGATATTGAAGTATTAAACTGGTTAATTTAGGTCAAGCATACTAGGTTCTTTAAATAAGTCAAATATACTACATTTGTGTTTTTTCAATAAACCACATAAACTTGTGTTCTTTTTGTTTTATTCATGTCAAATAAAACCTTGGTTTTTTAGGTTATTTTAATAATGAATGACTGTTTTATAACTTATTTTTCAGTTTTTTCTCAAAGAAAATCATTATCTGCCAGTTAAGAAAACTTTAACAACATTTTTTATACATCGTATGTACGCTTTTATAAAATAATTGTACACTTTTTATAATAAAAACAATAAATTTTGTAAAATGTTATGTCAAATTTGTACTTTTAATAAATACTAATTCTACTAATATCGAATTAATACTCTTTTATGTGATTTTATTTAATAACTGTCATCAAAAAAAAATTTAAAATAATTATTATATTTAAATACAAACATGTTCTTTGCGAGAACTTTTTATTGCATAATATCTAGTTTTTACAAATTTAAAACAAGCTTTTAAATTTATAAACTTTATAAAGTAAAAACTTAAGCAATAAAAATATGTTTTTTTGTTTTGAAGGTTTAATAATAAGAAATTTTATTATTATGCTGTTCTGAATTTTTTCAAAATAAAACTTGTTATTGAAGTTTCTGTAAGTAAATACTTAGGTATATTTAAATTGTTTCACATAAGGTTAAAATACTTTATACAAAAAAAATTTTTACAGTTTTTGAAAAAAATAAAATAAATGTTAATAAATGTACTTTAAGTTTACAAGCTAACTTGAGTTGTTGAGGTCTTACTTTGCCACAAAATTACCAAAAAACATTTTGTATATAGTTTCAATAATAAAAACCAAGTAAATAAATTATAAGTGGTTAAATGTTGCTTACTGACTTATATATAATTAAGTATATAAAATTATAGCTTATGGTTACAAATAGATATACACTACAAAAAATAGTTAACACAACCATTGTTTATTCTAATGACTAAATAATAAAACAAATGATAAGAAGTATTTGACACTGAAAAAATCTTTCGTCAAAATACTTTTTTTTGTTTCAGCTGTGTGTAGAGTTTTTATCAACTTAAACTTGAAAGATGCCACTTACTAAAAATATCTTAAGATTTTATCAGCTGGTTTTAAATATTTCAATGGGTTTTTAATTCAGACATTCTAAAGGTGTGAGTTGATTAAATAAGGTCAATTTCGAACACTTATGCTTAAGTTATTTAAATAAAGTTCATGTAAACTCGAGTATTTTGAATCTCAAAAAAGGTTGAACAGGTATGTTTCTATTTTAAAAAGTTTTGCTAAAGTAATACAACAAACTTTAAGAGATAAATAATGTTTAAAAAATTGACTTAGGTGTATAGGCTGTGAGTCTTTAAAGTGATTAAAAATGTATGAATTTAAAACACTTATATCAACAAGCACTTAGAACTAATCACTTGCAATTGCAAACTGTTTTACAGCTGTACAAAAAGCTTTTATCATATAGAATTCGAGAGAAAATCATCCTTTAAACATCTCAAAATTCTATCAGCGTGTACTAAATCTTTTAATATGTTTTTACTCTAGACATTTCAAAGGTGTGAGTTGTTCAGGTAAAAAATAAATTCAAAAAATATAGATAAATTAAAACGGTTACATTAAATTAGCTAGAAAATTCTTAATAACTTAAATGTTTTAAATCCGAAGAAAAATCTAATATTATTTTTCTATTTTGAAAAATTTTTGCTAAAGAAATGTAAAGATTTGTACAGTTACTGCACTTATTATATAATTTAATGAGATATATTAGGCTATGAGTCAAAAAAAAAATATTCAAACCTTTAACAACATTTTTGAAATAATTTCTTACAAATGCAAACATTTTTTTTGTACTGTGCTTAAAAATTATTGAATAAAGCTTAAAATTTAAGTCAAGTATCAAAGTGTGCTGTGCTAAAAACAAATCGTTAGTCTATATAAACTACAGTATGACTTATTATTTCATTGCTAAGCAAAACTTTTAATTCCCTTGGTGCAACAATCATAACGAAAAGTTTCTAGTTTAACTTTTTTACCTATTACATAACTAATTATATTAAATATTAGCAACATTTCAGTTGGTTGATATTATTACAAAACTGACAGTCAAAGTTAAGTTTGTATAAAATAAATTAAACATGTATAAAAGTGTTCCCATTTTAATGTAAAAAGGCTACTTCTTATATTTAAAAGAATTAAACAAAAACAAATTGGTATGTAACCAAAAACATCTAACCTGACAACTCAATATTTTTTTATGTAACTACTAAAACACTGCAAACGAAACTTACAGTCTCTAACTTTTTTTTAACATTACTGAAATGTTATCTTACTCACACAAATGAGTAGTTTAAATGATTTGTTTGCATTTCCAAAAATTAAAAGATTATTTTTGGATCACTTTTAAACATTTTTTATCAGTTTTGTTTGTTTATATTTTTGACGACTTACATAACACTATAGAGCACACTTAATTCAAAATTATTTAAAAAAGAAGCGATAAGTATTCTTTAAAACGCAATAATAGTCAAGTATGTGAGCAAATGCAAATATATTACGTTTTATAAATATATAAATAAACGTTCTACGTTATCTTTATGTTATGATTTGTATTAGAGTTTTCCTTAACATAATATTATGCTAAAACGGCATTCTAAACTTTTAAACTATAGTCGGAGTTCACAACTATTTTACGAAAAACTCGACTGGTGAAAATATAATCAGTTTTTAAAACTTAATCAATCAAAATATTGTAGCAAAGCTGTAAATTTTTATTTAAACTTTTTTAATAGAAATTTGTTTATTCAAACTAAAATGAATTAAAGCCAAACCTTTTTTGATACAAAGTATTTAAAAAAAAGAAACTTTCAAAGTAAAGTTCATACTATTGTTGTACGTACTATAACAATATTTTGATTTATCGTTTTTATATTTTATGTTGTACACATTTTGATATCCATATTGATTAATCATTCGACTTTTTTTTCATAAAGACAAGCTAATATATCAAAACAAATTCGTACAACCAATAAAATTTATTTTTACTTTAAATTGTTTCAAAATTAAAAATGATGAATAAACAAATTCCAAATGTTGATATTTTATTTGATTTATGTAACTAAAATTTTTAATATCAAAATACCTTGGAATTTCAAGCTTTAATATATTTAGAAAATTTTTAAACAAATCAATAAAAAACTGTGTTAAGTTTATAATTGATTAGCTAAAGTATTTGGAAAATGCTATAAATTTAAGTTTTTTTACGTAAAGAATATATATTGATATTTCCAAGTTTTCTTACGTTTTTTTTTATTGTTGAGTTCATAAAACATTATTTTCAACTTTATTGACGCTTTTTTTGTTTTTACTGTTGTATTATTCATAAAAAACTTTAATATTGAACCGTAAATTAAATTTTATGCTTTTATGTTTAGATTTTAAGATTCTGAAACTGAAAAAAATTTTATCAAATCCTTTCAAATGATTGAGTGTACAAGTAAGTAACCTTGGATAATTTATAGAAAATTAAAAAGTTTTATTTTATAGATAAAATAAATTTTTCCGAATTGTAGCCCTATTTGAAATTTTTAAAACCTTTCTACTTATTTATATATTACTTAGACATTTGCAATTTTTTCCTCTTATCTTTGGATTTAACCTAAATATTTGTTCTCAAATAGCCAACTAGTTTTGTTGTGAAAATTTTGTATGTATTCGTAGAAATATTTTTAAAATTAATACGTGAACAAAAGAGTTTTATTTTTATAGGAACTTTACAAGTTTAAAAAAATACCAGCAATCTTGTATTGTGTCATATGTTTTTTTTTTTTTTGTTATGGTAAACTTTTATTTGAGAACTTTGATGAAAATCATGCTAAAAAACGCTCAAAAATATAACAAGATATTTCAATTTTGATCAGTAAAAAACTATATTTTGTTCAGCTGTCTATATGAAATTAAGAAGATGTGTTTCAGAAAATTGCAACACATATTGAATATTTACTTACAATATTTTAAATATGCTGAACTTAGATATCCTCTGAAAACTCTAGTGAAGTAATATAATTTTTTGAGACTTTTTAAAGTCACCATCTAGTTCAGAGCATAACAAGTTATTAAATTTGTACAAAATATAAATTTTTCCATCGTAATTTAAGTACCATTAAAATATGGTTGTTATACAAATATGATTCATTAAGAATTAAAATTTTATGAATTGTAAAAAAAATTTTTGGAAAATTTTAATTAAATAATCAGTTGTAAGATGTCAAACATTTAATTTTTTATCGACTTAATTTAATACCGTTAAAAATATTTTTGTTAGCTTTTACCCGCAGTTTTGAACTACATAAGTATACTTCAATAAACGATCAATATTTATGAAATAAGTTATTTCAGGCTTTTTAAATAGTTGTAAATGTTTTGAAAATATATTTATTTGAGTGACAATAATTAATTATCAGACGTGTTATGAAAACAATCTAGCCACTCTAAAACTTCTTGTAAATAAGCACATTTACTCGTGCATAAAGTTCTATTGAATTGTGTAAAAACAATTTATCATACAACAAAAAGTTCTAGTGAAATTTAATGACACAAAACTCTTGTCGCCACTTATAAACCTGCTTTAAGAATTTGTTTGTTTTTGGAAGTAAAAACAATGAAAGACTTTTGTTCTATAAGCATTGGTTCAATTTCAGTCCTACAGTATTTATATCTGTATAAACTTTCTTTTCACTTGCAGTAAACTATGTTTTTGAAATCACCAACATGCTTTTTAATGTTAGTTTTAACAGTTTTAAGAATGTATAAAAGCCTGATTTAATTGAAAACAAGAGTGATGTTTTGAACAAAAAGTGAGTAGTTTCCGGTGTCTAAAAATTGTCAAGTAAACATAAAAACTTGACAGGATTCTTTGTTAAATATTATTAAATAAAGTTATATTAAATATTATTAGTTAATTCAACCTGGACAGTAATAATTGTTAATTAATACTTATTAAATCTTTATATAATAATTGACATAAAATTTTGTTAAGCTTAATTAAATATTCAAAAGGGTTGACAGAAATCTTTACTAAACTATACGAGTTGACAGGAATCTTTTTAAACTAAAAACTTTAAGCTAGAATAAAACTTGACAAGAGTCTTTGTTTAACTGGGGGTTATCTCTTAATTAGATTAGACTTAATTAAACACTCGTGCAATATAAGTTTATCTCTTAGTTATACGCAAGTCAATCAAAAACTCACGTAAAGTTTGCACTTAATACAGATTTCTGTCAAGTTTTGTTTACTTAGGAATTACTCATAAGTCTCACAGCACAATTCTTGTTAACAGACAACTTAAGTTGTCAGTAACAGCAATATATTTTGAAATAATAAACTTGCTAAAGAAATTTATAATCTTCAGTTGTTAATAAGCAAAGTTCTTACTTGAGTTTAAAAAATAAAGTTGTGGTTTGAGTTACTTTTTGTGTCAGAAAACTGACAAACAAACTTAAAATTTTAACACTAATCGTTGTTCAACAGAGTTTTAATTAAATTGTTATATAAATGACTTAATATATTTGTATCTAAGTTTTTAACTTTTTTCTTCAGGGTTTATTCAGAAATCTTTATAAAACAATTAAGTAATTAACAAAAACTACTTCTGTTATTCTTTTTTTTAAACTAGCTACACGTTATTTTCAGTATTTAATTAACTATAAACTTAATATATTAAAATTCAGACTAGTCATAGTTTTAGTCTTAGTTTTAATTGTGAATAGCTAAAATTCAATATATAGTAATAAATAAGACTTTGCAAATAAAAGAAATATTTAACTACATAAGCTCTAAAACCATTTTACTTAAATGATTGAAAAAATTATTATAAAATTTTTTGTTTAAACTAAGCTAGTATACACTAACACTATCAATAAATTTAAATAATCAACTAAATGTCTAAAAAAATAAGAAAGGTTTGAAATATAACTTATTTTACTTATATAAGAACAACATAAGTGTTTAAACTTGAATAATATTTTTTATTTATAAAATTAATCAAACAAATCTTAATGTCAAATAAGTTCAACTTAAACTTCATAATAAATCCATGGATGTTCAAACTTTTTTTGTCAACAATTTAAATGGCTTGTTGAAATAAAAGCTTAGCAACCTAAGTACACAAAAACTTATTACAATTAATTTGTTTTATTTACATAGTTGTCTGTAAGGAAATTGTTGTCTGGGAAATTGAAATGTTAAGTATTCATGTTGTTATAATAAATTTTACTTACCTTTTTTCTCAATTGTTACATTTTGTTTACTCTTAAGTCTTTGTTAATTTATATTTTACATTCGTATTTATTTTATACTTGACAAGTATACTTATATTTTCCAGTATCATCGTCCGTTGTGTTTATTTTTTGTTAATATAATTTAAGATATAAATAACACTAAATGATAATTAGAATTATTACAATGGCATTTATTTTTTCTTTATTTTTACAATCAATAATTTCATTTAAAAGAAGTGTTTAAGACTTAAAACTATTTAAGTTACAAGTGCTAGCTTAAAAAATAGTTACTTAAATTTAAATAAGCTTATTATTTTTTTCATAAACAGAACATTGCTGTGCAATGCTTTAAAGTTTAAAATTGCTATCAAATATGCCATATTAAATTTTTCATGACATCACAGCATTCAAGTAATAAAAAAAGTCAAATTTAGTTATCAAGACAAAGATAAACTTATTTATTAGCTAGGTAAACAAATAAAATTGACAGCAACCTTTTTAACAAGGGTTTACTATATTTGTTTTATTTAGATAAACAACTTTTAAATATGACTTAAATTATAATTTTACCCAAGTCGGATTTATGTTAACTTGCCAGCTTTAGAATTAGTAATGATGTTTTGATTAAAATGGTAAGCACCGAAAATATAAGTTTGCAATTTTACTTTTTAAGTATTGTTGAAGTTAACTTTTTTTAAACTACTAGTTATCAATTTCGTACACATCTTTTAAAGATGCACCTAAAATAATTTAAGCCAGTCTGTTTTAAGTTTTTAACAATTTTAATACTGAGTTTTATAATATTTCAAAGGCTAAGGTGATGGCTTATATTTAACTTATAACTTTTAATAACTATTTGGTAAATTACAAAGTTAAGCTTTTTATCTACTTAAAAAATCTAAACTAAAAACAACAAAAATAGATAGTTATACCTTTTTATTATTAATTAAGTTTAGAAAACTTTTCACAATTTAATAGTTTTTATTGATGAGATAAATATTAAAACTCTACAAAATAAAAGAGTTTGTAATTATCAAAAGCAATTGATTAAATATAGTATTACAAATTTAAAAGCTTTAAATAAGACATTATTACAAATGTGTTCATTAAAAAAAAATCTTGAATATTAGCTTCTTATATAACATATTTCAAAATAGAAAAATAAAAAAGTATGAATAGTCTTCTTTTTATCCGAAAACCTAAAGTAATTGTAGGTTTTGATTTAGTTGGTAACTCTTGTTCAAAACGAATAAAAAACACATTTTACAAATATGAGATAAAATTAAAGAAAGTAGTTTAAGTTTATGAGAGACCTAAAACTTTACAGCTTATACCTTTATAGAGTAAATGACAAATAATAGTTTACTACGATCATATGTGATATTTTTGTTATTCTTAAACAATTTAAAAGAGTAAAACTCAGTGAAAATATTTGTCCTCTTAAACATCAGGTTTAAAGTACCTAAAAGTGATCTTCTTTAAACTTTACTTTTATAAATACATCTTATAAAATAGTACAAATTAACTAAATAAATTGTATTTAATAGATAAAAATAGAGTTAGTATAAAGTGTCCTTCGTAGGGAAAATTTTACTGTATAAACTCATTCTTACCCTAAACAAGAAACCTAATAAATTAAAGTTCTTCTAAACATTTTAAATAAGTATACTGAGGAATATATCACGTGGTTGTAAGTAGCATCTGTTTACCTAAGTTTAAGGAATTAACTTTGAAAATTCCTTAACAGCTGCTATCAAGTGCCTTTGTGATTTAATAATATAAAAGTTTTATCTTTGTGACGTCATAATCCAAAGTTTAAACTAGGTCATTCGCACACTTTTTAGCTATTTTAAGCTACTTTTATCTTCTTAAACTATTTGTTGAGTTTTTCTACGTTTTATCGTTTAAGACATTATAGTAAATTATTAATTAAAATAGTTTGTAGAACTATTATATAGATTATCAAAAGATATAAACTATTTTTTTAAGTATAAATTATTCTTAAAAAAATTTTTGCAATGCTTATTTTAATTTTAAATTCATCCTTAATGTTGATTTAACTCTATGAATTTTTGACAAAAGTTTAATCACGATTCCTGAACTAGTATTTTTTAATTTCAATTAAAAATAGTTGAATTTATCTAACAACATAGTTTTATAATAACGAAGCTTTGGCAGCATAAAAACAAAATTAATATTTTTGGGGGTTTTTTGTAAACAGTCAATACAAAATTACTTTTTTTTTTTTTGAAAAGATAAGCAAGTTCCACACCTGATTATGATATAAGTGTTTAAATATTTTAAAGAGTTAGTCTGAAGCTGAAAAATTCATTGTACTTAGATATTAATTGATCACAAAAAATTAAAAACATTTTTCTCACGCATTTTCAGATTTAATGTTGATGTATCACAGTAATATGTACTATTTTGTTATAAAATATTTAAACACATTATATGTAATAAACACATAAAGTATGTAATATTATGATTAATTTTATTTTCTCTATTACATAAGGAATTTTTTTGAATTTCGTTTTAGGACTTGAGTCGTATGTATTTTCAAAGTAGTTTAATTCTGTAAATTTTTATTGACTTTTGTTAATAAATCAAAAAATAAATTTACTAAGCATGAACCGAAGTTGTTTGTGTTATTTAGTTTTATTTCGTTATATTTAATTGTACTTCAAAGTCAGTAATACTGATACTATTTGATACTTACTTTTGTATTATATAAATTTTATATATTATTACCTCAGATATTAAATACTTTATGCGTTAAGTAATTGTTTTCAACTTCATCAGACTTATTAAATTTAGGATAAATATAGTAAAATAATCAGCTGTTTTTAACTAAAAGAAAGCAACAAAAATGTTACAAAATTAAAAGCCATTAAATAAGGAAAGCATAATCAAAAGCGTACATTGTAAAATAAAAAGCGTAACTGAAAAATGATACCCATCCATATTAGTATAAAGCAAAACTATTTGAAGCTTAATTAGAAGATGAGTCAAATTTTCATTAAAGTATAGTATTAATTGTTTTTTTTTTTTTAATTTAAATTAAGTTTGCCTTACTGCTGATAATTGTTAAACAAACTAAAACATCGCACCTTTTATTTGTGCAAACGTTAAACAATTAAAAACTGAAAAAGACTTTGTAAGCAAAAACCGTTAGTATAAAGGAGTGGTTAAAAAGTTGTTATAAATGCACAAAATCTACTAATAAAAGTTACTATTTATTCAATATCTATAATTAGTAGTGAATGTTTATTTAATAATTATGGTTGCTTAAATAAGAAACTAAAAACAGTTTAAATATTTTCACACATTTTGGCTTTTTTAATATTATATAAAAAATACAACTTTATGTAAATTTATGAGAAATTATTTAATCAAATTTAAGTAACAATAATCGATTTGAAAATTCAATTAAAATAAAAGTAAACTTTCCACAATAAAATTTTACGCCGCTAATTTATAACTTTCTATTTTATTTACATTCAGTATTATTTAATACCACGTTTATCTTTCATCTTATAATTTTCAAAAACAATCTTCTTTTCAAGTTTTGGCAATGAAGGTCAATTAAAGTTCACCAATTTGCATATTTCAATAATGGCCGGGCAAAGTTTATTATTATAATACATAAGTAATTTGACAAAAGCTAGTTTGAATTAAAAAAGCTTAAAATAAAAGTAATTTGTTTTAGTTTTATAATTTAAAGATTTAAACATGTAAAAAAAATAGCAATTAGTTGCATATTTATTAGGAAACTTCATAATAAAAAGGGGGGAAAACAAAAAAAATTAAATAACTATAAAGAAAGTCAATAAGTTCTCGTTAAATGTTTATATTTTGTTGTAAACTTAGTATATATTTCAGAAAGAAAATTAATAATAAATAACATTTAATAGCTCCCCAAAGAAATTTCGAAAAAAAAACATATCTTAAATATACGACAAAACGTTTACCACAGGATTTAAATATTTAAACACAAAAGTAATTTAAAATTAATGCATTTTTATAAACTTCCTGATTTTTTCATAATATTGTTTTAGTTTTTTAACTATTTTTATTATTTCATTTATATAATTTTTTTTTTTCTTAATTTCATAAATTTAGTTGGGTTTATAAAAATGCATTTGAAAAACTTCACTTAAATTATAATTTTTGAAACATGACAGTGTTAGTACAAATAACATTGCTATGTTTATTTACAAAAATATTTAATACGTAAAATAATACCTTAATATTTATCAGTATGTTTTAGTACTCACCAATATTTTGTTCATTATCTATAATGAGCCGAGATAATATTTTTTCACACGTTTTAGTAATAAAAACAATCTTCTTTTGAAAGTTCAAAAGTCAATATAACGGAGCGATTTAATTGGTTTAGATTATATCGGAGATTCTACGATAATATCATAATGTTCTTTTATTAAAACTTCAAAGATTCGGTACCATTAATATCTATATCGAATTTCTTTTATATAAGTTGTAATAATAATCTGATTAGTTATGAATATTCAATTAATTTTGTTTTTGGTGAGTTTTTTAATGGTTTGATGTTATACAAACTCTTATTACAGTTTATTAGAATTAAAGTTGACGTTTATTGAAATATAATCTTTTGTCATTCTAAAAGTTAACGATGTTTGAAACAAAAATTGCTTCAAAATGCTTTCTTTTTTAATCTTTAGCATTTTATGTTATAAAATACCCACTCGTAATAGCTAATAAAATAAAATTACTTACTGTTGTTTATTATTTGATTTTATAGTATTTTATTTGATTAGCTATTATTAAGTATTAAATGTAAAAAATTACATGTAATCAAAACATAAAAAATAACAGTTTAACGTAAATGAATTTTCAATTCCTTGTAAAGGATTATTAAAAACTGACATCAGTTAGTTAACAAAGATTCCAATAAAACATTTCTTATTTGCTCAAGTGGTATATATTAAACTATTTAACAAACATCAAATATACAACAATAAGTATCAAATTTTTGCGTTAGGTGATAAAAAAAACAATAAATTAATGTTTTATTTAAAAATGAGGTAAACCAAAACAAAGACTTAAGTTAATGTCATTGTTAATGCTATAAATAAAGTCGTGTTCTTACTGAGTTTGACAAGTGAACATTATATTGACCGTTATCTTTGTTTGAAAAGGGTTTAACTTATTTGTTAGACTTAGTGTTATAGATATTCATGCTAAGCTGACAGATTTCCTGAAGTTTGTTGTCAGTTTTTTTTACTTGTCTTTTGGTTATTCCAACAATCCAAATACTAATCTAAATAAGTTAATGATTTTTATTTTTAAAAGTTTGTTAAAATCTTACTTACATTTTATCAAAACTATTTCAACTAAGAAAGTTTTATCTTTTATCGTAAGCTAGTTTTACGTATACTTATTTACTTTATGTTTACTTCATTTTTATTATAAACTTTATTTTATAGATAGGCTTTTGACAAAGAAAAAATTTATAAACAAAGCTATCTTGTTTGTGTTAATTATTTTTGTTGTTAATACAATTTGATAGTTTAATTTGACCTTAATACTGAACCAAAAAACGTAAAAAACCAAAGTATTTTAGCTATAAAAATTTTGCTAAATAAACAGCCCAAAAAGAGTCTATAGTATCATAAGTACATTATTAATTTAGAAAAAAAAAGGATTTTTTTTTTAATCAAAAACATAGTTGACTGCAACATTATTTACTACGATTTACAAGTTTTTAAGAACTTTTACCAAATATTTATAAATACAAAAAGTCGAACAGGTTTATTTACACAGAAACATAAATATTAAAAGTTTCACGATTAATTAAATTAAAAGCTTAGCAACTCAAATACACAGGATTTTCTGATTTAATTAACTTATAGCATGAATAAACTTCTTAGCATATTTGGAAACTATTGTCTGACAAATGAACTGATTTATTAAGCTACCTGTCAACAAAATAAACATTATTTGTTACAATTTTAATGTTATTATTTGATCTTCTCTTCTTTTTTATTTACTTATAAGCGTGTGGCCAATTTAATACCTACAGTTCAGATTGATTTATTATGTATATTTCTGTTAAAGGCTTTAATTTTTTGAAATTTTTGTTTGCCTACTGGTATAAAAATCAAAAATTTCTTTAGATTAAAACTAATTACACTTTTACATTTAAGAGCCATCCTCTTAAGTACGCATTTATTAGGTATGTTTTTTGTTGGATAAGCACTTTTATGCTGTGATTAAAACTTGTATCCTGTATCAATTTAGTTTTTTATTGGTTTAAGCGTTTATATATATTGTAAAACACAAAAACTCATAATTCTTTATTCTTTTTTATAGTCAAAACTTTTACATAAGTAATTTTTTTCCGACAACAAACATTTTTTATTACGCTTTGAACGTCAAACAAATTAGACAAACATACTAGCAAATATTTATCATAATTTGAAAAAATAATAATATTTCCGTTAAATTTATTGATGAGATATAATTGATTATAATTTTTCTCACAGTTAAAACTTACTAGGACAATATAAACAAACAATTTATTTATCTTGAAAAATTTTAAGTTTTTACTCATAATTTAATCAATTAAAACTCATTTATTTCAACAACTTATGCTTAATGATTTATTATATTTGTGCAAAGACTATGATAAAGTAATCACATAATATCAGGTCTTTAAACACACAACTTTTTTGAATCAAATATCTAAACTTGTTTTTGAACATTAATGCTATTTTTGTAGTATGTTTGTAGCAAAACTAAGAAAGATTAAAGTTTTTTTAATGTATTTTTGTAATTTTTGATTGATAAAAAAACTAGTATTTCACAGCTTGTTGTTAACTAAATACTATGCAAATATTAAACTTATAAAAACAAAATGTAGCAAACGTTTGGAGAAAAGTTGTTCTTAAAAGTAATAAACATTAGGTGTAGCAAAATAAATTACCAATAAACTTACAAAACACAAATGCCGCCAACTTATATTTTCAGTTTCGTTAAGCAGCAATTGTGGGTTTCTTATAACCACATTTTTGCATTAGTATATTGGTTTTAAAAAAACTCTTTATTGATGTCTGCAATGAACTTCAAGTAAAGTTGAGTTCACTAATTTACATACTAAAAAAAATGTCGATATTTTGAACGTTAAATAAGTAAAATTAATTAAATAAAACTTTAAGTCTTTTAATTACTCGATTCGAACGTTTATAAACCACTATAGATTCTTTTTATTTAGAAAGAGCTTTTTAGAAATATAGTGTTTATTACAAAAACTTTCTGTAGGATATTTTTTGATTTTTAAACTTCAGCTTTTTGAAAACTATGTTATTTATGAAATTGATAGTACAAATATGAACTTTTTAATCATTTAATTTACGTTGCATATTTACATTGAAATTTAAAAAATGCTTGAGATAACTTTACTTGAAGTTTCTCTTTTTGTAAATAAAAATATCAGGCTTGTAGCATTTCTATGTGTAAAATCATTATTTCGACCTAAAAAAGTTTTGTAAAATGTTTAAGATAATTTTTACAAACTCTACAACCTCGTTAACAGCTGTTTAGATTTCTATTGATAGTAAAAAAATAGCTGTTTATTTACTATTTTAAACTGTTTGTTTAATTTTGATTTAAAATATAACAACTTTTTGTTATTTTTCAAACCAAGTTTAACTTCAAGATTTTATTTTGGTTTTTTGAGTCTGTTATTTGAATAAGTTAAATTTATTTATTTAAAATATATTATAGTAGTAACTTGAATTTCACGCCTTACACGTGATAAAAAAAAATTAATTGTTTTAGAGTTTAATAGTCAATATAGCTGAGCGATTTAATTTGTTTAAATTATATCGGAGATTCTACGATAATTTCATAATGTGTTTTTATTAATACTTGAAAGATTTGATACTTTTTTTTTGGATGAATGTATTTTAATAGTTTTAATAAAACTCTGATCAAGTAATTCAAATATCATTTAATTTATAGTTATTGTATTAAAATCGTATGATATCTGTTTTTCTCATAAAGATTTTTAAGTATGTTGAATTTTAATTTTTAAATCCAGACTTTTCAAAAAGACTTTTGATAATAAACATATTTTTGTTACTCTACTTGACATACAGACTGACGGAATTTAATAAATATTTTTGCTATATGGATAAATATCTATAAAACAAATTTCTTGCAGAATTTTTTTCTGTTTTTATTCAGCTATAAAGCTCTTATCATTTCAAATTACAAAGGTATTGTTTTCAAGAGAATGTGAAAGTAAATAAATAAGATTCTTTTAAGAGAATTTTCGTTTATAAAGAAAGTTTTTCATATACTTGAATAAAAACTAGTATGTTTTTATTTAATATTTATTTCAAATATTAAATACTTATTGACAATTTAAGTGGAAAAAAAATTAAAATGATTTTGAATAAAGTTTATCTTTCTATAAAAAATTTTCCATAATTTTACAAAGTTTATTAAGTTCGTAGACAACATTTTTTTATCTCTTTAAATGTGTTTGAAAGTCAATAACTAATTGTTCTGTGTTTTTCAAACACTTGTTTCAACAATTGTTACTTTTAATTAACATTTACTTGCAAAAATAACTACTGCTTTACTTTTTCAACCTTTCATAATTTATTTAAGCTCAAAAATAATGGGTAAAGCTTGTTAACTTGAATAAGCTGTGCTAAAATTAATTGTTCTGTGTTTTTCAAACACTTGTTTCAACAATTGTTACTTTTAATTAACATTTACTTGCAAAAATAACTACTGCTTTACTTTTTTATATCATAACTCAACCTTTCATAGTTTTATTTAAACTAATAGATAATGAGAAAAGCTTGTTAACTTAAGTAAGCTGTGATAAACTTAATTCGTTATTATATTGACTAAAACAAACTTTGAATTGACTAACTAAATGACTCATGATATACGATATGAAGTTTTTCTTTCCCTTGGTACAAGTATATTTGAAAACAATGTTAACAGTTAAGATGACAAAGTTTTATTATCATTACTAAGTTTAATAACTTAATTATAATAACATTAACAACGATTTTATTTAAGAGTGTCAATCAAAGCTAATTTTGTACTAAAAGTTGTGTTTTAAAATATTATTAACCTTTTTTTTCATTCTAATTGTTGTTCTAATCTTTTGAGATTAACAAAAAGAACGAAACATTTCCAACACTTTAATTTCCATTAAATAGGTACAATTAATTAAAAACTAATTTTGCTTTAATTTTACTAAAAAATCAATCTATTTTTTTATTATAAAACAAAAACAAAGTTTTTTGGTCTAAAAATTTTAAAACTAGTCAACAAGTTATTATTAATAATGTTTAACTCATTGATAAGAAATTTATTTGTTTTAATTTGTTTACATTGCAAACTTTACTGAATTGCGTACCTGTAAGAATTAACTTCAAAGAAACCGCTTTGAAAGACTTTGAATGGTATCACCCTTCTTATATTCTCTAAAAAAGGTTGTAACAGTTTGAATCCAAGAACTGAACAAAAAAGTTCAATCTTAAACACTTATTTGTCTTGGTAACCAACTACTCACAAACAAAGTATTTTTTGTTACAAAAAGCTTTATAGATGCTTGTCTACCTTTTACTGTCGGTAAAACTTTTTAATAGTAGTTGATTTGGTAAAAATTAACTAAGATTAATACCTTTGGATAAAAGGGTTTCTACGCATAAAACTTTGTGTCAATGTAATAAATCCTAACAATAATTTGTTGTGAAAGAAGTTAAAAAGAACATATCTTTCAAAATACAAACGACAGTAATACGTCACAAAACTTATATGACGTTACAAATCTTATATGACGTCACAAAACTTATATTACGTCACAAAGGTTGTCGATTTGTTTTCAGAGTCGTAAATGTAGTTTACTTATAACTCGTCAAAAGTACAATTCTAATAAACACAAGTATGTACTAGACATCAAATTGTTTAAATCAATGTTTTCTACTTCAATGTTTATATGCTTGATCTAGATTCATGTATGTAAGCTAATATATACTTAAATAAATAAAAGAAAATTAGATCATTCAAACAGCATTTTGTATTACCTTAACAATAAACGAAATCTACTTAAGTGTTAGCATGTTTATTCAATTTTGTCAAACCAATAACTCTTTTGAAAACTTGAAAAAAACTTTATCTTGTGTATTCAGTTTTCTTTTGTGTTCTAAATGTTATTAGTTCAATCTTTATAAAGACTTTGCTGTAATAAAGACTGATAATAATTTTCTGAAAACATTTTTTATCCTTTTTATTTTAAAAATGTACATACAATTTTGACTTACTTTGTATCTAATTTAAATTAGACACTTTTTTATTATTTAAATTAAGAGTCATATAAACATTATTTTTTGTTATTAAACGTTTTGAGGAATAAATAAAACTTATTATTATATGTATAAGTTTAAGGTACTTAATTGGTAACAATTTAATTGTGTAAATAATTTCTAATTATTGAAAATACTAGTTTATTTAGATAAAATTAGGTATAAACTTACTAAGTAAAAAATTTTTTGATGTCTGCTTTGTAAAATTAATGGTACATAAAAACTTTCCACAACCATAAACATTTATAGTAACTACATTAACTAACTACTAAATAACACCAGATATAGTTTTGATTAAAGGTATTTACCTAAAAAACTATGTTAAAAAGAGTTAACAAGTGTTTAAGGAGAATCAAAAGAGATTATTAATTTTTTTTTTGTTCCTAGAAGATAATCACCTATCTTATCAGTTTATAGTTTTTTATTTTTATAAAGCATTCTCATGTTTGTTGTTAGGACTCGTTGGGTGGTCCTATTTTGTCTTTTGTTTTGTCTATTTTGAAGACAAGTTTTTATTTTATTTATTGTCCGTTGAGAACTTATAAGTTTCCAATCAAGTTTAAAATACTACAGTGCTTTTTTTTTCTTTATATAACTATTTAACTCTTCAATAGAAAAAGTTAATTAAAAGAAAACTATAAGTAAAAAACTTTTACAGAATCCTTTTTTAATTTTCAATTAAGTTATACGATTTAAACTGCAAAAAAAAGTTTGTTGGTATACTTAAAACAATTTTTTTAAACAAAACTTTATTGTGTTTATTTTGTAAATTCTTTTCATTTTTGTTTATTTTCTATAAATAGTTTGTGTTGACATAAGTCTGCTTTGGTTATATTTGAAGTTTTATCAAAAAAAAAACATTCAGAAAAAAAACCACTTGTAAAGGTTTTAATAAGTTTTGTTTATTTGTGTTGTCAGAATATTCTTCTGAGAAGTTTCGAAATACAAGACAAAATTTCAAAATTACTTTATTATCTTACTGTAACAAAAATAGATTTTAAGTTTTTATTTGTTTTATATATATATTTAAATTTTTGTGAAGGTTTTTCTAAATAAAAATTAGTTATAAAGTGATAGCCAATGTGTTATCCAAGGTAACTTGATCTTTTAGTGTTGAAATTGTAAACAAAAAAAAACAAATTATTTGTAAACGTATTTATGACAAAAATCAACTAACTATGGTTAAAAATGAAATATTATAAGTTTTCACTCCATAATGCTAACTACAATGACGACTTACTAAATTCAATAACATACTAAAAAATCTTACACTATAAGTTAATAACTAGCTGCTTGAAAGCAAGTAATGCAAATATTATCCTTATCAAAAATTCATTTACTAATAAATTATAACTTTAAAATCAATGCCACACACAGACAGACAATATATTTTCATAATTTAGGTAAAATAAACTATTTTTAAAAAGCTCAATACAGATAATGAAATACTGTCTACAATATAACCACCAACAAATTTATATTTGTTATTCATCTATCAATTTTTTAACTATTAAGTGTCTTTACTGCTATTTTTATTGAAGGATAATTTAAAGTACTACATTATAACCTTACTTGACTTTAATTTTAAAGATAATTTATATTTAGTTTGGAGTAAATATATTTTATGTAATTTATAGATCAAAACTTGAATATAAAGTCCTTTAAAGTACTATATTTTTGTGAAAATAACATTTAATGGACAGATAAATAATTTCATTAAAAATGCATACCTACTAGTTAGTCTACTTTTAAGAACTAAACATTCTGTTTGAACTTCTTTTAAAATTCAAATAATTTTAATAACACAAAACTTTAATCAGTTTTTAAAAAACTTATACTGATGTTTTCATTTGTGTAATATTATACTTTTAAGCTTTTAATGTGTCTAAAACAAGTCTTGAAAAAACGTCTTTCTTTTACAAAACAATTAGCTTTATCAACAAGCTTATTTAGCGGTACTTTTTTAAGATACGTTTAGTCTCTAGTCAAAGGTTAATTGAGTGTATATAATAATTTGATATCAAAAATAAAATGTATTTATAAAGTATTTTACCTTACAATGTTTAATCGCTATTTTTTTAGTTAAAAAACTGCAATCACAAACATTGTATCCTAACTTCCTTCGTATACCTTAATGTTTCGTTTTTTTTTAAGTTGTACAAAAAAACAAGCTTTTATCCTTTTTGCTTTGTTTATTTTTACTTTTGGTCTTTTTATGTGTTTAACCAAGTTTTTCATAATGTACAAGAATGCCTTGTCAGACAGCATTTAGCTTTAATAACAAGTTTTTATAGCGGCTCTCTTTAAAATCATAATATATTAAATTAGTTTTAAACTTTTCAAAAGTTTTTATTAAACAATATTTATTTTTATTTAACAAAGCTAACTAGATATGCCGCTTTTAAAACATATTGATATTTCATCAGTGAGTTTTTAATATTTTAATCGGTTTTTTTTTTTTGCGAGCACTTCATGAATGTGAATCATTCAATTGTTTTTCAAAAAGGTTTAAAAAAACAGTTTACTTTTTTATGTAAAGTTTTAAATACTTTTAAACAGTTTTAAACAAAATGTAAGTATAAGAATATTGTGCTTTTTATCTTAATTTTTTTTACAGTAGGCGAAAAAGTGTTTATGTAGCCAGCTGAGTACTAATAGTTATAATCACTACATAGATCTATAAAAGTGTGAGTCACAATAAGCTTAAGCTTCAGTTCAACTTTATAAGCAACAATATGCGAATTTCAAATATTCTTTATTCAAATGAGATAAGCTCACTTTCTATAATGATTTTAATTTCTTTTAGTGACTCATAGTTTACTCTTTAAAATTTCCTTTTCCCTTTGGTACAGTTATGAAATTAAAAACAAATTGCATTTATAGTTTTAAAATACAAAATTTATGAAAAATTGTTATAAAACTTAAGCTTTAATTTAAAATAATCTTCTATTAAACATAGAAGCTTATTTTTACAAGTAACTCAAACATGATTTTTAATTAATGCTTTAACATACATTTGATAAATTCTTTTCGGAAAGGTAAATTTTAACAATGTTAAGTTTACGCATACGGTCAACTATAATCAAACTTTTGTTGATTTTTTGCCTAATTTTTTAATAGATGATAAATTTGTTTACTTAAGAAATTGTACTGATTTGTGCACCTAGTTTTTTTCTTACTTAACAACTTCAAAGGAACCGCTACTTCTGTTTTATGTTCATATCACCACATAAATCTTAAAAATAAGTTGCAACAATAACGTATAAAGGCTTGAGTTCAATAACTTTACAAATAAATTTGAATACTGAACTTTGATTTATCAGCGTTTTGAAACCAATTAATCACAAATGCAAACATTGTTATCTTGAAAGGATTTTGTAGATGCTAGAACAGTGTTGAAGTTTCTTTTAATAGTGACTGATGTGATTTGTTAAACGTACAATTTAAAAACTGCGAGACTAAATATTCAGTGTTCAATAATTCTTTCGTTAAAATTGTTTTTAAAGGATGTTAATTTTTATTAAATGTTGTTCTAAACCTATTTTCTTTTATAATAAAACTTATAAAGAGTTATATCAAGTTTATTAAAACGATTCGAAAAACTTAACAGCTGTTCACAAACTTAAATCTTCTAAAAATCTTTCAAAACACCGCTTAAATCAGACTTAAATCTTTCGTTATTACTTATAAACCTCGCATGTCAGCTTTAATAGGGGATATTTAAATTCTGAGTCATAAGTTGTTTTAAGAATCTTCAGTTCAAAAGCTTGAGTATCTTATGAGTGTACTTTACAACTAATTATACTGACAAGCATAAATATTTTGCATGGTAAGTAGATTAGGGTTTTTCTCAAGTTACTCAACATTTATCTATAATGCAAAAGTTCAAACAAAACTATTCGACCTAAGTTGGGCTAATATATATAGATTTGCATAATAAGTATTTGGCTCGTCTGAATGTTTCAAAATTTCAAAAATATGATATTATATATTTTTAATTAAACATTTTTATTTGTTTCAAACGCTTTGTTTAATCTGTCGTGTTATTCAGTACTTTAGAATAATTTACACAAGTTTCAAAAATTTATAAAAATAAACTTAAGCTTTTGTAGCTCTATAAAACGTTTAAACTTAAGTCTTTTTTTAAGTAAAACACAAATACTCTTAAAATGGTATATAAGAAGAAAAGTATAGAAAATCAGTAACTTTATTTTATATCTCAATTTTAAAAAGACGCTTTTTTTTCTTTGACAGGCATAATTCTGTTAGATAAGCTCACATAAATTAATTATGGATTTTTTAATTGTGTTTAAAATATTTTGTTTATATACCTTTTCTCTAAGCTTAAAAGACAGATAAGTTTATCTAAGCTTACAATTTTAACGGTGATTTCGGAAATAAAACTTTTTGTTGTTCTATATTTTATTCATATTTAACTTTTTTTTTTGTTTACATGAGTAACTTCAAATTTTTTTTTGATAAATATTAAAGTTACAAATTCTTTAAACTAATGAAATAAATGACATTGTTTAAATTAGTATCAATTATTATATATGTTAAATAGTCATAGGTTATTGTCAAATAAAGATTAAATCAATTTTAATATGTTTATTTTCTCCTAAAAACTAATTAAAAAAAAACAAATCAAGATATACGTTTTTAGATGGTAAAATCTTGAAAAAAAGGTGAAGGAAACATAATTGATGTTTGTATAATTTATTCCTAAAAATAGTGGAAGCAAAACTTTATTTGACATAGCACATTTTTATTTTTGTAATCATTGTAAATACAGACTTGTGACAACACAGTATTATAGATATTCACTCGTGCATAAAATTCCCAGAATAAAAACTTTTATCTGTGACTTCATTTGAGGGTAATTTAATCTACACAAGTACTATTAAAAGTACATGTATTTTTTGATTGTAGATTTAATTTTCGTCGCCAATATAAAAACTAGTGTCTAAGAACAAAGTTGTCCTATAAATTTGTTCTATCACCATTAATATTTTGTAATGAGATCTAGTTAGTAATAACAAAAAGTATGTTAAGTAGTTTATTTTTGATAAGCAAAGTTTTTAACATAGACTGTTTTCTTCAATACGATCAAGTTTTATAATTTTCAATTTTTTGCAATTGAAAATTTAAAAATTGCATAAAAGCCAAAATTCCAAGATTAATACTTTAAAACTATTTTAAATAAATACTAGTATATACCAAAAAATTGACAACATGTTTGCAATAACAGGAGGTCTATCAAATCAAAATAATAGACCACTAAAAGTTTCAAAATAATTTAAATCTTCTTAAAAAAATTAGAACTTCATTTATTATTTTACTTTTACAAAAAACTTCATATAAATTATTTTTGTGTTACAATTGATGAACTTGAAAAGTTAAGATCGTCGTAAAAAATAATAAAATTTTATCTTAAGGTTTGTAATAGTTACAATATAGTCGAAAATAAGTCTTTTAAATTTTTCTAGTCACTAAAAGACTATTCTTACTTAGAATTCAATTCAATCAAATGATTAGATAAAATCCAATTTTAATTCGCAAGTTTTATAAATATTACATTTTACTTTACTCTTGCTAAACATCTTTAGTTTACTGTTACTGCATTTTTAACTTTTAAATGACCTTGACATTTGTAAAGTATTAAACTAATTAAGATAAGTAAATTTACGTACATAAAGCAATGTAAAACATCTATCATCATTTTATTTTTCTAATAAGATAAAAATCATTTTAGGTTCTTTAAATTACAGATTGTTTACAAAAATTGTGATATTATTATGCCTTACTAAAAGTGCTTTTGAAAAAACATTTGAGAGTTAGAAACTTACTTGTAAAATAATCACAAAATTACAAGATTCAAACTACGATAAACAAACAACTTAGCTAGAACTCGGTTGTTTTTATCTCAAACAATTTAAATTCTTATATGCAAATTTGACCCTAAGTTCATTCATAAAATAAATTTTAACTTTGATAGTATCAATTTTCATAAAAGCTGCTTTACTTAATACCTTTAGCATCTTTACTTAATACCAAAACTTGTTAGTCTAATAAAACTAATCATTCAATCGTAAAACTTTTTTGGTGTTTTTGTTTTAACCAGCTGATATTTTTACTAATAAGGTTTACTAAGGTTTTATTGAATAATATCAAGCAAAAGGCAATAGTTGAGATTTTATTTAAACTTTACAAATGTAAATATATTTTTTCAAACTGGTATAAATTCTATTTTTCTTGATTAGTTGTATATATCAATATAATTGTTTTTTGTATATCTACTTTTAGTTGCTTTATCTTATCGCTATTTAATAAATATTAAGTTAAAATTTTATTTTTTGTTTTGAGAATGAGTATAAGCTATATTAAGCTCATATAAAACTACTTAAGTTTAAAATCTAAAAGATTAGATCTAACTTAATTTAATATTAGTTAAAAAGTTATTAGTTTTTATTTTTTTAATTTGAATGAGATTGAGGTTTACTAAGTTTTATTTATTCTTTTTTTTATAGCATGGATTTTATAAATTATGCGGTAAAATCATACACGTGTTAACTTGAAAAAACTTTTGACACTTTATGTATGACATCACAAAAGGTTCGTATTTAAAGATTTTAAAGTACAGTTTATTTAGGTTCAATCAAAACCACAAAGTGATAAATGTACTTTAAAAGATCCTAACAATAAAAAACTTCTTTTGAGTTTTTGTGTATTTGTTCAGAGTATTAATAATAAAAAGTTGAGTTTTGTTTAAATAAATAATATGATAGTGTGTCCTTTGAACGCCTCTTTTTTTTTTTGATCATAACAACAAGTTTATCTTCTATTAAGTGTGTTTATGTTTATTGTATCTTTTGTATCTTTTTAACTTGAATATAATTTCCAAGAGATTTAGACAATATCACACAACACTTTACAACTAGCTTATAGATATTCACAAAGCAAGTTTACAAGTTTTTAAAGATACTTTGTTATCTTTATTATTTTTACATCTCAACCTTATTTTATAAAATTTATTTTCAAATATTTATTTTAAAATATTTATTTTAACCTCAAAAGAAGTTCTGAATATGCGAAGTTTGGTTGTGCTGTAAGAAGTTAAAAATAATAAAAACATTTAAGAATTTAAATTACCTCATCGTTACTTCAAAGGCACATTATAAATATATTATTTCAATAAAAGTTAACTTGATTTATTTAAAACCATTTCAAAAAACAATTTGGTTTGATGATGTAGACATTTCTTTTACTTATAGTATTTTTTTGTTATAAATCTTAGTTTTACTTACAACTTTTTTAAATGTTTGTAACTTTATAAAAAACACTTTAAAAACGTCTTTCTAAATATCAGATTTGAAAAGATATTTTTGAGCGTTGGTTTCTTTATCGTGTCTAATAAAATATAAATTAACGGTTTAGTTAAAATAATTGAATAATTTGTATGTTTTTAATGTATCAAAGAAAATAAGTTTACTGTAAATTTATATTAGTTATAACTAACATGGTAAAAATGACAAAATACTTTTGTTAATCGATTTAATTTGGTTGAAAACTTTGAAGCTAAAAAAATGCTTTACTTTTATTAACTAAAATTTCAGCTTTAAAAGCTAACATAAGTATTCGTTTTAAAAGGTGATTGACTTTTACATATTTTGATTGAAAACAAAACTGTTGTTTTTTAAAGCCTTCCAAAAGTGACTTTAACTATAAAAAAATTTTAACCAGTATATGTACATGTGAAAACAGTAACACTTTTAAGCGTGAGAACATTTTTAAAAACAATACATAAATCATTGTTGAACTTGAAATTTTTTATTTTTTTTAATAACCTCTCCTTAAAGTTTATTTTTTCAAACACTTCAAACACTTTCGTTACAAAAACAAACACTATTATAAAATTTCAATTAACAATAAGATAATTATGTAACTTTATTGCTACGTGTGACCATAGCTTCTGTCTTTTTAATTTATTAAAATAATAAACTGTAAGTAAACTCTAATACTAAATGAAAACAGTTAACTTGTTATACTTTTCTTAGA
Source organism: Thalia democratica (assembly GCF_965202585.1). NCBI lineage: Eukaryota > Metazoa > Chordata > Thaliacea > Salpida > Salpidae > Thalia > Thalia democratica. The sequence continues at coordinate 37,606,097 of NC_139173.1, read as the reverse complement.
TATTTATAATGTGAGAGCTTTAACGAAACAATACATAAATCTTACTTGAACTTGAAAATTTATGTTTTTTCAATGAAATCCTCCTTAAAGTTTGTTTGTTGAAGCACTTCAAAAAACTTCAATATAGAAACAATATCATTTATCATAAGAACAAAGTTAGAAAACTTTATTAACAAAAAAAACTGACGTATTTTACATTTTCATTGTTATAATATTATCTTAAGATAATTGTTTAATTTGTTTTATTTTTTTAAATTAAACAATATTTTACTACAAACGTAAAAGAATGTTTTAAGAGTTACTTTAAGATGCTCATTTTCTTAAGACAAAAAATATTATTTTTAAAACTTCCATTTTATTAAAACTCAACTGAAAAGTACAGCTTGTATTTAAGCAAACAATTTCTTACAAAAGAACCCAATTGAATAGGGAAAGTTTGATAGTGAAATATTAAAGTGGTGAATTTGGGTCAAAATTAAATTCTATGGTTCTTTAAGCTAGGTCAAACAAGTGAGATTGAGGTAAATGGGTCACATTTATAACTTTCTACTACTTTATTTACTAAAAAAAAGTTTAACTTAATTTTTGATATACTTTGTTGTTTTGAAACAGTTAATTAAAGTTTTAGTGAAATTTAAGTTTATAATAGTGCTTATAATTTCTAACAAAAGAACAATTGGATAGGGAAGGTTTAATAGTAAAGTATTAAACTGGTGAATGTGGGTCAAAACTAAGTTTTTTAATTATCTAAACTAGGTCAAACAAATGAGATTGAGGTAAATGGGTCACATTTATAACTTTTTGCTGCTTAATTTACTAATAAGAATTTAAATCTCATTTCTGATATACTTTGTTGTCTTGAAACAGTCACTTAAAGTTTTTGCGAAATTCAAGTTTCTAGTACTTATACTTGCACTTAATTTAGTTTTCGGTAATTTATTACTAGTACTAATTAAAGATTTTTTGGTGGCCTTAAAATTCTAGTTAGTTTTTATGAAACCAAAACAATATTAAGATAAATATAAGTTTGTTCACTTAGATCAGGGGTCGGCAGGCAGTTGGTGCTCGCGGGCCAAATTTCAAGTTTCCAAAATCTTCGCGGGCCGCAGTTTTAGTTTTAGTGAAATTTGAACAATCTTTTGATGTTAGTTTTAGTCACATTAAAGAAACTTTTACTTTTATTCACTTTACTATTTTTAGTGATATTTAGCTACACATAGAATGCCTATTTTAATTATAAATATTTATTGGAGTAAAATTTACATTGACTAATATACTTAAGTCTTAATAAACTATGTACTTTTTTAACATAATTAATGCTCGATTACTCTAATAAAGTACCTTATGAGTAATTAATTAGCTTTTAACATAGTTTCGATTTTAAAAAAAAGTGCAAAAACATGCAATTAATCAAGCTTATATACCTAACAGACATGGTAACAAGCGTCGCGAATTAAATATATCACTATTAAAAATCCTCAACAGTAGGATTTTTTAATCTCAATTGTATACAATCTTTTAAAATAGTTATAATACAGGATCGGCAGGCAGTTGGTGCTCGCGGGCCAAATTCCAAGTTTCCAAAATCTTCGCGGGCCGCAGTTTTAGTTTTAGTGAAATTTGAACAATCTTTTGATATTAGTTTTAGTCACATTAAAGAAACTTTTACTTTTATTCACTTTACTATTTTTAGTGATATTTAGCTACACATAGAATGCCTATTTTAATTATAAATATTTATTGGAGTAAAATTTACATTGACTAATATACTTAAGTCTTAATAAACTATGTACTTTTTTAACATAATTAATGCTCGATTACTCTAATAAAGTACCTTATGAGTAATTAATTAGCTTTTAACATGGTTTCGATTTAAAAAAAAGTGCAAAAACATGCAATTAATCAAGCTTATATACCTAACAGACATGGTAACAAGCGTCGCAAATTAAATATATCACTATTAAAAATCCTCGACAGTAGGATTTTTTAATCTCAATTGTATACAATCTTTTAAAATAGTTATAATAGTTAGTTTTTATTCTTAAGATAGGTTTTCTAATACTGAGGATATCAAAACTAATTTAAACTAAAACCTTTCTAGTTTCATTATTTAAACCTTTGATTTATTTTGTAGCTTCAAATCAAAACTATATAGTTATATCTTTAGAACAATTCAGCCTATAATTTACAAATCTCATTTGTGGACAAAGCATGCACAAAAAATAACTTATTTTTATATACTGTAAATATAACACTAAAGTATTTCTCTCAGAATATTGTTTCTAACTTTTATTGATTAATAAAGATATTAAAACATTTAAGTTTGATGTACTTTGAAGAATTTATTTATTTAACTTTATAATTAATTTATACAAAAAAAAAGTTAATTAATAGTAATGTTGAATAAAAGATTAAGTTACAAATGAAAATTATTTTATATTCAAAATTTTTTTTATTCTTTTTTATTTTTCAAACTTTAAGCTAAAAATATTTTAAGAAGAACTTTATTTTTTGCTTTTGAAAAAAAAATTAAGGTAGTATGTAAAAATATTGTTATAAACTGTTTTAGTTTTACAATCAAGGTGTTAAAATTGTTTTAGTACATTATAAAATAAAACTTTAGTAATTTAACACTTGGTATTAACAAAAGTAATAAAGATTAACTTATGAAATGTTATCCAATGTAAATGTAAAAGAAGAAAATTAGCTATATTTTGTTACTTTAGCTTTCTAGTTACTATAGCGATAAAAACAGCTGTAATTAGTGGTTTTCAAATTTTACCATGCCTGATACCTAACTAAAATATCATCAGTATAAAAAGTACACTATGTATAAGTAGACCAGAAAAATTACAATTAGTAAACTACACTACAGTCAAAAAAATTGTTCAGAGAATTCAAAGATTTATTTAAAGTGTTTGAAATAAACGTTTACCTGAGTTTTTTTAATGTCTTAAACAGGTTTAATCCAGTTTAAATTAAAAAAAAATTTAAACTAGACTGTATGTTTGGCAACCCTTTTTAAATTAAAGTCACAAAAAAAAAACGAAGTTTATTAACAGTGAATTAAATAAATAGCAAAAATAGTATCAAAATTCAGCTTTAAAGGACAATTACGTTTTTAAAACATTTTTAACAAAGTTTAAAAATTTATTAAGCCATTAATAAAGTAAAAAAACTTAACTTTTTATTGAACATTATAGCAATTCTTTTTCTGCAATAAAGGTGTTGTATTTTAAGAGTAAATGTGAAATATAAGACGAGCTATAAAAATTAAAAAACTTTAGTTAGGAGTTTTTGCGAGATACAAAAAAACAAAAGTTTTAACAAAGCAAATAATTATCTTCAGAAACTACAGACTGATCAGAAAAAAACTGTTAAGGCAAGTTATAAAATAGCAAAAATAATTACTTGAAAAATAATACCGTTTGGAAGTAAATTTTTTTTAAGAATTTATGTTGGCGGTGATAAAACATTTTTGTTTATTTCTTCAATGACAACAAGAAGTCGTGTTTATTAAATCTCTGAAGGTTATAAAGTAGCATAAATCAAATTAGAACTTTAATCAATCTGTTAAGATGAGAGCACTGGTACAACAAATATTGCTCATCTGAGAGTTTTTATTAGAGGTATTTTAATTGACTTTTATTTTTAAAAAGAGTTTCTAGGTTTAGTTCCAATGCAAAACACAACAATTTGTAATGGCATTTTAAAAGCAAAGATGCAATGCACTTACATAAAGTTTTTGAAAGTATAATTTTCTGCTTCATTTTATGGTATAAAATTAAATTAAATATTATAAAAAACTATCTTGAGTAATATAGCAATACTAAATAAATACTGTTAAGCTATTTTTAATGTGTTTAAAAAAATTATACAGTAATTTATTTGTGTCAAATCGAAATTTCATTACTTTACACGTAAAAATTGTTTAAATTACAGGTTTTCTCAAAAATTCTCAAATTCAAGGTTTTTCCACAATTTTTAAGCAAATATTTTAAAATTCCAAGCTTTTCCGGTATTCAAGTTATTTAGCAACACTAATTGTTTACACCTACATGTGTACAATTAATATAAATAATATTTCAAATTTTATCAGCTGCAAGACTTAAAGTTTAACATATATTATAATTCAAACCAACACTGTAAATTGAACGAAACATACATTATAAGTTTAATTTGCCACTCATAAAGCAAAAAAGCCAGCCTAAATGACCAAAAACTAGCCTAATCTTTTGTTATACAAAAATTTTTCCAAACCAAAAACTGAAAAAACGACTAAATTGACTTGAGATTTGAATCTACAGAAACTCATAATTTAAGTGTGTGGCAATTTTTAGTTGTTTATTTGCTTCAATTTGAACTACTTCGATTAAAAATATAAAAAGCTTATTAAACTTACCATCCCTAAGTTTAGTTTGTATTAAATAAGTAGTTCAAAAAAAAAGTAACTGTGTATACTAGTGCAAAAAAAATTAACTTAATTTGTCAAAAAACATTGTTTAAAAAATGAAAATGTATACCTATCGAAAAAAAATTTAATTTTTATCATGTATTTTTTTAAATATGTTTTTACACACCTAGATACTACATGTATAAACAATAATTTTAGAAAATCATGAATAAACTAAACTTAATCTAATTTAAGTATTAAATAAACTGTGGTTTTAAATGGGAACCGCTCATTTCCAACCCGCGATCACTTCCCACCCACGATCAAATCCCACCCCATCAAATCCGAGAACCGCCTTCCAACCAAGGGTAAGGGTTAGGGGTAACACTGATAGTAAAACATAAACTAATAATGAATAAAAAAAATATTAGAAAATAAGGGAAAAATTAAAAAAGTTAAAAACATTTTCGAGTGGGAATTGTGCGCGGGTGGAATTTGATCGTTTAGGAAATGATCGCGGGTGGGAATTGTCAGTATGCCGATTAAAATATGAGCATCTTTGTACATTTGTGTGCATAGGAATTAATTTAAAGTGCTAAAAAAACTTATAATAAATCAAAATGTGTCAAAATCAAAATAAACCTTTTTTTACTAATATGTTATTTTAAATGTTTTTGTTCACACAACACTTATCAAATATAACTTTTAGTAATAAAACATATATAAAAAATTTTGGTATAAAAAACATCTAAAAAATACCTAAACTTGCTATTGTAAGAAGAAAGCTATACTGAAACTAAGAAAAAAACCTAGTAGAATGCTAATCTGTCTTTTTTACATTTTTAAGCTGATACTGTAAAAATTTTTAATTGTTTTAAAATGTTAAACAGAGATTTAAAACGAAATTAATAAAATTAAACAAAAAAACAAATAAAATTTAACTTTATTTTTTCTTTGTTCAGCGGGCCACATTTACATGCTCGCGGGCCACAAAATTTTCCTCCGCGGGCCGCATTCCATTTAAAAGAAAAACGAATGAATAGATAATATTTTTCATGCTAGGACAGGTAAATCTAAAATTAGATCGATAAGCTTTAATACATAAGGTTAAATCTACTTAATTAAATCAAATTGAAACGTAAAAGAAATAATTTAGAAAAGAAGTTACAAACTTTTTCATAGAAAAAAATTAACTTTAATTTAAGTTTGTATCTAAATACGTTATGTCTTTTTATAGAGACTTTATGACTTTTATAAACAGTTTAAAACAGTTTATAACATTGCATGATATATTTTGATACATTTGCTCGTTCATCTGAATAAACACATTTTACAGTTATTCTTGTTGTAATTTATATTTATATAATTATCTATAAAAAAGTCAGATTTATTTTTCATCAATACTTTGTATCTACATAATGTAAATGTAAAGTTAAAATTAAGTTTAAGAACGTAAAAAACCTAAATAAATCGATTTATTTTTTATAAGAAGAGGTTGGCGAAAAATATTCTACCCTATATTTTACAAAGAAAGTTTTTTTTTATTATCATAGAAAGGAAGTAGACAGCCGCTTTAGAATCCACATATAAATCATTTTATTAAAAGCCTCAATGAACAAAAATTAACTAATTTTGTTTCTGTATTTTACTATTCTTGTAGTTTAACTGGGCTATTAAAATCATTTTTTAAAAGATTTTTTTATAATCTATTTTTTCTTTTTATGGACTTTAGTATTTCTTTTATTATTCAGGGTTTAGATTTTAGTTTTAATTTAGCTTTGGACATTTTTTAGTTAAAACTTTTTGGTCAATAATCACTTTAATTTTGTTTTTTAACTAATTATATTTGGGATCTATGGAACTTTTAGATTTAATAATTTTATCTGTTTCATGTTTGTTGAGAAATTAAGTAGCATCAGTTAAAAGTTTTTTAATGTTAATTCTTAAAGGGTCTTTAATATATTTATTCTTCTTCTTCGAGTTATTTGTAATTAAATTGTAATCATGTCTTATTGTATATAAAATTGATTTTTTTAGTATAAACAAGCACACCGCCATATCTGGTTTTAGAGTTGACAAAATGTAGATTGTAATTTTTCAGTGATGTCAAATCTATGTTGCTGTTTGTATTAAGTTTTGTTTCACAGATACCTATGATATCTGAAAACATATTTCATGAGGGCATTAGGTCCTAAAGGAGAGATTTATTTTTACTAAGACTTCTTATGTTGATATGCAGAAAACTTAAACCTTTATCATTTAAATTATCATTTTCTATAATTCAAGGTCTTCTGCAGAAATTTATTGAGTACTAAAAACATTTGGTTCATCATTTAAGTTAAATCTACTTAATTTAGTCAAGTTGAAACGTAAAAAAATAATTTAGAAAAGAAGTTACAAACTTTTTCATAAAAAAAAATTAACTTTATTTTTAAATTGTATCTAAAATACGTTATGTCTTTTTAAAGGGACATTGTGACTTCTATTTGAATGATGAAACTTGTCAAACAGTTTATAATATTGCATAGTAATTTTTTATACATTTGCTTGTTTTATTTGAATAAACACATTTTACAATTATATTTGTTGCAATTTATATTTATATAACTATATATAAGTAAGTAAGATTTAGTTTTCATCAATACTTTGTAGAACTATCTACATAGTGTAAATGTAAAGTTAAAATTAAGTTTAAGAACGTAAAAAAACTAAATAAATCCATTTACTTTTCATGAAAAGAGGTTCGCAAAAAGTATTCTATCCTATATTTTACACAGAAAGATTTTTTTTGTTGTCATAGAAAGGAGGTAGGGAGCCGTTTTAGAATCCACATATGAATCATTATTTAAAAAGCCTCTATGAATAAATAATATATTGCCTGGAAGTACAGGTAATTTTAGACCAATAAACTTTAATAAATACGGTTATATCTACTTAACTTAATCAAAAAAACACGTTAAAAAACTATATTGGTATTATTTTAGAAACGAAATTTTAAGTTTCTTCGTAAAAAAGTTCTTATGCGTTCAGTTACAATTATATAATACTTACAGTTATTATCAATATAAATTACTATATTTAGCTTAAAGTTGTTATTTGTCTAGGGCTTAATTGAAAGTACTCACGTTAGTATTGTTTATTGAAAGATAAAAAGAGCGCTCAAAAAGTTTTGTCTAAGGACCTGGTGTACAAAGGAACTCTTTGGTTATCGAGTCGTACATCACATGCTTATAAAGTTTCTTACGAGCTATTTCACATAGGTTTATTATCTTTTAAACATTTATTATTTAGTAATAAACAATCAGTAAAATAAAAAGAAAATAAAACTAAACGAAAATTAAAAAAAAATTGTGTTTAATAACGTACTATGAATCTTGTTTAGTATAATATGAGTTTAAAAAATATATATCACTTTAAATTTACTTTTAAAAGTAGATAAACAACACTAATAACAAACGTGTGAATACTTGAATTATAGGTTACAACTTCTTTAAGAAGATTAAAATGTAATACGCTGAAATTAAAAAAGAAATTATAAGTATTTTTGTTAAAACGGTAATTTTTATTTTATTTAATAATTTAACTTGAACAGTAAGAACATTTTTACATTTGAATAGTTAAACAAACTATTGTAAACTTCTTTGTAAAAAATTTTAAAGAAATAATTTTTACGATAACTGAACTTAACTTTTATAAAATATGAAGAAAGATACTGTAAAATTTATGCTTTTAATAAGAAAAAAAGATAAAAAAACTGTGATAATTTTAACAATAATGATAACAACAACAAACTTCCTTCTATTTAAATAAATATTTTTTTTATTTTATTTTTTTTTGAATACTTGCCGAAGTCGAAAACTGTAATAATAGAAAGCAAGTAACATTTGCAAACATAAAGAAAAAGATTTTTTTCTTTAATTTCCTCAAAAAAAAATTGATTTAAGTTTGCCTGGAACAGTTATCTTGGCTTATTATTTAAATACTTTATTTTCTGATAAAGTAAAAACATCTATAACTACTTTTTACATTTGCATGCTAAAAAAAAAATAAGCATAAGAAAGAAAACTTTTAAAGTATTCTGAACTTAATTCAAATGAGTAATTTTAAATAATGATATAAAAAAAAAAACTAGGTCGAAAATGCTAAAACCTAGACTAAACCAATGTTACTGCAACCAAAAAAATCAACTTTCGAACAAAAAAAACAACAATACAAAAAAAAATTGGATATTAAATTACAAATACTATCAACTTCTTAAACTAAAGTAAATAGACGAGTAGGAATGATCACTAATGACCTTCAGAATCACTATCTAAAAGATAATTTTTAAGTTCATTTTGAAACTTTCCTAAATGACTTATATTTTTAAAACATAATGGTAGCTTAGTCCAAAATTTACTACCTTCGAAGGATAGTGATTTATGATCTATTTTGCTGCTGAATCTAGGTGGGGCAAAAATGTTTCTGAAGACCTGGTATGACAATTATGGAATTCTTTTACACTTTTGTATTAGTTATCAAAGTTATCTGGTAACAAACTATTTTTAAACTTAAACATAAACAGACCTAATTCATATAGATACAGACTTTCAATATGTGTTTTTTTTCTTAGTTTTTAATTCTCTTACACTATCATTATATTTCTAATAATGTATGCAACTAAGTGCTCTGTATATAAGAACATTGATATCTTTTATACATTTGATCTTCTCCAGCACAACAAGTCATATCTAACATTACTGATAAATAAACAATTAAAGATCAAATATAATACTTTTTTATTTAAGAAATGCCTTGTTTTGTATAATACACCTAATGTTTTGTATATTTTTTTATAGCTTCTATGTGTTCTGTCCATTGTATATTTCTGTCTAAAATTATTCTCAAGTATTTGTAGCTATCTGTGTTTGTTATACCTGTTTTACCTATTTTATCATTAAGTTCTATATTTTTCAAAAAACTATTTTTTGATTGTGTAGAATCATGCTTCTGATTTTATTAAGGTTTAGTTTAAGTTTGTTTCATATAAGCCAATCTTATTCATTTTTAAGTTCTGTGTTAAAAGTTTTACTTTAATTTAGGTATGTGTCTTTCATGAATGTTTTCTATAACATTAAATCATCTGCAAAGTTGAGGACTTAAAAACTAGTACTATGTTTTTAATTATTTATGTGTATAAGGAATTACAATGGTCCTAATACTGAGCCTTGTGGTATCCCAACTTCACATTTTTCACAGATTGACTCATATCCTCCAAAGCTAACGAGTTGTTTCATTCCATCTAGATATAAGCTGATTAATAAATGCATATTTCCTCTCACGCCATAACATTCCAATTTACTTAATAAGATATTCCTATCTACACTATAATATGATTTACTGTAATCCAAAAAGACTGCACGAACTGTGTTTTCTTTATGGAGATTGGACATAACCCCTTCAACAAATTCAGTCAAAACTAAAGTTGAAGAATGCTTCTGTTGAAAGCCAAACTGAGATTTGTTTAAAACTTTATTAAAAAAAAAACTGTACAGGCGATTATAGATTACTTTTTCAATTAGTTTATTTAAATTAGATATAAGTGAAATGAGTCTATAATTTCCTGGTAAAGTCTTTTAATCCTAGTTTTAAAATTGGTATTACTTTTGCAAGTTCTAGGTTACTTGGATAAACACCTTCATAAAATGCTTCGTTAATTAATTTGCTTAGTATTTGGGATTTAAGATTGTTTACTTTACAGATATACAATATTCCCCACTGGCTTTGTTTGTATCTAAACTCTTGAATATTAAATATTTCAATTTCTGTAACATCAAACCAAAAAACTATTCCTAACATTTTTGAGATTGTCAATAAAACATAGTGTGTTACTTTTTTGTGTTGATGTTACCTTTCAAATGTTAGAAAAATAAATGTTAAGTTTGTTTACAATGTCTTTTGGTTTGTTTTGTGTAAGATTTTTGATCCACATCTTAGTAACTCATAATGACCACACATAATAAATAAACGAATTCGTTTACTTACATTTTTTACTTATGCATGTTACTTAATTAAAATTTTATTACATCGAAACACTTTTTGCTCACCATTCCGCACAATTGCAGAATATCTCTTTTGCAGATAACTTGTTGGTTTCTGTAGTAAATCACAACAATTTATAAAGTTACTATTTTATTTTTGTAAAAGTTTGTATTTATTAATGATTGTGGTAGAGATATAGGAACAAAATTATTATTTATGGAATGTGAATTTCAGAAAAATCCTAACAATCGTATAAATGGAGCAAAGCTAGAAAAAAATTTTGATACTTAACTTTGAAAAAATACTTATCAATTAATTCTATCTATAACATGTAAAATGTGCCTTATACTTGATAAATAGCTCATGTAGACAAACCTTCTCAGCAAAGCTGTAAATTTTTACTACTTTTTAAAATATTATCAATTTTATTAATTAAATGTAGTATGAAAGATTTTTAAATTTTGCATTCGTCTTCGCATTTATCCTGATCGAGTTTGTAAAAAGCTCTTTGAGGACATATTTATTTATTTTTTGAGATCGGAAAGTCTTTTTTTTTAACGAATTTTCATGATTGATTTTTAGTAACAAAATTATATATTTTAGGGGTAAGCCGTAAGAAAAAATTTGTTTTCAGTAACTTGTAATTATTAGCAGCAAAAGTTTAAGAAAAATAAAGATTCGTTGAGTTTTAGGAATTATTTATCGAAGTTTACTATCAACTGCTCTTTACAAACTTAATACATCTAATATATCCTATATACTTTAATACAGTCCTGAATCGGTAAGACTTGTTATACATAGCATACTAATATTAAAACGTTTTTCAAAGCTATTATTTCATTTATAATCAAACATTTCACTGTACAGGATACCGAAATGTTTTAAATTGGTAAACAAATTTGCAGCCCATACGACTATATAAGAAGTTAACAAACTTTGATCCATGAACTGTTGAGTGATAGTTAAATTTATTAAAATTCACAGGTAACATTTTTAAGTTTAATTATTTATTTAAATAATTACACTCTAAAATGTATAAAAAACAGTTTGTATCTTTTTAAAGCATTTTATTCTGTTACTATAACTTAAAATAATATTTTTCCTTAAATAAATAATAAACAATTAACTTTACCGCAAGATCAACAACAACAGCATCCGAGACAATCCTATGACCGGTTTCGTCCTTATTTGGACTCATCAGGCAGGAATAGTCGCGAGAAACCGCTATTGTGATCTTAAACAAGCGGGCTTAAGCACAATGCACTGAAGCGACCGTTTGTGGGTAAAGTTGAAAAAATGACACAGCTTAATCATTCACAGCTCAACGTCTCAGACATTTTCAGCTTGTTGTGAGATTATAGTCTGCGCTCGTTTGATCAGTTTTAGCCAGTATTTATTTCCTGCCTGATGAGTCCTAATAAGGACGAAACCGGTCGTAGGATTGTCTCGGATGCTGTTGTTGTTGATCTTGCGGTAAAGTCCATTGTTTATAATCGATGGCATAAAACATCTCAGCTTATTGATGATGGCCGAAATAATATACTTCCTTGAATAAATAAGAAATTTTGTCATTAAGTTCTGAACTTTCATGAGCGAAGAGACAGGCTACAGGGAATTTTCTAAATAATGTTCTATCAAGCATCAACGTTAAATGAGAAAATAAATTCTTTGTTGTATTTAGATGAACTAGAAACAATAAAAAACGATTACTTAGCTAAGTTCTTATTTCAAGCTTTATACACACCTTAGTGGGTTTTTGATTTTTTTTAGTTTTGAAACGATTGATTTAATAGGATACCGACTAGTAAATAATTTATAGTTTATACACAGAAACATGTCTAATCTTTGTTTATAACTTTTACATAAACGATTCAAAAGCATAACGTAAAAACTAATCAAACTAAAAACAAAAACTAAAAAACATAAGTGTAAGACCACAATTAATTCATTATTTAATTTTCGATCTTTTTACACTCAGGACAGCTAAAATTGTTTTCAAACCAAATCCTGATGCTAGAAAGTAATACCAAACTGGTAGCAGGTTTTAAATTTTACTAAGCTTCATGTTAGAAAATAACAGTTGCAACAACTCACTTTAAAGTTTTAAGATGACTTTTGAAACGGGAAAGCATCAAGTAAACTTACAAAAATTTAGTCAAAAGAAATAAAGTAACTTCATTAATCATAGTTTAAAACTAAGTCATTTATAAAGAGTAAAGCTTTAAATTTCTTTAAAGTTATCTTTTATAATACTTTGTAACACTAAATCTAAGTAAGTAGTACACTAATCATAGAATGATTCGCATACTAATTATAAAACTCCTTTCTACACAGAGGACAGCTAGATTTTCTTTCAAACCACTCTGTGATGCACTCACTGCAATAAAAATGGTTGCAATCCAATCTGATCATCAGCTTGTTTATTTGAACACCGTCAATGCAAATCGCACATCCGTCATCCACTGATTTCCGATCAGCTCTGAAAGTTGGGAATCTCTGAACTCGATCCGAAGCCAATCCTGTTTCAGCTGTAGACCCATCTATTGGATCTATACTCATTAATCGACCTTCTCTAGTTGGAATTCTAATCTCTGGTACGGACTGATCCGAAGGGAATCCTGTTTCTTCAGAATGAACGACATCCGACGCGATAGAAAACTCCGAAGGTAACAGTTGTTCTTGTGGAGGTAACTGTAGTACTAGTGGAGGAGGTTCTTCTGAATAAAACAGTAGGTCTGGTGAAGATAACAGTAGTTCTAGTGGAGGTAACACAGGTTCTTCAAAAAACAGTAGTTCTGGTGAAGGTAACAGTAGTTCTTGTGGAGATAACACAAGTTCTTCTGAAAAAAACTGTAGTTCTTCATCTTGTGGAGAATCGATTCTGTCGTCTCTATGGCTTGAACTTCTAATAGTCATAATCTCTGGCACGGGTTCTAAATCATCCGACGAAAATCCTCTTTCATCTACGAATTGAACAACATTCGACGCTAAAGAAAGCTCCGGAGAAATTTCTTCAGTAGCTGATTCTCCACGGAGAGTCTCATCCTGTGAATTTTCTGTCCAACTAACTTGATAATTTTCACCAACTGAGTCGTGGTCACCGGTTTGAGATAAGCCTACCATTGAATTCTGTCACAAACTTAAGAGGCCTAAAAATTATTTGTTTACTTAATTTTTTGAGTAATGAAAGTATAAACATGTTTTCATAATTCAATTTCGAGTTTTCAAAATTAAAATTTTAGCAGCTGTTTTTGATAGTAGTTTTTTTTATGAAGTTTATTAAACTAGGTACAAAAACTTCAGGTCATTCATTTTTAAATAAAAACAAATAGTTTGCATCTGATCTGCCTTTGTATATATTTTTATATTTATTTAAATAATTTGGCTTTTTTTTTCTTTTAATAAGTAACAAACTATGCTTTAAATTCATATTTATATGCCTAAGGTAATTAAAATGTTAATATTCGCAAAACTTTAGCAACTTCACAATATAGTTTGTAGGTTTAAATATAGCAAGATAAAATTGAAAAATCCTAGTATCTTTTTTTAGATACTATAAAATTGTTATAGTTTAGAAACTGTTATTAAAACAATTGAAAAAAAAAAAACAATAAATAAAGATACACCATAAAAGTCAACCAGTTTACTTAATAAATTATCTAACAAAAGTTCACGTTAATGTAGTTTAGTTAAATGTTACATATTATATAGATATATGTAGGTAAACTCAATATAGAATTTTAGTATACTAACTTGAACTAGAATTAACTCTTTTACAGCAGAAACTTAATAAAAGCAATAATTTTAAAATTTATGATTTAAGCTTAAAGCAATGATTACCATTGCGTTTTCTTAGTTAAAAGTTAATTTTTATAACGAAACTTGCTAAACTACTAAGAATACTTTAAAAAACTTTAAAACTACGTGCATAAATTTTAGAAAAAAGTTAAAACAGGACAAGTTTATTTTTTTGCATAGGATTGTGTTGCTAAAGTTTGAGGAAAATTTCAAAAATTAATATTTACTAATATAGTTTTAGTAGCCTTACTGTTTTTAATGCGTAAATTAAAACTACCTTCAGCTAAGCTACCTTAAGTAGCATAAATTTGTAATAAGTCACAAAAATAATTAATAAAGAAAAATGTAACAAACTAAGAAAATAGTAATCGGTTTTAACTTTCAACTTTGTTTTAACAGTGGAATAAAAAAGTATATTTTTAGTTTATTGGTTTTTTCGTTTTTTACATTAATACTTTTTTTATAAAGATTTATATTTAACTAAAAATCTATAGATATAGAAGGGTTAAAAATATAGGTTTGTAGAAACGAAGTTTATAATCTAAAAGTTTAAAGCCTAGTTGTTACTAAACGAAGTACATTTTAAATGCAATAGACTGCTAACAGTAGATTACTAAGTTATTAAATATTTAGAAAAACAACTCTTAAATTGCATAAATTTATAAAATAGGTAATGATTAATTATTGCAGTAGTTTAACTTTACTAAAAGTTATCAATTGTTTGTGCTGTCTAGGGTTTTAAAACTTGATTAAGGTCACTGTACTTTATTAAGCAAACTTTAAAACTTTTATAAATTTGTAATAACAATTAAGAAACGGCTTGTTTGTGAACTTTGCAATAGGATTATAAATTCGAGGCTGCATTTCAAAGCTTTTTATTAGACATTTAATATTTCAAGGTCGTATAAGTTAGAAAAATTCTTTTTCAAATGATTTATTAGTTTCGAAGTTAACGTTTATTTTTTTATTCATTAAACACAGTCAACATATTTTTACAAAATTAGTCTTAAAAAAATCAGCATAATAATAAAACGGAAAATTTATATTTATATCAAAAAAACTTAGTTTCCTGCATAAATTTTGAGGCTTTTTATTGGACATAGAACTTCTTTCAATCAAACTTATGGAGCTTTAATAATATAAATCTATATATTTAAAAAAATACTTTTTTTTTTATATGTTTTTTTTAACAGTGTACTTAAACATTAGCATTTTTACAAGCAAAAAAATTGTATTACTGATGTACCACATGTTTTGTATGAAAAAAGCATTGTAACCAAAAAGGTTTCAATGCTATGGTTATGGTGTAAAAGAGGTTGTTTTAAGTTCTAAAAATCAAAGTCCCAACTTATGAAGTTGCTGAAATTCCATCTACGATAAAACCATTAACAAAACGGTTTAGTAAGTGCTAATTCTAATATACTCTTGGTGAAACGACTTTTGGTGAAAGCTTGCAAATGATTTTCAAATCTCTCATTGTGGAAAAACAAAAACTTTATTTAAAATTATTTTCTTTTAACAGTGTACTTTAATGTTAAGATGATTACAAAAAATAGATAGTTGTACCACAAGTTTGGTATAAAAATAGGTATTGTACCATAGAAGGATTCAGTATCTTGGTTGTCGAGCAAAAGAGTTTGTTCAAGAGCCGGAAAATAAAAGTTCCTAGTTTTGAAGTTAATGAAATTCCATCTATGATGAAAGTTATAAAATAAAGTTAGTAAATAAATTAAGTTAGCTATTTAAGTTCACTTGCTATCGGTCGTTTGACTTATGATGAAAGATTTTAAAAGCTTTATAAACTTCTCGAAATTTATTCTTAAAAAACAAAAACTTCGGTGCATCAATTTGTACAGTTTAATGATAATGATGGTTATGAAATTTGTTTGCTTATGAATAATTTGTATGAGGTTTGGATATTATAGAAAACTATGTATATTCTTGTAGTACTTACGACATTTAGACGATGAAATAGAACTAAATATCAGATTTAAATAAGGAAAGAGAACGTAGTGCTTGTGAAGTTTTTGAACTTTAAATAGTTGTTACTGAAGGTGATACTCTTTATTAATACATTAAGTATACATTAGCGTATAACTGTTATGAAAAAAAAAATACCTGATACGATTCAAGAAAAAGTGATCATGCTGCAGTAAGCATGGGTAATATGGTGTTTGTTATTGGTGGATATTTTGGCTGTTACATTACTACAAGCTGTGAGGTATATGAGAGTTTTTCATAAAAATTTACCATTTTATGTCTAGCTTAATATAACTTCATGCAAAACATTTTAAGTTTGTGTTGGTTACAATGTTGTGTTATTTCATTGTTTTCATAGTTTGTTTAGTATTTATATGCTTTGAGATACTTTTTATTAGTGGTTATCAATATTTTTAACGTTTTACTATGTAAACTTTTTTTTAGCAACTAACACTTTTATGAATTCTTTAGATAGTTAGTTTTGCAACTAATACATTTTGAGTTCAACTAATGTACAAAGCTATATTACAAGCATATTTTAAATTTCTTATTTCAATTTGTTAAACTTTTAGCTGCAAGTTCAACTAAAATTAAAAGTAGGACAAAATAGTTACTTATTGAAAGTTATTTCTAAATATTGCTAATATAGTTTATCTATATAAGATTAAACACGATATTTTATTTTCTAAAGAACCATTAAAAACAAGTTGATTTATACTCATTTAGCTTTCTCGTTTTTATGCAACACTATTAATTACATCTATTTCATTCTTTACTGGTTTTAATTTTAATTGAAACATTTTATTTGTAATTTAATTAACTTTCACATATTTTATTCATTGTTCCGTGATCAAGATGATTGATTTTGAAATCAACAAAACATAAATTCAGCAAACAACTTAAATTACTTAAAGTAAGTAATAAACAAATAAAATTATATATTTCAAGTGTAATTAAGAATTAACTGTTTCGATAAGCTTAAACTATGCGATTTCAGATCCTAATTTTAAGGATCTGATTCCTGCCATATCTTGGTTTAAAAAGGAAATCCGAATATACTATTTCATTAAAGTAAAACACAAATATAACTTCAATTTTCATGGGCCACCATTTAAAAATTAAACTTATCAGTAGGTAGTTTGAAAAACACTCGAATGATAAATAAAAAGATACTATTAACCAAAATTACGATATAAAACCAAGCTAGAGCACTTGATTTTTTTTAAGTTTGCTTCAGCCGTAATTGATTTTACAAACCGCATATTTTTGCTTTATGGACGGCTACTCCGACCTATGATCTTGGAACATAAAAAACTTTTCACAATTTGCATTACAACATTTCATTCATCAAAAGGTTCAAATCATGAATAGTTTGCACAATGTATAGTGACGTAATGATTAGAATACAAAACTAGTTATTGCATTTTTTTGAAAGCTACTACTTATTTAATTCTTTTGTCTTTGCATTTTTTGTGACTTTATTTTAGGTTATGTTTCATACAGCCTTAAATTCCTTTGCACTTCATTTCTGTGAAAATTTTTTTCTTCAGTAATACAAACATGATGAAAACAACAACATATTTGTCTGAAAATATCGATGAAGTTATAAATGTACTAAGTAGATACTATAAAGAATTGGAATAGTAACAGCTTTAAGTTTCTCTGAAAGATTTCTAAACAATCATTTCAATGCAAGTATATATAGTAAGTTTACTGATCATCAAAATTGCTATGTCTGTTTATCAGTTTTTCGTATATACTTTTTTATTCTCCTTTTAGTAAATTACTGAATAAACTTACTTTAAATATTTACTGACAGTTTCTTTTATACAGCTGTTGAGTTATAAAGCTGCAACACATTCTAACTGCAAAACTTCATTTATTTTGATCCTTTTTACTTTTTGAATGGTAAAAAATCCGAACGAAATGAGTTAAACATAGAAAAAATCTTTCAAGAAATTCATTTTAATCAAACTAATAGTTTTTAGTCTATGAATTTAATTTCACAGTTCTTCGGAGTTGTAAATCTTGTTCTTTAACTTTTGAATTTATTCTTAACTAATCTTTAAGTACATTCCATACTTGCACAAGCTTTAAGTTTTAAGCAAAAAAAAAATTCTTCCCACTTGGCTTTTCTACATATACCTTCATAATTAAATTTTTCACTATTTAATGGATTTTCTCAAACTTTGTTCATCTTAAATTGATCTCTTTTGAAAAAGGATATGTTTAATTATTTTATTTATAAGTAGTTCAGCTCAAGCTACCACGAATTTACTGTTACAAATATAAGTCTATCAATTCTACTTTGAACTTCTTCCTATTTTTTTAGAAAATTATTTAGCGACATAGACAACATATTATTAAACCAACTAACATGCTTTTAAAACACTAAATGTTTCACTACTTCAAAGTTTTTTTGGTATAACTAAGTTAGTGACATCAACTTACTTTATTACAATTCTTTACAAATATTATATTTTATTTGTTTAAGTAGAAAAGTTCGTTCTATAGGAATTTATCCACTACGTTTTAGTAAATTTAAAACATAATAGCTGGTCTTTTATTTTAATATTTTATACACTAATCTAAAACATCTATCTTTTTGTCTTTAAGGTTATCTAAAAATCTAATTTTCATTTTAAATCTAACTTTTATACGCTAAAAATCCTTCAGTTATATTTTGCTTTAAGAGAGTGAGTAGTCTATTGATTAATTTATTAATTTTATCAATTTCTGCCTGACTGTTATACGTGTTTCTTTTCAAAACAAACTCTGATAGTTTTTTACTTTCATTTTTGAGTTTTTTGATAAATGCTTTAACGTTTTGATTATTTTATGAAATGTTTACCTAATATTTAATAAGTGACAATACGAAATTTACGTAAAATAACTGTAATACTCGAGTTTTAGTTTGTTAGCTTCAATAAAATTTTTATTTAGCTAAAATAGCTTTTCAGTACATCTATAAAAAATCATTAATATTTTTTAAAAACTTTTGGCCAACAGTCCAAATTTAGTATCAAATTTGTATTTTGTCCTGTTTAGTATTTCCTACTATAGTTTATTGAACGACAAAAAATACTTTCAAAATATTACGGTCTTGGGACTTGGTCTTTAGTCCTAGGACCTGGTGCACGAAATTACATTTTGGTTATCGAGTCGCACACCACGGATACCTTTTAACGTCTTGTTCAGGACAATTTACTATTTGATTTTATAGTGTCTGACTATCTTTTAAATTTTATATGTAGTTTGCCAGGTCTGCTGTATGTCTTTTGCTTTTTTAATATTGTTTTTTGAAAATATGTTATACTTTAGAATATCTTTAATACCATTTTTGACACACACAAAGTTAAAAATATAAATTCACTTTTATTTTCCTCCTTTCAAGATAAAGCTCACGTTTTGGTGGCTTTTATCGAACTAAGCTTAATTTTAACTTGTAAAGTGTCTGTAGTTCTTCACAAGTTGGTTCAGTTCACTCTTCAATATTTTTAATATCTTGTAAGGGTTACAAAACGTTGATTAAAAATTAACATCAGTTAAATCTTTGACAGAAAAAAAAGTCATGTTTCTTACATACTCTTTTTTTTTTAACTTGAAAAAGAACTATAAATAGCAGAATTTTACAAGTTAAACTAGTTTGACTTTTCTTTACATCACTAAAATCTTTCATCTCTTAATTTTCTTGTTATACGTAAGCTGAACATTTGTTTTAGAAAAAAAAAATCACCATCGCTGTCTTGCACAAACAATTTTAAGTTCTTTCGGATTTTTATTTTGTCAATTTATAGATTTGTCTGTGAAAAACAATCAACTTCTTTGAAATTTTTACTATTTCCAGATAACACCTTTTCAGAATCTTTCAGAAATTTCTTATATGCTGTCCATTTGCAATAGACTTGCAATGATATTTTCCTTAAAGTTTTCCGATAAAAAATGATTGCTTGCAGCCTTGAATTTATTTTAAGTAATTTTCCTATACCCAGGTGGAACAGATAGTGAATTACTTTGGTTCGTTTAGATTGTTGACGTTGTTCATAATTTGATACAAATCTTTGAGCACATTGATTAAAAAACTATTATAAAAATATTCATAAATCGTTGCTCAGACAATGAACAATGATTTCTCGTTGGATCGATTTTTTTAGAGATATAAGGTTGAAACCTTATACTGAAAAAAATCTTAAAAATCACTAACAAAACTAATGAATCGGTAAAATCATATTCTTTTTTTTGTTTAGTTTTAAAAAGACAAAGTCATATAAACACTACGAAGCTACAATATCAAACTGTTACCGGATTTGTATTTATTTTCGTCTTAAATTCTATAATGTTTTCCTATTTAGTAGAAATAACTGTAGAAGCTACTCTTTATCTAGCGTTTTTAGCAGCTGAAATTAAAGTGTCGCTATAAAAGTGGATCACGGTACACACTTTTTTATATTTTTTTCAAATCACATTTGACATATTTTTTAAATGTGTAATTTTTAAACTTTATGGCGTAATCAAGCTTTCAAAACAAAGGTAAAAAAATTCCATTAAGAGTAAAAAATCTGTCTTTGTATACTATTGGTTTTGCTCAACTCTTTGAATGAATTTTTTGAATCTCTTGTGTTTCAATCGCATATTTTTATTAATCTTTGAACAACTTCTATTTTCTACAACTGAAGAAGCTCTTGTTTCACTGTTTCTATTTGTTAAAAGAATCATCAAGAATTTATTTAGTTCAAAATTTTTTTAAGTACTAAACTTGCTTGTAAACAAAACTTTCCATGGAGTTGAAGCAACTAACTTTAAAGCAAAAATAATAAAACATTTTAGCAGTACTTTTTCTTTATTGAACTGGCATATATTATTGTGTTTAAAACGAGTTAACACATGATAAAAACTTTTAAATTGTTACTTACACTAATGAGTAGCACAAAATATATTCGACACGAGTAGTTTAATACTATACGAACAATTTTATGAACTAACTGCTGAAAACCGCTACTTCATTATCAGCTTTATTGTTTTTGATTTTTTCAAGATCTGCATTACTCATTTTAGCAAGATGCAGTTTTTGAAGAATAGTTATATCTAGTGCACGTAATCATAGAGACCATAGTCAAGTAACAGACACTATAGATGCTTGTGATCATCTATTGGTGTTCCATAATATTTTTTTTCGAGCCACGGGCTTTAAATTTTGCTGGTAATCTTTTTTTTAATGTCGGAGTTTTTTTTCTGCCCTATGTGAACAGATGTAACGACAAAAACTAACACATAGAATAACAAGTATAACAAATGTTTAGTTAAACAAATGACAATGAATCGAAGTAATACGACTTAATAGCTTAACATAAACATTCAACATCGAGTAAGGATGTTTAGTTATTCTTCTAATTACTACAACAAGATGATAAAACGTGCAGGCATGCTAGTAATTAACAAAAACTACACTTGAGCATGCTAAGTGATTATAAACATAAAATAATTCGAGAGAAGACATTGAATAAAAAACGCCGACTGCCATCAGCCATTACAAGCTATTACAAATATACAATGATTTTTTGAAAACAACTTTTTAAAAACTCAAAAACAGATGCAATTTTTTCTGCTACATTTGTCGCAATTGTTTTATAATGCCCATTTTGAGAAACCATGTCTTAATAGATTTTTTCTTAATTTTTTATTTAAGCTAAATAAACTTTTTGTTTAAGCTCAGGGTTAAATATTGAACACCAAGCTGAAAATTTCAAAACTATTTGAATGAAGAAATAAAAAAACTCAAAATGTTTAAAAACTGCCTATTTAATAGTTATTGCTGGGTCAAATAAAAGTGAGCCAATCACAAACAAATCCTTAATTTAAACATTTCAAAATTTGACAACCTTGCTAAACACTGTTATGAGCTCATAACAGTTTAAGCCATTTTTCTTCTATTAAACTTCAAATGGAATGTTTTGTCATTATCTTCATTTAAATTTAAGCTGTTCTATAAATATTTTTGTTTATTTGAAGAGGTTTAGATTAACTTAGATGTGGTCATTTTTGTAGTTGACCGTGATTATTTATCTGAAAATTTGTTTTTAAGAAGCTTTATACGTCAACAAACTTATCTTTGGGTCGTGTAATTTTGAAAAGCTAAAGTATAAAAAGACTTAGATTTCATTAAAGCAAACTTTTAAACTTAGGGTTGAATATAAAATTTGTAAAAATCTCTTATTTGATAATTTTTGAATTAAACTGGATAAACCTAATATTATTAAAATATCACAGTTAGAGTTATAAAATTTTAAATCGATACAAATAATCTATCATATCAACAAATAATAAATCATTAAATAGATTTATGCAAAAAAAACAAATACAAAATAGGTTAACAGTATTTATTTTATATTGTTCTTTTGTCTAAGGCAGTATTTTTACATGTAATTTAATGTAATATAAAAGTTGACCAAAAAACTTTTTCTTTTAATCTAATCTTAATAATCTGGATGATTTAAGAAAATTGGAAATTTTCAAAACATCTCTAGCAACCCTGTATAATGAAATAAACTCTCATGAAGATTTAGTTATAAAAAGTTAAAATATTTTATTTTGTAGAAATTATCTTCAAATTAAAAATGAAAAAAATTTCCGAAAATCTTTAAAAGCTGAAAATTGACAATTTAGGTAAAACAACCTGGAAAAACCTCTAAATTTATTAACTTTGAAATAAACTTTACAAACATTAAAATTAAAAGTATTTTAAATATAAAAATTATTTTACTAAAAGCATTTTTAAAATAACCTGATTATATTTGTTTAATGTTATTTTATTATTTGAAACAGTTTTTTTTTACTTTTAATTTAATTTTATATAAAATTTGCCTAATTATTTTTATTCCAATTAACCTAGAAAAAAATTTAAAAAAACTTATAGCAAACCTGTATAATGATACCACCTAATTTAAATAATTAGTTATAAAAATTTCAAATACCTTGTTTTAACAAAGTTATATTTAATTTAAATATTAAAAAATTTGCCAATACACCTTGAAAAACATGAATTTTGATAACTTAGGTATAACAATCTGGAAAAACTGTTTATTTGATAAATTTTTAAATAAATTTGAAAAACCTAAAATTTATATAGTACTACATGTAAAGTAAGAAGATATTATTCATATAAAACAAAGTTATCATATCAACAAAAAAAATATATCATTAAACTTATTGACAAAAAAACATTCAAAGTTCCTCAGCAGTATCTATAGAGTGTTGTTTTATTATTTGAGATTATTTTTTTATTTTAATTTAAGTTTAAACGAATTATTGACAAAGAAACTTTTTTTTTATAGCCTAGAAGATTTCAGAAAACCTGGAAAAATTAACAAAAACCCTGTAGAATCCCTGTAAAATTAAATCACATTTTACTACGAACTAGTTATAATAAGCTTGTATAATACATTTTGTAGAAGTTTTATTAAATTTAAAAACTAAGTCATTTGTGTTTATTTTTTCCAATTTTCCACACACTAAGGGAATTCAGGGAAACTCAGGGATTCTTCAAGTTATAGAAAATCTCAGGGAAATTCAAGGAATTTTAATTCTTTTTTTCAACTTAGTGAAATTAGGGGCAGTATTGTTTTTTCTTAAAATTTCAGAGAAATTTGAAGATTTTTTTTTAACTCAGGGAATTTTTTTCTAGATATAGAATGAGATTTAGTTGATCAAGTTTCCATATTTTGTTCAAAAAAGCTAATTTTATTAATTTTAAGTGTTTATTTAGAAATTTTTTAACTTTGCAGCTAAATATTTAATATTCATAAAATTAACTTTATATCTCTCAAATAAGTAATAAAATTTTTAAGGATTTAAAATAAAAACTCAGGAAAACTCAGGGAAGCTTGAGGTTACTCAGGGAAGTTTCTGATCGTTCAGGGAAATTTTTTTGACTCAAAGAGTGGCAACACTGATAATACATTTTGTAGAATATTTATTCATTTTAAAAACTTAGTCAATCTTAGAGATTTTGTGTGTAAATTTTCAAATTTATTACCTAGGTTGGTTGAAAATTATATAACTCTTAACAAATTCTTAGGCAGTTTTAAAAGCAAAGTTCCATTTATTAAGTAAAAGAAAAAGTTTATTGTGTTTTTAGAGTTAGCAGCATTACTTCTAGCTTGAGTTTTTGTTGTAAGCAGACTTCTTTATGTATTTAACTATGTTTTATATTAATACTTGAGGTCATAAATATTTTTGAGTGGCTGATGAAGAGCAAAAAAAGGTTATAAATGTTTTATATTGAGGTTTTGAAAATTTAACTAGATGTTATGTAAAAAAGTTAAGAAATTTAGGGGGCCAAAAGCCGCAAAAGGCGGACTAAAAGGCCATAATTTGAAACTTGTACTAGTTTTCTTGAGTTAATGTAAAGAGCAAAAAAAGGTCTTAGGATATTTAATGATAGTTTTGAAAATTGAACTGAATTTTTTTTAAACAAATGGCAGTTGAGGGGCCTGAAGGACATTCTGGAGTTGATAATGAAGATCAAAAAAAAAGGTCTGAGGCAATTTTTTGAAAAATCTTGTTGGAGGGGGCCATAGCTTTGGGAGGCATACTGAATATAAAATTGGGAAACCCTTCAATAGATAATAAGGTAAATTTCAAACTTGTACTAGATATCCACACAATAAGGTATACAGCATTTTAATTTTATATTTCAGGGATGACATATTTTAATTAGCTTTAAGAACACTGATCATAACATACTGTAGTACTCGGTACCTTAGTTACTAATACTTTTTAACAAACGTTTTATCGTTTTTATATATTTTATATCATTAGTAAGGTCAGTTTAAATATTAATTTATATGCAATTAATGTTTAAACTACAGGAAAAACCTTTAAAAATAGCCATTTTAAAGCAGGGTTGACAAAATGACAGAAAATGTCTTAATAATAAACTATATATGATTATTAACTAAGAAAGATCAGGTTCAAGGCCAGTTTACAATTTTTATCTACTTTATCTACTAGTTATTGCTGGGTCAAATAAAAGTAAGCCAATCATACACACATGCTTATTTTAAACATCTCAAAATTTTGCAGCCCTGCTAGACATTATCAGAAGCTAGTAAAAATTTAAGCCATTTTTGTTCATTTAAACTTACAATGTAAACTTTTGTCATTAGCTTCATTGAGCTGCTCGGTAAATAATATGTTTGTTAAAAGAGATTTAGATTAACTTAGAAGTGGATATTTTTTGTAGTTGACTGTCATCATTTATCAGAATTATTTTAAACAAACCTTATCTGTTAACAAAGTTAGTTGCAGGTAGCATAAATGTTGAAAAGCTCAAGTACAAAAAGACTTGAAATTTTATTGAAGCAAAGTATTATACAGGGTTGCCAAAAATTCTTAAAAACCATAAGAGTTGATATATTATTTAAAAACAACGAGAAAAAACTTTTAGTTTTAGAAAAAAAATACCTCAATTAAAAACCTTACATGTAAAATTGTCAAACTTTAATTAGATACATTAATTTTTAACATATAAGGAAAAAAAACCTTTTATTAATAAAAAACAATTTATTGTAGCTTTACAGTATCTTTTCAATTATTTTATACTAATTAGTACATTTTTTACCTTTAACCTTAATTTATATAAAAATTGACCAACAAACTGATTCCTTAAACTACCTGAAAGAGTTTTAAAAACCTGGATGAAGTTTCAAAAGTTTTCAGTACTCCTGTATAATGAAATCAGTTGTTATAACAAAATTATTTTTAATAAGCCCAAATTTTAATAACTTGTTAAAGTAACCTTTAACTTAAATATTAAGTAATGGGTAAGAAATTTTGTCTAGTGTGCCATAAATTGATCATCTCTAGTTTAGTTGAAAATATTAGTGATATTTATACAAAAATAATACTTTGTAAAAATACATATGTAAAAACAAAAACAATTTCCATTAAGATAATAAAAGATTAAATTTTATATAAGAAAAATTGAACCAATCAGATTTATTATAGTTAGTATGATTTTTAATTAATTAAATTTTGCTTATCCTTTATAAAAATTTTCATAGACTAACTTATACTTAATCAACTTTAAAACTTTTTAAACTTTTACTTTTTATGTTGAAATAATGGTTTTTCCATTATAAAAATCACAACTTTTATACATTAAAGTTTATTGCAAACAAACAAAATACAAAATAGAAGTACTTTTCGGACACGCTGTTCAGTATTTTTTCGTGTCAAAACAAGCTGAAATAATGATTAACTGATAAAACTAAGTATTTAAGAAAACAAATTAAATTTAACACAATAGTAATAATTAACAAATTAAGGCAATCGTTTAATCAGAAATAATATAAATGTAACACAACTTTACTAATCAACTAATTTAAGTTCAACGAATTAAACAAAATGGTCGAATAAACAAATTTCTTTTGTTTACAGAGATCTGGCTTTAAGCTTAAAATGTATATAGCTTCTAGAGTTTTTAGGTGAAATTCATTACGAGCAACTGATATAATTTTGAAGTTGTCCACTTTATAGTTTTCGACACACTTAGGATTAGTAATCAGGTGTTGGCCAATCGCTGAACTACTATTTAGTTTTTCCAAATCATCAAATTTCTTTTCCTCGTTACATGACTTTATCTTGTTTAAAAGGTTTTTTGGGATGTGTTGGTTAATTCTTGCAATCAAATTGTTACTCGTTCTACCCACGTATGTTTTTTTACATAAACATACAAATTTATAAATTACATTGCTGGTGTTTAGGGTGGGTAATTTATCTTTGTTTTTAATCTGAAACAGTTTATTGGTTGAGTATACTATTCGTAAATTTACAGATCTATAGCCATCTTCTACTATTTTCTTCAAATTATTATGCAAAACTGTATTCTGATTGTATGGCAACTTAAGGTATACCGGACACTTTTTTGGACCAAATTTTATTGACTCAAACCTTGTCTTTGTTTTTTGTATTGTGTTCTTTATTATGTCTAGAGGGTAACCTAAAGTCGCAAAGATTCTTTCCACATTTGATAATTCTGTTTCTAAATATTTTTCAGAACAAATTTTCATTGCTCTATATGTAAGGCAACTGATTAGATTTAGTTTTTGTCTCATTGAGCTGTATGAGTTATAAGGGACATAGTCCCCACTGAAGGTACTTTTTCTAAAAATGTTCGTATAGAACATTTGATTCTCCCTATTGACCATAACATCTAAGAATGCTAAATTGTTTTCAGTTGCTGTTTCCATAGTAAATTCGAGGTTTGCATGCATGCTGTTCAGTTTTAATAGAAATTCATCTCTGTCTTTATCGTCTGTAAAGAAGGCAAACGTGTCATCTACATAACGTTTGTAATAAATGGGAGAGATATCTTTTATGAGTTGTTGTTCAAAATATTTGATGATATTAGACAGTTAAAAATCAGTCAGGAAAACATTAGTATGTGTTCCTTCGATATCAAGTCTCTTTTTACCAGCTTACCGATTAAGGAGTGCATTAATTTAGTTGTGAATGAACTATTTAAATACAGATTAGCTCCAAAATACCTAAAACCAGAAGTCTTCAAAGAATTATTAATATTAGCATGTTGTGGAGTAGAATTTAGCTTTAATAATTATATGTATAAGCAAATTGACGGTATATCAATGGGGTCGCCACTTGGTCCTATTCTCTCAAACATTTTTGTTGGTTTCCATGAACAACAACTCATAAAAGATATCTCTCCCATTTATTACAAACGTTATGTAGATGACGCGTTTGCCATCTTTACAGACGATAAAGACAGAGATGAATTTCTATTAAAACTGAACAGCATGCATGCAAACCTCGAATTTACTATGGAAACAGCAACTGAAAACAATTTAGCATTCTTAGATGTTATGGTCAATAGGGAGAATCAAATGTTCTATACGAACATTTTTAGAAAAAGTACCTTCAGTGGGGACTATGTCCCTTATAACTCATACAGTTCAATGAGACAAAAACTAAATCTAATCAGTTGCCTTACATATAGAGCAATGAAAATTTGTTCTGAAAAATATTTAGAAACAGAATTATCAAATGTGGAAAGAATCTTTGCGACTTTAGGTTACCCTCTAGACATAATAAAGAACACAATACAAAAAACAAAGACAAGGTTTGAGTCAATAAAATTTGGTCCAAAAAAGTGTCCGGTATACCTTAAGTTGCCATACAATCAGAATACAGTTTTGCATAATAATTTGAAGAAAATAGTAGAACATGGCTATAGATCTGTAAATTTACGAATAGTATACTCAACCAATAAACTGTTTCAGATTAAAAACAAAGATAAATTACCCACCCTAAACACCAGCAATGTAATTTATAAATTTGTATGTTTATGTAAAAAAACATACGTGGGTAGAACGAGTAGCAATTTGATTGCAAGAATTAACCAACACATCCCAAAAAACCTTTTAAACAAGATAAAGTCATGTAACGAGGAAAAGAAATTTGATGATTTGGAAAAACTAAATAGTAGTTCAGCGATTGGCCAACACCTGATTACTAATCCTAAGTGTGTCGAAAACTATAAAGTGGACAACTTCAAAATTATATCAGTTGCTCGTAATGAATTTCACCTAAAAACTTTAGAAGCTATATACATTTTAAGCTTAAAGCCAGATCTCTGTAAACAAAAGAAATTTGTTTATTCGACCATTTTGTTTAATTCGTTGAACTTAAATTAGTTGATTAGTAAAGTTGTGTTACATTTATATTATTTCTGATTAAACGATTGCCTTAATTTGTTAATTATTACTATTGTGTTAAATTTAATTTGTTTTCTTAAATACTTAGTTTTATCAGTTAATCATTATTTCAGCTTGTTTTGACACGAAAAAATACTGAAGAGTGTGTCCGAAAAGTACTTCTATTTTACTTTTTAACTCGTTGCATCCGAAAATTTAACTTAAATTTTAATTGTTATTTTGATTACATTGAATATTACTTCTAATTTAAAATTTACATAACACAGGTTCTACGTTAATTTACTTAAATTAGTTTTTGCAGTATTTAATTAAGCAAATATGATCAACAACATTATAAAAGAAAATATCTCTTTTAAAAGTTGTCGTACAAGTAACAGTTTTGTCAATGTCAGCAAACAAATAATTGTTAATGGTGATAAAGATTTGCAAACATATATATGGATGCTGCAATATCAGGTTAAAAATATTATTTTTAATGTTATCAAAATTAAGAGATATTTTAAGCTACTTTAATATTTCATATATTATTCACAATAATAATAAACATTTTGCTACAAACGCAACAGAAAGTTTTTTTAATTCACTTTAAAACGCTCATTTTTTTGAGACAACAAAAAATATTATTTCTCAAACTTCCTTTTAATTAAAACTCTACTGAATGTTACAGCTTGTAGTTAAGCAAACAGTTTCTTACAAAAGAAAACAAATGAATAGGGAAAGTTTGATAGTGAAGCATTAAAGTGGTGAATGTTGATTAAACTTTAGTTTTATAGTTCTCAAAACTAGGTTAAACAACTGATGATGAGGTATACGGGTCACATTTATAACTTTTTGCTACTTAATTTACTAATAAGAAAATCAAACATCAATTCTGATATACTTTATTGTCTTGAAACTGTTACTTAAAGTTTTGGTTAAATTCAAGTTCCTAGTGCTTATACTTGCGCATAACTTAGTTTTTGGTAATTCATTACTTGTACGAATTTAAATTTTTTTGGTGACTTTAAAGTTTTAGTTAGTTTAACAGTAATGAAAATAAAACAATATTAAAATATATTTCGTCAATTAATTTTTAATTTCGATGGAACAAGCTCAAAATAAGCCCTTTGTAATTGTAGTACTAACTTTAGCATTAGATTAAATAAGGTAGATATATTTTCACCTTAGGACTAGTTACATATTTACAAAACAAACAGATGAAATAACTTTAAAATTGAAGTAGCGTTATAAAGTTGAACATTTCAAAGTTTAGAAATGTAAATGTAAGATTATCTCAAAATTACACGATTCAAAACAAGATAAATAAAACTTTAGCAAAATGTGACTATATTTACTTCTAAATTGGTCATTTAAATTCTTGACCGCAACATTTTAAAATCTTTATACGGATACCTTGATGTTTTTTGTACTTTTTTTATTAAGCTATCATATTTATAATAGTCACTTTGTACTAACCTAACGCTTTTTTTCTAAACTGCATTGAGCTAAAGTTATGTACACATTTTTATCTGACTAAAAATTATTCTTCAAAAATTAAATGCAAATATTTATAAAGTTTTTTTTAAGTGTGATTAAGTTTAGTGCTTAAAATTTTACCACACACAGTGTTTTATTTTGTACACAAGAAGATTATTTGTAAAACTGATTTTTAGATGATTATTTGTGCACAAGAAGTTTATTGTACTGTTATTTTCCATATTAAATATTAATAAGAAGTTATTTATGCATTTGAACATAATGCCACACACAAACTTCTAATAATAAACTCGTTTTTTGGTTGGTTTATTAGTAGACAAAGCACCTTTTATTTTTTTGGTTTTTTATTGTCTTCTATCTAACCACTAATAACTAAAATCTTAAAGTTTCCCAGACTTTTACACTAAATAGATAAATATTCGTCAATTTAGGACAATATTGTAAAATTAAACCAAATGTTCTTCTAAAAATAAATTATAGCTTTAAACCAATGCAACATTCTTATTGTTATATGTTTGATATTTTTGTTGATTTATTGGAGACAACACAAGTTTACTTTTTTATCTAACCACTAATCACTTCAATTACAACTTTTTTTAATACTATGTTGTCATTTTTTAAACAATGTACTTTTGAAATTTTTGAATAGTTGTGTATTCTACTAATTTTCTGAAATGTTAGCTGTCAATTATTGGCTTTGGGCAAAAACAGAACTTAAGACTATTACATTTTTTACAAATTTTATTTTATAGGTTTTATAGGTTAACAAGTCTAACTTTCTCTGAAAAAAGATAATTAGTTGCCAATAAAAGCTTTTTCTTCGGTTTTCATTGAAATTTTAATCTTTTAATGTGTCTGAAAGAAGTTGTCTTAAAACATTTTATCATTACACAGTAATTAGTTATAAAAACAAGTTTATACAGCGGTACTCTTTAATTTATTTTGTTCATGGGTTATTTCAGTATGTTTTACACATTTTATACAAAAACTTTTTTATAGGTAAACTATACTCAATTAATCTAGGATTTGTACTAAAAAACTTTTTTTTGCTGTTTTTAAAGTTCCATGTAGTTTAACTTATTTATACTAATCCATAGCTTATTGCTGTTTTTTCTACACAAAACTTAAAATATCGAGAATTCAAAGAAAATTGAGGTTTTTTTTTCTAAAGTATTTTAAACGTGTATACGTTTTTATATTACTGTTTAAACAATACTACATTAATAAATAAAATTCTTAGGCATTAATATTTTTCGGATCGTGCTTTAATAAAGTTTTGATAAAAATTATATAAAAATACCTACAAATGTAGTTATATAATCATTGCAACGTAATCATACTGAAACTAAATTAAAATTTATTGGTCATTTTAGTTTTTTAAAGCTCATCTTGGTTATTCTAATGTCAAAAGATTTTTTACATCTAAGTTAGCTAACATTAATAATACTAGATTTTAAGTCAAGTATGATTCAAGTTTGTTTTTTTGAGACACAAAATCTTTACTTAGTGCTACGAAACGTTTTATTTTTTACAATTTTTTTTTAAGGTTTTAAATCTGTGGAAAAAGCAGTTATTTTCATTATAACATTTTACTACGTACAATATAAATATTTTTTATACAGTTATTAGGTGCTGACTTTTTGACTTTATAAGGATTCTAGAAGAAAAATACAATTTATTGTGTTTTTAAAATTTCCTTTTTTATAAAACTTTGCTGAAAGGTATAGGTGATACTTAAGCAAACAATTTCTAATAATAGATAATTGAATAGGGAAAGTTTGATAGTGAAGTTTTAAACTTGTGTATGTGGGTCAAGCATACTACAATTGTGTCTTTAAATAGATCGAATATATATATTTTTTTTTTTATTCATGTCAAAAGGAAACCTTAGCTTTTTTAAATAATTTTGATAATGAATGACTGTTTTATAACTTATATTTCAGTTTTATTCTGAAAAAATGTAATTATTTGTCAGTTAAGAAAACTTTTACAACATTTTTTATTCATCGTATGTACGCTTTATTAAAATAATTGTTCTCGTTTAATTATAAAAACAATAAATTTAGTAAATGAAATGTCAAATTTGTACTTTTAATAAATACTAGTTGTACTAATATCGAATTAAAACTTTTTTATGTGTTTCTATTTAATAACTGTCATCAAAAAAAATTTAAAATAATTATTATATTTAAATACAAACATGTTCTTTGCGAGAACTTTTTATTGCATAATATTTAGTTTTTACAACTTTAAAACAAGTTTTTAAATTTATAAACTAAACAAAAACTTTAGCAATAAAAATATGTTTTTTGGTTTAAAGGTTTGATAAATATAAACTTAACTATTATGCCTTTCTGATTTTTTTCAAAAATAAAACTTGTTATTGAAGTTTCTATAATTAAATACTTAAGTATATTTAAATTATTTTACATAAGGTTAAAATCACCTTATACAAAAAGTAAAATATTTATAGTTTTTCAAAAAAAAACATAAAGGTTGGTAAAAACATTTTTAATTTACAAGTTAATTTGAGTTATAAAGGTTTTACTTTTCCACAAAATTATTAAAAAAGCATTATATATAGTTTCAATTGTAAAAACCAAATAAATTTGATTTTAAATAATCACGTATTGCTTACTAACTTGTATACAATCAAGTACATTAAATTAAAGCTTGTAGTTATAAATAGATGTAAACTACAAAAAAGAGTTAACACAACTATTGTTTATTTTAACGACTAAATAATAAAACAAATGATTAGAAATGTTTGACACTGAAAGAATCTTTCGTCAAAATACCAACTTTTTTTTGTTTCAGCTGTGTGTAGAATTTTTATCAACTTAAACTTGAAAGATGCCATTTACTAAAAAGATCTTGAGATTTTATCAACTCGTTTTAAATCTTTTGATAGGTTTTTAATTCAGACATGCTAAAGGTTTGAGTTAATTAAATAAAGATCAATTTCGAGCACTTATGCTTTAAATAAAGTTCATGTAAACTTGAGTATTTCAAATCTCAAAAGTACAGGAGTGTTTATATTTTAAAAAGTTTTGCTAAAGTAATACAATACATTTTAAGTGATTAATATTGTTTAAAAATAGTTTTAGGTGTATAGGCTGTTGGTTTTTAAAGTGATTGAAAATGTTTGCATTTAAAACACTTATATCAACAAGCACTTAGAACTAATTACTTGCACTTGCAAACAATTTTACAGCTGTACAAAAAGCTTTTATCATATTGAAGTTGAGAGAAAATCATTCTTTAAACATCTCAAAATTCTATCAGCGCGTTTTAAACTTTTTAATAGGTTTTCACTCAAGACATTTCAAACGTATGAGTTGGTCAAGTAAAAAACAAATCAAAAAAATATAGATAGATTTAAAACGGTTACATTAAATTAGTTAGAAAATTCTTAATAACTTAAATGTTTTAAATCCAAATTAAGCTCTAACACTTTTTTTTTTTGAAAACTTTTCTAAAGAAATGTAAATATTTTTACGTTTACTGCACTTATTATATAATTTAATGAGATATATTAGGCTATGAGTCAAAAAGAAAATATTTGAACCTTTAACACTTATTTTAACAACAATTTTTAAATACCTTTTTACAAATACAAACATTTAAGTTTTTATTTTTTGTACTATGCTTACAAAATATAGTTTAAAGTTTAAAGGTTAAGTCAAGTATCAAAGTGTGCTGTGTTAAAATTAAATTATAAGTTTATATAAACTACAGTATGACTTGTTCATTCATTGCTAAGCAAAACTTTTAATTCCCTTGGTGCAAAAATCATAAAAAAAAGGTTTCTAGTTTAATTTTTATACTTTACATTACTAATTATATAAAATATTAGCAACATTTAAGTTGGTTGATACTATTGAAAAACTAACAGTTAAAGTTAAGTTTGTATAGAAATAATTAAGCATGTATAAAAGATTTCCAATTTTAAAACGTAAAAACAGTTTTTAAGGATTCACCAAAATCAAATCGTTATGTAACCTAAAAAAAATCTAAAATTACAACTCAATAAATATATTTAATAAAACACTTCAAACTAAACTTACAGTCTATAAACTTATTTTTTTTGAATTACTGAGATGTTATCTTACTCGCACAAAAATGAGTAATTAAACTGATTTGTTAACTTTGGTGCATTTCTAAAAATTAAAAAATTACTTTGAATTAATTTTAAACTTTTTTTTTATCAGTTTTGTTTGTTTAGTTTTTTTCACGACTTACATAA
The DNA here is from genome assembly GCF_965202585.1 of Thalia democratica. Taxonomy (NCBI): domain Eukaryota; kingdom Metazoa; phylum Chordata; class Thaliacea; order Salpida; family Salpidae; genus Thalia; species Thalia democratica. Next base: position 37,571,452 of record NC_139173.1, on the reverse strand, counting down.
CAATATTGTGTTTTTGAAAAGTTCAATTAATTTAAAAACGAAGTGATAAGTGTATTTCAAAATTCAATCATAGTCAAGTGCAAATGTATTACGTTTTATAAATATATAAATAAACGTTCACGTTATCTTTATGTTAAGAATTGTATTATATTTTCCTTAATTTAATGTTATGCTAAAACGGCATTCTAAACTTTTAAGCTATAGTCGGACTTCACAACTATTTTACGAAAAATTCGACTGGTGAAAATATTTTATTATTAGTTTTAAAAACTTAATTAATCAAAATTTTGTAGCAGAGCTGTAGATTTTTATTTGAACTGTTTTTATAGAAACTTGTGGATTCAAACTAAAATGAATAAAGCCAAAACCTTTTTTGATATAAAGTATAAAGAAAAAGGATTTTTTGTTTATTCAAAAAAAAACTCATACTATTGTTATACTATAACAATACTTTGATTTATCGTTTAAGTATTTTAAGTTGTACACATTTTAATATCCATATTGATTAATTATTCGACTTTGTTTTCACAAAGACAAGCTAGTACATCAAAACAAATTTGTACAACTAATAAAACTTATTTTTACTTTAAATTGTTTCAAATTAAAAATAATGAATAAACAAATTCCAAATGTTGATATATTATTTGATTTATGTAACTTAAAACTTCTAATATCAAAATACCTTGGAATTACAAGCTTTAATATATTTTAGAAAATTTTTAAACAAATCAATAAAAAACTGTGTTGAGTTTATAATTGATTAGATAAAGTATTTGGAAAATGCTATAAACTTAAGTTTTTTTACGTAAAGTATATATATTGATATTTCCAAGTTTTCTTACGTTGTTTTTATTGTTGAGTTCATAAGATATTATTTTCAACTTTACTTACGCTTTCTTTTGTTTTCACTGTTGTATTATTCATAAAAATCTTTAATATTGAACCGTAAATTAAATTTTATGCTTTTATGTTTAGATTTTAAGAACCTGAAACTGAAATATTTTTTATCAAATCATTTCAAATGATCAAGTATACAAGTAAGTAACCTTGGATAATTTACAGAAAACTTATAAGTTTTATTTTGTAGATATAAAAAAAAATTCCGAATTGTGGTCCTATTTAAAATTTTTTAAACCTTTCTCCTTATTTATAATTTACTTAGACATTTGCAATTTTTCACTCTTATCTTTGTTTTTAACCCAAATATATGTTCTCTAATAGCCAACAACTTTTATTGTATAAATTTTGTATGTATTCATAGAAATATTTTCAAAAATAATACGTAAACAAAAAGTTTTATTTTTATAGGAACTTTACAAATTTTAAAAATACCAGCAATCTTGTATTGTGTCATACGCTTTATATTTTTTTTTTTTTGTTATGGTGAACTTTTATTTGAGAACTTTGATTGAAAATCATGCTAAAAAACACTCAAAAATATATTAAGATATTTCAATTTTATTCAGTATAAACTATACTTTGTTTAGTTTATAAAGAAATTAAGAAGATAAGTTTCAGAAAATCGCAACACATATTGAATATTTACTCACAATATTTTAAATATGCTGAACTTAAATATCCTCTGACAATTCTAGTGAGGTAATATAATTTTTTTGAGACTTTTTAAAGTCACCATCTAGTTCAGAGCATAACAAGTTATTAAATTTGCACAAAATATAAACTTTTCCATCGTAATTTAAGTACAATTAAAATATGGTTGTTATACAAATATGATTCATTAAGAATTGAAATTTTAAAAATTGTAAAAAAATTTTTTTGGAAAATTTTAATTAAATAATCAGTTGTAAGATATCAAACATTTAATTTTTTATCGACTTAATTTAATACCGTTAAAAATATTTTTGTTAGCTTTTACCCGCAGTTTTGAACTACATAAGTATACTTCAATAAAATGATCAATATTTATGAATTAAGTTATTTCAGGCTTTTTAAATAGTTGTAAATGTTTTGAAAATATATTTATTTGAGAGACAATAATTTATTATTAGACGTGTTATGAAAACAATCTAGCCACTCTAAAACTTCTTGTAAATAAGCACATTTACTCGTGCATAAAGCTCTATTGAACTTTCTAAACACAATTCATTATACAACAAAAAGTTCTAGTGAAATTTAATCACACAAAACTCTTGTCGCCACTTTTAAACCCGCTTTAAGAAATTGTTTATTTTTGGAAGTAAAAAACGATGAAACACTTTTGTTCTATAAGCATTGGTTCAATTACAGAACTACAGTATTTATATCTATATAAACTTTCTTTTCACTTGCAGTAAATTATATTTTTGAAATCATTAACATGGTTTTTAATGTTTAACAGTTTTAAGAAAATATATAAGCTTGATTTAATTAAACCAAGAGTCTTGTTTAAAAAAACAAATGAGTAATTTGCTGTGTTTAAAAGTTGGTAAGTAAACATAAAAACTTGACAGGAATCTTTCTTAAACTAGAGTTAAATCGTTATAAACAATTTGACAGGAATCTTTGTAAAGTTAAATTAAATCTTCATAAAAGGTTGACAGAAATCTTAACTAAAATAGAGTTAGCTTCTTACTTGTAGAAGAGTTGACAGGAATCTTTTTATACTAAAAACCTTTATAATAAAGTTTGACAAGAGTCTTTGTTTAACTGGGGGTTATCTCTTAGTTAGATTAGACTTAATTAAACATTCGTGCAAGATAAGTTTATCTCTTAGTTATACTTAAGTTAATAAAAAACTCACGTAAAGTTTGCACTTAATACAGATTTCTGTCAACTTTATTTGCTTTGGAATTATTACTCATAAACCTAACAATTTTTGTTTACAGAAAAATTAAGTTGCCAATTAAAACAGTGTATTTTGAAATAACAAACTTGCTAAAGATAGTTATAATCTTCAGTTGTTAAATAAGCAAAAATTTTACTTCAGTTTAAAATATAAAATTTTGGTTTGAGTTACTTTTTGTGCCAGAAAACTGACAAACTAACTTATAACAATTGTACTTATCTTTATCAAACAGAAGCTTAATTTACTTGTTATATAAATGACTTAATATCTTAGTATGCAAGTTTTCATTAACTTTCTCTAGGGTTTCTTCAGAAAGTTTTATAAAACAAATAAGTAAATAATAAAAACTACTTATTTTGTTCTTATTTTTAACTAGCTTCACATAATTTTTAGTATTTACTTAACTTCAGATTTAATATATTAAAATTTAGATTAGTCATATTTCTAGTTTTAATTGTGAATAGCTAAAATTCAATTAAAAGTTATAAAAAAAACTTTACAAAGTAAAGAATATTTTTTTACATAAGCTTTAAAAGAATTTTATTTAAATGATTAACATTTTTATTATAAAACTTTTTATGTAATTTAAGTTAGTATACATTAACATCATCAATAAACTTATATAATCAAATAAATGTCTAAAAAAATAAGGAATGTTTGAAACATAACTTATCTTACTTATATAAGAACAACATAAAATTTTAAACTTAAAAAATATTTTTTATTTATATTCTTAATCAAATAAATGTTAATGTCAAATAAGTTCAATTTAAACTTTATGATAAATCCATGAATAGACAAACTTTTGTTGTCAATATATCAAATGGCTTGTTGAAATAAAAGCTTAGCAACCTAAGTACACAAAAACTTATTTAAATAGATTTGTATTATTTACATAGTTGTCTGTAAGGAAATTGTTGTCTGGAAAACTGAAGTGTTAAATGTTCATGTTGTTAAAATAAATATTACATTATCTGTTACTTTTCACGAATATCACAATTTGTTTACTCTTAATTCTTTGTTAAGTTTATTTTATAAATACTTATTTGTTACATATGTCAGTAACGTATACTTTATCTGTTGTGTTTATTTTTAGTTTAAACTTAAGATGTAAAAAAGCTGTTTATTTAATTATTACCATAATATCGAATAGTTGTTCATTTTCGACACAAAATAAAGCTTTTAAAACCAATACTTTTAGTTAAAAGTAGTATTCGAGACTTTAGAACTATTTAATTTATAAATGTTACCTTGAAATTTAGTTGCTTAAATCTTAATAAGCTAAGAATTTTCTTCAAACACAAAATATTTTTTTAAACAATTAAAAATTTTCGATTGTTTTCAAATAAAAAATCATATCAAAGTTTTTGTTATATCAGAAACAATTAAGTAAAAAAAATTCAAACTTAGTTTTAAAAAAAGATAAATTTATTTTGTCTAGCAAGGTAAACAGTTAAACTTTAAACAAGCTTTTAAACAAGAGTTGACTATATTTGTTTTATTTGTTTTGTTTAGTTAAACACCTTTTTAATCTGACTTAAATCCGGACTTTACACAAGCCGGTTTTGTATTTACTTGTCAGCTTTAGAATATATAATGAAATTTAAAAACAAATAATAAACATTAAAACTTTAAGTTTGCTTTTTTACTTGTTTGAGTCTTGTTCAACTAAACTTTTCTCAAACTATACGTAAATTTCTTACTTATCTTTTAAAGATAAACCCAACAGATTTAAGTTCGACCTGTTTTACGTTTTAAATAAATCTATAACTTTGTTTGATGAAACTATTTAGGTTAAGGTGATGGCTTATATTTTATTTATAAATTATAAGAAGTTGTTTGGTAAACTAGTAAGTTTTCTTTATTAGCTTTTAATTAGAAATAAAATAAATTAAATTATATAAATATACCTTTTAATTATTTATTAACGGTAAAAAACAGTTCAAGGTTAATAATTTACATAGTAAGAAAGATCTACAAATTAAAAGATTTGGTAATAATTACTAGCAATCGATTATAAACACAGTATATAACAATTTCCAATTTGCTTTAACCGCAATAAATAATTACAAACGTGTCCATTTAAATTTTAAGATATTTAATGAACTCATGCACAATTAAACGTTTAAAGAAAAATATTTAACAGTTAATTGAATTGAAAACTTCACTTTTTGAAATACACATTAATTTAATCTTGTTGATTTATTATGTTTACATAGTAATTTATGTTGAAATGATTTTGGAAAAAAACCAAACGCTCAGTAAATTACGTCTGTCAATAAAGAAGTATTCTGTGTTACAAATGCAATGTTATTATTTGTATAGGTTCAATTTTTTATGAATGTGTATTTATGATAAATTTCACAGCAAAACTCAAAATTGACTTATCATTTTTATAATATGTATTTACAATAAGATATACAAGACACACACTTTCAAAAACACTAAATATTTTTCAAGCAATTTTCTTCAGTAGAGTACAATGCTAACAAAAAATAAAATTTTACACACTTAAATAATAACCAAGTAATCATAAAGTAATCAAGAGATAAATAAAAGACAAAAGCAATTAAAAAAGAATTGCTTGAAATATATTTAGTGTTTTTGAAAGTGTGTGTCTTGTGTATCTTATTGTAATTAACTGGTCACTTATGTTCCAATACGTATTTACTATAAAATGTTAGTAAAGAGTACAAAAGGTACAAAATAATAAGATTTTTTTGTTCATTTAAATTTCTTTTTTTTTTACTAATAGTTTTTTTTTTTATTCATTATTTTATAGTAGTAAAAACCTAATGATTTTTAAAACTTAATTATTTAAAAAAATATTAATTATTTTACTTTATTTTTGTTATAAGTCTTACAAGTTTTTCTACTGTTTCTCTTAAAAACCTTAAAGTTTAGAATTTATAAAAAACAGTATTTATAAAAGTATTTATAAAAAAATAAACTTCTACTTGTTTAATTTAACAATATATTTTTGACTAATGTCTACAAAAGAAGCATTATGAATTATTTTAAATTGCTAGAAACACACAGTTTCACTACCTACAATCAAGTTTTAATTTAAGAGTCAGTTCCACAAAAAATTTAAGTTTAAAGTTACTACATTGAACACAAAAGTTAACAAATGTTTGATTCTATATTTTTTAAATAATTAACTTTTATGTTTCCGTTTTTTTTTCAGCAGTAGTAATTTACTGCACGTAATTGCTACGAATACATTATATAACATGCTATAAAGTTTTTGGTAATAATAATGCAACTATAAGTCTATCAAAAAAACTTTTTACGGCCAAATAATAGCTACTGTGCAAATAAAAGCTAATTACGTAAGAAGCAAAGTTGTATAACAGTTGTTATATAGTTGGAGTCACTGAACAAAGGATTTTTTTTAAATAGTAATATAGCAATAACAAGTTTATACTCGTTTAAAGTTTGTTTACTTGAGCATAACTGTTGCGCTGAATCTATAATTAACTTTTTTTAGGTAATAACTTAAACCATCTCAATTTTTGGCTTATTTATTTATGAGTTGCTTTTTACTAACCACAAGAGTTTTACAAATACAAAATATTATATTTAACATTTTTAATTATATGTGTTCATATCATCTATTAATGAAAAGTTTACACTTTATGTTCCGTAACTTAATTACTAATATACCAACTTATAACTTATTACTAGTGAACTCATTTGCCATAAACTTTTATATATTTAAGTAAGACGTTTATAAAGTAGTTGCATATTGAAAAATACAAAAAAAACTAAAGAAATTACTACAAAATAGTTACCTAAAGCTTATTTGAACTAATAAAAAATCGGCAAATTGTTTTAAGATCTTTTTCATAAACTTTGTCCGCCAAATTAGCTTATCTTTAAGCCAATCAAATTACTTTACTTTTAAGAAAAGTTTGAAACTTGAGGGGTAACTAAAGGTCATTAGATGAAGAGAAAATTAGTTTCGTTGCTACGCAACTTACGAAATTAAATTATAAGATTTTATAACAGAAGTTACTTTAGCAAATGTGTGATAAACAAAATAAAATTCTGTTTTCTATTTTTAATTCAATTTTGACATCAATTTTTACTAATAAAGAAAAATTACAATATCTATGTAAAGTTAAGTATGATATATTTATCAACTTTAAACACTTTAATAGTGTTTTAACATAATTAAACATTTTTTAGGTTTTAATTTGTTCAAAATTTAGTTTAAATTTTTACTTGGACCAATTAATGTGCTATAAAACGAGCATTTTTTTACGTTGTTATAGAACACTTAAGTTTTTTTAATTATCTATTAAGTACTGTTTTCAATAAAATTCAATCTATCTGCATAAATATTTTTAATACTAATTCGATTTGAAAATGAAGCGCATTAGCGTTTCTAGCGGTAAATTGTTTTTTTAATTATGTTAATAGTTTTTTGAATTAAATATATTGAAAACTATTTTCTGTGTAAAATGGTTTATAGCTGGTAGTATCAAAATTAATTCTATTCTAAATGAAAGTTTTTAAATAACATTATAGATAAACAACATTGTTAAGTTTAATATCTTATTATACTTGAAAAGGTCGCAATTTTTTCCCACCGAAACCTGGTAGTAAATAAAATATTTAATTTTTTACTAAAATTATTACTTATCTAAATAAAAAACAAAACTTTTAGTCGAGTTTAAAAGATGAAATTTCTGTGAGTAGTTCGCCAAAATGTGATGGGAATCTACCTATAAAGTACTTATTTAAATTTTTAAAGCTTTATTAGGTGATTTTTCAATTAAGATGTTACTTCAAAAGCAAATTCGTTTTAAACTTTTATAGTTTTGTGAGAAATTAAGTTTTGTGAAAACTTTAAAAATTGACTAAATAGATGTTTGAAACTTTATATAAATTGCATTATTTTAGTTAAATACTTTTTGTTGTTTTAAATTTTAGATGTAAATTTAATTAAGAAAAAAGAAGTTTATCAGAACTCGTAAAATTCATCATTAGATATTAATTATTATATTAAAATTAGCTAGACTTATAACTTTCAAAGTTTATTTATTTCATTCACAAAATTTTGAGTATATACAAATACAAGCATGTTTTTAAGAAAAAAAATCTATGATTAAAATATAAACAGTTATAGTATTTATTTTTCATATTAAACTTTTTTTTTTATAAGGTTTTATTATATATCTTTTAAATTATTGAAGTAAAAGCTTCTTTATCTTTATTATAACTTGCTTAAATAAGCAAACAAGTTAGTCTGAGTACAATGTTATAAACATTCGCAAATTAACTATGAGTAACATTTATAAAAACACACTGGTACATATGTTATAATTGTTAAAGTCTTCAGAAAAATTTTTAAAACCATTTGGTTCTTGTTTAAACACAATTTTTGATTGGTTAATTATTGCAAGATATTACTATAAGACATTACTTGTTTATAAGCTTACTAGTTTACTAAAAATAACCTTATTAAATAAACTTTTTGTTTGATATATAGCTGAATAGATCTATTAACACTACCAACTAATGTAGAGTTTTTTAAAGGACAAAACAATGCTTAACTTAAATAACTAAGCAATTTTTTCAAAATTAAAACATTTGTCAACACAGGATTCTACTCATTCAGACAGAGGATATTACTCATTAGTTTGAAAGTATAATCCTAAATGATTAAATAAGCTTTTTATTTTCAGTTTTAAACCAACAACTCTTTCAACACATTAATGATAAATGAACTTAGATTTAAATTAAAGGTCAAATACTAGCGTAAGTAAAAAAATTGTTATTAAAGTCACTTACAAAGAGCTGGAATAAAAGTTTTCTGATAAAGTTTATGTAGCTATAGACCTTATTTTATTTCAAACTTTGGACCAACTTTTCTTTAATTGATAATGTTGTTCATTGATGTTAAGTCTGCTGTCATAGATCTTTAAGTGGTCTTTACTAATACAAATTTAAGCTTTCTTCGAAAATTTTTAAAAGTTGCTTTTGTTTTTATAAAAATAGTTTAAGAACTAATTTTTGAAATAAATTTTATTCGAAAATTAAAATAAATGACAAACAAAAACAAAACTGGGTCTCTTTCATTATTGATTTAACTTTTACAACTACTGTTTTTCTTACTTTTTTGATAATTAAACTGAAAATTTCTATGATATCATTTTTGTTTTTTTAATATTTATGTAGAAAGATATTAGCCTGTTATAAAAACTAATTGTCTATAAGAAAGACTTTCTTATTTATTAAATTTATGATACTAGTTAGTATATTTACAAGCTTGCATAACAATTTGTTTGATTCAAGCAATGTTTCGTATAGATAGAAATTCTAAAAAGTTAACTTAAAAACCATTTGATTAAGTTGATTACTAGCAAACAGATTTTTTTATAAGCATACATAAGTTTAAAATTTAACATATTATATTACATTTCAGCATACTGTATAATACCCTCAATTAACAAGTAAGTTTACAGTTTAGTGTTAACTATGTTTTTCACATCAATAAAATAAATGTTTAAAAATCGATTATTTGAATGTTTGATTTAATCGTTTTTAACAATAATTTTTTTTTAGATCGAATCAAACTTAATACATTACATTATATTTTTATACCAAATAGAGGTTATTAACGAAAATAGTATATATGTATTTGTTTACATAATCACATACTTCTAAGAAATAAACTCAATTGAAAAAAATCATAAGTTTTACAAAAGTGGACTTTAAAATTACTAATAAAAATATTTATATATTAAAAATCCGCAAAAATACATTAAATAGCAGTAAAGTACTGGTATCATTGCTCAGTTAATGACATAATTTTATTACTTTACTTTTAAGACGGCCGCTGTTATAAAAGTTCGGTAAAGCTCATTTGAAGTTGTTTGAAAGTAATAATTTCAATGACTGGTGATTTAAAATTTATAAACCAATAATGTTGTTTCAATTCAGAGAATATTCTAATGTTTTGAAAATTTATAAGAAAAAAATTTAGTTTATACAAAGTTATTTTGTGAATTTTAAGATAATTTGAAGCTAAATATAAGATATGAAACGGTGAATTTTGAACTAAAATTTTACTTATCGAAGTTGAGTATTTTTGCATAAAACTTTAGTCTAACTTTATGATTAAATTGATATTTTAGGGTTTTTAAGGAAACAAAAGTTTGAAAACAATAAATGATTTTCTAACGATACTTCTACGTTATATGAATTTATTACTAATAAAATTATTTAACAAATTTCTATAACTATATATACATATTGACTAGCAAAAAGTACTTTAAGTTTAGTTTTTTTAATTGAAACACATTCAATTTGTAAAAATATTTTATCACTTAAACAGCATAAATTTTATTTAACTTAAATCTAAAGACTAAAAAGAAACTAAATAGTCTTATATATCTATTTTGTAAAATCTACAGTTTTGATTATGGTTAACAAATTTAGTTAAAATTAAGTTTTGTTTTATTTATCTTGTTTTTAAGTTTAAGTCGCAGTTGTTTTTTAACAAGCTATGTACTGTAAATATAAAACAGGTTAGTTGAGTTAAAGTTGTTTTATTAAATATTTTGTTAAACTTAGTTTGTCCAAACTGTAAAGTAGTTTTTGATTTATGAAAAAAAAAAAGTTATTTGCTTTGTATAATAAAAACATAATTTTAAATCTAGTTACAATAAAGCTGTTTTCATACAACATTAATAACAGCGTAACTTTATATAATTCAAGCTTTACTTTCATAATTGAAAAATAATGTTCATCAGTAAAGAATTTATCAATAATAGTATGCTTTCATAAATATAGTAGACAGAGATTTAGTAATGCTGCAATATTAAACTTTTAATAATAATGCAACTAAACTAGTTGAATAAAATATTTTTTTAAGTTGTGTGCTTAGATAGAAAAAAAGTTTTATAATATCTGTTGAAATCTAAATCTGATTACTTAAATGTTGAAACTTCTTTTTTAAATAGAAATTAAAAAAAACTAGTGCAAACATGAATTTATATTGTATATGTTACTTATTAAAAATAGTTGGGTACTAAGAGTTTAGTAGTTTTGATTTATTTATTAAGTTCAAGTTTTTCAAGCTAAAAACAGAAGTAAGGGAAGAATGCTTTTTTAAATATTTAAATGTTTATGTTCTTGATAAAGAAAGTTTAAAGAAAACTTTCAACAGTAACTGCGAGTTTTAATTATATCATTGTGTATAGTTTATTATGTAAGCCTAGTTTTAGTTTAAGATAGAAATACTAACTAGTAGATAATTAGAATTTATGCTGTCATAAAAAGTAATAATATTAGAAGCACTTTATAGTTTGATACTTAGATTTATTTCATCAAAAATAAGTACTTTTACAGTGATTGTAAAACATTTTACTAAGTTGTATAGTTTTGTTGTGTTAAACTAGTTTTAACTTGAGTTAAGAATAGAAGTATTAACTATTGTTAGGTTATAATTTCTATCATAGAAGATTAAATTAGAAGCACTATAAGTTGAAAGTACATGAGTATTGAAATATTACATAATTTAGCTGTTACAAGGCAAGTAAGGAGAAATGAAGGTATAAGCATACTTCTAGTGCTCCAAGTAGTGTTTTTGCAAATATATAAACGCAATAAAGCAATTACCACCGTAGTCCTACATGGTCTAGTGGTTAGGATTCCTGGCTTTCACCCAGGCGGCCCGGGTTCGATTCCCGGTGTAGGAACATTTTTATTTTTAAGATTTTTGTAGTGAAGTACAAATTCAAGTTTAATATTTTTAATTTTTAGACTTGAAATAACAAAGTTTAAATTATGAAAAGTTATGAACTAGGTTTGAACTAAATAGAAATTTATTACTTACATGTTTAACTTTTTCTTGTAGTTTTTTATTACTTAGTTACTGTTTGAATTTAAAATTACAACTTATACATAAACTTAACCTCATGTAATTGAGTGTAGTTTTACAACTGGAAGGCTATGTAGATTAAAAATGTTTTGTTTGATTTTCTAATGTTATAAATCAAGCTTAAAATTCAACAGTCATACTTTTTTGATAAAAAGATAAAGCATATGTTGTTTATTTAAGGTTTTTTGGTAGTACACAAACAAATAAAAATAAAAAGGAGCCTGACAGGGGACTTGAACCCCTGACCGTTGGATTAAAAGTCCAACGCTCTACCGACTGAGCTAGCCAGGCTCACGTACTATGGCAAGTTAAAACGTTTATAAGCTTGTAAAATTCGGTCTACAGTGTATCAGTTTCATAAATGTTTTAGTACTGATTTACTTTCATTTTTATGTAAAGCTTACTACAATTAAGTGCAGCTCTTTAAACTACAAAAGTTTTATACACTGCTATTATTTGGTCTAAACTAATTAAGAATTTTTTAAGGGTTTTAAACAAAAAGGTAATATCACTAAGCTTTTACTAAAGTATCAATTTATTCTTAGCTTACTCAAATAAAAAAAATAAAGATAAATGTATTTGAGGTTTTGAAACTAAATACCTTTAAAAAACGACTAAAATTAATATAAATTTGTTATTTATGAAGTCTTGGTAAGTTTAATTGTGTTTGTTTTCAGTTTATAAACAATAACTACTAACAATTAGACAAAACTATAATTATGGTTATTTTTTAATATCTGATGCAAATTTTATTATAAAATAAATTTATATAAAAAACTTTTTGTTTGATTAATAATACAACTTTAAAATTAAATACTCGAAACTAGTCGTAGAAACAAGCTAATAAAAAGTATTGCAGATTTCATTTGTAACTTTTGAAATATAACTTCCAAAATAACTTGAACACGACAAAGTAAAAAAAATCCAATACAAAAAGATTTTGCAAAATGGAATAGATGATAATAGGTAATTTTCACATTATTTTGTATTCTGTAAACTTAAAAAACTCATACAAATTACATTTGCTTTATTTTTCACAGTTTGCTTAAGCCTAGGTGTTGCTTAAACTTACTAAATACTTGGTCTACTACCAATTAACTTGATACTTTTGCATAAACCGTTGATATCAAAATATTTACTTATTTTATCATCGTATAGCTATTTATTGGGATTTTTCTGCATATTTTTGGAACATTTTTATTGCTACTGAAATATTTTGAAAAAATAAAATATTTTAGTAGTCTTTTTTTTTAAGAAAATGAGGTCCTACCGAGACTTGAACTCGGATCACAGGATTCAGAGTCCTGTGTGCTAACCATTACACCATAGTACCGCACGTTCAACTACAAGTTTAAGCGTTTATAAATCTTCTATAAGTGTTTTACCGCATTGTAAAAAAATTATTAAAGATTTCTTAAAAAACATTCCTTCTTTTTCCTATTAAAATGAAACATGTCTATTAGATTAAGAGTTTAAATAATCATTTTACAGCAACAGTGTATATTTTATTAAATTTTGCACAAAGTTTTTCACTGTTAAAGTAGCAGCATACTTATGTTATTGTTATGATTACCTTAATTTTTGCGAAATAATCTATCAATTTAGGTAGACGACTGTTTTTTATTAAAAAAGTTGTTACCGAGAAAACATATAGTTAACTATTTATAATTTCAAAAATATTACATTATTTAACGCTTACAGGGTTGAGAACTATTAACTCTTTTCTTGTTAAAAAACAAACTATAAATTATATTACATAAAAGAAACAATATTTTTTGTGCACTTAACAAAACAGTGCCTCGACCCGGGATTGAACCAGGGACCTTCAGATCTTCAGTCTGACGCTCTCCCGACTGAGCTATCGAGGCAGATGTTAGTGATTATGCACCAGCGTTTATATACTAAAATATATCGTTTAGTGCAATTCAAACTGATTTTGAACTTTTGTAATCAATACTAGAAACAAAACATAAGCAACAAAAAATTTAAAGTTTTTAACTTTATATTTTTTCAGTGCCTTAAAAAGTTTAAAGTTTTGAAACTTAGATTAAACTTTTTGTCTACTTTTATAAATTTAAAAATGAAAAGCTGATTAGGACTTACAGATTAAAGAAAGCTAAAGTCATATTTGTTTGATTATGATAAACAAACTAATGAAAGTTTAAAAATTTCCTACTTGAAATGTCTATACAAACTATTAATCTAAAACTATCTATATGTACGAACTTAGTTGTTTTAACTTGTCAATATACAAAAAGATTACCTAACAAATCAATTAAAACCTCTAAATATTCAAGTGTTTTTTATTTATTTCTAGCAATATAAAGTTCTACACTTTTAAAGTAATTAAAATTTGAACCATAAAGCGTGGAGACGCCGGGGATCGAACCCGGGGCCTCAAACATGCAAAGCTTGCGCTCTACCACTGAGCTACGTCCCCACTTATTTGGTTTACGCTTGTACAGTCTATATACTTAAAAACACTTGATTATTTCTCTTTGTAAGCATAAACATATGCATTTGTAAACTATATGATGCTTACATGACATTGTTTCAAATCTAACTGAAAACATGTTCTTTAAAAAGGTATAACATTATATTTTTTTGTGATTTATCAAATTATAAAACTTCTATACCAATAAAAAATACTTATGTTATTAAAGGAAGCTTATACAAGTACAGTTATATACTTTTAATATTAACCATAACAGTTGTAATGTTTTATCTTGATCAGTTTAGATTATGATACATATATTTATAAATTTACTGATATGTTGCTAGTATTTACTTATTTAATTAGGTTTTATTTGCATTATTTTTACAAAATTTGAGATAAAGATTACAGGTCAGAGCTTAACATAAAACAGTTTTTTGTTCACAAAACCTTTACAGTTTGACAAAACCTCTGAAAAAAATTATTATAGTTAATTAAAATTGATTGTATGAACAAAAATTAAATTAAGTTCACTAAATAGCAATATACTTTATTCTAGCAAAATAAAAAACTAAAATAATGTAAATTAAAATCAATACTATTTACTCAAAAAAACATGTTAAATTTAAATTACGTATCTTGGCTCTAATTCAGCTAAGAGCTTTATGAAGCCAGAACAACATTTACATTATTCAGGGTTGTCACTCTTTAAGTCAATAAACTGCCCTGAATGACCTTAAATTGTCTTGAGTCACCTCAAGATTTTTCAAATCCTTAGAAAAAATTAAATATCTTTTCGACATCAATAAAAATAAAGTTCTTAACAAAATTGGTTATAAAATAAAGTGTTGAAATTAAATCAACTAAATCTCATTCAAAGTCTATGAAAAACTAGGCTAAAATTTTTAAAGCCTTAAAACTAACCTGAGATATCTATTAAAATTTAAAACAACCTTGAGTTTTCCTGAATGTCTAAGATATTTTCTAAAATTTTAAATTACCCTGCGTAATTAGATATCTCAGGTTAGTTTTAAGGCTTTAAAAATTTTAGCCTAGTTTTTCATAGACTTTGAATGAGATTTAGTTGATTTAATTTCAACACTTTATTTTATAACCAATTTTGTTAAGAACTTTATTTTTATTGATGTCGAAAAGATATTTAATTTTTTCTAAGGATTTGAAAAATCTTGAGGTGACTCAAGACAATTTAAGGTCATTCAGGGCAGTTTATTGACTTAAAGAGTGACAACCCTGAATAATGTAAATGTTGTTCTGGCTTCATAAAGCTCTTAGCTGAATTAGAGCCAAGATACGTAATTTAAATTTAACATGTTTTTTTGAGTAAATAGTATTGATTTTAATTTACATTATTTTAGTTTTTTATTTTGCTAGAATAAAGTATATTGCTATTTAGTGAACTTAATTTAATTTTTGTTCATACAATCAATTTTAATTAACTATAATAATTTTTTTCAGAGGTTTTGTCAAACTGTAAAGGTTTTGTGAACAAAAAACTGTTTTATGTTAAGCTCTGACCTGTAATCTTTATCTCAAATTTTGTAAAAATAATGCAAATAAAACCTAATTAAATAAGTAAATACTAGCAACATATCAGTAAATTTATAAATATATGTATCATAATCTAAACTGATCAAGATAAAACATTACAACTGTTATGGTTAATATTAAAAGTATATAACTGTACTTGTATAAGCTTCCTTTAATAACATAAGTATTTTTTATTGGTATAGAAGTTTTATAATTTGATAAATCACAAAAAAATATAATGTTATACCTTTTTAAAGAACATGTTTTCAGTTAGATTTGAAACAATGTCATGTAAGCATCATATAGTTTACAAATGCATATGTTTATGCTTACAAAGAGAAATAATCAAGTGTTTTTAAGTATATAGACTGTACAAGCGTAAACCAAATAAGTGGGGACGTAGCTCAGTGGTAGAGCGCAAGCTTTGCATGTTTGAGGCCCCGGGTTCGATCCCCGGCGTCTCCACGCTTTATGGTTCAAATTTTAATTACTTTAAAAGTGTAGAACTTTATATTGCTAGAAATAAATAAAAAACACTTGAATATTTAGAGGTTTTAATTGATTTGTTAGGTAATCTTTTTGTATATTGACAAGTTAAAACAACTAAGTTCGTACATATAGATAGTTTTAGATTAATAGTTTGTATAGACATTTCAAGTAGGAAATTTTTAAACTTTCATTAGTTTGTTTATCATAATCAAACAAATATGACTTTAGCTTTCTTTAATCTGTAAGTCCTAATCAGCTTTTCATTTTTAAATTTATAAAAGTAGACAAAAAGTTTAATCTAAGTTTCAAAACTTTAAACTTTTTAAGGCACTGAAAAAATATAAAGTTAAAAACTTTAAATTTTTTGTTGCTTATGTTTTGTTTCTAGTATTGATTACAAAAGTTCAAAATCAGTTTGAATTGCACTAAACGATATATTTTAGTATATAAACGCTGGTGCATAATCACTAACATCTGCCTCGATAGCTCAGTCGGGAGAGCGTCAGACTGAAGATCTGAAGGTCCCTGGTTCAATCCCGGGTCGAGGCACTGTTTTGTTAAGTGCACAAAAAATATTGTTTCTTTTATGTAATATAATTTATAGTTTGTTTTTTAACAAGAAAAGAGTTAATAGTTCTCAACCCTGTAAGCGTTAAATAATGTAATATTTTTGAAATTATAAATAGTTAACTATATGTTTTCTCGGTAACAACTTTTTTAATAAAAAACAGTCGTCTACCTAAATTGATAGATTATTTCGCAAAAATTAAGGTAATCATAACAATAACATAAGTATGCTGCTACTTTAACAGTGAAAAACTTTGTGCAAAATTTAATAAAATATACACTGTTGCTGTAAAATGATTATTTAAACTCTTAATCTAATAGACATGTTTCATTTTAATAGGAAAAAGAAGGAATGTTTTTTAAGAAATCTTTAATAATTTTTTTACAATGCGGTAAAACACTTATAGAAGATTTATAAACGCTTAAACTTGTAGTTGAACGTGCGGTACTATGGTGTAATGGTTAGCACACAGGACTCTGAATCCTGTGATCCGAGTTCAAGTCTCGGTAGGACCTCATTTTCTTAAAAAAAAAGACTACTAAAATATTTTATTTTTTCAAAATATTTCAGTAGCAATAAAAATGTTCCAAAAATATGCAGAAAAATCCCAATAAATAGCTATACGATGATAAAATAAGTAAATATTTTGATATCAACGGTTTATGCAAAAGTATCAAGTTAATTGGTAGTAGACCAAGTATTTAGTAAGTTTAAGCAACACCTAGGCTTAAGCAAACTGTGAAAAATAAAGCAAATGTAATTTGTATGAGTTTTTTAAGTTTACAGAATACAAAATAATGTGAAAATTACCTATTATCATCTATTCCATTTTGCAAAATCTTTTTGTATTGGATTTTTTTTACTTTGTCGTGTTCAAGTTATTTTGGAAGTTATATTTCAAAAGTTACAAATGAAATCTGCAATACTTTTTATTAGCTTGTTTCTACGACTAGTTTCGAGTATTTAATTTTAAAGTTGTATTATTAATCAAACAAAAAGTTTTTTATATAAATTTATTTTATAATAAAATTTGCATCAGATATTAAAAAATAACCATAATTATAGTTTTGTCTAATTGTTAGTAGTTATTGTTTATAAACTGAAAACAAACACAATTAAACTTACCAAGACTTCATAAATAACAAATTTATATTAATTTTAGTCGTTTTTTAAAGGTATTTAGTTTCAAAACCTCAAATACATTTATCTTTATTTTTTTTATTTGAGTAAGCTAAGAATAAATTGATACTTTAGTAAAAGCTTAGTGATATTACCTTTTTGTTTAAAACCCTTAAAAAATTCTTAATTAGTTTAGACCAAATAATAGCAGTGTATAAAACTTTTGTAGTTTAAAGAGCTGCACTTAATTGTAGTAAGCTTTACATAAAAATGAAAGTAAATCAGTACTAAAACATTTATGAAACTGATACACTGTAGACCGAATTTTACAAGCTTATAAACGTTTTAACTTGCCATAGTACGTGAGCCTGGCTAGCTCAGTCGGTAGAGCGTTGGACTTTTAATCCAACGGTCAGGGGTTCAAGTCCCCTGTTAGGCTCCTTTTTATTTTTATTTGTTTGTGTACTACCAAAAAACCTTAAATAAACAACATATGCTTTATCTTTTTATCAAAAAAGTATGACTGTTGAATTTTAAGCTTGATTTATAACATTAGAAAATCAAACAAAACATTTTTAATCTACATAGCCTTCCAGTTGTAAAACTACACTCAATTACATGAGGTTAAGTTTATGTATAAGTTGTAATTTTAAATTCAAACAGTAACTAAGTAATAAAAAACTACAAGAAAAAGTTAAACATGTAAGTAATAAATTTCTATTTAGTTCAAACCTAGTTCATAACTTTTCATAATTTAAACTTTGTTATTTCAAGTCTAAAAATTAAAAATATTAAACTTGAATTTGTACTTCACTACAAAAATCTTAAAAATAAAAATGTTCCTACACCGGGAATCGAACCCGGGCCGCCTGGGTGAAAGCCAGGAATCCTAACCACTAGACCATGTAGGACTACGGTGGTAATTGCTTTATTGCGTTTATATATTTGCAAAAACACTACTTGGAGCACTAGAAGTATGCTTATACCTTCATTTCTCCTTACTTGCCTTGTAACAGCTAAATTATGTAATATTTCAATACTCATGTACTTTCAACTTATAGTGCTTCTAATTTAATCTTCTATGATAGAAATTATAACCTAACAATAGTTAATACTTCTATTCTTAACTCAAGTTAAAACTAGTTTAACACAACAAAACTATGCAACTTAAGTAAAATGTTTTACAATCACTGTAAAAGTACTTATTTTTGATGAAATAAATCAAAGTACCAAACTATAAAGTGGTTTTAAAAATATCTAATTTTATGACAGTCTAAATTCTAATTATCTACTAGTTAGTATTTCTATCTTAAACCAAAACTAGTCTTACATAACAAACTATACACAATGGTATAATTAAAACTCGCAGTTACTGTTGAAAGTTTTTTTTCTTTTAACTTTCTTTATCAAGAACATAAACATTTAAATATTTCAAAAAGCATTCTTCTCTTAATTCTGTTTTTAGGTTGAAGTACTTGAACATAATAAATAAATCAAAACTACTAAACTCTTAGTACCTATCTATTTTTGTATAGATAAAACATATATATTCATGTTTGCACTAGTTTTTTTATTTTATTTTTCAAAAAAAGTTCCAACAGTGAAGTAATCAGATTTGGATTTCAACAGATATTATAAAAACAACTTTTTCAATCTAAGCACACAATTTAAAAAAGATTTTATTCAACTAGTTTAGTTGCATTAGTATTTCAAGTTTAATATTGCAGCATTACTAAAACTCTGTCTACTATATCTATGAAAGCATACTATTACTGATAAATTCTTTACTGATGAACAATGTTTTTAAACTATGAAAGTTAAGTTTAAGTTTTATAAAGTTACACTGTTATAAATACTTTATGATAACAGCTTTATTGTAATTACATTTAAAGGTACAATGTCTTTATTACATAAAGTAAATAACTAGTTTAAAATAGTTCAAACACTACTTTATAACTTAAACAAACTAATTTTTACAATGCAGTTAATAAAATAAAACTTTAAACTTAACGAATTTTTTAGCTTGTGTCATATTTAGAGTACATAGCTTGTGTTAAGTTTGAAAAAATACTGCTACTTAAACTTAAAACACAAGATAAAAAAAAAATAATTTCTACTAAATTGTATATACGTTAATATAAACAAAATTTATGTATTACAAAATAGATATATGAGTCTATTTAGCTTCTTTTTAGTTTTTATAATTAAGATAAACAAAGTTTATGCTATTTAAGTAACAAAATGTTTTTGAAAATTGAATGTGTTTTAACTAAAAAAATAAAAAACTTAAAGTTTATTTAGCTAGTCAGTATGTATATATAGTTATAAAAAATAGTTAAATAATTACCTTAATAATAATTTCATATAACGTAGGAGTATCTTTAGAAAATGATTCGTTGTTTTCAAAATTTTGTTTTCTTGAAAACTCTTAAAAAACTACAAAAAAAAAAGTAAGATCCAAACGTTATGTGAAAAATACTGAAGTGAAATTAAGAAAATTTTAGTTTAAAATTGACCGCTATACAATTTATATATAGCTTCAAGTTATCTCAAAATCTACAAATAAAATTTGTAATAAACTAGAAATTTTTCTCATGAATTTTCAAAACATTAGAATACTCCTTGAATTGAAACAACATTATTGGTTTATAAATTCTAAATTGCCGATAATTGAAATTATTACTTTGAAACAATATTAAAAGATTTTTTTACCGAACTTTCATTAGAATAGCCGTTTAAAAAGTAAAGAAGTAACATTACGTCATTAACCCAGTATGATATCTTAACTATACTATTATTTAATATACTATTGCAGATTTTAATATGTAAAAGCTTTTATAAGTAGTTTTAAGGTCTAGCTTTGTTAAATTTATAATTTGTTTTACTTGTTCAGAATTTATTACTTATAAGTATGTGATTATGTAATCAAACACAAATAGTAAGTTAATAATTTGTAGTAGTACATTAATACAATTTTTGTTAATAACTATAACTTAATACAAAAAATCTTCAGTATTTTGAACTATAAGCAACGTTTTTCAAAAGAGATTTATTAAACATAGAAGTAATCTATTTATAACTTTTTTTTATTGACATGGAACATATTATTAACACCAAATTGTAATATTACTTATTAAGGGTGTTATACAAACAGATGTAAGAAAACTAACATGTCAAACTTATTAATTTACTTATGACAGAAAATGTTTGTTAACTTGATTACATGGTTTTTGAGTAAAATTTCTAGACTTTTTATCTGTACGAAACATTGTTTAAATAAAAGGAAGTGGTTATGCAAGCTTGTAAAATACTAAGTAGTATCATAAATTTTATAAATAAGAAAATTTTTATTGTACACACACACAACTTTTAAAACTAGCTAACATCTTTGTTTTATAAAAAAAATAACGTCATAGAAACTTTCATTAAAAAAAAGACAAATAGTAGCGGAAGAAGTTAAAAGGATAATAGTTAAACCAGGTTTTATTTTTATTTATTACATGCAATTTTAAATTTCTAGTGTTTCGGAAAAATACGCCTATAAGTATCTTTTTAAAGTTTTTAAAAGAAAGCTTAAACTTGTTTTAGTAAAAACCACTTGAAAATCTATGACAGCAGACATCAATGAACAACATTATCAATTGACAAAAACTTTTTCCAATAATTGATATAGAATAAGGTTTATAGCTAGAAAACTTTATCCCAGCTCTTTGTAAGTTACTTTAATAATAATTTTTTTATTTACGCTAGTATTTAACGTTTAATTTTAATCCAAGTCCATTTATCGATAATGTGTTGATAGAGCTATTGGTTTAAAACTCAAACTAAAAAGCTTATTTAATCATTTAGGATTATTCTTTCAAAGTAATGAGTAATATCCTGTTTCTGTATAAGTAGATTCCTGTGTCGACAATTGTTTTAATCTAGTAAATCTTTTTATAATTAATAAGTTAAGCACTGTTTAGTCTTCTAAAAAATCTACAATAGTTGGTAGTGTTAATAGATTTATTGAGCTATATATCAAACAAAAGAATTATTCGATGAGGTTCTTTTATAAGTATTTTATAAGAAACGGGCTGATTCATGGAAAAAAAACTTAAACTTGTTTTTCAAGTTAGTAACTGTGCCATAATTTTATTAGCAGGCTACATCTGGCCTGCGGGCCGCAGTTTGACCCCTGGCTCATTGTATCGAAGCAAAAACAATTTCAATAGTTATAAATGTAAAACCAGAGTAAACCTGAACATAACTTTAAACGATATCCTGGTGTTTGAATCGATAACCGGAAAGTTTTTTTTGTACACCAGGTCCTAGGACCAAATATTTGAGCCCATTTTTTTCGTACATAAACATTATTATTATTAACATTGTTATTAAAGTTGGTAGTAATATTCAGATGTTACACTTTTAATTTTGCTGAGTTATTTGAAACGTTTGGTCATTATATATAATACCTAAGTTATTAACTCTGTAATTTTTTATAACACTTCGAAACTATTTTTTGTTTAAATAAAGTTTCAAACAAAACCATTGTTAGTATTTTACACTAATAAACACCACACAAAAATTAACTATAACCGTTTTTATACATGATTATTGACAATAACAAATCTTTCAAAAAGTTTATTAGATCTATAACATGTTTTAGATGGCAAATAATTAAATAAGCAAGTTTCCATCGAAAAATAAGTACGTGATAAGTTTGCTAAACTTAACAAATTAAAATGTAAAAAAAATTGAAAAAAAAATTCTTAGTTTTTAAAACTTATAACATAAAATAAAAGTGTTTTCTATCTAAAATGTAAGGAATTTTTGAAGAATTTCTACTTTAATAGGAGAATCTACATTAAATAATATCTAGAACAAATATTTAGAACTTTTAGATTTACTCAATGCAGATCAAAACATGAACAAAATTATGATAATTATCATAACGGAAATTTTGTTTTCTACTAAAAATTTATTCTAGAATGAGAAGAGCTTCGAAAAACATTGCACAACATTTAAAACATGAAGAAAAACACAAGAAGATTCAGAACCACGAAAATGAAAGAGGACAAAACGAGAGTGCTCTCGAAATTGATTCTCTTCCACGTCGGATGAACATTGAAGAACTCTCCCATGAGCGCCCCCTTGCGGTTAGAATGCGGAAACTCTATTTGTGGTACTTCGATGTCGAGAAATTTGCACAAAGGTCCCCATCCTTGGCTGATGTCGAAAATAAGAAGCTTCTCTGGGGGACAATTCTGTTTGGAAAATTTAATTTTAGATTTTGTATTTTAGATAGCAGATATAAATTTACTCTTGCTAAACCATATGTGGTTAACTCTATTACTACTTAAAACTTTTAAATAAAATGCATTTGATAACATGTTTTGATTTTTTCCGTGTAGCCATCTATTAAACAGATATTAACGATTTAATTATTGAAAAGAAACTTTTAAAGCTAAATACAGCTATATATTAGTTTAAAAAAAATTAAAAATAAATAAAAAACTAACGCTTTTGACATAGTCATTGTGCATTTTGTAAACTTTCTGCAAAAGTGTGTCATTGATAAGGGTCTTCTTGAAGATGCTGCTGATATTTGGACGGAATCCGAAAATTGAGTTATCTAATGTTATTTTTATTCATAAAAACAAAGTTAATTCGTTTTTAACAGTTATCAGTTGGTTAAAAACTAGAAAAGTTAAATAATATTTTTAGATTATCAGTCAAATAGTAAGCAGTTAAAATGAAATAATAATGCAAGCATAATTGAAAATTAAAATAACTTACATAGCTACTATTAAAAAAAGTTAGCATTGAAAAATACCATAAGGCCAACTGGAAGTTAGAAAATATTTCAACTAAAATTTTTATTTATTAAAAAAGTAGCAATTAATATCAAACTTAAAAATACTTTACAAAAACTTTAAATGATTTTGTGATAAAAAGCAATTTAAAACTAACAGGAAGTTTCAAAGTAATTGTCATGATGCCAACTTGTCGGAGAGAAGTAATTTTTCCAGTTCTCAGTAGCTTCTTGAACCTCGTATTGCTTCAAGTAACTCGCATACCATTTTTCCATGGGTCGCTCATAAAACACCACCTAACGATTAAAATACTTAATAATTATTTATTAAAATATCACTTAAAAGACCACTTAAGTTATTGCATTACTCACATATGAAATGCATTTCATATCTGTTACAAGTAACAAGTATATAAAACAATAGAATACATATCATTAATATAAAAAAAATTTGAAAATCCACAAGTAGTTTTAATTCCTTTAACTAAACCGTTTAAATAAGTGAAAACACATAAAATGTGAAAAATACGAAACTAATTAAATTTAGCTTCAGGAAAAGCCTCAAGTAATTCTTCCAAGTAATAATAAACAGGTTAATAATAAACTATATTACAAACAAACAAAACAAATCTTACTTTAGCTTCAGGGAAAGCCTCCAGTAATTCCTCCCAGTAATAATAAACAGGCATTCCAGTAACGGCGTCGACCCCATCATACATCTTCCGTAATCGCTCAACAGTAGCGCCGTCGCGGTAAATTTTCATCCAATCAGAAGCGAGATGCTCATAGTGCTCCATGAAATCGTACACTTTCATGCCCAATAAGCGAAGAGCTTTGGCCATGGATTTGGTGGCGCATTTTGAAAATCCCGCGTAAATTACTTTCATGATTGTACTATTTATGAACTCTTAATTAAATTAGTAGTTTTTTATTATTCATTTTAAATTTTATATGTCAGAATACTGTAAGTATGTGGTAAGCTTTTCAATAAAACATTTTATGAGTTTTCCATAAATTAACTCTAGTGTATTTGTAACTATTGTGTAAATAAATAACTTTCTTGTTTTTCCTGTTTAAAATTTAACTTAAAACTTTAAATTATTAACTTTACTTTTTGATAATAATAAAAAAATTTGCACTATAAGTTACAGCACTTAAAAACTTTTGTGAACGGCGTTTGTACTATTGGTGAACTGTAAATGTTTTTTGTTGTTTTCTATTTAATATTTAGAAAACAAACTTTTAAGTTTTTAATCAACATTTTCAAAGTTTTTGTCAGCAGTGTCAATTACTTTCATATTATTTATAGTGTTAATAGGCAATTTTTTCTACAGATTTAATTCATCAAGATTCATAAGTCGAAAGTGAAAAATTTACAACTATTTTTGAAAAATGTTCAAATTTAATTTGTTCTAAAATAACTGAACACTTAATTAAGCTACACAAAAAAAAAAACTTAAATATTGAAGCAGAGGTATTTTGTTTTACAAAGAGTTTTATCAAAGTAACTGCTTATAGTTATAAAATATTTGTAAACATAATAGTTCGAGACTAAGTAAACTAAAATTCTATCAAATACTATATAAAACAAAACTGTAAACGCTTCAATAAACATAAAACGGATTGATTAGAAGTTTAACATAAACTAAATACATTTTAAATAACTGTAATGCAAACTTTAATTCAGTTTAGCTCTTGTAAGCACATTATGGTGATAACTTAGACTGAAAAATATGTTAATATTATCTACGAGGCATAAAAAACATAAATATAAACAGCTGTTGTACAATGAAAATATATATTTAAGTTATTAAATTAAAGTTTCCCAAGCCTAACAACTACCTAAAGTTAGGCATTAATTTCATATATATTTCTAAACAACACTTTCAACTAATTAAAGTTATACTGCCAAAGTTTAAAACGTTAAAAGTTCATAGTCATAAAATAAATTAGAAAAAAATATATTATATGAAAATTAAAAAAATTTACTCTTACAAAAAATAATACTTTTTGTTACTGCCATCAAAACAAAGGAACTACAAACTAATATAAGTAAAACTTTTTTTTTAAATTAACAGTTTCTTCACTTTTAATACTTATTTGCTTTAAAAAAGTTTCTATTTATAATAAATTATTAGGTAAATGATATGAGAAATAAGTAGATGT
Source organism: Thalia democratica (assembly GCF_965202585.1). Taxonomy (NCBI): domain Eukaryota; kingdom Metazoa; phylum Chordata; class Thaliacea; order Salpida; family Salpidae; genus Thalia; species Thalia democratica. The sequence goes on along the minus strand of NC_139173.1, from coordinate 37,545,656 downwards.
AATTAAAACATCATCAAAATTTTTGTAGTTAAAACAAAAACAATTTCTAAAAACTATTCTAATAACTTAATAAAAAAACCAATACAGAATTTTTACAAATATTTCTCAAAACTGTAACATTTAAACAATAAACATTCTAAGAATTTTTGGTATACAATTTTTGAAAACAAACGAAAATGTAAGTTAAATACACAAAAATGATACATGATAACTTACAAAATAATAAACTATTTTTATAGAACATCCATAAAATTAATATTCAAATTTTTAGTTTTTAAATTTCCTTCATTTCTATCCAAAAGATAATTTTATTTTTAAAAGTTATTAGTTTTTTTAACCCATTTTATTGTATCGAATTCCGAACAAATACACATAAACAAAACAATTTTAATATATATACTGTTATAGTAACAATAAAATTACTGTACAATAATATTTATTTTATTTTATGCCACGTACATTAGGTATTTAGTTGTACAGTGCAAATTATTACTAATTAACTCTTGATAATCATATTAAAACTTAATTTTATAATAATTATTTAATTACTATGCCTAGTTTATGTTTAGTTTTCCTATACCTGTTCTAATTTTGCACTTGATTATTGTAATTACTTAACTTTATAATTTTTGTAAGAAAAAAAAGTATTTAACAATAACCTTTCAAAGAGTTGTGTTAGATTAATAGTAAATAATCGAATGATTTTTAAAAAACTAGCAAGCACAGTCTTTATTAAAACTATCTTTTATATGTTTCTAAGTAATGCCTGACTATTCTTAAGATTTTTTAATTAATCTGTATCTTTTATGATTGAAATACATAATCCATTTTATCAACCAAAATCTTTGTACACATATCTTATCTACCAATAATCTTAATACTTTATACTATAGTTTATAAGAAAAAATAAGCTAAATATTTTTGAATCAAACTATTTTAAGTTAAGTTAATTCACGTTTTCATATTTGTGTATTTCTAAAATCTTATTCAACATAAAAAACATATAAGTATTGTCGTTTAAGTGTTCACTATAAACTTATTAAGGCTTATAACAATAAAAATAAAATAAATAAAAATATTAAGCTGATAATAGAAATCTGGTTGAATATAACCGTGGATTTAACACAAAGAATTTTTATCAAACTACTTTCAAATAAAACACTATTTTTGATTTTTGGTAACTAAACTTACACTTTTAGCAAAAAAGTTGCAAATTGAAAAATCTAGTCCAAGCTTTAAATTGCAACTAGATAAAAATCTAGTTCAAGTTCAACTGTGTTTCTATGTTTAACTTCTAAAACTAGATTTAAAACAACTGAAACTAAAAAGTAAAGTTTCGACTTCCAACTAGTAATATACTTGTTATATAACTTGTTACATCATGCAACAGTATGTTTGATGGTTAGAAAATAAATAAAATCACACAAATATAATACAAACCAATAAAAATTTAAATAAAGCAGTTAAAAACAGAAAACAAAACACTAAAATACAATAATCAGTCTTTTAGATACATATATAATATACATTGCTTCAGTTCATATGCTTTTTAAAAGACAAAAAATATAAAATTCAATAGTAACTATAACTGAAAATTATATAAGTTGTTATTTCTGCAAAAAAAATAATGACTTGCAACTTTTGAAGTATCTCGATCATTAAATAAAAGTGCTACTGTTAGAGATTTAAGCACAAATAAATTTTGAAGTCTTAGCATTACTCGTATTAGTAGTTATTAGCTAACAGGTATTATTAAAATTAAAAGTTAACAAATTAGCATGTTATTAAACCTAGTTTTTAATTATAACAACTTTAACATACAACTAACAATTTAACCATAAAAAGCAAGAATTATAACAACAAGAAATAATTTGGTTAGGTTTCAATGTTAGTGTAACTAAGTAAATAAATTTTCACTATCCTAATTATGCTATAATTCTAATTTGTTAGTATAAAAAATGTTGAAGTTTTGCTATAATTGTTTTTTATTCAAACACCAATCTTTAAAAAAAACAATTCTTTTGTTTTACATTTTTTAAACTTATTTTCCGTAACAAATAAAGGTTTAATTCGACAGTATCAGGTCTTGTTTAAATCAATATCATAAAAAACACTGTAGCATTTAAATTTACTTTTTTCCAGGTCAAACTACAGGACAGCCAGAAAGTAGCTTAAACTTCTAGCTCTGGTTTTCCACTTTAACTTACAAAAATTTCTCAGGCTAGCATTCTGGCAACCATGCTATATCTATTCAACATACTACTTTATACTTGTCTTCAAGTATTTGTTGATCTTTTATGGATTTTTGAAAAATAAATATTATAAAATGTTAGAGCTTTAAAAATAATGTAAAGGCTTTAACACTTTTCACTAAATTAAAGCTTGGGGCTGTTAGGTTTCTTTTTCATTTTTAGCTCATTATAGTTTTGATTAAGCTTGGGTATGCAACTCGATGACCGAGAGGTCTTTTTGCTATCCAGGTCATTAAACCAAAAAATTTTTGAGCAAGTTTTTTCCGTTTTTGTTCAATAAAACTAAAAATAAAGCTAGCTAAGGAGAAAATGTCAGAATGAGTTAAAAATGATCTATTTTGACAACTGACAATTTGCATGGTTTTTAAAACTAAACAATTACTCTTAAGAAGAAATAAGATTGAAAATATTTAAAGTTATACTATACATCTTTTCAAATAAAGTTTTTATAGTTTTAATTTTTATAACTTTTAATAAATTGAAATACTTTAGTAAATCTTATAGATTGACTATGCATTAGATAAAGATAGTCTAAAACAGTATAAAAAAAAGTTTAAAAAGTTAAAGTTATTTTTGCAAGAAATAATTCTATACTAGTAGTTCTTATAAAATTTTCATGATTTTTTAAGCAATAAAAATATTCAAAAAACTAACCATAAAAAGCAAATTTAGCCTGAAAAGTGAAAACAAAACTGAGTTCAACATGATTTTAATAAAATGTGATGATATTTACTTACCTATAGATACAAAAAACTTTTCTAAAAATATGGTTGTAACTGTATCGATTTTTAGTTAAAAAACACTCCCAGTCATAGGATAAAGCTTCTCAGCTAAAATAAAACTTTCAATTCCTTTTATTTCAAAACTAACTTTTAACGTTTATGTTCAAATACAGCTAAAAACCAAGCCAGTAAATTCCAAAAAACTCCTTCATATTTTGTTTAACTAACACTTAAACCAGTATGGACTTTTAAGAACCTTTAACAAGCTTTAACTGAAGAATGCTATTTTTTGTTAAACTATAATATAGTAGAAAGTAGTTTAATAGTAGAATAATTAATCATTTTTAAAAACTATAAAGATTTTTTTAACTATATGGTAGTATATTAACTTACTAAAGTTTTTATTAAAAAAACTTTTCAACTTTAACCTATGTCTTGCCTTTTTTATGTTTAAAAAATACTTACTAATACATCTTGAAATAACTATAAAATACAAAACCATTGAATAAGTAAAGTTATGAACACTAAATAATTTTGTCCATTTGGTTTGTTTATAAAAACTACCTATTACTAGTATTTAAGACTGAAATAAAATTCTATGTTTTTTATTTATAACTTGAAAACTTTTTTTTTGTCAGAAAGTAAACAGTTTTAAAATTTTATGAAAATTCTAAATGCTTTAGAAAGTTAAATATAATTGCGCATATGTAACAAAGCTAATCAAAAATTAATTCTATACAAAAATATGACTTTATTGCATTTTCTATTATAGATAAAAGAAAAAGCAATAAAGCTCCAAAAATTCTTAATAAAACTAAAAGCAGTATAATCTAACAGCATTGCAGTTTGTTTATTTCCTCAAAATAAAACATACAACAATCAGAAAATTAATTTTTTAAATTCAAGGGAGCTCCATATTATGCATATGCAAAACGCTTCTCTCCTTATAGGTCTCCACGACGTCGACATAAGTCAAATAGATCAGGTATCCGCAGCAACCCAACCCAAATAGGATCAGGGGAAGCAGAATGAAGAATGTGAAAAACCCGAACCTGTTCACCAGTGCTATGATCGCCAAAATGGAAACCAATATGAACACGAAGACGTGGAGGTAGAACTTCAACCCGTCATTCCTGCGGTATCCCTTCTTGAACAAAATGGTGTTTTTGAATATTTCCGCGTCGGTTTTTTTCCAGTTCACTTTGCTGATGAAGTCTTGCAGTTGTTGGATTGCGTCAGTCATTTTTTAATTTGTATGTTTTGTGTGTTCTGGAAAAATACAATTTATTTTGTATCGTTTCAATTAAACAATAAAAAAAAAGTTTTTTATTTTATTTATATTTGCGAAATGCTGACGTTTTTTATGAGGATCAAGATGAACATAACTTATATTACAAGGTTTAATTAGACAGTCAAAAAAATATGATCATCTGTCACGTTTGATTTAAGTACACTTAATAATTTTTAAAAGTGTTATCTATCATTAAAATATTTTAAGCCACTAGCTTTGCTCTTGAAGAAAAAAAGAAACATTTTAGTAGTTCAAACAGATAAAAAATTTTCCACATTTGTGTAAAAGTTTTAGATGGTTATATTTTATTATTAACACGGAAATACTTATTATAACTTTTGCAATTTCCAACTACTTTAAATTTCAGGTTTCACTTTATTTTTATATGCTTGAATCGGATTAGTTCATCTTAAAGTTTTACGGTCAAACCTTTTAGGTATTTAAACTTAAAGTAAAATATTCTTATAATGTTTTAATTGATTTAGTTATTGAAAAACATATAAAATTTTAAGTAAAAGTAACTAAGTTCGGAAAACATTCTAAGTTTATATTTTTTATGAAGCCTGATTCCAGATCTAAATATTATTTAAATATATTCTTCACTTATCTTTAATTTATTATAAAAAATTACCTGAAATAAAAAAAAGTTTAAACTAAGACAAAAAGTATAACATTAAGCTTTTCTACACAATACGAAAATTACTTTATTACTTTTTATCTCCTTGACTAGTCAAATGTTGTTTATGCATATAATCCAACTAAACTCCACAGTAATTAAAAAATTTGATATCATTCCTCAATCTTTCTAAAAATTATGTACAGTTTATCTTTTTAAGCGGTCAGCACAATGTATTATTAAACTAATTAATAATAAAACTTTATTTATTACGATTTGGTCGGTTTTTAAAGTCTAAAAAAGTTTTAGTACAAGTATAAGTACAAAAGTAATTAAGATTTACACTGGTAGTAGATAAAGTAATAGATATGGTTTATAGAAAAATTTATTACTTACCAAGTGCTCAATGTTGAATTTAGTAACTTTATTTTTTTAATTACTGTAGATACTTTAAGAAAAACTGCATAGATATTGCTTTCGGAATAAATTTAAAAATATTGCTTTAGTTTCTATGACTTTTTTTTACCTTGAACGCTTTATGTCTTCTTGTTTCATTTTTGATGATATCTTACGATTAACCACGTAACACACTCTTAAAATACAAACTAGCTCTTAAAAATATATATATGAATTTAACTTCGTAATACATAAACTTAAAATTGAAGGCATCTACCGAAAAAAATTACAAAATTTTATTTGATATATATGCATAATTTTAGTTTTAGCTTTACATTTGCAAAAACTAAAAACATCTTACCCTTTTAAAAATTGTTACATGATAATAGTTTGACTTTGCAGTAAAATAATAAACCGTAATTGTTAATTAAAAATAAAAAAGTCTTACCATAGACTTATACACAAGACTTATAATCATATTATAGGACAGCAGATCAATAAGTAAGTTGTAAAATAATAAATGCTCAAGATACTTATGTACAAAAAAATTCTTAAACAAAAAAAAGACTTTAACAAAAGATGATAAAAAATAGAGTTTCATGTATTGGCTGAATTTGTGTAAAACTAAGCTACTAAAAGAAATATATATATATATATATACTTTAAACTGAAAATTGTTTTTATTTGTATTTTTAAGAAAGACGACTTTAAAAGAATTCAAAACTTCAACAGGGTATACTATAGCTAGTGTAACATAAGATGTATAGAAAAAACGATTTCTTTCTCGAAAACAGTTATCATTAAACAAGAATAATTAAACTTCAAATAATTTTTCTAATAAAAAGTATTTGCTCAGTAGTTACAAAATTACACTTGTTTTAACTTTATAAATATTTTTATTCTTTTTATCAATAGTTCTCTGTATTAATAAGAGTGTTTTTTCTCAGTACTACTTTTAACATGTTTTTGGTAATTCTTACATCTGTTAACAAAAACGCACAATTTTTTTTTTTTAAACTTGCTTTTTATGTATTTTTAGAAGTAATGTGTGTTATATACTTAATGTTTATTTTGTACAATTCTTAAACGATTTACACCTGAAATTTTCATAAAATTAAATGTTTTTTTTTATAAAGTATACAATTGTTTGTTTTATCTACCACGGAAAATTTAGCAAAGAAATTTTTTTAAAATCCATATCTTAACTTACAGTAACTTTTTTTAGTTTTAAAACGAATATAATTTATTGTAATCTAGAATGAAAATTAAAAATGTAAAATGTTTATTATAGTTACTAAATATAAAGTTAATAGTTTAGTCTAACTTGTGTTTTTTAATAATTTTTAAAACTATTTAAATTTTTAAAAGCTCATGGTCATGGGTAAACTACTCGTTTTATTTTTTTTATCAACTGGATTTTTGTAACTAAAATTTGTTTTCTTTGCTTATTGTCGTTTTTTATCCTTATTTTGATCAATTCATCTATTTCTGACAAGCAACGTGATTTAACGAATATAAACAGCTATGTGATGCAAGATTAAGGTTTTTTTTTGTAATAGAATTTTACAAATATGCTTTTTTTTGATAGTTTACAAGGTTCAACCATACCAATTCGATCATCAGACCACAAGATTTCGGTAGACTGAGGCCTAATGACTGATTAGTCCTAATCAGGACGAAACCGGTCTTGCTCAGTCTACCGAATCTTGTGGTTTGATGATTGAACTGGTATGATCAAACCTTGCAAACTTGAGCTTGTCTCACGACATACGAAAGTCTAATTTTTGTTAATCTTTTTGTTAGTGATTAATTTATGCTCATAATTTACGTTCATTCAATTAAGTTTTGATTTGAATATTTAACCTAAAATAGATTTTTTTAGAGGTGCTATGGCCCATACGAAGGACTTTTCTATGTTGAACGCGAAAAACTTTTTAAAATTTATAAATGACTTCCGAAACTTTAATCGATATTCTAAATCTTTTAATTATTATGATTCCTCTACACTTTTTGATTGTTTTTAGACTTTAAGTTCAAGGACTAGTTTTTATACAAACAGTATTCCCAACTTTTAAGGAAGCTTGGATTTCTAATTTTAATTAATTGTATTATAAATTGAAAAAAGTATGTATACATAAACTACATTCATAATAATTGCATAAAAACAAACTAAACTAAAAACAAAAGTGAAACATTTGTCAAATAAATACTTAATTTTTAGGTAAGTAATTGCTTGAAGTATTTTATGACTTAATTTTACAAGGAAATACTGCTTATTATTTTTTTAGCAGCAACCTAACTACTTTAAGGTAAGATATTTAAGGTTTTTTCTAGAAATTCATTATTGTTATAAAACTTCTCAGTTTAACAAACAATAATTTCTATCTTATACAATACTAAAAATTAAGTCTCAAACTGAGTCAAAACTTTAAATCGGCTCGACTCAGAAAAGATTAAATGAAGCTTTTTTTTTAAACGCAGCATGTAAGAAAATGCCATCAAGCTTTAAAATTTTGTTTGTAGCTTGTAGCGCAAATGCATTAAACACAGAAATAATTTAAAATGTGATTAAACCGGTTTGTAGACTATACAAGCTTTTCTACTGCTTCTTGCATTGCAGGACAAAAATCGCTTTTTGAGATAAATTTGCATACTGAAGTAAAAAATTAAACTACAGTTAAACAAAATTGTTAAGTCACAATCACAACCTTAAAACTTATTAAATCCGCTTGTTGAAGTTTTGTAGACTTGTTATTCTTGAAAAACAGTAAGGTATTTTTTTTCTTGTGCATTTTAAAGTTATCCTGTCATACTTAAGTTTTTCAGATTTATTTGTTCTAAGGTTTACTTTAAACTTAAGTTGCTGAAAAAAGTTTTTGAGTAATTGAAATGAGGAGGTAAATGTTTACCAGTAAATTCTTTAAGAACTTTTATTGATTTTCTAGCTTTTTTTTAAATTTCTTGGTACATACTGATATTGGTGAAACTCTTGTAAGAACAAAAAGTTAGTTATTAATATGAAAATAGTAAAAAAAAACAACACAAAGTTGTTGCAAACTTTAAGGGTAAAGTAGAACGCATTAAAAAACATTAAAAGGTATCCTTGGTTTGTGACTTGATAACCGATAGGTTCATTGTGCACCAGGCCCTAGGACCAAATAATTTGAGCGTCTTTTTTTAGTCGTTCAATAAAATAAATATATAAAGCCACAAAATATATCATTATTTGTTATTTGCTTAGCTTAAAAAAAGTGTCTTTTAACAGTCTGAAACTAATTTTCATATAAAAAAGGTTATTTTTTACGTTTTTTACTGTACAGTATACTTGTCAGTACGAACTATTTTCAATTCAACTTGGAAGTTTCTCTTAAACATAACTTAGTAAAACTTTGTTGGTTTTTTGTTGTAGTAGTTAAAATTAAAAAACGACAAATGAAATTAAAAAAAAAGTAAGTTTTAGATAAGTAACAATTTTTTAAAAAATACTTTTTATAAAAAAATCAAATTTTATCATCAAATAACACTCTTGCTTGATTCCGGTTATTGAATTTTATAACGTTTGTTTAAATTTTATTGATAAATTACTAGTTTTTACAAGCTACTTTGGTAAATTAATAACTAAATGCTTTTTACACTACGAAACATGATGATAAAAGAAGCAGTTTAGTTAATTTGATTGTGTGACTTGTATGACGTGATAACCCTTCATATTTCTCAAACATTTTTTGTAAAAGCCATTTTAGTACATTTGTGAAAAAGTTTTTGATGAAGGCAATCTATTTTTACTTGGGTGTTCCAACTGACCCTAAAAGTGGTCCACATCCTATATTTCTCAGATGAGTGAAAAAGAAAAGTTTGTCAATAGAACTCCGGTTCTATTTTTTTTGTATTTTTTATTTGTGCATTATTTTTTGATAAATTTAATTTGATTGAAATTTTTAAAATTAACTAATAAAATATTTTTTGCTATAGGTTAGTCTACAATTTCTTAACAAAATGCAACTATTCTTTTGGTCAAGGCCTAGAATTTTCTAGGAATATTGTTGTAATTGGATTAATGTTTATAAGACTATTTTTATGGCTTAATTGAATTAAGCTCGGGTTACATTTAATACATTCCCTAACCAAATGACAGTTTTATTATTTAAAAAAGTATTAGCTTATCCGTGGTACCCTAAATCTTATTCGGTTTAGGAAAATTATAAACTATAGAAATTACAATAAACTCAATTTTTTTAATTTAGCTCTTTTTATTCAACTCTTTTTGTCTAAATAGTATTTTCTTTGTACTTTAAATTTTCTATATGCCTTAGATGAAGTTTAATCAATATTTTAATCAAATAAAAATTCATTATAAGTTCAAGGCCATAGAGGATCAATAACAGTTTTTTTTACAATCTTGCCTTAAATTTCAGGTTTTTTAACAAACTATAAATTGATTTTTACTGCTTTAAAAAATAAAGGGACTTTTAAGTTATAGTGAATTAAGTAGTTAATAAAGCACCTTAAAAACAATTAAAATTTGTATGGCATTGGCAGAACAAAATAAGTTATCAAAAATCTACCATTACAGTTTTAAACAGTCTTTTCAAATGTTACTGATAGTCCTTATGTGCAAATCATAATCCCAAAAAAAAGTAAGTATGTTGATAACCTGTCCTTACTTTAATTTTTTTTTTAAGTTTATAACAGGGTTGCCACTTTACCTGGAAAAACCTTAGAAAACCTGAAATTCAACATTTAGGCAAAAATAACCTGGAAAAACCTGGAAATTGAGAAATTTTGAAAAAACCTGGAATTTTGATCAAAAAACCTGGAAAAACCTGGAATTTTTAATAAGTTTAATATTTTCAGTACTAAAATTTCAATTTGACACAAAAGATCTATCATATAAGTAAGATTTTTTTGTCATCATCTAAAATTTTTTTTATTAAAAAACACATTTAAAGTAACTTTACAGCATCTTTTAAATGTTTTTGTACTATTTAACTCAGTTTCTTTTATAGAAATTAACTTAAAACTAAAAATAGACCCAAAAGTGTTTACTTTTATAAACCTAGAAGAAATTTGGAAAACCTGGAAAGATTTTAGAAAAATGAGTTGCAACCCTGTTATAATCTTTTAATAAATTCAATTTGTGAAAGCTATTAAGCCAGAAATGTTTAGTTTTCTGGAAATATATGAATATCATATAATACTTATTTATAAGTTAAAGTTCAAAAAAAGATATATTTCATGTAGCTTTCATTTGTACCAAACTAAAAATTAAGTCATAATAATTTTTGGTATTTGAAGAATTTATTTACTGCTATATACTGTACATTTGTTTATTTATTTTTAATTCAATTAGCTGATGATTGTTGCAAGAAGCTACATGGAAAATTTGTTCATTTTTTTTGAACTTTTAGTTTTAAGTAAAGTATTTAAAAGCCCTTCCAAGCAAGCTCAGTGAAGATAGATTCAGCTGAATAAATATAATTTTATTTCATGTATAATATATATATATTCCCTAGAAAATTAAAACACTTTAGTCTATTTTCACAAACTAAAAAAAAAAATTAAGGAAATACAGGTTTTCAACATACTTACTTTTTTAGGAACTTTGATATTTATTTTAGATAAAGTCTATAAAAAGTGGATAGATATGTTACTGAAGTTTTAAAATTCCCCAAAAAAAGTAGTTGAAAAAATGTTGTCTATGTTGGTCTGTTTTAAAAAACTTATACAAAACTAATCTTATTCAAAAAGTTTAGAATTTTATATTGTATAAAAAGTGACTTAAAGTTTATACTTAAAGCCTTGTTATAATAATAGCTAAGTTTTAATTTTTCTAAAAAAAAAAACTCTTAGCCCATTATGGTATATATTAGTTATTTTGAAATTTTTTCCCAAAATGAGAATTTATTAACCAAATTTTACAGTTGTTTCCAGAACTTTTGTATGGATATTTATGAAAATTATGATTTTTAAAAAGTAATTAAGTTTCTTGCAAAACTAATAATAATTGGTCAAAAGGCTTCACTAGTTTTAAAGTTGAATATATCTAACTAAGGTTGCAAAAACAGGGAAGTTCTTTTAATAAATGAAGAGTTGAAAAAAAAAATTAAAGAAAAATAATTTTTATGTATTGCAAGCAACCTTAGCACCCTTAATTTAAATTTTCTCATTTTAAGATTGATCATTTGTATTAAGAGACCCTAATTGATTTGTATATTTGACAGAGATATTAACAAGTATTACCATTTTTTTTAAACAATCACAGGGTTCTTATCAGAAATATTTTAAGAAAATGAGTATTATTTCTTAGTAAGATAATTCATCAGATATGGTTAAAGGATATTTGAGCCATGCTTATATCCTAAAAAAATGAATAATTTTTTATATTAAGATCAGAGGAAATTTGTATTCAGTTTTTTATATGTTAACTCTTATTTTTATAATTTATTATAAATAATAAATAAATAAATTATAATATATTATAAATTATTTTTAGTCAATTTTTATATTCTAATACCACATTAGTTGATACTAAGTTTTTAAATTTGTTTATTGCTTAACAGTATGTTATTTAAATGTACATTGTGATTAGTTGTATGTAATTTTATCCTTAAATCATAGTCTTTTTAATCAAAAAAAAGTCTTACAATTATAATATTACTTTTTTATTGTTATCAATTAAAATGCTTTTTTAAAGTCGAGATTAATAAATATTTTGTTAGATTTTGCTTGTAATTTGATAATATGTAAAAAATTAAATTTTAAAATGTTAAATTCATCAACAATTTTGTGATATTGGAAAATTTCAAGCTGTTTACTATTATAAGAAGCTTAAGTTTAAGCTAATTTAAAAAATTAGCTTAACTTAATTTCATCAGTACTAATTATTAAGAGATTAAGTCTTTAAAAAAAGATTAAAGTTGAAAAGAAAGGTTTACCTGTATCAGTTTGTAAATATTAATAGTTCCAAGTTTTTTTTATATAGTTGAAAATATATTTAAAGTTAAAGCTATATATTCAAAAAATTATTTATTTACTTGAAAAATAAACCTATTTAAAAAACTATACACTAGTTCAAGTTAGTTTTTTAGGTTTTGTTTCTAATATTTACATATACTATAGCCTACAACTACTAACTCAAGCTAGTTGTGGTTTTTGTTTTTGATCTGATAAATAAAAACCTCCACAAAAACTATTTCAAGTGAAAAATATCCAGAGCAAGTGCAAGTTTTCTCACATCAAAAAAAAAAAGTTGAGTGCAAAATATTTTCCAAAAAAATTCTGACAATAAGTTTCATCATGAATAAAATAGTGCAAAATGTTAATTAAAAAAATCTGATGAAATGCTTCATAATAAATAAATTTAGTTGAATTTTTCCCCATTAAATAAAAATGATGCAAGCTTTTAAATGAATGAAACATGGTGCAAAATTTTCCTCATATATCAGGGTTGTCAAAAAACCTGGAATTTGACAATTTAGGCTAAAGAAACCTGGAATTTGAGAAATTTTGAAAAAACCTGGAATTTTGAACAAAATTCACTAAAAAATCTGGAAAAATCTGGAACTTTAAACTAATTTTACATGTTAAAATTTAGATTTTGCACAAAAAATTATTATATAGATGAAAATAGTTTGTGATCATCAAAAAAATTTTTATTAAAAAACACATTGTAATAAACTAAAAGATATCTTTTCAATGTTGTTATGTTATTAAATCAGTTTTTTATCTTAAATTAATTTTAAACTAAAAACAGACCCTAAAACTTGTAATTTTTAAAACCTGAAAGAAGTTTTTAAAACCTGAAGAAAATCTTACAAAAACATTTGGCAACCCTGATATATGCAATTTAAAAATTTCTCACATGAGAAAAACCTAGTGCAAGTTAGTTTCCAAAAAAAGTTCTGATTAAATGTTTAATCACAAAAAAAGAATAACAAAAATTTCCTCATTAAACAAAAATGACCCAAATATCCTCACAAATCAAACAAAGTGCAAAATTTCCCACATAAATGAAATTGAAAAATATCCAGAGCAAATGCAAAACTTCCAACATGAAAAAAAAGTTAGTGCAAAATATTAATTAATAAAAATGCTGATGAAATTTTTCATCATGAATAAATCTAGTTGAATTTTTCCCATTAAATAAAAATGATGCAGATTTCCTCATAAATCATACATAATGCAAAATTTTTACCCAGATAAGCAATTTTACACTTCCTTCTGTTAGTTCTAAAATTTTTTTAATATATTAAGTTTTGAAAATTTAAAAGGTTCTATAAGTTTTATTTTTCCCACCAAGTGTAGTAAAAATTTCTCACTAAAAGACCAAGTAAATGATAAATTTTTATGTTGAATTTTCTACATTCAAGTTATTAATGTTGTGTAGAGATACCAAAAAAGGTTCTGATGTAAAGTTTCATCAGAAAAAACAGCAGTGCAAAAATTTCTCCATTAAACAAAAATTATGCAAATTTCCTCCTAAATCAAACAAGATGCAAAAATTTCTCCACATATGCAATTGAAAAATACCCAGGTCAAAAAACTTCCCATATAAGAAAAAAGTTATTGCAAAATATTAGTTTAAAAAAAATTTGATCTAAATGTTTCCTAATAATAGTTGAATTTTCCCCATTAAACAAAAATGATGCAAACTTTGTCATAAATCAAACATAATGCAAAATTTTTACCCAAATAAGCAATTTTACACTTCCTTCTGGTAGTTCTAAAAGTTTTTAAAAATTTAAAAAGTTCTTAAATTTATTTTTCCCATCAAGTGTAGTAAAGTTGCTCACTAAAATACCAAGTAAGTTACAAGTTTTTATGTATAATTTTTTTAATGCCAAGTAACATTTTATCATTTTTTTGTGCATACCATTCTTAAATTGCTTAAAATAGTTTAACATATTATTAAACAGAAATTTGAGACAAGTTCTATTCAAAAACATTTTTATTGAGCTAACAAGTAAAATGTAATGTTTTAAAATAGTTATAGTTAATAAAAAAGCAGATCATAAGTTCTTAAAGTTTATAATTTACTTTTAAAATGATAAACAAAAAGTTCATAGTGTTATTAGTCAAATGTATGAAAAATTACAACAAAGTGTTTGAATGTAGTTTGGTATATCACAGGGTTGCCATACACTTAAAATAATTCAGGGTAGTTTGAAGATTTTTGAAAAACTTAAGTTTATTTGAATTTTTTATTAAAACCAGGCTAGTTTAGATATTTTTCCTTGATCAGGCTGGATTTTTCTGACAAAAAGTGGCAACCCTTTTATTAGTAATCTATGTTTTTAATACTACAGAAAAATAGCAATTAATTTACTTGATTTTTAAGCTATGGAAAATGTATGAAAAAACTAAAGCAGTTTTGCAGCATTATCTTTTTTACCTTGCTTTATTCAGTTTTTAATTGTATAATCAAATAGTTATTAAAAAATTGAATAAACAGGTTATTTTAAAACAAGTTATAAAAGTTAAAAAAAATAGTGAAAAAAGTTTTGATTATAATTGAAAAAAAGTTTGTGATTTATTTCATCAGGTTAGTATTGAAAAAGAATTAAGGTTTATTTGTGCTGTTAAGTTTACTTTATAAAAAGGTATTAATTAACTCTTCAAAAAGTTTAGTTTAGGTGCAGTGATGTTCTATTTTATTAGTTCTTAAAGTAAGGGGTAATATTTTTTTTGTGGAACAATTAATTATAATAAATAAATAGGCTAAGTCCATTAATTTTTGCCTAAAATACCACTCATTTCAGGATACCCTGTTCTGTATATTTGAAAGCTAGCACAAAGTAAAAATTTAGTTTTTTAGCTTGAATAAAAAGAATTTTCAATTTATATGAAAAAAATTGCCTTACTAAATTTTATTCCTGCTTATCTTTATTGATTCAGATAATTTACAGTAACTCTTGCCAGGGTTGCAAAAAAAAACTGGAGTCTGGGAAAAACCTGGAATTTGACAATTTAGGCTTAAAAACCTAAAATTTGAGAAATTTTGAGAAAAAACCTGGAAAAACTGGAATTTTAAACATTTTTCACATGTTAAGTAGTAAAATTTCAACTTGACTCAAAAATCTATCATATAGATAAAAATAATTTGTCACCAACAAAAAAGTTTTTATTAAAACACATTTAAAGTCTAGCTTTACAGTATCTTTATAATGTTTTAATTTCATTTTTAATGTTGAATTCAGTTGTTTACCTTTTACTTAATTTTAAACTAAAAATAGAGCCAAAAATGTATTCTTTTAAGAACCTAAAAAATTTTTTTAAACCTGGAATTATTTGCCAAAAAAATTTGGCAACCATGTCTTGCTCTTTTTTGATGACTTTGCTATTTTTGTTAAAATCAAATAAGGTTTGTACAACCACACTACACAATTAAATTTAAATTTAATATAGAACTAAATAGTATTTGAAGGTATTCCATACTAATAAAAACTAGACATAACTTATGGGGATTGTGTTTTATATTAAAGAACATATAAAACACTAAAAAATAAAGAACATCACACTAATAAAAACTAAGAATATGGTCAAAACTTTTACAAAGGAATTAAATCTAACAGGATCATACTATAAGAATGTATAATAAAATTAAGAAAAAACTACTTGGAATTAAAATAAAAAACAATTGTAATTGATAGACATTATTTAAAAAAGAACTTAAAATAAACAATTTACTAACAATTAGGTTCAGTTCTGGAACAGCATCTGGAAGGTTTTGACAAGAATTTCATTGTAATTGCACTGGCTGGTTTATTTAGCTCTATACCTTAAAAGTTGCTTCAGATCAACTTGCTTTCTGGTTGACTGATTACATAGTATTTCATGTTCAACTTTCAACTTAAAATAACATGGTTGATATACACTCACTCTACTCGAGATTGCTCAGGACTTGAAATTTTTTGAAAAAATAAGGCTAAATTGATTTATATTTTTGAATATTTTAATTTTTTTTCTTTATCTCACTCTCAGGCTATTCTTTTTGAACTTTGAATTTTTATTTACTGTACTTTTAAGTCTTTTTGTTATTATTTTGGATTTCCAGCCTTATATACACAAACTTGTCATTTTTTGGCCCATCATACTATTATTTTTTAAGTTTTAACTTGAACTCAAGCTAGCTTAATGTTACTTGGGCTACTTTTAGGTCACTCTTGCTGGCTTTTTTGCTTCAAAGAGCAGCAGTTTTAATTTTGACATAGATTTAGGTAAAAATGTCTCTGCATCAGTGGTTTTTCTCCAAAATGAGCTCTAATGTTAATAAAAAGTTTTAATAAAAAGTTTCAATTAATTAGTTATCAAT
This sequence comes from Thalia democratica, assembly GCF_965202585.1. Lineage (NCBI taxonomy): Eukaryota > Metazoa > Chordata > Thaliacea > Salpida > Salpidae > Thalia > Thalia democratica. The sequence continues at coordinate 37,529,068 of NC_139173.1, read as the reverse complement.
TAATTACAGTTTTTATAACTCTAGCAAGTTATATGTCAATAAAAAAAGTCTGATCTTTTAATTTATCTTTTTAAAATTTCATGACTTCAAAAAACTATCTGCCAATTTAAAAAGTATCTACTAAAAACAGAAACTGTTGTATTAATAAATTTAAATAATTTTCAGTTTTTGTAACTCAAACAAATTATCTGTCTGATGTTAATCAATATAACAAATATAATTTTTTTTAGTTTTTATGACTCATATAAATTATCTGTCTGATGTAAATCAATATAAAAAATTTTTTTTTTTCAGTTTTTCTAACTTAAATAAATTATCTGTTTGATGTAAATTAATGTAACAAATATAAATTTTTAACTGTTTATAACTTAAATAAATTATCTGTCAAACAAATGTTGTTTTTAAATATTGTAAATATTAATAATTTTCAGTTTTTATAACTCTAATAAATTATCTGTTTGATGTAAATTAATATTACAAATGTATTTTTTTCAGTTTTTATAACTCTAATGAATAATCTTTTTGATGTAAATTATTATAACAAATAGAATTTTTTTCAGTTTTTATAACTTTAATAAGTTATCTGTCAAAAAAATTTCTTTTGTCAATATAGCAAATATTAATGATTTTCAGTTTTTATAACTCTAATAAATTATCTGTCAAAGTAAAAATTATGTCTGATGTAAATGAAATCAATTATAATAGTTTTATAAGTAGTTTTTCCGTTTTTACAACTCAAATAAATTATCTGTCTGATGTAAATTTGTATAATAAATAAAAAAATTTCAGTTTTTGTAACTCTAAAATATTATCTGTCTGATTTAAATTAATGTATAAACTATACTTTTTTCAGTTTTCATAACTCTAATAAATTATCTGTCAAAGTAAAAATTATGTCTGATGTAAATGAAATCAATGATAATAGTTAATATAAGTAATTTTTAAGTGTTTATAAGTTGAATAAATTATCTGTCAAAGTAAAACAGTCTTTTGTAAATACATTAATTAATAATAATTTTCAGTTTTTATAACTCTAATAAATTATCTGTCTGATGCAAATTAAAATGACTAATATAATTTTTTTCAGTTTTTATAACTCTAATAAATTATCTGTCAAAAAAAAGTTTTTTGTAAATATAGTCAATATTAGAAATTTTCAGTTTTTATAACTCTAATAAATTATCTGTCAAAGTAAAAATTATGTCTGATGTAAATTTTTCAGTTTTTATAACTCTAATAAATTATCTGTCAAAGTAAAAATTATGTCTGATGTCGAAGATTGCCCGTTGTGCTGCACCCCCTTCGAATTTGACGAGGAGAAGTTTCTCCCGTGCCAGTGCGGCTACAAGATATGTCGGTTCTGCTGGCACAAGATCAAGAACTCCGACACGCCACTGTGTCCAAACTGTAGAAAAGTGAGTTGGTATTCTTGTTTTTATATTTCCAAGTATAAAAGTTATCAATTTTAAACAAAAGTTAGTGTCCCAATTGTAGATAAAAAAGTCTTGAATTTTAAAATCTACTTTATAAACTTTTTTGATTTAAATATTTAGTGCATCTAAAACACTTTCACAAAAGTGTCTCAACTCTAGACAGATGAGTTTTTATTATTTAATGTTACTATATGTAAAAATAAATTTTCCAAGAGTCCATTTTCAAGTCACTTGTCCAAACTATAGACAAGTGAGTATTATGTTTTTGTAGAATTTATTTTATTTTGTATTTGTGTCCATTGCCCTAATAATAAATTATCCAAACTGAAAACAAGTAATGTAAGCCTTGAGAAAAATTTGCTCTGTGTAAAAATAAACTTTAAATGTTTTACAAGTCAAGAATGTCCCAACTGTTGACAAATGAGTCTTGAATTTTAAAATCTACTTGATAAACTTTTATTGATTTAAAGATTAAACACTATGCATCTGAAGCAAAAGTGTGTGTCCCAATTGTTGACAAGTCAGTTTAGGTCACCTCACTTTCACGACTGTGAATTTTTGCACATACTAAGTACTAAGTAACAATTACTTTATAAATTTATACACCTTTGGGTTCTATCAATTCTATAAGAGTTTATTATTCTCACAACCCTACAGTGAAGACCAAACTATCATGCATAAACACTTGTAAATCCTTACAGCTTATTTACATAGTTCAATGTTTAATTATTTCCACAGTTTATTATATATATTATTTTAATGAAATATTTATTATTTTAGTATTTTGTTTATTTTATAGTAAGTTTTATACTATTATAATTATTTGATGATATTATTTATTCCAGTGAACTTGTTTCTTTATCAGCAAACAAACAACTTTTAATTTTGAATATTCACAATTTAACTTGTGTAGTTAAAAGATTATTATGTGTACAATATATAATTGTATGAATAAATAAATAAACAAAATGAACTTTTAGTAGTTGTAAACATTTTATAATTAAATGTCCTTTAGCGCTACACTGAGGACCCGGCCTCGTTTGAGCCAATGACTTACGAGGAGATCCAAAACTTGAAATACAAAAAAAGAGAGCAGGAAAAGCAGGAGAAAAAGAAGATAACTGAAAAAAGGAAACACTTGGGCACAGTCAGGGTCTTGCAGTCGAACTTGGTGTTTGTTGTGGGGCTTCCCCTGAACCTCAATGATGTAGAAGTTAGTTTTAAATTGAAAAAAGAGTGCTGTTTGAGTAGGGTTTTATTGTTATTGCAAGTTTATTGTCCATTTAAAGACCTTAGCATCGAAACCTAGGTCTTTTGAACAGAAAGACACATAACGAAATAAATCAAAAATAAAAATGACACAAATAATTAATCATGTTTAAAACAAAGATAAAATCTATTTTAATATAATTTAGTTTTGATTTGAAATAAAAGCGCAAGCAACTATTTGAGTAGGGTAGATGTTATTAGGTTGAACCATTTTAATAAAGCAAAAAAATTTGAGTAAAGTGTTGCAGTCTAATTTGGTATTTTTTGTTGAAATTCCTTTGAAAACTTAACAATATATAAGTCCCTTGCTTGTTATGTCAAATATTGTTGGTACTTTGATACCAGAAATGCTATGAATTAAACTTATCAGGGCAACTGATAAGTCAACATTTTATTTGCTTACAATTCATTTGCTGTCTGTTGACTGTATTTTAGAATAAATCATAAATTTTCAAAGACAATCTTTATTGTGGCATTCCCCCTAAAATACACTATGTATCAAATATATATACGATCTTAAATTTGTTTTCTGGGCCGTAACACAAATATACTTCTCTTAAGTCTAGAACTCTTAACTTGAAAATTTTTGGTTTGCCTAGACTGAGCGCATATTGATCCAACTAAGAGATATTATTTTGTCAGATTAAAACATAACAAATGAAAGGTTTTTGTACTTGGATTGTACCTGCATTTCAGTAATGTTAAATTTTATTTTCAGTTTTGTACTAATACTTACTTTAACATATCTGTATCAACTAAAATATTATGAAATTCTTGTAGTTTATTAAATAGGCAGAATTGCCACATTTTTTGCAACTTTTTTCCATCTTTTCTGAACTTCTTAGGTTTTTGAATAAACATGATTTTGATCATCTATGTTTAGTATAAAAATTAGTATAAGGTAAAATCTTTTATAAAGTATAACAACATTGAAAAGATACTGCAAACCCTATTTTAAATCTGATTTAAATAAAAAGATTTTTTGGTAATGACAACTTTTTTTTTATTATTTTGATAGTTTTTTTGTGTCAAGTCAAAACTTTTCTACTTAACATGTAAAAATTGTTTTAAAGTTCTAGGTTTTTTGGTGAATTTGTTCAAAATTCCAGGTTTTTTTTTCAAAGTTTTCAAATTCCAAGTCTTACAGTATTTTTTGCCCAAATAATCAAATTCCAGGTTTTTTCAGGTTTTTAACAACCCTGAACAGGGCAAGTAGTAAACTTTTCTCTGTTTATTTTGTAGTTATAGCATAAAAGATGATTGCCAGTCATTTAGGAAAATTAGTAAAGATTTCCCAACCAGTTTATGAAAGTTTTAAATCTTATTGATTAAGTGCCAACACATCAATGAATTACATAATTGGCACTTTCACAAATTATTTTTAAGTAAAAATTACCAGGAAATTTTGAACCATGATTAAAATCCTATTAAGACCATAGTCATTACATAACTTTTTTTTCACAACTTGATTTAATTTGTAGAGCTTGAGCTTAATTACAGGTTCCTTTTCACAGAATTATAAAATTCAAAACAATTTTTGAGATATAATAGCTGTTTAAAGTCAGAGAGTACAATAGGTTCCTGATGGGAGGAAAATAAACAGCAAATATATAAAAATCATTAAAAATATGTTTTCTCTTACGTTTCTCTGTTTTCTCTGTTTTCTTAAAAATACGTTTCTTGAGCTTAACACCTAAAATTTTCAGTAAATGTTCTTTGCACTATTTAGAAAAATCTGTAATAACAGATTAAATAAAATTTTGATTTTTGATTAAAAAAAAATGTTATGACAATTATTTTAAATATTGCAAAGAATACTTCTTGAAATTTTGAGATAATTATCTTGAAAAACGTAGGAGAAGATGAATATCTATCTTGTAAAATAGACTTCTCTTTTTTTGACCTTTTAGTTTGCGCCTGCCATAAGGAACCTGTTCTGTTTTCAACTGATACCTGCTATATCTCCAAAATGAACTTGAATAAATTTGATATAGATAAAAAAAATTAGATAGTTGCTTAATGGAAATCTCAGTGGTAAAGAAATTGGTACTTAGTTATTTTGTTTGAAACATTAAATTTTATGTGGACAGCAAGTTAGATGAATAAATTCAAGTTTTTAGCTAACTAGAGTGTTTTAAAGTAAAAGTTGAACTCTAACAACATCAATGGCTGAGAAGTTAAATGATAGTATATTAGATAAGTTATACCATTATAAAGTATAATAACTTATCTTAAATATATCAACATAACTGTTGTTCACACGTGCATAGTTTTTTGTTTAATGCAAGTTTTATTTGTAGTATGAATCAGACTTTCAATAACTTTTATTTACACGAAACTCAACTCATTTATTTTCAAATAATCTAAATTGATAACATCACAAGGTTCTACAAAAATTACGTAAAACTGAAAAGATTAACTATCATAAGTAGTATAAGTTTATTAGAAATAATGTTTTGAAATACATTTATTATGAATTGTAACTTGGATTTTGAAAAACTAAAGTTTTTTAGAATGAGGCCAAGTCATTGTTTATAAAAAAAATTAAGTTAAACAAAATTAATAAATCAAAGTAAAACCTTATTGTTAAAGCTAATATTATGGTTTTGTCCGTAAATAGTGAGGAAATTTATTATGGAAGCACAAATAAGTTTTATATATTTGCTTATATGTGTTGTATTGACAAATAACCACATGGAAAATTAAGACACGTCACTAACCTTGAACTTGCTACTAATTTTATCAAGATCAATACTACACATTTGTCCATTAAATTTTCTATATTTGTTAGCTAAATTTGCTCATAAAATATTTTTTTAAATCTAGATCAAACTGTTATTTATGTTTAAAAAGATAAGTATTTGTTTTAAATTGCTAATAATTTTATCAAGATCAACACTACACATTTGTCCATTAAATTTTTGTACGTTTCTTAATAAATGTTCTATCTTAATTAACTAAATTTGCTCATAAAATATTTTTTCTAATTTAGATCAAGCTGTTATTTATGTTTAAAAAGATAAGTATTTGTTTTAACTTGCTAATAATTTTATGTTTAAAATGATAAGTATTTGTTTTAACTTGCTAATAGTTTTATTTTAAAAAAGATAAGTATTTGTTTTAATTGTTAATAATTTTATCAAGATTAATTATCTTCATTTGTCCATGACTTCAACAGCTACAATTGCTAATAATATAGTTTTAGGTTTTAAATACAGTTGTTTTTGTTTTATGTTTTTATGATGAAAATTGTAAATGCAATGTTGTTTTCTTATTAACATAATAGAGATATTACGTGGCTTACAGTATGTTATATCTTTTAAGTTAAATTTTATAAATTTTAACCAAGTATCAAGATATATGTTTAAAAATAAAATCAGAGTATTTCAAAAATTACAAAAATTATAAAAAACATTAAAAATATAAAAAGTTAACATGGGTAGCTTTTAGAGGAATTTAATTTTAAATCTTTTTTTTTTGTAAAACTCCACTGAATTTAGTTTAGTAAAAACTTAATTTTAACTCACTCTGGTAATTTAGTGTTAATTTTAATACTACTTAGCCTAAGCTTATTTAGTTAAATAACTAATAATTTTTGTAGTGATTTTAATCTACAGAATTTAAAATATTGTTTGCAATTACTTAAAAAAATTTAAGATAACTGTTGTTTGTTTTTAATACGCACAAAAATTTGCAGTGTTTACAATTTGTTTAAAAACAAATTTACTAATTAGAACTAACTTTGCTCAAAATTTTTCTGTAATTTTCCATAACTAATCAAAATCTATTATTTTTGTTGTTTAAAGTAATAGTTAAAAAATATTTACAACAAAAACTAAAAGTTTATAAATACTTTTTGTTTTCTTTGAATAAAAACTTATAACTGTGTTTGATTTTAATATCAAAACTTGTTAGTATAAAATCTAACTTGTATTTAAAATCTTTTTAGTCGTAAATAAAATTTAATACCAATTCACTAGTTTTCTAGAAATGAGAAATACTTGTTTTAAGTATAAAAATGTTTTATTCACAACTTAACATTGTTAATTTTCTTTAATTCTTTTAATAAAAAATTATCTAGCTATTAGGAAAAAAAAAAATAAATTAATTATATTAATGGTTTATATTGTACGCACTTATCTTGATTGAATAATTTTTTGTTACAGAAATTAAAAACAAACCAGTATTTCGGACAATACGGAAAAGTAAAGAAAATAGTTTTAAATTCACAAACAGCCTACGCTGGAACACAGGTAATAATTACTATTTATTTTACTGTCAGTATACTTGTGTGGCTAGTATGTTTTTAAAAATTAACAAAAAACTATTGTATGGCTAATAGAGTGGTTTGAAATAATTTTTTTTTCAAATACGTTTGCGTAGTACATTTGTAAATTTATTATTTACTCCTTTGACGCAAACAGCATTGCATTAAATTTCGCGTTTTACTTTTATAAGCTCTCTTCTAAGTTCTACAAGTAATTCTTTTATATAATTATAAAACTGCTGTTAGGATCCATAAATTTTTAACATCTTATAATTAAAACTTAAATTGAATCATAATTCAACTTTAAAAACTTGAAAATATTATTCAACCAAGGAAAAGGAGCTTTACAACATATTTTAATAAGGGTATACATACAAGTTTTGTTTACAAATTTTGCAAACTTTTCTTCTTTGACAGCTGTTTTTGTTTTTGTCATTCGTCAGCAGTATTTTTGTTCGCTTCAAAATTAGAAATAGAAAATTAAAAGCAAACTTGTATAAAAATCAGCTGTAAGTGATAGTGTAAATTTATATGCATGAAAAGTAATTAATTGTTTATCTTTTTAAAACAACATATTTCACAAAAAGCTTGGTTTTTTGATACCTTCTAAACCAGGGTTTACAAACCTTTTTTTTTCAAAAGGTCCCTTTAAAACAATTCAAAAAGCTATGGCCCATCTAACAAGATTTCTCAAAAAACTACCAATAAAAACACATAAGACCTTTTTTTGCTCTTCATCACCAACCTCAGCATATTTAGTGCAAGTTTTAAATTATGACATCAATTTCCTCCTTTGGTTCCTTTGCTGCTTATGACCCCTCTTGGGGGCCACTTGACCCACTTTGGGAAACCCTGTTCTAAACTGACCCATCATGCAAGATTGACAGGGTTGCCACTTTACCTGGAAACCTGGAAAAACCTGGAATTTGACAATTTAGGCTAAAATAACCTGGAAAAACCTGGAATTTGAGAAATTTTGAAAAAAACCTGGAATTTTTAATATTTTTAACATATTCAGTTGTAAAGTTTCGATTTGAGACAAAAAACCTATCATATAATTAAGATTTTTGTCATCATAAATTTTTTTTGATTAAAAATCACATTTAAAGTAACTTTAAAGTATTTTCTCAATATTTTTTTACTATTTAACACAGTATTTTAAATAGAAAATAACTTAAAACTAAAAATAGACCCAAAAATGTGTACTTTTAAAAACCTGGAAGAAATTTGGAAAACCTGGAAAAAAATTTGAAAGAACGAGTGGCAACCCCGGATTGAGTAGTGAATATAAATTCATGTTTTCTAATACTGTAAGTTTCTTCGTAGACTGATATTATTAATAAATGTGCACCTGTGTGCAAGGTAAGTTTTGGGAAACACTGATATGATTAACAATTTATAAAGATATGTTAGACAGACTGCTGGTGTTTATAACAATTGAAGCTAAACGTGTTTTTTAAAAGTTTATTGTAATGTTGTTTTTTAATATAACCTTTCACCCCACACCTTATGTTAAGAAGGATAGTAATTTTTACCTAGTTTTATTTTTTTAATTAATTTTTACTTTTACATATAGGCTCCACCCTAACGGCCTATACAGTAGAGATTAGTAATTTAAACAGTTTTTTTTATAATTTGTTGATATTTATTAGTTTTTAACATCATGTAGGCTCCACCCTAACGGTCTATACAGTAAAAATAAGTAATTTAAACAGTTTTTTTTTCATAATTTGTGGTATTTATTAATTTTCAATGCCTTATAAGTGCCACCCTAACAGCATATCTAGTAAAAATTAGTAATTTTAATAGTTGTTTTTATAGATATTTTTATATTAATTAATTTTTAACATCATGTAGGCTCCCACCCTAACCGCATATGTGACTTTCTCCAAACAAGATGAGGCTTTGCACGCCGTCAAAGAAGTCAATAACGTGGAACTGAAGGGAAAAACTCTCAAAGGTGAGATTTGCCAGCATGAATGAAGTGGTTTTCGGTAAAACAGTTTTTTATGAAACCTCAGATTTGCACAGGGTCTCAATCAGGAAGTCCTAAACCCTAACCATCTTGAGTTCTTTTACCTCATACCTAATTTTTTTCTACAAATCCCATAACCTTAAATCATATACCACTTTTTTACTTCAACACTCAAGCCCTAATCTCAACTGTGACCTGCTAGTATAAGTTCCTAAACTTCAAAATTAAACTTTTAAACTTTGTTTAAGTTTTGTATGTTAAATCTAAGTTTTTCAGTCATATTGTTTCCAATAACCTTAAGACCTTAATTAAACCACAAAATTTTACCCAATGTCCCTGAAAACACCCCGTGCAAATCTGAGTTACCGAAACTAACGGACTGTTGGTAGTCTTCCGTTACCAAAGAGTAATTATGTTCAATGAGTTCTTATGAGAACAATGACTTTGTATTGCAAAGAGTTCTTATTTACAAGAGAACAAGGATTTGATGAAAATTTAAACTCCCTTTTAGTTCAAAGTTATGGTTGGTAGAACACTTTAAGGACACTCTGGGTTGCTCCAGCTATTTTTAACTTTTTGAAATCTCAGGATAATTTTGAACTTTTAATAAAAATATCATTATAGTTTAAAGTCTTCTTGAACACCTTACGACATGTTCTAGACCTAGAATGAGATTCAATTGGTTTAGTTTCAATGTTTTGTTAATTTATTACCAATTTTGTTGAAAAACTTTATTTTTATTTAAAGTAAAAAAAAAATTAAGGATTAGAAAAAACTCAGGATGACTAATAACAGTTTGAGGTCACTCAGGACAGTTTTTTTGACAAAAAGAATGGCAGCCCCGATAAAAGTAGTTGAAAACAGTGAACAGAGAAATTCGACCTTCAAAGTTACAAGGTTGCCACAAATTCAACAAGTTTATAAATTTGAAAACCTCAGACTACATAATATATATTTTTCTTAAATCTCAGGGTAGTTTTTAAAAATTCGTTTATTATTGTGTTAACATTCTCCAAATATTAGGTCTTTTTTGTTATTATTTGTTTCTCTTTAGGTGATTGAGCTTCAAGTGTTTTCATCTCAGGGTAGTTTTTGGTTGCTCAAGCATTTTTTCTTCAAAGAAAGGCAACCCTGAAATCAACTTTAATGATTGTTTTCGGGGCTCAGATTTTTTAAAAGTTATTTTTTTAAAGGAACTTGGTTTCTGTAACTTCTGGAAAGTTCTATTTAAAGCTAAGTTTTTTATTTTTTTACCATTAACACGGTCATCAAATTGAATGTTTCTTTTTAAATTTCAAGCGTTGGCAACCTTAGTATATCATACAGGTAGTTTTTTTCTAATTCAAATAAATATTTTGTGCATTCGATGACACTGCAATATGTTAATTACAATTCTTTCTAACTATTTAATATTCCAGTACCATAACTTCAAACTTTGTTGACTTGTTATATTCGTTTCCAGCAAGCCTTGGAACGACAAAGTACCATGGCCTGGTGCATTCTAAACACTTTTCATTCTAATCAAATTTGTTTAATTATACTTCTTAACAACTGTACTACGATATGGTACCATACTAGAAACTTTAAAAAATGTAACTAATTATTGATATATTTGTGCAGCAAACCTTGGAACGACAAAGTACCATGGCACATGTGCATTCTAAAAACTACATCAAGTTTTATTAATTATAATTTTTGTTCAACAATATGGTACCATACTAGAATTGCTTTTAAAATGTAACTAATAATTGATATATTTGTGCAGCAAGCCTCGGAACAACAAAGTACTGCAGCACGTGGCTGAAAAACCAAACTTGTCAGAAGCCAGATTGCATGTATTTACATGAACACGCCCCAGCAGAAGCCAGTTTCACCAAGGAAGATATGAATGTACGTTTGTTTATTATATTTAATTAATAAAAAATTTCATCCATTTACACGATTATGCGGCCCCTGAAGCTAGTTTCACCAAAGAAGAAATGAATGTACGTTTGTAATAACATAATTAATTTTATAATTTTTTTACGTATTTTGATAAATAAGCTGTCCCAGAAGCCAGTTTCACTATTAACATCTAAATAGTTGAGAAATATTTTTATTTTAATAAATTTCAAAATGAAAAGGGCAAAAAATAAAAGTTATGTTTGTTTCATTATTAAAATTTAATGTATTATAAATAATTTAAATTATTTTGTAATAGTAATTATTTCGGCCATCAGTGTTTGTTTATTGTACTTGCTTTAAATTAAGTGTATTAAGAAAACCAATAGATTTCAATGAACTTGCTTTTTGGCGAGTTCAAGTTTTGCCAAAGGGTATATGAACATATTAATGAATGTTTGATGTATTATTCATATTGAAAATAATAAGTTTCAGTAGTAAATCCAAATACTAATACAGATGGTATATTTGTTTTAGTATGCATATATGTATTTTAGTCAACTAAATTAATATTAATTAAATTTGTATATGTACCGAGTTCAAGTGCTTATTTGCTATATATATATATATAATTTATCTTAAAGTTTTGAATATAAGTTTATTTTCTTTTTCTCTTTTTGTGTTTCCTTTAAGTGGCTCAGGTTTTGATGCCTGAGTGCAACATTGAACAATAAACAATATAATAATAGTAATAATATACCTGTCAAAATTTGAATGTATTAAAGTGTATTGTCTATTAGTATTGGGTTAAAGATAAAAGTTTTTAATATATAAGTATAGTAGATTATTAATAAATAATTGAATAATAATTTTATCAGATGGAAAAACACAAAATATACGAGAAAAAATTAATGGATGAAATGATTGAACGAAACAAAAAAGAACAAAATAAAACTAAAAATGTGGAAGTTCCTTCGACGTTAGTTATTAATGTTATAATAAAATTTTATAAAAAAATATAAAATTGTGTTATAACCCAAAGCAAAGTCATTCAAAGCATTGTATAATTATTTTGTTTTGTAAAAAGTATTTAAAATACTTTAGTCGATTATTTTAAACTGATGAAGTTTAAGTTAGTTTTAAAAAATTGTTCTTGAATGTCGCATACACAAGGTTAGTTTTTTTAACAAGTGGCTACAGTTCCTATAAAATAATGAAAAATCAAATACAATCTAAATTCCCATATTTGTAAACCTTTACAAACATTATTAGGTAAACTTATTTGTTTTTCTAATAGAACTAGGTCAATAAATGCAAGAAGTTACGTCAGACTAATTTTAAAAACACTGGAAAGTACCATAAAAAAGTGCTAAAAGTAGTAATTTTTCTAAAAAGGAAGTTAATTTTAATTCTAGTAACATGAAACTGTTAAATTTTTTTATGGCTTTTGTAGTGGATTTATGACCAGATGAGAATATTGATGTTGTAGCCTTTTAAACTTGATAGTTTAGAAAATGCAAGAACTTTGAAAAAAAATCATCAAGAATAGTGTTTGACTATTTCGTAGTGAGAAATATGTGAATAAGTAGTTAAAACAAATTTTGGTTGTTTTTTTAAATTTATTTTTAAATAGTTCATCAATTGAAAAAAGACAGAAAAAGTTATGATAACCGAAAATACAAGTTTATTATCAAAGTTAAATTATCTTCAATGCAAAAATAGGCAATAATTTAAATATTTCACATTTAAACCTGGAACGCATTAATTACAAAAATAATGCTAACAATTCAATATGATGTAAAGCTTGAATACTACAAAATCAGATCAAGAGTTAAAGTATTTCAGGGTTTTAGTAAAATAAATAATAATTATTTTTTGTAATTAGCTTGAATATTTTATAAAACTTGATATTAGGGTGTAAAAATTTCTCATTTCGTAAATTGTTCATCAAACCAACTTTATATGTTTCATGAGTTTATGTAAAAATTTTATCAAGGTATCAATATTTATTTACATGTTTTAAGTATTTAACTTAATACAGTACCAGCTAATATCGATAATTTAAAAACAATTAATTTGTAAAGGAAGTAGGTGAAATTGTTTCCGCGTAATTTAGTTTATTAGTTATTTAATTTAATTTAACTTTGTTTTGTTTGGTATACAAACACAGTATTTATTGTACTTTTTTATTAGATAAATTACTGTACAGTATGCTAAAGTTTAAATTTAAAATCATTTTGCTTATTTGATTAAAAAATTAAAAGCCACACCAACCTTAAATGATTAAAAAAATTAAAATCATAAAATTGAATAATAGATTAAAAAAAAATTCCACTGGCTCGCAATAATATTAATTTAGTTTAGACTTGTTTCCTACCTTGCAAATTTATTAACTTGTAAAGTAAATACGACATTAATGGCAAAATGACTAATAGCAACAAATTTGAAATATATTTAAAGAAAATGAAATTAAATTAAAATACTTAATAGTTCAATTCTACCAACAGGTCCAGACCGGCCTCCACGCGAACAGTCAAATCTTCACAATCCGGAACGAACTTACATGGCAACCTGAGTTCCCATGGCAACAGCTCGTGCAGGAACTCCCCCGACAACCAGCGACGCACTCCCCAGCGACGCACTCCCCAGCAACCCGTCACCCAGCAGAACAGTTACTATGGCGACAAGGAGGACCCGTTCGACGATTGCGAGCTCTCGGAAAACGAGGAACCCCAACCCAAAAAGAAACCCCCCACGAAAGAAGTTGTCACGGAAACGAAAACGGAAGAAGAAAAAGTGAAAAATACCCCGAACAAAAGCCACACAGAAACAACAAACAACAGCGTGAAGGTTCAGGTGACCCACAACCCTCTGACCCAAAACACAAACGCCCAGAATTCCTCCCAACAAAATCTTCCACAAAATCCCCAACACAATCCCCTACAAAACTCCCTACCAACACAAAGCAACCCGCAAAACCCCTTAAACCACATAGAAAATTCCCAACCGAACCCCCTGCAAACACACGTCCCAACAAATCACAACCCGCCCCAACAAAATCCCCCGACGCGGAACCTGATAGAAGGAAACTTAATAAGTAGCGCCGTGGACAAACTAATGAGAAAGGAGCCCCAACTGGAAGTCAGTTCCATAAATGTTGAGGTTAAAAATTATTGATTGCTTTAAACAGTAAATTTTTAAAACCTTAAACTTACAATAATTATTTTTTTAATATTTTAAGCGTAGAAAAATTATATTTTTTTTTTGTTTCTTAAGTTTTGTAAAGCTTTAAAAGTTTTTTTTAAATTGAAATCAAATTAAATACAGTCTATATATTTTAATAAGGTTGAAATGAAACCCATAAAAGCTTGATGTTCCTGATATAAATCGTATTTATTATTAAATTTAATTCAAGGTTGAAAATGTACCAAACGGAATAAACGTTCCCAACGGCATTAACGTTCCTGACATAAACAATTTTATATTCGACGCCGACTTCACAACAGCCAAAACGAAAGGATCCGATCGGTTGTTCGGACAAAACCTATCCAGGTTTGTTGAAATATTAAATAAGATATTTATTAAAAAAACAGTTATATACAAAGATTAACGGTAAAATAAATAAATAAATAAATAGTGAATTTAGTTATCATGTAAGTAAATAAGGTTGTTTGGACAAAATCTGTCCAGGTTTGTTGCCTTTTTATTGAAGTTAATTCATCTGAAAAATATTAAGTTGTATTTAAAGAATAACAGTAAAAAGATAAATAATGATTTTAGTGTATACATTAGTAAATAAGGTTGGTTGGACGAAACATACCCAAGTTAGTTTTTGGTATTTTTTACACCGTTTTATGAAATGTTAGGGTTAATGTGTGAATGAGTTTTATGCGATAGAAGTAATGAGAGCAGAGATAAGTTATACAGTAGTTAAAAATGTTAATTTGTATTAAAAGATTAACAGTAAATAAATAATGATTTTAGTATATATTTAAGTAAGGTTGCTTGCAAAAAACTTATCCAAGTTTTTTTTCTGTTTTTTTTCACATCGTAACGTATAATATTAGGGTTAATGTGTGGATAAGTTTTGACTTGTGCGATAGGAATAATGAAAGCAGAGATAAGTTCAGGGTTAAAAAATCTTGAAACCTGGAAAAACCTGGAATTTTCAACAATTTTTACAAATTAACAAAAAAAAATCGGCGAAAGTCTGCAGAACAGAAGTCCGGACTTTCGTTTGCCGTGAGACAAGCTCAAATATTAATAAAAAACCTGGAGAAAATTTGCCAAAGACATTTGGCAACCCTGAAATAGTTATATAGAAGTTGGGTGTAACTGTAATTAGCCAGAAAATAAATTAATTTTTTTGTTATCATCAAAAAATTTTTAATCAAAAAACACATTTGAAATAGCTTTACAGTATCTTTTCATTTTTTTTATACACTAACACAGTTTTTTACCTTAAACTTAACTTTAAACTATAAATAGACCCAAAAATGTGTACTTTTAAAAATCTGGAGAAAAATTAAAAAACCTGGAGAAAATTTGCCAAAGACATTTGGCTACCCTGAGATAGTTAAATAGAAGTTGGGTTTAACTGTAATTAGCCAGAAAATAAATTTAGATATAAATTAAACTTTTTCACTTGGTAAAAGTAAAAATATATATGTGCTTTAATATGTTGAATGAATCTTTTAGAGTAAGTGAAAAGTTGGCATTATTTCTAAGCTTTTGTCTATATTATATTTAAAACGTATTGAAAGCTAACAATAAAAATAAAACAGTTTTAAGAAAGGTTTAATGTTTGTTAAAATTAACTGAACAAATTTAAGAAAAAAAAAATAAAAATAAAAATATTTTCCTAGTTTGTGTTAAGTTTTTATTTTTATATTTATATAAGATTAGAAACACAATATGGTTTTTATTTCCTTTTAAATGCATTGTATAGTTCTTTTTTTCTAACTCAATTAATCATCCTTTGTTATTAGGATGTTATTAGTAATTCACCCTAACTCGCTCATTAAACTTTGAAAATATAACTTGTCTATATTTTTTGTGAAAAATTAATTGTGAAGTTAAAATATTTAAATCTGGTTTTTGAAATTCTGTAAAAAAAAGGTATTGAAAGTTAAGACAAAGAAACAACTGTAATTTTTTATTTGCCACTTGAGAGTTAATAGTTTGAAATGAACTTTGTTTCCTGAAAACGTGTCGATTTATAATAGTTAATGTAATAGTAAGACTTACTAAATTGATGTCTACTTACTAAATAAATATTATATAAAAAACATTCTAAAACTCTGGCCTAATTTAAGTAAAAGCATAATTTGTGAATTATATGAGCTTCCAAACTATAAATTGTGATAGTGAAAACATTATAAGTTGAAGTAGATTTATGTTTCTTGAAAACGTACCGGATTAATATAGTATTTGGTTATTATTATTTGGAAATTTTATAAGCCATACTTTTTCTGATGAGTTGTGTTAAATATAATGCTTTTAAGAATTCATTTTGGCCTATATTAAGTAACATCCTATAAAATTTCAAGATTAATTTAAATATTAAGATAAATTTATTTCCTTATAACATTTGTATTAAGCATAACACTGGAAATTTTTTATTAATTTTAATTGTAGAGTTTTATTGTAGAATTTTATTGATTTATTTTCCAGATGTGATACGGTTTTTTTGTAGTTTTATTTTTTATTGTAGTTTTTTGTTTTACTGTTTTTAATTTTTATAGAGGCTGATTTGAATGTACTAAAAAAATATATTATACAAAGTTGTAATGGTGGCTTCGTATTCATATGGTTATTTTTAGAATAAATTAATTTAAGAACATAAATTTTCTATTAAGAAAAGCTCTGTAAATAGTTTTTCACTTCCTTCTTGACAATTTATGTTTTTTACATAAATTTTCAACCCTAGATTTAATTCTTTTTCCGGATAGTTTTTACAAGTAAACTATATTGTGAACGGAAATAAAATGAAACTAAATATATATTGTATATAACAAGTGAATAAGTTTAGATGATAAAGTTATAAGTAACAAGATATATAATTATAAGAATATAAATGTGTTTAAACTGGTTAAAAGTTCCAAATATCGTACATTTATCATTTTCTACCTACAAAATATTTTATTCTTAATGTTTTGTTTTCAAAATAACTCAAATTGTGTTAATATTTTTTTTATTTTTATGTAGAAGTACTATAAATAAATTCACAATAGTATAACAATTTTAGAAATTAAGTGTTAATTAAGCGCCTCAATTAGTTTTTTCAAACTAATTTTTCACAATTTTTTAAAAAATAATTAAGTTATTTAAAGAATTTAATATGTTTTATTAATTAACAATTATTTTTTACACAGACTCAACGAAAATAGTCAACTAAATTCTTTACATAGTTCACACACAAATAGTCAATTACCCTGTAAGTTAAATTATCTATTTAAAAAATGTTTATTTATTTAAGTTAAGTTAAGTTTGTCTTTTTTTAAGGTTTTAATTTTTAAAGTTAATGATGATAATTATTATTTATATGAATTTTTTAAAGTTGAAAATAATTTTTTTTGTAAAATTAAATTTATAAGTAAGTTAGTTAGTATTAGGTTATTCAACTTATAAATTATTACTATAAAAACAAATCTTAAATATACTTAAAATCTTTATGTTCTTTATAGTTTATTTTAATTTAAGCTTACAAAAGTTTTTTGGAAAAAAAAAATTGAAACTAAACTTTTTTGTTCCAATTAAGAAATGAAAAGAGTGTTGTAATTAAATTTATATCTGATGAATAATTTTGAAAATTGACAATTTGTTTTAATAACCTTTTATAACCAGGCCATTAAAAATTAAACTGAATTATTTTGAGAAGTACAAATTCACTACTGTGTAAAAACTTGAAACATTATTGCAAAAATTATTTTTAGTTGCAATTTTTTCACATGCACTTAATGGGTATTTGAACATGAAAAAATATACTACGTTTCAACTTTTAAACATGAGAAAATACTTTGTAAATATTCGCTTGAATTCTCAAAGTTTTCTCAAAAGTTTTTTTGTTATAAGTGCATTGCAAACATACAAAATGCTTTTGTTTCAACAAATATGATTTCATCCAATTTGTTTTTTTTGTGTAAGCTAAAATGCAAATTGTGGTTTCTTTTTCTAAAAATAGATCTCTTATAATTTAATAGAAATAATATTTAAAACTTATGTTTCGTACATTTTTAGATAATAGTTATGTTAGAACTAAATTTCAAAAATTGTTTAATCAAACTTTTCTTAATTATTCTACTTAACTTTTTAATAAAACTTGTACTTTTATGTGATTTTGGAAAATAAACCAACTTTTTTTTTTCAGACCCGACAAACAGTTCTTTTAGTTTCGAAAGTTTAATTAGGTAAGTTTTTTTCTCTAGTATTCAGTGTTGCCAAAAAACCTGGAATTTGATTAAAAAAAACTTAATATTTTTAACAGAATTAATAAAAAACCTGGAGTTTTGAAAAAACAAGTCATTAAAAATCTTTGAAAAACCTGGAATTTTAAACAATTTTTACATGAAAAGTAGTTAAATTTCGATTGGACACTAAACATTTGAAGAAGCCTTAAGATAACTGTTCAATGTTGTTATATTATTTAACACAGTTTTTACCTTAAACTTGGTTTAAAACTAAAATCAGACCCTAAAACGTGTATAATAAAAACCTGGAAAATATTTGAAAAAACATTAACAGCCTTTAGTATTATAAATTGTACTAATACTACAATTATAAACATAAAAAATTAAAGTAAAGGTTTTGGTAAGTTTGTTATTGATTTAAATTTTAAATGTAAACTTTGTTATGATATTTTATAGTCAAACACGTTTAACGTAAAACTTTTGTTTTTAGTTTGAAAAAAAATTCACAAATTGTTATAAAACAACAAAAAGTTTTTAATGACTTCTACCTAATTACAGCTAATAAATTACCAGTTTTTTGAAATTCCATTAATTAAAAGTTGCACGATGTAGACTCAAACATGATAATATAAAACATTTACTTTTTATAAATAAATTTATAAACTATAAGCTTAAACAGTTAAAATTCATAATTTTCAGTCGTAAATAGTTTTTTAATTAAAAGAAATAAGAAGTTTAGTCAAAAAAAAAGTAACGGTTATATAATTTAAACTCATGTTGAATTGGTTCATGAAAGAGCACTTAAATAATTTTTTTCCATTTACGTGTTAAAAAGTAAAATTACACGAAAAACATTTAGTTTTCATTTTATCAAATTTTATAAAACAATAAATCAATTTCCGCCTGACTTGTTGTTTTAGTAAAACCCTTAAACAATTTTTAAAAGATAAAGTATGTTTATAAAAAAAGTTAAATTAACAAAATTTTATCTTTCAAAATTTGGACATCAGAATTTTAAATCTAAAGTTTTATAGTTTAAAAATTTTTCAATTAAATTTCAATACAGCAAACGCAAACAGCTGTTATTTATTGGTTCTCGCTAATTTAATATTTGAAAAATGCGGAAAATTTTGTAAATACTATTGCTAAAGTTCAGTTAAAGTTTATTACCAATACGTAATAAAAATTAAACTTTATTTTTTAAACTCAAGTTCAAAATTAGCTTGAGTTTCGTACTCTTTATAAAACTTTGTTTTTATTAAGAATAGTAATAACTTACAATGCTATTTCAAGCAAGCAAACGAAAATGCTGCTTTTTAATTCTAAAAAAACAATTTATTCCTTACTGTATAATTCAATTCACGTATAGAACTCAATACAGCTTCAGACTGATGTTTAAAAGCTGAAAAAAAAATTATTATAAAAAAAAAATTTGGATTGGTTTGTTTAGGATTACAAAAAGTTTTCTTTTAATTATTCAAAGTATCTTATTCAGTTTTTGTCTCACTCCAGATATTCTTTCCAGTTTTATCATAAAATCAGGGCAACTCAGGCTAGTTTTGACCTCTTAAGCTGCCTTTTTTTACCTAAAATTGAGGCAACCCTGGTACATAAAAAGAAGTAAATACCATTGTATAGCTTAAAATTCAAAAATAATATCAATATCTGTACTTAATTCTATTATTATATTTATTAAATCTACAATAAGCTACAAAAATTAATTCTTACTTGTTTTTAACTAGGAATAATAATATTTCAACAGGCAAACAAATTCTAACGACCCCAACACGTTACTTAGCAACAATCCCTTAAATCCGGACCCCTTGAGAAGCAACAATCCCTTACACAGCAACAACACAATGCATAGCAACAATCCCTTAAACCCGGACCCCTTGAGAAGCAACAATCCCTTACATAGCAACAACACGTTGCATAGCAACAACCCCTTAAACCCGGACCCCCTGAGAAGCAGCAACCAAATCCCAAATTTTTTCAACAACAACCAAACTAGTCAATTCGAACAGTTAGCGGCAAATAGGAAAAATAATGACTTTTGGAACAATTCCACGAGTTTCAACGAATTAAATAGGCAAAACAACACTTTATTAGGTTGGTTTGTTTGTTTTATTTGGTTGCAATTGAAATAACATTCTGTAAGTAAATAGTATATATATATTTTTGAATATCTTATAATTGATACAGAAAAATAGTTTATTAGTTTAGTTGTTGTAATTTTGTAACTTTCACAAGTATTAGTTTTATTAAAGATAAAGAAATAACAAGTACAAATTAAAAAATTTTAACTTTTTGCAAGAAAAGTTTTTAGGATCTTTGAAAATGTTAATAACTAAATACACAAGTAAGTAAAGTTCACTTTAGTTATCAGCTTAATAAAGTTTTGTGTGTAACTAAAAGTATTCCATGTTTACAAATCTAAATAAATTATAATTTTAAACTGAAACAAGTCTTTTTTACCTACTTGGTAAAATTTTATTCAAGAAGTTAACTAGCCCATTGGTATTTGAAGTTGTATAAACTTAACTTGGTAGTTATTTTTATGCATTATTAACCATAGCTTGAAAAATAATCGAACCGTTTAATTACATATACAATAAAAGCTTTACTTTTGTCTGTCCATTAAAATTTGTACAATTATTAGTTGTTTTTCAGGGTCTTTTAGAATACAGTTATTAGATTAACAATTGAATTTAATACATATACAGTAAAAAATGTATTGTTTGGGAGAGCCATTAAAATGTAGTGAAAAATTTCATTGTATGTTTAACTAGTAAATAAATTGTAAAATTTCATACTAAGTGTTTTTTAGAACATGTTCCACCAGAATAACAATTACTTTAGAAGGTAACATTTAAGGTGTGGATATAAATTAAATTTTCAAATGTAATGCTAATTCGATAAACTAGTATCATTATCCTAAGATTTTATATTAATTTGCATTTTAACTACAAATACATTAGTTTTAAGTAGTGATGTACCGGACCCACAATTTTGTGTCCGGCCGGACCCGGATCCGGACTTTTTTTTCAAGTTAGAATCCGGCCGGAACCGGACCCGGACTTTTTTTTCAAATTAGAATCCGGCCGGAACCGGACCCGGACTTTTTTTTCAAATTAGAATCCGGCCGGAACTGGATCCGGATTTTTTTTTGAAATTAGAATCCGGCCGGATCCGGATATCAGACAAAAATGGCAATATCCGGCCGGACCCGGATAGTGAGTCCGGTACATCACTAGTATAAACTAGCCTGAGTCAGAATGAGGTTTTTAAAAACTGAAAAAAAAAGAACTTTAATCTAATAATAAATAGAACAGCTAGCCACAAGGTTTACAAATTTAGGTGTTATTTACAATTAAAAATCTGAAATCAAGTTCTTGAACAAAATACACTAGAAAATTACCAAATATTGAAAACTAGATCAGCTCAAACTCATTCAAAATTTAAAAGAAAACTAGCCTGAGTTTTTATAAAAAACTAAACTAGCCTGAGGCAGTCAAAGATTTTCTAAAATTCCCAAAATTTTTCAAACTAGCAGGGTTGCCACTAATTAAGTCAATAAAACTAGCTAGAGTGAGTATAAACAAGCCTGAGTCAGAATGATGTTTTTAAAAACTGAAAAAATTACTTTAATCTAATAATCAGTAGAACAGCTAGCAAATGTTGACAATTTGGTAGTAAAGTTGTGGACTGATTGTGGTACACTTAACTTATTAGTACTACCTATCAAAATTAAATCCTACCTTATTTAATTAATATCTAACAAATACTAAATTCTAACTGAGACTACTTTCTATAATCAGAAACGACAGTTTTGAGTGATGAATCTTTTATATAAAACACAACAAGAAATACTAGCATATACAAAATTATTAATTACTTTGGTAACACTTTGAAAACTGGAAGCTACTTAAATCTATATCAAAAAACTTAAAACAATAAACTAAAAATTAAATAAAACTTTTAATAAAGAAGAAACTGTAAAATTTTTAATAAACTAAAACTATAAACCTGGCTTAAATATTTAAACAGTTAAACACCAGTTGAAGTATTAACTTTCAAAACAAAACACTACTTACAATAAGCATTCACAATAATGTTCAAGATATTTTGTTGCTTCAAGCTGCACACCAAACTAACTAACTGCTTACATATTAACTGCCTGTCGTGGTCTGATGTTTTGTTGCATCAGTATTTAGTTTGAAACATTTCGTCATATGATTCTCATTGGCTCGTACATTCAACTTTAATCACTAAAATTAACTCTAAATATTCTCTGAGCTCAACTTTAAACATTAAATAATGCAAGTATTCATTCAAAAGTTTTCATTTTTACAACATATGTAAAGAGTTGCATTTCTGAAATGTTTATCTCATAGTTTAAATGTAAACAAATGTAAATTAGTCACGTGTACAAAATGAGCCAATCACGGTAGGTGTTTAATTTTAACTGACGAAAATGAATCTTATTAATTTACACAGGGTTTGTTTTTAAAAAATACTTTTCAGTATGCTCTATTTTACTAACTAGATCCGGGTCCGGCCGGATCTCAGTTAGGATCCGGCCGGAACCGGACCCGGACTTTTTTTTCAAATTAGAATCCGGCCGGAACCGGATCCGGACTTTTTTTTCAAATTAGAATCCGGCCGGAACCGGATCCGGACTTTTTTTTGAAATTAGAGTCCGGCCGGATCCGGATATCAGACAAAAATGGCAATATCCGGCCGGACCCGGACCCGGATAGTGAGTCCGGTACATCACTAGTTTTAAGTTATAATTGCAAATTGCAAGCTTAAATTTTTAAACAAATTATGCAAGCTGATTTATGCAAATACAGATGTAACAGATGTTTAGTATAAATTATTTTGTATTTAAATTAAAAAAATTGTAGAACTACATAAAATTGATGTTTGCATAATTTTTCAAAACTTAAACTTTGTTTTAACTTCACATTCATATTACTTAAGTAATACCTTAAATAGTTTTGATAAATTTTGACCTTGTTTCTAAATTATAAATGTATTAAGTATTTTAGGTCAATTAGTACTACTTTTTATAGTCTTAAAAATTTTAAACTTATATAAACTTTTCTGAAGCTGTAAATATTAAAAAATGATTTTCTGTATAATTGTATAGATACAACTTTTGTCTAACAATTTAAGTAAAATTATATATTTAATGGAGACTAACTGTTTATGAAATTGAGTTGTTGCTAGTTAAAGTTTCATGTAAAGCGTGATTATAAATAAAATTTTGTATAATAATAAATTAAGCCAAGTATTAGTTGAAACAATTTATGTTATCTTTCAAAAGTAACACCATCTAATTGCATAACAAACAAAATATTTATGTGAAGTGTTCGCGATATAGCACTTTCAAAAATTAATTATTAACTTTTCAAACTTTAGGCGCTTTAAATTTGTAGTTTGTGTAGCAAAATGTAGTAATTTTAAAAATTTAACGACATACAGTTTTATTTTGAATTTTAAGATAATATTTTACTTTTCTTAAGAAGGTATGTTTTGTATACTATATTTTTTTATAGTCAACAATAATCCTTCATAAATTTTAATTTCAGTTTTTGTTACTTTAAGTGATTTTATTAACTTCAAGTATTTAGAATAAAACAAAAATTCTTTTTTTTAGAGACATTAAAATATCTTTAAATTAAAAAAATATTTCTCTTTATAAATCTACAACAGATAGTTAAAAATACTCAAAAAAGCGAGTTTACTTGAAAAAATAAAAACATGAATAGAAAAATTAAGTCATGGTTTCGTACTAAATACTTAACGGGGAAATTTCTACATTACAAAAAAGATTATATGGTTAAAATAGCTTAATAAGAGTTGGATAAATCAAAAAAAATGTCTCTTTTTAATTTAGATTGTATAAAATTGACATATAAAAAATATCCACCGTAAGAGTTTAAAGTTAATTTTATCCATAGTTCAATCATAATACATGTACTTGATCACCAACCATTAAAGTTAATATTGCAGTAGAAGCTTAAAAGGATTAAAACCCAAAATGTTTATGAAAACTAAAATATTAAAAATCATTTGAAACATATTTTAGTTGCCAGCTAGATTATTAACCAACTTTGAACTTTTAAATAACTAAGTATAAGTTTAATAACTAAATTTAAATGTTTGTATTCTAATAGATAAACTCTAACAGTAAACAAAAACATTTTAAAATAAAATTGAATCCAAGTAGTAATATAAACGTCATTATTTTTGCAGACCAGAACTTAAGGCTTTATACATTTATTTTTTAGTTGAATAAATAAATATAAAAATATTTTTTTCAAATAAAATGTATCATTTTGTTTCTACAAATCATCACAATACACAAAGATCACCAAAAAATTTACAATAATAAAAATTCAATAAAGTTTATTTTGAGATGTTCAAAATATCATGAAATTATACTTGTAAATCTTGAACTGAAAGTTGTATACAAATTTTTCTATTACAACTATAAGTTAAAAATCATAAGTTAAATTAAATATTTTGTACAGATCATCAAAATTTACAAAGATCACTAATAGATTTATTTACAACAATAAACATTAGATAAAATTTATTATACCATGAAAAAAATCCTTGTAAATCTTTAACAGTTTGTTAAGAAGTTGTCGATTTCTTAAGATGAAATTTTGTACAGAGATCACCAATAGATTTACATTTAATAAAAAATGTTTGTTTTTAAACAGATCATCAAAACGTACAAAGGTCGCCAATAGATTTACAGCAATGGCGAAACAACCCCATGCCTTTCAACGCCCCGATACCCTCAGGAAAAGCGTTCAACGCCCCCCTACCCTCGGCCAAAACAAATAACAAATACGACGAGTTCACGGAAAGCAACAACAAGGACGACTTTGACAACCTGCTCAACGAAATCAACAAGTTCAACCCCCAAAACGAACAGAACATCACAAACGACAAAGTTGGTTTTGTTAGGAGTTTTATTAAGTTGTATACTTAAGGTTTTATTTCGTGACAATTAGAGTTCTCAACTTGCATTCAAGAAGATAAATATAAGTATTCCGAAGAATTATCTTGTAAAATTGTCTTTCATTTATTAAATATGTTAAGTTATAATATCTCTAGTTGGTTACACATTTAAAAATTTTTACTTTATATACATACATTTACATAAATCTATAGTAATGGTTTTCCACTTCAAAGATATCCACACAACATCTCTTACTTTCATACTTCAATAAGTTTGTTGTAAGTAATAAATGTTTTATAAGTAAGATATATTACGTTAAATAATTTTTATTTATAAAAGGAAAAAAAAGACAACTGAGCAAAATTAAAATTACTCCTAAATATTTGCAATTTTTATATTTTTTACATACCAAATCTATCATTTTCAAGCTGACTTATCAAAAAATATGTTATCATAAATTTAAACAGAAATAGTTTGACATGATTTTTGTATAAACTATAGCCTCATTAAGTATTTCAAATAAAAATAGCAAAATAGACAAATATCTAAATAACTTGATATCAGGGACTAATTATATAACGAAATACTATCTTTAATTTACGTTACAATAGGTATTAAATTTGTCTGACCCATTATATAAAAAGTTCAACTGTATATTAAGTATATCAAGTTTTTATACATCTATATTTATAATTCAGGTAAAATTTAAAGAGGTTACTGGGTTAGATATATTTTCTGAAAACTAACTTTGTTTTTAATTTTGTGTCAAAAGCATGATATTAATTAATTGATGTTTTTAGTTGAAGTAAGAGACCAAAATAAGATAAACTTGTTTATAATAGAATTTATTGTGAACAAGAAAAAATAGAATAATAAATAAAAAAAATCTTGTATCTATTTTTTGACATTAAACTTTAATTTTGAATAATTTTCACTGAATTAATTTATCCACACTATCCTTGAAAAAACTATACTTAAAATAAATAGTTGAAAATTTTTTCATCTAACTTAGTTTTAAGTTTTATGATAAATACAAATAGATTTCTAATAAATTTATTTATAGTTACGTTAGTGTAACGTTTTATAAATTCAATTTTGTTATAAGTATAAATAATTTTCCAATAAATCTATCCATACATTAATATATTTTCTATAACTAAATTTGTTCAAATTACATTGACATAATTATAATTCAAAAATAGAATTGGAATTTTTTTAAGCTAAATATTTTTTGGTTAATTTATGTTTTATTATGAATATAAATAATTTTCCAATAAATTTATCCATTCATTGACTGCACTTCAACTTTTTTGTGGCTTTCAACAAGTATCATTTTCACATGTACTGAATTAAAAACGTTACATTTGCCTTTTTTTATTTATTTCACTTTTAACTTTGCAAGTAATATTTAGTTTTATTTTAAAGTAAAACCTTATTTAAATTTCAAGAAAAAATCTGTCATTGTTATCAGTTTATGGTTTATTTTCAGAATAGTATAATAACTGTTTATATAATAAGTTACTATAAAAAAAACATTATTTTATTCACAATAATTTTACTTATACACAAGTTTATCTTATTTTTACTTTCTTCTACTAAAAATATTAAGTAAACACAGTAACTTATTATCATAAAAGACTAACAAAAATATATTTCGGGGTTCACCAAGTAAAAATTTATAATTATATATTATTAACTACAAAATCAAATAAATAGTTTTTCACAGATAACAAATAAATTGAATATTGTATTATTACAAATGAATTTATTAAGTATTAACTGCATTTAAACTTTTGTTTTAACCAGTAAGTAGCGAATGAAGATAAGTAGTTCTAAAGTATATTTTGTTTAGTTGTTAAAGTTAAAAATAACAAAGTTGTTTACAATGTTATCATGAGTGTTACAACTTGAAACAACAAGATAAAAATAAGACAAATTTACTTAATTAAATTGAAGTGATAAAAAAAGACAAAACTATTTTTATAAATTGAAGTCACAAAAATAACACAAAAGTGTTTTAAGAGAACTTTAATGAAAATTTAAAGTGAGACAAATTTATTTTAATAAATTGAAGTGATAAAAATAAATCAAGTATATTTTTACAAATAACAAATAAATAGTGTAAAATCTTGAATAAATTAATAGAATATTGACTGCAACAAAACTTGAGATAAAATTAAGACAAGTTTATGTTTACAAATAACAAATAAATAGTGTAAGACAAAATTATCTTAACAAATTGAAGTGCTTCTTAAGTGCAAGTATTAACTTTATTTGAGCCTCCAGCAATTTGCTGCGTTTTTTCTCAAGTTAAATAAAGTTCACTTTTAACATTACAAAAGTTATATAGTTGTTAATTTTCAAAATGTTATCAATATGTGTTGTAGTTTATTAAACAAATTTTAATTTATTTTATTAGCTTAAATTAAAAAAATTAAAAAAAAGGTATTTTTGTAAACTTGCTCAAAAAACTTTTCTTAAGATAAAATATATAGATAGTTTTACAAAAAATACTGTTTAACAAGTTTTTAGAGAACTAAATAAGAGATTAAACAAATGTATTTAAAATGCCTATGCCTATATAAATAGTTAAGATTAAAAATTCTAAGTTTTTATACGATTTTTACTTTATAAATATAAAATTTTATTTCTACAGTTTTCCTCACAACTACAAAAACACAACTTCCAACAAAATATAGAAAATCAAAACCGGACAAATGACATGGTAAGACGTTTTTTATTATAATCAAATAATAGTTTTTAATATTATTTTAACTTCCTTTTAAATTGTATATGGCTGAACTTAATGGTAATTATAAATAACATAAAGACAGCCAAGAGGTTATAAAAAGTATGTTTGCTTTTTGAAAACAATCACTTTTTGCTGCAACAAGTTTGTTGTTTTATTTTGATAAGTTAAGTTCTGAATAAAAATTTTAACTTGAGTGCTGAATCATAATGTGGTAAGAAAATATACTAGAGGTTTAAATTTTCTTTAAATTACAAATAAAATATTATTTTTAATTGTTTTTTAATTAAATAATGTAAAACTTCTCTTGTTTTCAATTATTATTAATACAAAGACAGCTTAAGTGTTATAAAAACAAAAAAGAATTACAACTTCTTTCAAACCAAAAAAAACAACTACTTTTTTAAACCATTATTTTTTGCTACAATAAACGTGTGAAAAAAACATCTTAATTTTCTGCTTGAAAATACTTAAGTTACAATTATTTTCCGTGGTTTTATTGTCAAAACATAAAAACCGTTTAATTAATGTAATTAAGACAAAATGAAGCAATTTTTGAGGTCTAATTTTTGGGTAGTACTTGATTTGGTCTGAACTGAAATTACAAAAATAATAACATTGATTATTCGGTTTAACAGTAGGTAATTTTACCAAAAAAAGTGTTTTGAAATTTAAAAAAAATCTGTTAGGTCTATAATATAGTTCAAGTTTGTTTATATATTTTATCCGAGTTATAGTAAGCAATACTCAGCATTTTAATTAACTATGTTGTTGAAAATTGAATCTGTGTTTATTTTTTAAACACTATCTTAAGTTAACAGTGTAAAAATGACAAAAATTTAAAGTGTTTATTTTCTAATAGCTGCAACTTAATTATTGAACAACAAAAAGTTAAGAATTCAGAGTATTTCATAATATTCAATAATAGAACGTTTAAAGATGTTTAATATTATTGCAAAAACAACAAAAGTATAAAAAAACATTTTTCATTATTACTCAAGTTAAGTAGTTTTTAATGTTTCAAGATCAATTAAGAACTTTTTAATCATTTTAATCTGAATCAAGCTACATGTTTTTTTTTACTTCAGAATTTTAAAATACTTTTTTAAAAGAAATGTTAATTGATACATTAAAAAAATCTCAAATTAAAATACAGTTGTAAATACTATGTTTTTTTTAAGCTTTTTTACTATTAGAAATAAATAGTATAATTATTTATCCATTGGTAAAAGTATTTCAATGTAATTAAATAAGGTAATTCAATAGATGAAAAGATATGGAAAACAAAATAATGCTCTATTTTTTGTAATTTTTTGACCTTTATTACTACAAAAACAATTATTTTTGCTGTTTAAACGTCATAAACTGTATAATTGTATTTCATGCTCAAGTATTAATAATTAATATGTCAATTATAACCAACAAAGTTTACCCATATATATTTATGTCAAGCAATAAAATTAATTCAAAAACATAAATAAATGTTAAACTAAAGTGTTTTCATGTAATTTTATAACTCAATTTTTTATCCATGGTTTAAGTAAGTTGGAGTTTTCAAAAAACAGTTCCACATCATTAAACAGCTATTTTGCTAATTGTTCTGAAAAAATTGACTCAGTTAAAATACCTTTTTAATAATTGGTAAATTTTTTCTTTCTATTGTTAAAAAAGTCATTTGATTCAACTATTTGGAATTCTAGGTAAAGGTACATGTTTAAGAAACTATTTGAATATATTTGTTAGGATATATAAGTAGAATCATCAAATTAGTGGACTTTATATGAAATTTATAGTTTATTGTAAATTTAACATTGGCTATTACTAAAATAAGTTTTAGTTCATCTATACACCATAAGTTTAAACCATATTTTTATGCTCTACTTATTCTTCGCACTTTGGAATGTGATAATTATATTTTTGTTATGATAATACTTTAATATGTTACATTCTGAAAAATTATAAATTTTGTTAACTTTTTAGATCAAATTATTAGCTTTATTTTACTCTTTTAATTTTCACAGTTCTTTGTCAAACTTAAATAAATTACAATATAGATTAATTATCTTGATTACAAACCTAAGGAACTCTTAAAGTAAATTGTTAAATTACTTTTTTTTTGTCTAGTTGTACAAATTCAACATAGCCATTATAAGTTGAAATAAAAATTAATATTTATTGATGTAATCTACGAAATTTGACAAAATGTGCTGACTTTGCAAAATATACTTATAGTGTATCATAATGCCTAGTTTTTAGTGTAAGAAAAAAAAAATTATAAATTACATTTCAATTGGAAGAAATAAAAACTTTTTAGTTCAATAACTTGTTTGTTTACATTTTGAATAACTTTTTGTTATAACGTTGCTCAAATTTAATTGCATTAGAAGTTAACAACATTATATTTCTAATAGTACTTTCTAATAGTTGTTTGTATATCTATTCTAGTTGTTTGCTTGTATTAATATTTAGTATCCAAGTAAACATAAGTGAACGCAACCATCTGTAAACTCAAGGTGTAATGCCGACAGGTGCTTACATAATTAGAATATTTGTTCTTGTCATGTAAAATTGCAGTGAACAGACTAGAGTTACTCAAAATCAATTTTATAATCGCCCAGTTTGGAAAAAAATTAAAAAAACAATTCCCCCTTTTTTAGATTGCCCCTTTACAAATTAATTACGCATTTACTTTATGCCCATGACTTACCAAAGGGGCAATGTCGGCCATTTGGGGAACTTTGATATTTACAACATACAATATAATACAGCTATTATTAATTTACTTAGCTGATTAAACTTCTTATAAATTTATACTGTTACCAACAATTAAATATAATTTTAAATTTTATCAACAGTTCAACAATCACAATTCCTTCTTCCAAACGAACAACCCTCAAACGCCCCAACAACAGTTACCGTGGCAACAACAGAACAAACCCCAAACACCCACACAGTGGCAACAAAATAATCCCCTCAACAGAAACTTCCCCTTCCAAGACACCTCCGCCCAGGACTTCCTCAAAAAGGTATTTTAATTAATTGTTTTTATATATATGTATTTTAATCTTTTGTAATTATTTAGTTTATAATTTATTTATTTTAACTAGTTCTTTTTTTGCTTGTTTATTTTAAATATTAGTTTGTATATTTTTTGTATGTTTATGTTTTTATCTCATTTTCAATTTATTTATTTCAAGTAATTCTTTGTTTGGTTTTTATTTAATTGTTTGTTTATCATACCCATCTCTGGTTGTTTATTATGTTTAATTCTTTAAATATATATACTACGTTTGTTTATTATATTTGCAGGTAGCTCCCAACGCCAAGGTAAAATTCGAATCTCACCAAATGTTCTCTCCCCAGCAACCACAAAACACAACGACGGGATTCCCCGACTGGTTCGGCAGCAACCACGGAAACAAGTCGCTTAGCAACCAGATGGGCGGGTTGAACCTGGGCCAGGAAAAAAGTTCCCTTTTTTCGAGCCAATTAAATTCGGCCTTTTCGGAATACCCTAACCAATCACAACAAAGAAGCAGGTTCCAACCGCCCCCGGGACTTCTCGGTCAGGGGAACACCCCGAATCAAAACCAGCAAAAGCTGGGCCAATCGCCGCAGTTCGATCCCGCCATCGTGTCGATGACGCCGAGAAACTTCACAAACCAGCCAATGGCGTTCCAGCAAAACCAAAACCAGGAGCCTCATTGGATGAAGAGCATCGCCAACCTGACCAACGACAGGAGCCCGTCGCCGACGAGTCAGCCAATGGGAGGCCAGCAACGCTTCAACGGTTTCAAAGACGCGCCAATGGCGAGGCAGGAAATCAGAACCGCCAAGGTCCCTCCCGGCTTCTAATTGAAAGTTTTGTTTTAGGGGGTTTTTCTGAAAAGTGCTAAAATTTCATCCACACATTGTTAGTTTACTAAAAAAGGGGATTTTTTTGGGCTTCATTGGGAAGTTGGGATGCAAAAAGTTTCAGTTCTCTTGACCTTGTTTGATGAATAATTTAAATATAAAATTGAGTGTCTCGTTAAGAGCATTCAACAATTATTATAAAAGTCAAACTTTATCAAGTTTTGACTTTTTAATAAAACTAAAGGTCAAAAGAAATGAAATTTTTGACATTTTTAACTTCTAAGTTGTTCCTTTTTTCAACATTTTCAGTAAAAAGTTTGGGGTTCTTTTGAATTACAGTAGGAAAAAGTTTAAATTGTTGCCAACTTTTTAGAAAGCTGCTGTTTAACAAATTAAAAAGTTTAATTAGTTTATTTAATTAATTATTATTAGAAAGTCTCCCGAAACACCGAAAAGTTGCTGAAATTAAAATTCACTTAACTCACTTAAAAATTCTCGGCATCACGTTAAAAATACACGTTTAATAAAAGTTTAAGTTTAGTGTTTAACAAGATAAAAAAACAACCTTTTTGTTTTTTGATGCCAAATTTACATTTTTTTTTCAGTAGGATTGAAAATTTATATTTGTGGTGAAAGTTATATAAAAGTAAAACTCTGCTAATTAACTCACATTGGAAAATAAAGCTATATAAGTTACAAAATAAAACTTGTTTGTTGTCTATATTTAATAAGTCTTATTAAGTTATAATAAAAAAAAAGTTACATAGTTAATATAACTTAAAAACTTAAATATGTAAAAACTAGAAGTAAAGTTGTTCTGTTTTTATTTAATAGATTAATATTAACTATGAATATTTTTTTATATAGTTAATATTACTTAACATTTAAAAAAAGTAAAATTAAAAAATATAATAACTTACATATATATATAAATGATATGATATGTTAGTTGTGTCTATTAGTAAATTTAAAATCAATTAAAAAACTTGAATCAATTTATACTTACAATTTTTTTCTGATAAGTATCAAGGATAAGAATAACTTAGGGAAACTATATAAAACAGTTGATAATTTTTACTATGGAGAAAATTTTAATGTGAAATAGTTGAATAAATAACAATAGACCTTGAAAATAGATAGTTCAATTAGGAATTTATAAAATATAAGTTGATATAAAATTATTGTAAGCTTTATACTAAAATCCTACAAATTAGTTAAGACTAATAATTTTATAATAAGGATATGTATTTGCTAGTTTACAAAACAATATTTAATTTCAATAACTACATTAATTCTGATAATTTAAACTTTTTGTAGTCAACAATTCCAAGTATTATGTATAAGTTAAACTTCATTCAGTGCTGTAGAATATTTTTTTAAATCCTACGTTTAGACAGTTATTTATAAGTTATTGAAATTTTTAAAGTTAATATACTATATTCGAAAACACGTTTTACTGTGGGTTTTAACTGGTTTTGTTTAAATTAAGGGCGTTCAGCTTTTTTTGTAAATGTTTCAAAAATTTGACAGAGATTGAGTTTTTACTTGAACTCAAGTTTTTATTTTTACCATTAAAGATTAATTGGTATTTAGGATTTACCAAGATTTTTCTCTGCTTAAAAATAAAATCCTAAGTTGCTTGATTAAACATTTATTTAAGTGTCTTTAGGTTTTCTATAATTTTTTTCATTTATTGATTACAAACCAGCTTAGTCCTTAGAAAATTTAGATAACTTAAAATTTTAAAACCATTTTATTGCTGTAATAAATAGTTAAGTCAGTTTAATAGCATTAATCAAAAAAGAGATTTTAGAAACACTTAAAGTTTTATTATTGAGTTAATAAAAAACCTAACATTTAATTTCCTATTTAATAAAATACAGCATCAGGACTAAATTTACAAATACGCTTAAGTAAAATAAAATCTTACTGATAAAATAACAAATTTTAGATATTTTACAACTTCCAATGTAGACACCTTTAAGTAAATATAATAGTTTGTTGATATTATACAGTAGTTTAATGTTTTTTAAGCTTTACTTCATAAAAAATTCACAAGTTTATACTAACTTATTAATTCTCAATGTAACTATTTTTTAATAAGACACCTAATATACAAAAAACACAGCCATAGAGTTTAAAAAGTTTCTTATGGAAGGCACAAAAAAATGCAAAATTATCAGTTTAATTGAAAATCTATCTCAACTTTATTAAAAAAAATATTTATTTGAAATTTGTTTAAAAGTTCCTTTCAGTGTTTATGCATGGAATCCTGCAAAAACTATGAAAAGACTGCATAAAAAATATTCCAAATTATTTTTCGAAAGTTCTAAAATGCGTAACTAAACGAGAGTGCGTAGATTCGCGAGAGGTGACTACGTTGTACCACTATAAGTTGGACTAATGTTTTACTTTTCTTTTTAAAAGCTAGTTGTTGCCCCCAGTTTAAGAGCAGCAAAAAATGTAGGGCGAATATTTCTTTTTTGGGTTTAACATGTCTTGTTTTTTTTTTGTTGAATTTTTTTATATTTACCTGTTCTGGCTTTTTGTTAGCTAAGCCCAAAGTCTTGTTAAATTTATATGTATAAGGCATGTTAAACGAGGTTATAAGAAATACTTGTTTATAGGTTTAGATTTTCAGTTTGAGCAGTAATAGACAAGGAAAACTTGACACTGTATTTAAGGCTTCAGTTTTAAAAAAAGCTTCAAGTTTTCTGAAAGGAAAAAAAAATTCTAAACAGTTGTTTTTGTTTGAAAAAATAATCTTATTAACTCTATGCAACTCAAAATTTCAAATAACTTGTTTCAGTGTGCTAAGAGCCCTGCACAAACTTTTTACTTTCAGTTTGCAAACTGGACTTTGGCATGTGTTTCTTTTACTTTTAATAATAAAATAGTTACTAATCCATATTATACAATGACTATACAAAGAAAAATAAAATGTTTATAGTTTAATATTAGAAAGTCAAAAGCCTTTAATGGAAGACCTAAACTTAAATTTTTCAAAAAGTTTTGGTCCAAAAAACTTTATTTATGTTTGCAAAATTAGCATAACTAACTTTTGTTAGCTGGTTGATAAAATAGCTGTTGGTAACACTTGCAAAATCTTGTTTGGTTAAAATATTTTAGAACGCATTAACTTTGAATAATTTCAATCTGAGGTTTAATTTTATGGCCAAGTTCTTCATTGCTTTAGGTAAAAGTAGTAACATAAAAAAGTCTCTTTATTTCTATGCTTTAGTTTGTAAATAACTGTTAAAAGTCTTAAGGTAAAACTATTATAAAGATGTAGAGCAAACTATTGCAGCCTTACTTTAGTAAAGTATCATTATACCAAAAACTTTAGTTAAAATATTTTTGAAAACTTATTAAAGTTATCTAATTAGTCTATATATAAAAACAGCCTTACAAATTACATTTAATAGTTATATTTTTATCTGGATACAAAAATTTTCTGAAATCCTCATAACTTTGATCTTCTAAAAACTTCAATATCTTAAAGATATCAATTTAATAAACTTAAAAGAATAATAGCATAACTGCAGTAGAAGTAAACTAGACTGAGAGTGTTTCAAAAACTTAAAATAACTTAAAAAAACCAAATAGTTAAACTCTGAAGTTTCAAAAATTTCTAGAAGATACTTTATTCGTTGTCGTATATGAAAGTTTATATTAAAGGTAGTTTATATGACCATATGCTATCTTAGCAACAAAACAAAGTTAACATATTCTTATACGGACCTTGTTAGAAGCATTCGATACTTTTTAGAAACTGCATGTTAATGCAAATAATAAGCAAAGAGTATAATTAAGATGCCAGTTTTTTAAGCTGTACACAGTATGTCTTTGATGAAAATTTAGCATACTGGATAACTTTAAAATTTCTTATTTGTAGAAAAAGAGATATTTTAAGATGTTTCGATATTGTCTATTACTGTATGTAACATTCATAATTTTGAAGAATTATAAATCATTTTTTTGCTGCTTCAATGTAGATATTAATCATTCACAGTTAAAATTCATTAATAAAAACAGTTATATAGCATTCTTTTAAGTTGTATTTATAAACTTGTATAGCATTATAGTTTTAGTTTTTTAATAGATGTTTATCAATTTATTTATATTTACTCCATTTTTCGCTGTGAATGTTTAATACATATATATTGTAGTTACTAAGTTGTAGATCTGTTATAACTATGGCTTTTATTTAGTAAACACACATAATCATCATCTTTTTTTGAAGTTTTTATTATTTTTTACAGAACTCCGTGGAACTGTGTTAATTGTTTTAATTGTTTCAGTTTTAATTAAGTTTTTATTGCGTGAGTTGAATAAAATATATGCTGTGCGGATGGTTGTCATTGTTAAAGAAAATTTTAAAGTATTATAGTAGTTCTTAGATTTAGTACACTTTGAACTGTTTTATTTAAATTCAGTTTTAAAGTTCTTTAAAACGACTTCTACTGTAGTATGTTATATTGGACAAAATACTCTGTTTATTTCTTTTTTTTTAAGTAAATTTATTCAAAAATATGTCAGCTCTACTTGCATTAATTTTTAGTTACTGATAAGCCTAAAAACGTTTATTAACAATTTTAAGTCGTTTTTTTAGATTTACAACTTTTTTTTTCAACATTCGGATGAGGTCTATAATAAAAATCTTGAATCAAATGTTGTATTGACTTTGAGCAGATGATAGATAATGACACCTGATCTAACTTGAAAAGTTAGAATTAAAAGTAACTTGTGTAAAATTTTAGTTGTGCTTAAGTTTTCTTTTTTATTCAATGCAAAAAAGTCTAGTTTTTAAGCACTAAAATAGTTTAAGTGCTTATGTTCAACTTTAATAAATAAATAAAGGTAAATGTTTGTTCAATGTCTAGATTATTGGTTAATGACTGTTTTGTTAAGAACTTTGTCAATAGTTTTAACTTTGAGTATTGTAGTGGTCCATAGATGCTATATTGGTCAAAACTATGTGGCTAATTGATTTTTTAAGAGATGAGTTGTTGTAAATAAAAGTTCTTTAAATATTTATATTCTAATTTTTTTTGTGCTTAATTTATCAATATAAGAAGCATTACAATTTAGCATAGGAAACAAATGAATTTACAACTTAAAATTTGATAAAAGCTTGAACTCTGTTCAAAACATAGATTAAACGAATTTGAAATAAATTTCCACAATAAATCAGTAGTTTGGATTTGTACTTTTCGTTTCTAATAGTTACTAGTACTTTAATTAAATCATTAATTGACGGGCTTCATTAATTAAAATCTTTTTAAGACTTTGAAAGCCAGTAAAATTCTGGTAAGAACAGATTTTTGTTGGAATAAGTGTAGGTTTTTACATAGATTTTCTTAAGTATCCTTCTATAGTTTTTTTTAAACACTGATAACCAGTATTGAACTAATAAAATTACACAAGAACTTAGTTAAACTGGTGAAGTAATAATATAAAACTAATCAAAAGCTCAAAATAAATTTGATACCTAAAAGTCAAAAGACTTTTAATATTCAACTTTTAAGCATAACTATAAAATTATTTTTAAGCAAGGGATTTACTTATAATAACTTTAAATCTAGATAAGTTTCTCATATGAAAAAGAAAAATACCTGTTAAGTCTGGAATTAAACAGATTTAAAACAGTTTTCTAGCTCAAGTTCTTTTTTAAGTTGGTATACTTTTATTTATTACACAATTATTAAGGTCCTTAAGAATATTGATATTCATATACTTGAAAATATTTGAAACATTTAGTAGTTGGTAAATCTTTTAGTTTACGTTGCTTAACTAAACCGTATAAATTTAGTATGAAACTGAAATATTTCAATTTGTTGTGAGTGTTTATTATATGAAGTAGTTTTTTCAAGTTTTACATAATTACTAGCACCATTTTTATACAAAAATTACTAAAGTTTATATGAAAGTTTTAATATTAAAAAAGAATGGAAAAAAAAACAACACATGTCACAGATAAAACTTTGAAAATTAAATCTTCAAATCAAAAATTTTTGATGATAGCTTAGCAATTTAGTTTCATATGTACAATATAATCTTAAACTATTTTGTTGTTTAAAAATCTTTAAATGTATAATTAAATTCTTGCTGTTATTCCAGCCTGTAAATAATGAATATTTTTTATTACAAATAACTAAATGACTAAACTTATTTTGTACTTTTAAAGCAAGTAAATTTTACTAAAATGTATGAGTCATAATCATTTAAACTTTATATATATATTAGGTTTTTGGACCTACTTTTGCTGTGAGATAAGTTCAAACTATCAGGGTATTGATCACACCAATTTGATTATCAGACCACAAGTCTTCGGTAGACTGAGACTAGGTTTTTGTTCTTATTGAAACTTTAAGGCTAAGACTCTGTAGAAAACAATTTCAATAAGACCCAGGTTTCAGTCTACTGGAAGCTTGTGGTCTGATGATCGAACTGGTATGATCAACCCTTATCTTAGCTTAAGCTTGTCTCAAGGCATATGAAAGTTCAGACTTAGGCTCTGTAGACTTTCGCCGGTGTTTTTTTTTTTATCAAAATACCAAATGAATCATATTTTATTGCAGAAAAACACACATAGCTAAATATGACTGATCCTCTGCAAAAGTATATCAGACAGTTCAAGTGGAACAAGAGCGACTACCAAATATTCAAAAACACAATTCACTTCAAAAAGGGATACAGAAGAAAGTGCGCTTTCAAGTTCTATCTTCATCTATTCACATTATTATTAGTTTTGATTCTGGGGGTTTTAGTGATCATGTCGAAAATGTTGTCTTTTACGTTTTTTATATTCGGCCCCATGGTACTGATTTGTTGGGCTTGTTTTGGTTTTATAGTTTATTTGAACTACAGGAGTGTTGTTCAGACCTACAAAGAAAAAAGCGCTCTACAGATGCACAACTTTCTGAATTAAGAAAAAAATGTTTAGACTATTTAATTCTGTTGTTTTGTTTTATAAGTTGCAAATAAATTCTAATACTTAATAAAATTGCTTTTTTATTATTTTATTTACAAATCAACAGGAATTTTTTTAAGTTTACTTCTTAACAACTGTTTCACGTTTACACAGTAAAAATAAACATTGTATTAATTTTATTATTATTTCGTTTTTTTTTAAGTCGCGTTTAAGCTGTAATGCTTTTATAACATGATGCTTTTAGTTTTTTTAAATATTGTTATAAAATTTTTGGTTATAATTTCCTTAAGCTATATAAGTTTTTATACAACAAATGTTTGAGTAAAAGCTATCAAATGATTAAAATACTTTCCATCATTTTAAAGATTGTATTCATAACATATATCAAAAGTTTAGAACATTAAATTTAATTTGCATGTGTTTAACATTAAAAAGCATAATTTCTTACACATATATATATTAAATTTAAATTATATAATGATCCTTTTTTGGTGGTTTATTTGCTATGTTAAAAAAATGAAAAAAAGGTCCTACCGAGACTTAAACTCGGATCACAGGATTCAGAATCCTGTGTGCTAATCATTACACCATAGGACCACACGCTCTATTACAAGTTAGAGCGATTATAATCTTAAAGCAGCCGTATCAAGCACTTTCTTAATATTCAATACATATAAAAGCTTATAATCAATTTAAAACGTTTACATACCTTATACATCCTTAAAATCATTTACAATTTTTGAGCTTGTTTTTGATCATGCATAAGTTCATAAACGTTACAATATATAAGTTATTTAAACTACTATAATAAAGTAATTTGCAAAACTAATAATTTAAATCAACAATAGTCATATATTTTGAAACGTTTAGTATAATAGTTATTTAGTAATTTTAACCTTCAGTATTTTAACAACTTTTTTATTTTATACTTTAATCTTAATATTCGTCTATTCATACACGCGATTTAATAAAACAGCTTATATTCTATGTAGTAGTATTTATTACATACTTTAAATACTTTTCTAATAACCTTTTGTAGTTAATTTTAATTAAAAAGTTTTAATTAAATGTTTTAGTTCTATAGTACTTTTAAACTTTTATTAAGGTGTTTACAATTTGAATAAACAGTAAATATTGTACCACGTTTTTAAACTACTTTATCATTTTGAAAGTTAATTAAGCAAACAACTTTGTTATATTGATTTAAGTAAATGAATATTTGGAAATTAGATAATTTTCCTGAACAGGACTTTAAAAGGTATCGTTGGTGTGCGATTCGATAACCTAAATGTTCTTCGTGCACCAGGTTTTTTGACCAAATATTTTGAGCGTCTTTTTTTTTGTCGATCAGAAAACTATACAGTTTATGACTTTAGTAATATACTTTATCAATACAATAAACACAACAGTAATAAACAAAAACATAAAAAGAATAATTAATAGTTTAGGTAAACAATAACATTTTATTTATTACCTACTAATAATTTTAAACAATGTTTTAGTTTAACTTAATAAAAAGCTTTAAATATAAAACTATTTTATGTTCCTTATAAAAAAGAGTGATTTTTTTAACATTATTAAAGCTAAAACAAATAAACATAAGTAATAAGATATTAACCATAAGGTAGTTCTTGAATGCTTTAAGATCATAAACAGTACATAAACATTTAAAACAATGTTTTAATGTTATCAAAAGATTATTAGTAATTTAACTAAAGGTGCTTATATAAAGTATAAAACATACAAGCCTATATTTGAGTTTACTATTTTGTGTATTTCTGTACTTATAATGTAACTTGTTTTAAATCAAACAATTTAAAGTTCTCGACTTAAATGTCTTTAAGGAGATTTATATCCAATATTTATTTCAACAGTTTATTACAAACAAAACAATGTTTTACTCCTATACTTGCATATAGGAGATCCTCAGTTGTTGTAAATAGGTCTGAAAAAATTTTTTGAACAAAATAAATGGAAGGAAACAAAAATAAAAACTAAAAACTAATGGTTTAAGAGTAAAAATAAATCTTAAATATACTAAACTTAAGTAAAAAAATTTTTTAGTTTATGTTACGCTTTTAAGAATTTTGTTGGTAAGATAGACAAAAAAAATATAGTGCTATATACGTTAAAATAGTAAAACATGACTCACATTGAAGTTAGTTGCCAGAAAAAGCAAATACAATACTAAACACAACATTTGCAATTGGTAATGCTATAAATTGACTGTTTAAACTTAAAGATAAAAATTTCAAAGTTAGGTTTATGACGTAACTATATTGGCGCACAATTTGAATTAATATACTTCAGTTACAAAGTTAGAAAATTTTTGTTAAATTGCCTTATTGAATAACGATTATGTAGTCAAAAGTTTTAATTTGGTATCGTGCTTTGGTGTGAATCAAAATGGAAACAATTTTTACATGGGCGATAAAAACTCTTTAGAATTACAAATAATTTAACTTACTAATCAGCGAGTGCTAGTTTAAGTTTTAAAGCAGAGCTTTTGGAAATGTGGACAGTTTGCAAATAGTTCGTACCTCTTATTTAAGTTGACTTTTTTCTTAGCATTGGCTATCTCTATTTTTTCTAAAATACAGGTTTTGCAGATGCTATGTATGCTTTTAATTTCCCCAATGTGGTGAAGGATGCTCCATTTTATGTCGTAGGTGATTTTTTTATGTTTCAAATGCCAAATGTATTTTGCTAGTTCGGTCCCGTTATCTTTATAATTTTTGAAACTGTTGTTGTGGTTGTACCATCTATTTTTAAAAGTGTTTCCGGTCGATCCGATATAATATTTTATTTCCTTTGGAGATGTTATCGTAGCTTTGTAAATTACATTTTTTATTAAACAATTGTTATCCAAGGGGCATGAGTTTTTTGATCGGCAGTTGCAGAATGGGTTATTGGTGGTGACGCTTTGTTCTTCGGTTTTGTTGGTTTTATTTAGAGTTTTCTTGTTATGTTTTTGTATTATTACCTTAATATTGCTCATACAGCTGTAAGATAGTTTACAGTTATTTCTGTTTAATATTTTATTTAATGTTTCGTTTTGCTTGCAGTGTTTATTAGTTATCTCGAAAAATGCTTTGCCGATATTAGTTTTTACGGATTGGCAGAAAGGGGGATTAAAGTAAATGATTTTCCTTGATCGGTTTGTTTTCTTTTTAGTTTGGGTCTTTACATTTTCTGTATATTTTAGCTTATGTTTAAAGTTGGCATTGTTTAAAGCATTTTGGTATGTTGCTACGTGGTTGTTAAATATTTGTTCATGTTTGGAAAGTTTATTAATTTTCCTCTCAATCATCGCTGGGAGGTTTCTTTTTATAACTTTAGGGTGATTTGATTTGTTATTTATATATCTTACTTCTGAATTTTCTTTGCGGTATGGTTTATATATATTGTTAGTCAGGTTTAATGTTGTATCTAAGAAATTACATACGGTTGTGCCAACGTCGATAGTTATTTTGAAGCCAATATCATTAAATAATTTAATTGTTTTCTTTTTAATATTTTCTAGTGACTGGTTGCTTTTCCGTTCTATAACTGCGAGGCCGTCGTCTCTGTATAAGCCGATTTCGTTGGCGTTATAAATAGATTTAAGGCAGTTTAGGACGTACAGTCCCACAAGGTCGCAGAGCTCAGCGCCGAAAAAAGAGCCCATCGGTACATCAAATAACGCATTTTCATCATTTTTGATCCAAGTTAAAATTGTTTTGCACGTGTGTCCTTATCTTCTATATCTGTATACTGTTTTGCAAATTTTATGGCTTTCATTAAGTGGTGATGTTTAATACTAGGGTAGAAGTTTACAATGTCAAATGCTATGAAGCATTTTTTATTTTTCTGTTCAATATTTTCAAACCATGTGATTACATCGTGCGAGTTTTTCCATTGTATTAGAGGTGTTTTTGTTCTTATACTTCTGACTGCTTTTTCTAGGATGATCTTACTAATGCGGCCCAACTCATTTTTCCTGGGTTTAAAACTCTACACTCAGTGTTAAAGTTTTTTGTGGTCCTTAACCGTTATAAAAGTATTTCTGTACTTACTTATTGACCAATTGTGCTTAGATTGAAAAAAGTTTTAAATGAAGTTACACTTAAATAACTAGTTAACTTACTGAATTGAAGACATACTTCAGTAATCTTAAAAGAGGTTCCTACACCGGGAATCGATTCCGGGCCGCCTGGGTGAAAGCCAGGAATCCTAACCACTAGGCCATGTAGGATTGCGCTAATATGCTCTTTATTACGTTTATAAACTTAACAATAAGCTGCATTGTTACGTAACGATTGAAATGTACAAATGAAATAATCAAGAAGCTGTAAGCAAATATTCTTTATTTTGTGTTCTAAAACGTATTGAACTAAAAAAAAATTAATTTCGGGATAACTTATAGCTTATTTTTTGTTGTTCAATATGTAATAGTTATCAACAATGTTGACTTATGAATGCTAATTGTAAACTTTTATATAAAAAAGTTTTTGTTTCCTTTCATATAAAAATATAAATTTTGAGTTTTTGTTTTGGTTAAATTTATCTAATTGTTACTGTTAAATAACTTAGATACTATAGGTATAAAATATTTTTATAATTTCCATGTAAAACTGTCACTTCCACAACACAGGCTGTTATATTTTGAACGACATCAGTCAAATAATTAAACTAGTTCAGTCAATTAATTTAACTAGTTCAGTCAAATAGTTCAAATAGTTCAGCCAAATTATTTAACTAGTTCAGTAAAATAGTTTAATTAGTTCAGTAAAACAATTTAACAAGTCTAGTCAAATAATTTAATTGATTCAAGTCAAATAATAAAAAAAAGTTCAGTCAAATGATTAAAATAGTTCAGTCAAATAATTTAAATACTTTAGTTCAATATTTAAATAGTCAGTAAAATAATTCAAACAATTCAGTCAAATAATTTAAATAGTTCAGTTTAATACTTTAAGTAACCCATTCAGATAGTTTAAATTAATTGATTTTAAAAAATTAAGTAGTTCATTAAACCAATTTAACTAGTTGATACAAATAATTTAATAAACTTCTCTACATAACTTATTCAAATCTTTCAAATAATTTAACAAGTTCTTTCAAAACAATTTAACTAGTTGATTGTTTAACTAGTCATTACAAATATTAAAACTAATTCCTCCAAACAATTTATATAAATCAATTAAACAAATATTTTTAAGTATTAAAAAAGTTGCAACTAACTCATCTAGATAAGTTATTTTATATTTACTCCTATACAAAATGTTAGAAAGTAACAAAATTTTTAAGGTTTTATTGTTTTTAATCTACTTCAACAGTAATTAGCAATACCGATTGATGTGAGATTCTTGATACATATATTAATAAAATAATTGTAAACGGTTTATAGTATATTTAGGGTGGATTCAAAATTCGTTTTTTATTTAGCCAATCAGAAAAAAGCTGCTTTTATTTTTTAAAAAGAACAAATTTGTGCTTCTGTTTTGATAGTCAAATGATATAAATACTACAAACGTACAAACAAGATAAGCTACACTTCTAGTTAAAGCATACATAATGAAAATAGCTACGGGTCAAAATTGCACGAAGACAATTTTGCACGAGTGACAATTTTGCAGAGAGGGTCATTTTTGCACGAGAGTAAAAAAGTATAAAAAAATATTAAAATAAATAAAATAAGTAATTAAAAAATTAAATTAATAAAAAAAAGCTACAGATCGAGGGTTAGGGGTAACAGTGATAGTAAAAAAAAATATATATCTAAAAATAATTAATAAAAATAAGCTACCGATCGAGGGTAAGGGTTAGGGGTAGCAGTGATAATAAAATGAAAAAATAACTAATAAAATTTATTAAAATAAACGAAAAGTTTTTTGTCCGAATTTGTCGTGCACCCTAAATATGTAGATATTTGGACCTGGTGTTAAATTTATAAAGAATATTAATTTGAAAAACGTTATTCTAAAGTTAGTTTACGATAAAAAAGACCGAGTTTTGAATCCACTCGTATACTTATCGTTAAAATTTTACACGACTATATTTATATTCAATATATTTAGTATTCTTAAGTAACTGTTCAAAATATAGGTTTAATCGTTTGCTAACAAAATATCCTAGTGAAATAACTTTACTGGAATATATTTTGAAATGTATTTCGTTCATTAATTAAAGACAGTAAATTTGAATCAGTTATTCTTTCCATTAACGTGAGTGCTTTGTTTATATTATGATTTGTTGTTTTGTTG
Organism: Thalia democratica; assembly: GCF_965202585.1. NCBI lineage: Eukaryota > Metazoa > Chordata > Thaliacea > Salpida > Salpidae > Thalia > Thalia democratica. Next base: position 37,484,072 of record NC_139173.1, on the reverse strand, counting down.
TGCATTTTAGTTTACTTTACTAGTTTTAGACTTATAAATTACAAATATAATATAGTTTTATAACAGTCGGATTTAATATTAAGTATTTTACCTATTATTAACTATTATCTGTAGAAAATATTTTATTTTAATGAAAACATGTATGCAACCACTTTATTCTATGCTTCTGTTCTTTCATTACAGTAATTATTTTTTACAGAACCCAGTTGAAGTGTGTTGATTGTACCAACAGAAACATATGTTGGTACAATAAAGGAATGATACTGTACAATTTGTTTTTATGTATTCTTGAATAATTATTCTTGCAAACATGATAAACAACAGCATGCCTCGACCCGGGATTGAACCAAGGACCTTCAGATCTTCAGTCTGACGCTCTCCCGACTGAGCTATCGAGGCAGTTATTAAGATAAGTGCGGTTGTGATTATAAACACATTGTATAGTGCAGTAGCATTGATTAAACTTTACAATGAACGCAATCAAAATAAAAACTTTGCCGAAATACGTGCACATTATGTCAGATTATACAAAAACTTATAAATAATATCTTTAAGATATTTATTTAACAAAATGCATACAAAAAGTAGTTATTAAGTACCTTTAAATTTTAACAGAATTGGATTTTTTGCTTATTTTTAACTATTTTTTTTGTTTAAGCAGGTATGATATTATTAATTTGGTATTATTTTGAGCATAGAAATTTCAAAATATACATAAAACGTAATATTTTATAACATAAAATTTACTTCGGTATTGCCTAATAAAAAGGAGGGGACACTCGGATTTGAACCAAGGACCTATCGATCTGCAGTCGATTGCTCTACCACTGAGCTATATCCCCGCACGTTAAAGATCTATAATAGGGGTATATAATTTATAAATTTGTAGGCTAAAGCAAATAAGTGCACTCATGTATCACACTACTGTAGCATGTTTTATCTTTTTTGTTCACAAAGTTTTTCAGTATGCATCGTTTTTGTTTTTTCAGGAGTCATTTTGTAAAGTTTTATTAACTGAAATTTATAGTAAAAGAAACGAATTTGCGTGATTTGTTATTTATTTTAACAATAAATATTTTCTAAACTTAATTTGTTAAAAACACCATTTAAAATACTGAACAACATGAACTTTATTAAGTTTCACAGATTTATAAAACTAAAAAAATAACTTAATTTAAATCCCTGATGTATTTCTAGTTTTATATTTTTTGAAACAAACAATATATATTTTAAATAAACTGGAAAAAAATTGGCATTTTTCTTGCTACTAATAACTTTTAGTAGCTTATTAGTAAAGTTTCGCGAGCAGTTAAATATTTTAACAAACAAGATCATATACCTTAAAAATACAATCATATATTTCAACGAACAAAATCATATAAATTAAAGAACACAACTATATATTTTAACGAACACTATCATAAATTGTAACGAACACAATCATAAATTGTAACGAACTCAATCATAAATTGTAACGAACTCAATCATAAATTGTATCGAACTCAATCATAAATTGTAACGAACACAATCATAAATTGTAACGAACTCAATCATAAATTGTAACGAACACAATCATAAATTGTATCGAACTCAATCATAAATTGTATCGAACTCAATCATAAATTGTAACGAACTCAATCATAAATTGTAACGAACACAATCATAAATTGTAACGAACACAATCATAAATTGTAACGAACACTATCATAAATTGTAACGAACTCAATCATAAATTGTAACGAACTCAATCATAAATTGTATCGAACTCAATCATAAATTGTAACGAACACAATCATAAATTGTAACGAACTCAATCATAAATTGTAACGAACTCAATCATAAATTGTAACAAACTCAATCATAAATTGTAACGAACTCAATCATAAATTGTAACGAACTCAATCATAAATTGTAACAAACTCAATCATAAATTGTAACGAACTCAATCATAAATTGTAACGAACACAATCATAAATTGTAACGAACACAATCATAAATTGTAACGAACTCAATCATAAATTGTAACGAACTCAATCATAAATTGTATCGAACTCAATCATAAATTGTATCGAACTCAATCATAAATTGTAACGAACACAATCATAAATTGTAACGAACTCAATCATAAATTGTAACGAACTCAATCATAAATTGTAACAAACTCAATCATAAATTGTAACGAACTCAATCATAAATTGTAACGAACTCAATCATAAATTGTAACAAACTCAATCATAAATTGTAACGAACACAATCATAAATTGTAACGAACACAATCATAAATTGTAAAGAACTCAATCATAAATTGTAATGAACTCAATCATAAATTGTAACGAACTCAATCATAAATTGTAACGAACTCAATCATAAATTGTAACGAACTCAATCATAAATTGTAACGAACTCAATCATAAATTGTAACGAACACAATCATAAATTGTAACGAACACAATCATAAATTGTAAAGAACTCAATCATAAATTGTAACGAACTCAATAACGAACATTTTATATAGTGTAACGAACAAATCGTATATTTTAATGAAAATGATGATGTATTTTCTCAAACATAATTATGTACTTTAACGAACAAAATCATATAATTTAATGAAGGTAATCATATATTTTAACAATCATAATCATATAGTTTATCGAACACAGTCATATAGTTTATCGAACACTATCATAAATTGTAACAAACACAATAATATTTTTTATCAAACACAATCATATTTTAACCACACAGTTACATATTTTAACGAAAACGATTATATATTGTAACGTAAAACAATTATATATTTTATTGAAAACAATCATATATTTCTACGAACAAAATCAAATATTTTAACGAACATAATCAATCATACACTTTATAGAACACATTAATATATTTTCAGAAACACAATTATATAATTTAACGAACAAAATCGTATAGTTTAACGAAAACAGACATATATTTAAACGAACACAATCATATAGTTTTAACAAGTTCAATAAGATTTTTAATAAACTCAGTAATATATTTCAACAAACTTAATAAGATACTTTGTCAAGTTCAAACATATAGTATAAAGAAGCCGCTAAAGTTTTATAAAACCAATCATTATTGTTAAAACAATTTATATACATGATTTTTATAACAGAAAATATTTTAAAAATAAGTTACGCAAAAATTAAGCAAATTTAGAAAGTTTTTGTTTTCTTCACAATAAAATATTTTTTTACTTTTACAACATTTCTTTTTTAGATGCTTTAAAGAAGTTAAAATATCCAATAAAACTTTTATATTTTGTTTTTATATTTGCAGCCATTGTAAAGTGTTTTAAGTTAATTATACTTGATCATTTATGTGTAATAATTTTGATACTATTATTCATATTTTTCAAACTCTGGTAATTCCGTTAAGTAGAACCTAGATATATTATCAAAAATTCCAAAAAGTTTTTAAAGAACTGTTACAACTTTTTTTTTGTTCCAGACCATTAAAAATATTATTTCAACCAGATATTTAAATAGAAAACATTACAGTTTTAAGAAAGTAGATTTAAAAACCTCAATTTAACTATATGAAAATAATGCATCAGACTTATGTATTTAAAACAACAAAAGTAATATAACCATACAAACGAAAACAAATAAACATGATTAAGTATTTTTGTTTAAAATTGCTTGATACTTTATTTATTAAAAGCTACTAACTTCCTTTTTTTATCGACTTTTTTAATAAAAAAAGTTTAATTAAATATAAAAATTAATATAAAATTTTAAAAAGGTTAACGTGGAAAATATTATTGGCATTAAAGTTTTAAAAAAACTTATTTTTTGGACGCTAATAAATTTTTTACTTTTCAAAATGAAAGTACAGTACTTGCGTAAAAATCTTGACAAATTAGTTTTTAATTAAAAAGATCGACATTTAAAAAAAACAAAACAGTAAGATAAAAAATAATATTCTGTTTATAAACTGTTTTTCAAAACGCTTTCATTAGTTTTATTATGTTTACCGTTTATAGAGAACACTCGCTTTGCTTGTTTACTCAATAGATGTGTTTATAAACGTTACAAACTGCATCTCAACAAGTGGGGACGTAGCTCAGTGGTAGAGCGCAAGCTTTGCATGATTGAGGCCCCGGGTTCGATCCCCGGTGTCTCCACGCCTATTTTAATTTAACTTATATAATAAGTTATAAGTAGTATGTATATACTTATCGTATATATAATAAGTTGTATTTTTTTTTGAATAGTTACAGTAAAAATATTAAAGTTTTGAAATTGTCCTTCTTATATGTTAACCGTTATTTGTGATTTGTCTTTATATCAATTGATATATGTATGTATATAATAAGGTTATATATATATAATAAGGTTAATATTCAAACTTGAACACCGTCTACTTAATATTTGTAATGTACAATGTTCAATTCTTACGTCATATTGTTTTTGTTTTTTTGTAAACTTTTGCATCTTTGTTTACCAAAGTGCTTTTTATTTTAAATTTGAACTGGCTGAAGATTAGAGACAATCTTTCTTGTCTTTATGAAACATATGTTCCAGCATTTTTAAGTTCGTCATTTCAATAAATTATATATGTTATATATATATATATTAAGTTATTGTACTTCAAAAAAGTCTACAATGCTCTTATTTTAAACTCATTATTTATGCTTAGTATCATTTTTTTAAGTGATTTATTTTTATGCATAGTAACTAAAAAGTTAACAGATAGCTAAACAGTTAGTTACACTCAATGAAAAATATTAGTAGCAGTTTATGGTCGTAAACATATAAACTTTTATCATGAAATCAAACTACTATAAACTTACTTAATACAACATTAGATAAAATTTCAACTTATAAAACTAAGAAACAGTTTACAACTAAATACTTAAGCTTTACTTAAATAATATTTTTTTAGATCTCGTATACTTTAATAATTTTAGCCGTTTTTGAGGTTTACCTAGATAAACTTTTTCATAAAAGTTTTCAAATTAATCTTTTTTAAAAATTCATTCGTAAGTAAATTAAATCACATACCGATAAATATTAAAAACATAAATACTTAGTTTTAATGTATAAGTTTTTCCAAAAGTTCAAAGTTAATGCTGATCTTTTATCTTTTGTTTAGTTATTCTTTTACAACAATTACAAAAACGATTATGCAGCTACTATTAGTTAAAAAGTGTTAGAAAATAGTTTAAAAGTTGGAGAAAACAGTATTTATTTTTCGTTTAGTTACGAATTAAAAAATTCTGTTATCCAAAAAGGTTCTGTTGTATGAAAGCTTAACACAAACATGACTACGATTTAACTCTATTGATAAAAATAAAGGTTGCTGTTTTAAAACTAAAAAAGTAATGGACAGAAAAGTCATTTTCGCCCAACAAAAATTTTCCACTAGAGTTTAAGTAGCATCCAAACTAAAATAGAAAGTATGTTTAGAAAGTCATTGTCAGCTACTAGCTTATTTTACTATGTATTATACAATAGTAATTAATTAAGTTTGTTGAGTTCATCAAAAGTTAGTTAAAGCACTAATGGATTGTTCATTTATTAGTGGATTATACATGTTAATTAAAAATTGTTATTAGTATGAATTGTTACCATAAAAATTCAATTCAAACAATTTATGTTGTTAGTTATGTCAGAAAAAATGTTTTTAACTTATGTATGAAATTCCTTATGTGATGTTAATTAATTTAGCTTTTAAATGTGTTTTGCTTTTGAAAGTAAATTTTATAGTGTATTATTAATAGTATAAAAAAAATATCAATTCTAACAAGCCATAACAAAAACTACCTCAAAAATATTGTTTGCAATTTAGAATTTATAAATTCTTAATAGTCTTATACCTAAAGTATTTAAACTTGTTTGTTAACAATGTATAACTAAATAATAGAGTTGTGTTTCAGATATATTTTATTGCTACATCAAATGAAAATGATAACATAAGTTTTATTAAGTTTTTTTACCATTTAAAACATTATCAAATCCTAAAAGTATATATTTTTTTCATATTTGAGACACATAATTCTGTACAAAATTTAAGTATTTAAATGGCTCACTAAACAAAAAATTAATAATATAAGAAACCGTTTATATTAATGAAGATTGGTATTAGCTGCGAATTTTGCGATAATATAAATTATTAGAAACTAGTTACACAAAACTAGATAGTTTAACATGAGATAAAAGTATGTCTCACAAAAAAATATACAAGTTTCTAACAAAATTTTCTGTAAAAAATTGTATGGAAACCAGTAAGTAGATGTACTTGTTTTTTATTGTAAAATGTTTTTGTTTTACACTTAATTCTAAAGAGTAAGTTAAAAGACCACAACATATTACTGAATTCATCGCCTTTGTAAAAAACGTGAAAAGCACAGGTTTTGTATATTAAGTTCTATTAAAGCCAACAATATTCATAAAAAGTAAAAATAATTGTACAAGAAACTGAATTAGATGCTTATAAAAACCTTAAACTGTAGTTTTCTTTGTTTAATTCTACATTTTAATTACAAATTATTTCTTGCCGCTTTTTCAGTTCTAATCACAGTTCTGAGAATTTTTGGTAAAATATGTTAACGTTTACGATTAAAAAATATCATCTGACCAAACTTAATAATTAAATAATTAAATAATACTATTTTCAGATTTTCTACGTTCAAAAACTAAAAGTATAAAAATAAGGCTTTAACATAAGTTAATAGCTCAAAGTAATATACTACTTGTAAAGTAATGATTTCGTGCTTACCGGGATTTACAAGAACGTAAAATTATTTCATTTCATTCGTATTCCAAATTTAGAGAAACAAAACTATTAAGTTGATGCTTTCTATGACTATTCAATGTAACAGAAAACAAGTTTGTTATTTAAAAAACACTTACTGAGTTCAACTGGAAACGGGTCACAAATGCACTATGTCACTTTTTCACGTTTCATCATTTCACGATTTTTAGTGTTTAAATTAAGAACTTTTATAATTTAAGCCTTTTTTTTAACCTTTTTTAATTTATAAACAAAAACTTATCTAATTTATTCTTAAATTAGAACTTTTTGAGTAAACTAAGTTTTTAAAATGCTGGTTCGTGCAAAAAATTCGCATTTGTAAAAGTGACGCTTGTGCATTGCTAACAAACTCAACTAGTTATAAGGTTAAGCTTTAACCGTTAAACGACTTTTATTAACTTTATAGTTCTTAAGCTATAGTTTGTATATGAGTAGATTTTTCTTTTTTAACCGTAATATTTGCAACGTTAAATCCCGCTTTTAACTTTTATCGTTAACTGAAAAATACTAATTACTTTAGAAAATAAAATTTACTCATTTGGGGAAAAAAGAAAAAGAATCTAATATGGTAGGGAATTAAACGAAATTCATATGTTTGTTGTACTAATTAAGAGCTTCAAAAATTGCATTTCGTTTTTTGTTGTAAGTTATAAAAAATAATCATGTAGATTAGTGGTTTGTAAATTTTATTATTTACAGTATGTTTAAATTAAAATACCAATACGTAAATTTTATGAACGAGTACATGTACAATATGTTTGAAGTTAAATAAAGTTTCATTACTCTTTTCATTTAATTTAAAAGCATTAAAACTTTTAGACTAAAAAAATATGATTACACTAAATATATTTTAAAATTTTGCTTTAGAGATAAACTTATAATATGAAATAGTAAAGGTCGATAAAGAAACAAATAAAACAGGTAAGTAAAATGTTTAAATGTAAGTTAACATAACAGTAGTACAAAAAAAACTTTTCAACTAAAATTAGACCTAACTTATTTATGAACGTAAATATGCAAAATTCTACGTACATTTATAAAGACTAACTTTGGATAAAACTTAATTACACAGAAAACTACTAAACTTTTAGTTTGTTACAACTAAATAAAAGTAGCTAAAACTGGTTTGACAGTGAAATAAACGTAAAAAATTGTAATAAATTACATAAATTAATCATCTGTTTATTGGACAACAAATAAAAAACAGTCAACATATTTGGTCCTAGGATCTGGTGTCGGAAAAAAATTCGGTTATCAAGTTTTACACCACTTTATTCACCTTGTCAAGAACTTAAGCGTTTTTACCCACAATTTAAAACAATAGTCTTTCGGCTAAATGTGGCATGTATAACGGATTTCTATACATAATGATACATAAAATGAATATAACCACCAACCGTAAATATGTAAAGTAATGATATAATATAAAAAAAAAAACAATAAAAAGAACACACAACAAAAATAATAAATCAATTTACATTTGTTCGTCTATTGACTTTAAGACAAAATTTCATTATGATTGAAGAGGTTTAATTGTTAAGTTTATCAGCTTATTAAAGCTCACTTATTGTGGTATACTATCAAAATCTACCCGATCAAAATCAACCTGATTTTTATTTCTTTAGTTAATAGTTTATTTTATATATTTTTTGCATCTTTTTTATTTGTTTTTTATCTATTTTTCACTATAACTAGTACTCCTAACCCTCGATCAGTAAGCCGTTCTCGAAACTGATTGGGTGGATTTTGAACGTGTCCCCTTATTAGTGTTTAAGTCATTTTTGGAACATACTCATACTACATTGTTATATTCGATGTATTGCAAAGCGCTCAACCTCAGAACAATACCAAGCTTTACTTAAAACACTCCTTGATGAACGGTTACAATCAGACATGTTAAAAAGCTCTGCTTTGTTTACTCGAGCGTGAAATTACTAACTTAAAACAAACCAAAGTTTATACGCTTCATTGCTGAATTACCATAGTAACTATTAGCATTTTACCAACTCTGGTTACAATATTACTGCAAAAACTTCCTTTATTTAAAAAATAAAAACATAAATTTTTATCGGAAATACGTCACGTTTTGAAAAAGCGTACTTTATTTAAGACGGTTGTAAAAATAGTGTCTTTTTCTCATGTCTACATTTGAGTAAACAGATATAAGTTCTTAACTACATAATAAACAAGTCTTTACATAAGAAAAACAAAATACTTTTTGTTTTTTCTTATCTTCAACAGGGTTAAATTTTTGATTGCGTCTTTTTTACTTAAACTTGCAATTTGATTAAAATTTAACGGTTATGACGTTCATTCTTTTTCGTCTTATAGAAAAAGTTTGTTTAATTTTCACTAAAACATGTATGATCAAACCTTTGTCAAAAGTATTATGATGTATTTCAAGACGTTTATGTCGTTTTGCTAAAACATTTTTGATCAAATTTTCGACGAGAGTATTCGAAAAGTTGCTGTTTACAAATACCAGCCTTATTTTAATTGCAACTATATATCGGATTGCTTTGTCCGACAATTAAATAATCCAGTTAATTGTCTTCAATTAACTTGGTGGTCTTCAAGGTGTGCACAAAATTATTTTAGGGTGCACAAAACTCACGTATGGGTGCTTGAAACTAATTTTTAAACTTACACTAGGTGTTCTGGAGTTTATGAAAAATTTTAAGCATATTTAAGGAGTTTTTGAAATTTATACTAATTATTATGAGAAAGTTCTGAAAAATGTTACTAAACTTCTGGGAAGTCTTGAGTTTGGGACTCTTTTATTATAATTTAAGGTACACATGTTTAAATTCAACGCAAATTTGTATTAACATGACTGTAAATTGTTTTTATTTTTGTTTATCACTTAACTTTTTTTTAGTTTAACTTAGTGTGAGTTTTAATAATCTTTGAAAAATAATACCTTTTTTTTTAACCGATGTTCAAGATAAATGTGAACTAATTGTTCAGGCAGTAAACTAATAAATTAGTAGAAAACAAGTTGATATGAAAGTTTTATTTTAATGTTTCTAATAGTATGAACAGAACCCAGATTTTTTATAAAGGTTTTAAAGTAAAAACTGCCTATCCAAATACAAAATAGAAATATTGTCTAGAAAAATAACTATTTTTTTACCTAACATAAAAGACCAACAAAATTTAAACATGTACAGTAGTAAATTTACTCAAAAAAAAAAAAAACGAAATAAATTGTAAATAATAAAAATTTTCGGCTCAGACGCAATTTTTGACACAACTGAATCTATGGAGCATGTGATTGTTTTAACCCGAGTGAAAATGTCATTTACATTTCTTTGGCAAAATACTTAACATTACTTAAAAGTATTAAAGCTTAAATAGAGACTTCTATTTTAAACAACTTTCAAACTGACAGTAAGTTTTTATGAGGAGTCTAATTAAAATAATTTCTGTAAATCGTACCCATTTTTATACCATAATAGTTGAACTAAATCACAAAATTGTCATTAGCTAATTCTTGTAGAAATTGATGCTTTCTGAGTTGATTTTGTTCGCGCGTCTATATTGGATTATATAATAATCACTCAAATATTTTCTTTTGACTTCTATTTTATTAACAAGAACTAAAATGAGTTCAGGCTAAATGAATTTGTCAAACATAGCTACAAAAGAATTTGAATAAGAAAAAGTTTTATGTCATGAAATATTAAACTTAAACATGCGTTAAGATAAATAGTTTGCCTGAAAGTACTTTTACCAACTGCAAAACTAAAATCTACTAGAATTTTCAAAGTATTGCGTTTAAAACCCAGTTACAACTGAGTATTTTAAAATGTCGCCATTAACCTTTCATACTAGATCCGTTACAAAACAATATTAATAGTTTTATACAGAAAGTAAAGTACATTTATCCTTTTTAAGATGCGGATTTAGTTGTAATTTTATAATAATCTGTTTCCTTTTGTTTACGAGGTCAAAATACGCAGATAAACACACACTTGACAAAATACGTAAATTCTAAATAATTCACTGAAAAACTTTTACGATGCGATTCCATTTTGTAATAGTGTAAACAAACTACTAACAAACTTGGATATATAATTAATAACACTAAATGTTACTTGATATTTACAATGCATGTTTTAAATGTTGAAGCTACTAATAAAATTTAAAGAAAAAGAGCAATTATAGCTTAATATATTGTTTCTAGGGAAAATAGATAAAAACTTTACTATTGCATATAAACCTGAAATATATCATCGCCAACGCATTTTATCAAAAAACTATATTTTTATAAACTACTGAAGTTAAAATTTTTTATTTAGCATTTTAAGGATATGCTCTAAGGTTAATCCGAAGAGTAGAGCTTTGTTATTTTTTATAGTATGTAATTTTGAAGGTTATTTTTAGTATTTTTTAGTTAATATAGTTTTAACTGTCTTCGAAATACGTTTTCGTGTTTAACCTGAACGTCGAAAAGTTTTTTTTTAAACATATCAAAACAACTATATAAGGTTGTTAATTTCTAGTTTTAAATGGTTTCTTTATTGCATTGACAATACTTGGTTTTTATTTTATTTTAAAGATACTTATTATAAAGTTTACTACTTCAGAGTTTGTTTAAACTTTTCTTGTTTAAAGCTGTTAAATTTTTATGCTATAGAAAAAACTAAAACACAAAAACTTTACTCGAATGTTTTTGAGCTTAGTAAAGTTTTTTAAATATTACTATGAGTAATATACTACCATTTGAAATTAAAACACATTTAAATAATCTATTAAAGTATTTATAGATTTAAATGTCATAAAAAGCTAAAAAACTAATAGTTTTTGTATACAAATGTTTAATTAAACTATTAGCTGTCTTTTTATAAAACTTGACGGAGTACAGCGCATATTGATATCGCATATTGACAAAAAAATAGAGTTCAGTTCTACAGATAACAACTAATTTCAAAACAGGGTTGTCACAATTAGAAATTAACGGTTTTGAACACTGAAAAATGTTTATTTGTTTTAAACTACAATGCCTTGCTGGAGAATTTATATAGTTATTTATTTTTTTTTTAGAAATTTGGCAACTATCCTTCAAATCATAGTTGTCAGACTTTAATCAGCTAAAAGCTAAATGTATTTAACATATCTAAAATACATGTACAAGCTCAGAAATTCAGGAACTATTCTCAAAGTATTACAATTTCTTTCAATTAGTAGAGTCTGTAAAGCTCATCAAACTCTGAAACGCCATAGTCAATAAAGTGTTTGCAAAAATCTTGTTCCGATTTAAAATTAATTTATCTGTGATTTAGTTCTACATGTTTACGTTGTAAATAAAGAGTAGGATAAATAGTTTTTGACAAATTCAACAGCGTCAAACAACGGCTTACGGGCTAGATCTAGAAACTAATAAACATAATTGGTCCGCAAAGTTCTATTTATTGTGAAAGTAATTTGTGAAAAACAGCCAAAACTTATTTTGTTTTTATAAAAAACAAGTTTGTATATGACGTTAAGTTTAAAAAAATATTTGACTCGATAACCAAAAGGTTTTTTCGTACAACTAGTCCTAAAACCAACTATTTTAAGCGCTTTTTTTCTTTAAGAATATTTCCTTATATTAAGTAGTTATAAACAGTTTACCATATTTAATACTACAATTAACTTAAAAGCGTGAATTGAAATAAGTAAATATAGTAAATTAAAAAATAAAAACGATATTTTAACAGTGGAAAAACGAGTGAAACTAAATATAAAAGTTATATCACTGCTTATTATTATTATTTTTATGAATAAATATAAAAGCTGTAATTAAGAGTAAACTATAATACAAGATAATATTTTACAGATGAAACAATGGAAAGATAAAACAGATGGAAAAAGTGTTCAAGAAAAAAGTTCATAAATGGCTTCGGACCATTAGAGTATAAAAGTTTGTCATGCAATTCAGTCTATTAAATCTTATTTTCGGTAATAAGTTCTATAAACACTTATTTAAAACCACAAATTTAGTTTTGACACCTAAGTAAAAATAAGCAACAAGTTTCATATACTAAAAAACTTTGTTTTGAATGTTGTTCAAACAAAATTTTTAACATTTTATCTGAATTAATTAAAAAAAAATATTATTACAACCGATCATATTATGAAACAATTTCGTTATAAATATTTTAAATTCGTTTAAACTTTTGATAAAATCTTTTCTAAAAGGACTTAGCAATATAAATAAATTTTGTCGTAATTATCAAAATCTAGAAGTAATTAGCGTTAAATTAAGTTTTTTATAAAATCTTGAATAGATTTAGAAAGATTGATAAATTCTAAATTTATCAAATAAATCCTTTTTGTTTAAATAATCCGACTGTTTTTAATAATAATGTTGTGTTTGAAAATTCATTTACTACAAAGCTTTTAGAGAGCATACTTGCTTTTTATTTAAAAGACCCTTTTTGTAGCTCGTAGTTACTCAACCGTAACGTTGAGTTGGCAGCCCTCTAGCTCATTTGCTGGCCATAAATAAAATAAATAAGTTTGGAGTTTACATATATAGAACAGACAAAGTTTTAGGACAGTATATAACTAAAATAAGCTAATAAAGTAACTAGTATCAGTTTTTTGTTACTTTAGTGATGATATTTTAATGAAAAGTATTAACAATTTGGGATAGCTCAGCTTGGGTTGCTTCAATTTGTATACTTTTAAATACAATAGTTGTGTTTACTGGTCATAAAAAGTGTAAAAATATGATATGATAAACTTTAAGTCATGTTTTGCTTCTAATAATGTTTTTTTTAATTTACTAACCTGTTAAATCAAGAACTTTAGAGAAGAATTCAATAATAAAGTAGATAGATGTTCAGATATAAGTTTAGATTTCTTTTGAATTAATAGTAGTTTTATGTTTGTTTCAATAAGCTTTATATGTTTAAAATTTCTACTCAGTTAAAAAAGAGTTAATAAGTTTTAGAATAAATCAAAAAAAAAAGAAAAAGATAAGTTATATATACATCCATAACTATTAATTAGTTTTAAAAAACTAGAATATAAAACTTCAATTTGTTTTATAAATAAGAAGCATACACCTATGGAATATGTTATGTAAACTAAAGTTGGAACTTTCATGGTATAAAAACTACACATTATTCAAAACAGCTTTTAATTTAACTTTCCCTTTTACTAAGTCTTGGAGGCCTACACAGAAAGAAGTACCTGATACACTCATGCTTACAAAGGTAAATTTTTATAAAACTTAAGAAATTAAAACCACAACCATTCTCAATAAACTAATAACTATTTACTAATTATATTATATACTTCTTATATTAATCAAATTCATGTTTTAAGTTCTTAGTTTTTTTAAATTTTACTAAAGCTTTAATCTTAACTCAATTATTGTTAAAAAGTTTAGCGACAAATTTCTAAAACTTGACATAAAGTTTTTGAAAATATTAGGCTCAAATTAGTTTTAAAATAGATTAATAATTCTTCATAATTCTTCATCTAGAACTGTGTTCTGTGATATTTTTTATAAAATTTAATAAGGTATAAAGACTTTTGTTGTTTTAATTCAAAAAGCTGATTTTTGGTAATTCCTTAAAAGTTAAGAATGTTTTATAATGACAAATAAAGCTGGATTAAAATAAAAGAAAAGCAGATATTACTATCAATCCTCAATAAATTTACACAAGCAATACAATCTTTTGCTAAAGTTTTATACAGTTACACTGTTTTATTGAACTAAAGCTCCATAGACTAAATCTAAAACATGCCTTAGTATACCTGAGTTGTATTGATTAGGGTTTACTATAGTGTTCAGAAGCTGTATTTTGGTGAATCATAACAACTGCTATAGAGTTTAGTTAAAAATTGTTCAAATTTTTTAAACATTAGTAAAAAATGTACAAATTATATCAAAAAAACTATTAATACTTTACTGTAAACACTTTCAAGCGACTAGCTGGTTTAGTACATTAGGTTTTAATAAAGTTGTATCTACTTGAATGTTAAACATTAAGCATCTTATTTGACTGGTTTTAGCAGTGATAATGTCTTTATGTTTTTTGTGGTATAATTTTAAAATGTATAGTATCATTTTCGTTTAGCTATGAATCATAGGCTGTAATATATACCTAACAAAATAAAACAAACATGGAATTTTCAATTTTGTATCACCAATATTTACCATAAAAAGCATTCTGCAAATCAAAGAAAAAAAAAGTTGTATCAAAAAAAAACTTTAAAAAAAGTAGCAGGAAAAAAACAAAGAGTTATAAAAAATTTTGACTGACTTAAAAAAATAAAATCAGAATGCTAAACAATAATCACTACTTAATTAGTTTTGTTCCTGTCAATTTTTTTTAAACATGATACTAAAAAAGTTATTATGTTTATAAAATAGCCTTACAAATTTATTGGAAGTTTCATATCTAATTAATAATGTTTATGTTTATTTAAGTGTTTGTACACTTATAAAAAGTTCAAAGTTTTTGACTACATTTAAAATTTAAACTTTGTAAAACATTGTTTGAATTTATAAATAGTAAGGAATGATTAAATACTAAATCAATAGAATAAATTTATTAAGTTAAAACACCCTGATATGTAAAAATAAATGTAGTTAAAAATATTAAAAATTAATACTGGAAACCCTTATTTCTAAAAGTAAAGATTATTTAAACAAAAATTACTGTCTAAACTTATACTAAGTAAACTTTATTGTTTATACTATTTCTATTGCCTTAAAAAATTCTTAAAGGTTTTCAAAGTTAGGAAAGAAAATACTGTTTTGTAGTATACTTTGCCAAACAAATTAATAACTTAACTTTTATAAAAGTTTATAAAATAACCATTTATGGAATCTAAAACATATGTGTTGTTTCAATTTAATTTGTAATTACAAATAATTTGTAGTTTATAATGCTTTAATATAATTATTAAATTGAACTGGTTTATAAAGTTTCAAAAAAAAAGGTAAATTAAATTAAAAAATATGAGTATTAGCTTAAAATGTGTAGACAACTTTTTAAAAAAGTCTGTTTTTAGTTTTTAAGTTAATCTAGTGTTACTTTTTTACAACTACTCTAACGCTTTGACATTTCTTAAAGTTTTAGAAGTTAAATAAACAAAGTTTATTATATAATAGCTTTACAATCTTTAAATACTTAGCAATCTTAGATCAAATAAGTTTTCTTTGGTTGGTATTTTCAGTTTATATATCAATAATGTTTAATATCACTAGTTTACCATAAAGGTTTAATTAAAATAAGTTTTATTTGTATACTGAAATCAAACTTAAGATTTATTTTATTTTGAACAGCTAGTTAACCATTAGTTTGTTATAATTTACTGATACAAAATATATATTTTACTTCGTTTATCTGAAAATGCTTCGAAGTTTTATATTTCTTACTAGATCATAAGAAAACATTAAATTGAAATGAAAAATATTTCATTAAGAATTGTTTAATAAACTTCATACTTTCATTTTTGTTACTTTATTGTTTTCATTAAAAATTTAGTAAAACACTCAGTATGAAAATGTGTAAGGTTTAAAAATTTTAAGATATTTTTGAGTATGTATGCTATTTAATTTAAAATTTATCAACATATAAACTTACTAAAAAACTAATATTGTGTATGTTAAAACAACTTTGACATTGTATAGTAACAGAGAGATATAATAAAATTTTTCTGCCATTATGTTTGTTAAATTAATTTACTTTTAAAGTTTTAGTTTTTTGACTATTTCTAGTTACAAACTTCACCATTTAAATTATTCTTCTTTACAGAACTTATTTTTCTGTAAATTTTAAAAAGCAACTTGATAGCTTTATATATTTTTCATAGTTTGATTTTATCAATTTCAAGTTAATTCTAACCTTTTTCTGGCTTAAGGTATCGAAACATAAGCATAAGCTGAATTTTAATATTAATTAATAAAAAAAAACTGGTACAAAAAGTGGTTTACTTTAAACTGCGTTTGAGTTATCCAAAATTTTTTTTTTAATATAAATCATTAAAACTAAAAGTTTTACTTAATATCTACATTATAGATGAGATTTACATTCAATATGGATTTTTTCAATAAGAACCCTGGAATTAGATCGAAGTCTGCTACAAAACAGTCTTTAAATACAACATTTGGAGCAGCAAAAGTAAATTTAGTTTACTTACTACTAACTTTCCATTTAAACTTTTATATAAGTGTCTTTTTAGTGTTTTTAGTTATTTTTTAAATTATTAAGTAAGTTTCCTTGTAAATTAGTACTGCCTTGAATTTTTTTAAACATTGTTGTTTATATTGTCATGATGTTTTATATATTTGCTTGATTTATAAGTAAATGTTTGAAAAATTGATATACTTAGTGAAATATGAATAACTTAAGATGCTTAAAAGAGACTTAGACAATAAAATATAAAACGAAAATAGAGCATTTTAAAGATAAATAATTTCAAAAGTAATAAAAATTTTAATCAAAGTTTGCTTATTAATATAGTTATATGCAATATAATACAGTTAATATAATTACAAAATGAAGGTTTTAAAGATAATTAACTCAAATTAAAATTAAAATCCAACTCTTGCGGATAATATTCAGTTTATACTTATTAGATAAATTTTCACAAACTTTACAAACCAATCGCGTTATTATGTCACACTGAGTTGTGATGTCACACAAATTTGCACCGCTTCGCTGAACTTGATGCCTAGAAACCTCAACTGATGTTTATCAATAAACACATAAGTGTTTATTTAAGATAGCTTTGTAATCGCGATTATAATCATATTTCGCTTAATTTTAAATGAAGTTTTGTTGGCTTGGTACTCAAATAAAAAGTATTACTAATTATGGTTTTGGTCAGTTTTAATATTATTTTTAAACATCTCTTTAAATGCTTGTTAAATTAATTTTTTTAAGTTTTGTTGTTCAACTTAATTTTTAGAAACTTTTACATTTGCTTCAAATTTTTTCTCGCAAAGACCAGTTTATTTGTGCTTACAAACAAAATGATTTTAATATATTTAGTACTTGTACAAAAATATAGACTCAATATTACTATTTCCTTTTTCATACATTGTGTTAAGTTTGTGACGTTTAATGTCTTTAGGCAACGCAAGCAAATTAGCTTACTGAGTATTAGTTGCAAATTATCTCATTAAGTTTATCATAATAAGTAATATGCTAAACAAAATTAGAATTAATCAAGCTAATTAGCTTATTATTAGTTTTTCAATTTTTGATAAGCGAAACAAAATAATACTTCAACAAGCTAATTAGCTAACTAAATTTCAAGTACTTATTTGCTAGTGTTGCTGAAATAAATTGTGTTATTACGTCACAATAGCAGTTAAATACTCAATTTTTCACCATATCTATTTCCTTATATACAACGTACTTAATTACAATAATTTTGTGATTATTTCTGCTTTTATGTTTTTGTACACATTGCTTGTACATAATAAAGCAGTTTTTTTGCTTGCGTGGCATAAAAACATTAAATTGATACGTCACAATACCTTATGATCCGTGTCATAAATTTAATTTCCTTGTAAATGAAATATTAGGTGTCAGTAATTTTTTGATAATAATGTACTAGCTAATCTATGTTTAGTTTGTGTTTCCTTTCTAAAACGTTGATACAATTTGTTAAAAGAATAATTACTTTAACTCTTCTACACTACTCTAAAAACTTTCTTTTTAAGACTTCATGGTTTTGGTAGTCAAAAAAGAAAATTTTATACTTGAGTTTTGACAAAGAAAATAAAAGTTAACATTTTTTTAATTTGTTGTTTTGGTTGGCTCTTAAAAGAGCCGATTGTTTAAACTTTTCTTTTTTGTTCATGTTTCCACCACTGAGATTTCAATCTTGCAGCGTTCAGCTCATATATTTTCCAATACCATCATTAGGACTTCTACGCCATTAGGTCACTCAGTTTTAATAACTTAGGTTAGCTGAAATCTTCCTTCAAACAATTAGTATTTAAAAGACAAACAATTAATTTGTTTTTAAACGAAATTGTTTTATAACTTACCTGTTTTCAACTTAAACCTTTTAAATTTAGTGTTGTTAGTTCACTTTTTGTTGTTTTAAATAAACCTTATAACTTTTTTTTCCGTTTAGTTTGTCAAAAATATATACCAAAATAAAATATTGTTTTAAGTTTTGACGAAGCGAAAAAAATGTTCAATTATTTTTCACTACTTTATTTTTGGGTGGCTCTCAAAAGAGCCGATTGGTAAACTTACTTGTCTTTTTCTGTTTCGACCAGTGTCATTCAATCTTCCAACGTTCAACTCAGAGATTCTCTAATTCCGTCATTAGGACTCCTACGTCATCAAGTCTCACAGTTTAAAAACCTTACTTTAGCTGAAAATTTCCAAACAAACAATTTGTGTTTGATACACAAACAATTAATTCAAACTTACTTGTTAAACTTACTTTTCTTTTTCATAGATTTCTTCTTTTAACACTTGAAACACAACAATCTATTTAATTAATTAAATAAAAATACCTACATAAAAATTACTATGAAAACCGTGTTTAATTAAACTAATTTTACACTTATACATTTACAAATTACATATTAAAACACAAAAACAACATTAAAAAATGTCCGTACAAGTTCATTTTTCCAAGTCCTAAATCTTCCACACCTCAGTACTTGATTGGAGAAATTGCCGCGTAGAAATACAACAACACAACAATCAGTATCGCGTAATTGCTGCTCTTCCACTTCCACAGTTTGAACGCAATCGCCACTTGTCCGAACCCTGCAAGAATAAAGAAACCATGTCCGTACTCGTTCAAGACTTCCAAATCGATTTTGCTCGTTTCGTAATCGTTTATGACGTCATACAGCGCGCTTGGGTAACAATAAGAACCCGCAACGGAAAACAGTTGTATCAAAGGCAACGTCACCTTTCTCACTTCCGCACACCACTTGCGGCGCCTCATGCACGTGACGTGGACAATAAAGACTTTGAGCATTATGACGTAACTCCAGACCACGTGGTTCCTGTCGTCGCACGGGTGCGCGTCGGGAAACTCGCAGGTGTGCGGGTAGAGCTTTGTTGTTAGAGTTGGTATAATTTGAGGGATAATTCTGTGCACAGCTTTCAACAGGATTTTAAACAATACGTTTAAGTGACTGTACTGGCCAATATAGTTTTTTATTGACAAGTAAATTTTGTAAAGAATGACCCTGTGAACGTTCAGCAAGTCATCAAGATGTACATTCATAATCCAATTGTACAAACTATCGACACTGACAAACTCTAAATTGACTTTGAAGGCATCAATGTTGATAATGCCGAGGTAGTGGCCCAACTCCCAGAGTACGTACATCATCATGAACACTCTCATTTTTTTTTTTTAATTAATAAATCTGTCAAAAGTAATTATTTTATTGAAGCTGTATTTGATTTTTATTTTTGATTGGAAACAGTTGTTATGAAATTGACTTTCAATCAGTTCAAATTAGTTTGTGTTTGTTTTTGATTTTAGATAATTATGTCTGAAAGTATTACAAATTAAACAACTGTTTACTTTTTTTATTTACTTATATTCTTAAAAAATTTATAGATAATTTAATGATAGATAAAATGTGTAATTGGGTCTCAGTAACAATTAAAGATTCCTTCACTTAAAAATTAATTAATTAATTTTATTTTAACTTAAACAAACATAGAAACTAGGTCTGCATTCAAAACCAAATTCTTTATTTACTATCAATAAATTTGCTAATTATGTATTTTTAATGAAAAGCTGTATTGAAGCTATATTTAATTTTTACTTTTAATTGGAAGTTATTGTAACGAAATTAATTTTCTATTGGTTTAAATAAATTTATGGTTCTTTTTTAAATTTTAGATATTTGTGTCTAAAAGAATTTTAAATTATACAGTTGTATACATTTTTGTTTTTATTTTTTATTTATAGTCGTAACTAGTTTAAAGATAATGTAAAATGTGTTTGGTTTTTAATAATAATTAATATTTCATTAATTTCAAAATTAACTGTTGTAGACAATTTTAAACTTGAAAAAAATAGAGACTATTAAGTGTTTAACTTTCAGTGTTCAAAAAAAGATCTTAGTTTGATAAAACAAATTCTCTAGCTTTTTAGTAAAAGGCTAACTTTTTACTGAATTAAATACAAATTTATTGGCTGATGTTTTTTGCTGTATCTAAAAAACTTTTCACATAAAATCTACGTTTAAGTTTATTTTTAATCTTTAAGTATAAATATGTTTGCTTACTTTTTAATTATGCTTCTAACCTAGCTTTATTAAAAAATCTTTCAAATTTGTACTGTAAACTTTTAAATCTTAGTACTAATGTCTTACTAAGTTTTAAGTTTTTGTTAAACTAATACACAACTAAAATCTTGTTTGGGTAGTTATTTTTGTCTTTTATCAAAGTTTCAAATCACTTTTACTTGTTTTTATCAAAGTAGCTTTTTAAGCTTTAACAAGCAATAAATTTTATGTTCCTACTTCTGAAGTCTGCCTGTATATAAGTTGATAGTAAATTGTTACATTTTTCTTTCACTGGACTAATTAGACTAAATTGACTTAAATTTGTTTTAACCTTCTTTGTTAACCAGTTGTAATTTTGTGTGAAACTTTTATGTAAGGTAAATTTCTAATTATGGTTAATATTATGCTATTATCTGTTTAATTAATTAAAGCTAATTGAAACTTAACTCAAAGTAAATTATTATGTTTATTAAATCTTAAATGTAATAAACACAATTATCATAAAATTCAAATTGATTTGATATTGAAATGTGTTTAAAATTGTTGTTTGTAACATTAAAAAAAAAAATTTAAACAATAACAGCGTTGAAAACAATAAATGTTTAATGTAGACTTACTTTAAATATTATTTATTTGTAAAATTTTATTTTAATAAAAAAGGCTAAAATTTGAGTAGTTAAACCTAGTTTAACAAATAAGCATACAAAGTTTTTTTTTGTTAAGCATGTTATCAGTTTAAATATAGTTTAAAAACTAGTTAATTAAAGTAAAACTTTTATAACACACTAGGAACAACTATAACAATAGTAATAGTTGAAATTTATTTATATTTTAAAATAGAAGCTACTTCGGAAATTAAACATATTTAAAAAAAACTATTGTACGCATATATTTATTAGAAGGTATAATAAATTTTTTTACTTAAAAATGATTGCTGAAAAATAGTCATTAAAGTTCTTTAATATAAACTGAAATTTCAGATGGAAAGGATGTAAATTGGCGCAGTTCAATGAAAACTTGAAATGATGTCTTTTGTTAAAGTTTGCCGGTTTCTCCAAAGGTAAGTAAAGTATTCTTACACGACTGATTAAAATTTTATTTAGAAGTTCAAAGAAAAACCAGTTACTTAATAACAATATCAAAGTTTAACAACTTTTCTTTCCCGAAATTTATGAAAATAACGTTTTGGTTTAAAGTTTCGTAATAAAAATTATTACCAAAACAAAAACTTTTCAAACATTTTTAACATTTATTTTACATTTGGTTTTAGTTTTTATTGTATGTAAAAAAATCATTAAACTTTGATGTAAATAAATATTTTCCGATATACTCTGTCACCTAATTCCAAAGTCGGCTTGTATTGCAAGTAGTGTGCATAACTAAAAACAAAATAAAACATAACACGTAAAAATCAAAAGTGCAGAATGTTTTAAATAAATCGTTTTAAGATATTGGCTTAAAATTGATTTTTGTTTATAGTAAGTTATAATTGACCAAAAATACTGTTTGCTATGTGTTTTGGGAAAGTGAGTTAGGATCTATCAATAATAATTTTTAGAATTATGAATTATGAAAATAAAATAAGTTTTATTTATAAGTGTATCAGTACTGTTTTTCGTTTGTAAATACATGTTTTTATTAAGAAATTCAAAAATACGTAACCAGTACTGTTGCAGTCATCCTGTTCTTAGCAATACTGTTGCGAACATCGATGAAGTATAAAGAACGGTGTGACGTAATAATGCAGTCGTTTCTTTATATTAGTTGACAATTTACAACAGGGTTTTCAAACTCATTTTCATTAACGTCTACTTGGCAGAATTTAGAAAAAGTAATTACCTATCTTGTATACACCGCTCCTTTTCTACTTAACTAATCAATTAATTTTTCGCTTATTATATGTTATTGCCCTCTGATAGTCAAACTCAGATATTGCCCGCTTTGGGAAACATGGTTTATAATAATAACCTTTTAAAGCTGCAACACTTTTTGTTTATTTGTTACACAGTAAGTTACTTATGCCACAAATACATTGATATATTTCACAAAATGACTACATTATTACGTCATATGTTCTTTAATACGTCACAGATGAAGTAAAACTTCATTGAGTTTATTGAAACAAACCACTGACTGAAATTTAGGTTTATTGTGTTTATAACAAGATATAAAGCAAAACACTAAACAGTGCTTTATAATAGTATTTGCTTGATTTATAGAAAACGTTCGTTTTGTGATTAAATAGGTAAATAATTCAGTTAAATTAAAACCGTTATAATGCTTGTTAGTTTTTATTGTCTTTTACGTATTGCTTTGAAGTCAAGCTCCATGTTACAAATATAGATACTTTTATTTTTCTAAAAGACCATTTAATAATGGTTAATAAAAGAAACAATTTTGTTTTTTAGAACTTTGATAATGTCTGAACAGAATTTTTTCTGTAAAACGTTAATTTAATTTGTTTTTCTTTGTATCTTTAATAAATTATAGTTTTTTGAAAAAGCTTATCAATAAAACATAGTTTAAATATTTTTCTCCCTTGGTTAAATGAAGAATATATTCTGTCAAATTATTTTATAGACTGTAATAATTTGCTTTTTAAATAAACACTAATATACAATATTGTGTTTTAAACTACGCTTATTTAATTACAAGTGATAAAATATTTCATAAGTTACTTAAAAAAGTTAAGTTTATAACTTTATTGAATGTAGCTTAAGCTTACAATATTAACTTTACTAGTTTATGTTAGAATATTAAAACTTAAGGCCATCATTCAGAACTTTTTTTATTTATCAAAAGTTTATGATTTTTTTTTTGAATAGGCTAATTAAAAAACATATAAAATAAGCTAATTATAAAATATATGTACTTACATAATTAGATAATATATTTTCAAGCAACTTACTTGCTTGCGTGGCTTAAGCACAATACAATTTTACATAACAATAGCTGTTAGTAGTAACAAAGATTTTATTTCCTTGTAAGTAAAATACTTAATTTACTTCGTGAATATTTTTAGCTTCTAACACTTTGTACACGTTGCTTAGGCCACGCTTAGTTTTTTTTTTCTTTTTTTTAAAGCTTCCCACATCTTACTTACAATAAATTTTTAAATAGTTTCTAAATTAAGTTTATTATAATATAATATAAGCTAAACAAAATAATAGTTTTATAAGACAGTTAGGAAATTAGTTTTAAGAAAGATGTTTTGCTTGCGTCGTCTAAGATACCGAATTGTCATAAAAATTGTTTCCTTAAAAGAAAATACTTAAATGGCTTTATGTTCTGATTATCTTCTATACTCTTGTACACCGGGGTTTCCCTAAATCATATTCGCCCACTTTTCAGAAAATCGAACAAATACCTTCTTTGTTTAATATCGCATATTTACTACCATATTATTTTACTTTATCTCCCTTTTATTAGTTATTGCCGCCTAATAGCCAAAATCACCCGCTATGGGAAACATTTTTTACTTTTTTTCACAATGCTTTATACAAGCTTTGCCACATTTTACTTGAAAAAAAAAACTTTAATTATATTTGATTTTTCTAAGTTGTTTTCAAGACTTGTTTTAAGCTTTTGGTTGTTAAAAAGAGCAAAGTTTAAGTAAAATAACTTCAAGTTTTGACGAGAAGAAAATAAAAAAAGTTTTTTATTTTTCAATGTTTTTTTTGGGTGGCCCTCAAAAGAGCCGGTTGTTAAACTTACTGAAAGTTTTGCTGAAACTATTGTTTTGTTGACCTCTTCTTTTGGGCAGACGTCAAAAACGCGCGAGCGTCACTTTTGCAGTTGATTTTGGTCAAAAATGTCAAATTTTAAGATAATTAGCAAACTGTTGAACTACCATTGAAAAACAACGTTTTAAAACTGTTTAAGTTTATAAAAGTTTTAAGTTTAAAACAGTTAAAAACTGTGAAAAAGTGACTCCGTGCAATTGTGACCCGTTCACCTCCTTTTAGCTTTTCAACTGAGAAATTTGTTTAGGAATGAGAAGTTTTACCTGTCTAAAAATAATCTTTACAATGGGTTGAACTAAACGTACTTTAGTATTTTTCTTTTCACTTATTGTATTAAAACTTTGAAGTTTTTAATAAAATAAATATTAATACTGCTAGAATAATATTTTGCTAATTAGCTAATAAATTTTATATATATGATAAGCAAAACAAGATAAGTTTAAAATGGTAATTAGCAAACTAGTTTTCTAGCAACATATTTGCTTGCGTGGCTGAAAATTTACATTGTTACGCCATATAAGCTTACTGTATTCGACTTTTCAAATTAATTTTCTTGTAAATACTAGCTGTAGTTTTGTGATTATTTTAGTCTTTGTATACACATTGCTTCATGTATCTTCTGTTTCATGTGCCATTTCCTTTAAAACTTACTTTTTTATCTTTATCTGATCGATACCTTTCTAATTATTTGTACTAAGCAAACCAAATACTTATTTCATTATTTAAACTATAAAACCTGTTTAAAATTAATAGTTAGCATTATATTGAAACTAAATTATGAACACCTTGTATTTTTACAAGTTACAATTAAAAATTAATAAATATAAGTGTACTAAAAAAAACACCAACTTAAAAACATTTGCAAGTTGAATTAAACCAACAACTATAAAATTATCACCGAAAAAACACCTATTTAAAAACATTTACAAGTTTAATTAGATTAATAACTATAAGTTTATGACTAAAAAACCCAATTTATTTACATCAAAAAAATTACAATACAAAAGCGTAAATAAAATGTTTGTGATTATTAATCATTTTTTATTCCCCTAAAATCCACGACAAAGTTGATGACTAGGTAGTAGTAGAAGTATCCGATCCAAGTGCACTTTCTTGTCATTTCTCGCAAATTGATTTGCAGTATTCTGACGTAGCAACATCCAATCACGCCAAAGAACATTTTCCCATACTGCTGAAGCACGTATACGTCATCATTGGACAAACTTCCCCTCACCACGGTCGCGTTTATGACGTCATTGAGCATCAACGGGTAGGCGACGCCGGTGACCAGCGCAACAATTTTGATTGTGTTGACGATTTTCTTCCTGATCGCGTTTCGCCTTGGGGTGAAATGCAGGTAGTATGTTAATGTCATCGTACAGCCGACCATGTATGCCAGGCTGTGTTTTGATTGCCACAGATTTGTAAGTTTCAATAGAAGGTTGCAGATGGTGTTTATGAGAATTCTGCTCAAAATTTGGCAGTTTTGTAATATCGCTGAAAAGTTACAGAACATACGTTTGATTGAAGCAAAGACTGGAAAACCGGCGAACTTCATAATTTGGACAATTTGTAAAATTGTGATAAAAGTCAATAAGAACCACCAGTACTGATTAAGTGACGTTAGATCTTCCATTTTAGTTATTAATTGATCAAGTTAATTCTGTTAAAAAGAAAAGCTAGTTTAGTTGTTTTGTTCTATTACTTT
This sequence comes from Thalia democratica, assembly GCF_965202585.1. Taxonomy (NCBI): domain Eukaryota; kingdom Metazoa; phylum Chordata; class Thaliacea; order Salpida; family Salpidae; genus Thalia; species Thalia democratica. The sequence goes on along the minus strand of NC_139173.1, from coordinate 37,457,602 downwards.
ACCAATTTTGCGAAAAAAAGTTTGCAAAGAAATTAGTATTTGTAGATACTTCAATTAGGCTATGTTTTTTGAAAAATTTTGTATGAAATTTTTAAGTAACATTAAAAAAAACTCTACTTAGTTATTTAATTATAATTTATAAATTTGCTCTTGAATGACTATTTAAGATCTGTATTATGTTTAAATCAAATAACAAAATAACTTTTTATGTTAATATTTAAAAAATCCTAATAAATATAGCTACTGTGTTGTGTTAAACTTTTTTTCTTAAAAAGTGAAGTTACAACTGTATTTAAAACTTAAAAATGTTGTTTTTGTTGTTTGACAAATTAAAAAAAATTTTTTAATAAAGTTTAGATAATTAAATTTTTAAATGTGATTAGCTTTTCTAAACAAAGGCTTTGTTTTTATACACTTATAAAAAATTTATGTTTTAGATATAATGCTCTTTCTAAATGTAAAATTTGTCTGTATCAAGCTACAAGTTTTATTTAAAAAAAAAAGTTCCTTTAGCCAGACTAAGGTAATACTTAATAAACTACAGTTTTTTAGTAAATTTATAATTTTTGCTGATAAAATTAATATAAATAATTTGAATATTCTTTTTATTTATAAGTAAAAATACTTTATTGCTTCTTACTAATTTCTATTAAATAATTTTAATATGTTTTATCTAGAAAGGTTTGGTCAGTAAACTTTTAAATTTGTACGCTAATGTATTTTAAATTTCTAAATCTGCCTGTAAATAAGCTACAACTGAAATTTGCTTTTTTGGAACTTTATGCTATTTCACTAGCGCTTATCTTACAATCTATAAACTTTGTGTTTTTGTTCATAAATCCCTTTCTAACACTGCAGCCTGCCTGAAGATAAGCATGCAATTAGAAAATTTCCTTGTGTTTTCAATGGTCTAATTAAGCTACACAAACTTAATTTTGCTACAAGCTTTAAAACTAGTTTTAATTTTGTGTGAAGCTTGTGTAACTGTTTAATTTTGTCCAACTGTATTCTATATGGGTTAACTTAATATAACTTAAAACAATATATTTTTTATATTTTTAGCCTCTTTTTTTAGACCAATATTAAGACTGTTATTAGCATTGAAACATATTTTAATTATTTCTCTTATTTCTATCAAGTATATTATAAACAAAAAATAGTCTTCTTTTTTACTTTAAGTAGTTTAATCTGATTAATTAGTATACAAGAACGTTTTTGTAGAATACATTTTAAGCTATATTTAATTAAAATCAAACTAAGACATATTTAGTCTAAATAGAAAAATGTATAAAACTAATATTATACGCATTTATAACTTTTGTTTCAACTTTAGTACTTGCTATGACATTATATAAACAACAAAATTTACTTTACAAAGAGAATTTAAAGTAATCTTTAGGCTATTTAAGGTCATTAATTAAAGTGTATTAATGTAAACTTACCTTTCAGATAAATTTCTCGGTGAAATTTTACTCGATGAAAACCACAAGCTTTTGTTGAAGTTTGCCTCAAAAAGGTTTCTTGAAACATCGGTTCAATATAGGTAAGGTGTTTTAAAATCTAGTAAAGTCTAGTTAAGCTTTTATTTACAGTTTGCTACAAATATACACACAATTATTTTAAATAGCTTTTAAAAAGTGTGAAAAAAATTAGTATTGTCAAAGGTTTATGTTGCTATATGAATTAATAAATTCAAAATCTGGTTTATTTTTATACAAAACGAGAGATAACTTATTTCATAAATATTATACCTACTTGAAATTAATGAGATTACGGATTAATAAAGCCAACATTATGATAAGTATACAAAATGATTAATGCATTAAAGCCTTTTATTGTTAAATTCAAGTTGAAATTTACTTCGCTAATTCTAAAACATCATTATTACGTCACAACAATCGCTTTATTACGTCACACCGATTGCTATACTACGTCATAGTGATCACTTTATCAAATCAAATTAATCGCTTTTTTACATCACACTGAACTCTATATTACGTCATAGTGATCACTTTAATACGTCACACTGCCGTTGATACCTCAAAAAAGTATTTGCGCGCCTCATTGAGGAAATGTTTAGGGAAATGTAAGAACATTTCAGTTTTTTGTTATAAGTATCAAAAACAAAATCTTAAGTTGACAAACGACACTTGTATTGTTACTTCACAGGTTATATTGTTACGTCACAGGGACTTAATGAACACGTTTCTGATTTATATTTCCTGAAAATTAACGAATCTTTCTAAAACAAACTAACAATATTACAATTACTTAAATATAATCAAAACTAATTATTTTGAAAAATTTAAATTTTATAATTTTTATCAACTCTAAGCTGTTTAATTCTAATAGTTTTCGCAATAAGTATATTTAAGTTTTTAATCATACAGAAAAACTAGTTGTAAGTTTAAACAATGTGACTTAACATTTTTATTTTTTAATTTTTAATAAAATACAAAATAGAATGCCTATGCTTAAAAGGGAAAAATTTAAACTTATGAAAATGACTTTTAAATATTTAATAACTAATGAACTTTACACGACCAACAACAAAAGCATACGAAACAAGCTACGACCGGTTTCGTCCTTATTAGGACTCATCAGGTAGGCATAGTTGCGAGAAACCGCTGTTGTGATCTTACCAAGCGGGCTTAAGTACAAAATACTGAAGTGACCGTTTGTGGGTAAAGTTGAAAAAACTGGCATAGCTAAATCATTTACAGCCCAACGTCTCAGACATTGTCAGCTTATTGTGAGATTATAGCCTACGCTCGTTTATTCAGTTTTAACCAATATTTATTTCGGCCATCATCAACAAAGTTGAGATGTTCGCGCCATCAACAATAAATAATGAACTTTACCGCAAGACCAACAACAGCAGCATCCGAGACAACCTACGACCGGTTTCGTCCTTTTGAATATTTAGAAGTTTTTTGTATTTTTGGGTGGCCCTTAAAAGGACCGTGATAAATTCTTTTTCCCTTCTCTCTATTCTGAATGTCGAACTTATAAGTTGAGGAAAATAGCCTGTAATCTGTGAAATAAAGTTTAAAAACCTGTTTAAAGATAATTACTTGTTAAAATTATTGATTAGAATATAACTTGTTAGAGTTTTTCTTTAAAATAAATCGTAAAAAAACAATTAATATACAATAAAAAAACACCACGAGAATTGAAAGTATTTACAATCTATTAATTACTAATACATTTACAAATGTTATATTTAACAAAAAAAAAACTGTCCATATATATATACAAGTTTTTACTGGTAGGCGCTTTACATTCCAATGGCGTTCAATTGTATGGCTCCACCTTCTATGTTGACCACAAAAATTATGGCAAGGAGATTCCACGTGCGAGCGAAATGAAGAAAATATGAGAATATTTTCCCTCTTGGCTGCCAGCATGCGGTGAGAACTCCAATACATAGGTAGATAAACGTGTAAAACACATGCTTACCGAACCATTGAAGGTAAAAAACTTCGTCAGGGGTGATTCGGGTCGCGTTATCAATGAGCGTGTTGTTCAGGATCAACGGGTAGGCCGTGCAGGTGATGAAAGCTAAAAGTTTCAGCAAAGACTCGCGCACGAAACGGATGGAGTTTTCTTCGGGTAGAATGATAACAAGAAAGTTTAGAAAGATTAAATAGTAAAACAATATGCAAAGTCCGTACTTGTGGGACATTGAGTGAAGAGTCAAGACGAGTGTCCTTGGTACCACGTTGAGATCACCTACAACCTCGGGTTGGTCTACAGGGAACAATATGTAGGACTGTACTTGTGCCAAGCCCCGGACGAAAGACACAAGTGACGCGATTGTTGCCACCATGGTGATATTTGTTTTTACTATTTAAACAAAACTGTTAAAAATAAAAAGTTGGTTAAGCTTAATGTTTTCGGTTTTAACTTCAGGGCTTAAAAAACGCTTTGTTGTAATATTTGTTAGGAATAGAAAAAAGAATTGATTACATTGAAACAAAAAAGTTGAGATATTTAAAAACTAAATAAAAAAGTTATAAAATGCAGTTACAATAAAAAACTCAGTGAGCCTAAAACTTGATACACAAGTTACACAAATTAAAGCTGACTGTTTTGAAAAAAAAACTTTTATTTACTCATCGAGATTATTTAAGTCTGAATACTGTTTTGACAAACAGTTATATGAATATTTTTTTGCTATTACGAAATAATTTATAATTTAGATTTTTCAATGTGTATATTTTATGTTTTACTTTATTCAATTTGTAAGTAAAGCTTCCATCCAAGTATATACTGGCTTTTATTTTTTAATTCTTTTGTACACAATAGTTTTGTTGAGTCAATTTTTTTTTGATTTATGTACAAAGTTTTTAAAGTTGGTAGTATTTAACAAAATTTATAAAACAACATTTACCTAACAAAAAACAAAACTATAAAGTAACTTTTCCACTGAAATAAAACTAATTTTTTAGTGGTGTAATTAGTTCAATGAAAGATTTTATCAACTATAAATAACTCAAACTATATCATTTTTACAAACATCCTTTCAAATTTATATTTTTTTAAAACAAAGTTTTTGTTTCAAGTTTAAGGAAACATTTTAATACTAGACAAAATAATTTTTTTTATCATTTACAATGCAAATTTATAATCTGAGCGTATATATTGTTATAAAACTTGCACAAATTATCTCTGTAGATTAAAGACTTGTGTAAAAATAAAAGCATACAAATTCAATCCAGACAATACACTTATTTATTTGGTTTTGTTTTAAACGAAAGTTCTTTAATATTGTATTTAAGGTCTAAACTTAATACTGTGCATAAACTTTTACCTAAATAAACAATATATGTAACTAAGCTATGAATTTAACAAAACGTTTAATTTACTTAATTTTGATTGGTTTCTTCGAAGCTTTATTGTGCTAGTTCTAGTTAAACTTTTGTTGTCAAAGTTTAAATTATTTCTAATGATATTACTAATAACAACATTAACTTAACAAAATACTATTAATTAGAGTCAGTTTAAGTTTTAAGAACTTAATTACATTCCATTTTAAAACTAAATAAATTTATAATTTATGATACTTATATAAAAAAAAAGTTTTTAATATTATTATTATAAAAGTCTTTCAATTTCTTTTATATAGATATAGAATTTGTGTTTTATACTAGATCAGAACTTAAATTAAAATAATGAAACTTTTTACACTAAACTTGTTTCCCACTAAAATGTACTTGCGTAATTTTTATCATTAATTAGATTAAATATTAAACCTGAAATAAACTTCAGTTGGATTCCGTAATAAATAAGCAACAACTTATGTAATTTAAATAATTAGATGCGTTAAAGTTCAAATTTTAAGTTAGTCTAATTTTGTGAATACAACTCCATTTAATTTGTTGCAAGTTTAAATGTTAAAATTAAATCTTTTCTTTACTGTTTAGTATCATATTATTTTCGGTTATATAAAAATACGTAGTTAAAACTTCTTAAAAAAATAATTTAACACTATATTGTGCTAACACTAAATAAAATATAGATTAAACCTTGAATTTCAAGATTGTAAAGTTTTCTTTTTTTTTCTTTGTTTCTTTCGCGCAATATAAGTTTTTATATTTTAATTAGAAAAATTTCACGAAAAAACTTTGTACAAAAATAACCAAAACAAAAGCTTTTTCATTAATCATACTTAAAAATTTTATACGAACACACGTAAAATTTGATGCGATTTTTTTTAATGAAATTATTTTGCGGTTTGAACTCAAAACATAAAAATGCATTCTTTGGTGACAGCTACTTAAGAAATAAAATTTTAACTTAGCATCGAATGTTTTGATTAAATGTGAAATATGTATTCAAGTAATACCAAAATACATTTTTATAGGGTTATTTTTTGTGTAATCCACGTTTTTAGAAATTCATGTGAAAAATTTGACTAAAAAGTTCAAAAAAAAAAAAAAACTAAAACAAAAGCTTTGTATTAATCAACTTTAAAATTTCAAACGAACACATGTAAAATCTTGATGCGATTTTTTTTAGTGAAAGCATTTTGCGGTTTAAATTCAAAACATAAAATTACATTCTCTTGTGACAGCTACTAAAGAAATATAGATAATATGCTATATGGGTTCATTTAACATACTACTAACATAAAGTTTGTTATATTTAAACATTTTTACATACACAAAGTACTGAAACTTTTTATACACCATTGTTGTTTTTAGAAAGAAAATGATATCTAAAGGCCTTTGTTTTACTTTAAGTACTTTAATCGGATTATACAATATAAATAAGACGTTTATTTCTAAATATACAATCGATTATAAACTTATATTATAGTTAAAGTTAATTAAAACAAAATTTATTAAGCATCCTTACTTTTTAGAACCCAAAAAATGAATTGTCATCTAAAATATTTTTTTTGACCTACTTAACACTTAGTTTATTAGAAATTATGAAGTTATGCAAATATATTTTAAAAACATTTACAATCATAACTTACAAAGAAGTTGTAAAATAATATTTAGATTACTTAATGTTATCAATTTAAGTGTATTAACGTAAACTTACATTTCAGATGATCATCACAGCGAAATTTTACTCAACTCAATGAAAACCGCATTCTTTTGTTGAAGTTCGCCTCAAAATAGTTTCTCAAAACATCAGTGAAAAGAAAATGAAGTAAATAAATTTTGTATAAAAAAAAATTAAGGTATAATATATTAATTCGTAGTTGAAACTTAGTTTTAGTTTTAGAGTTTTATAGCTTTTAAATACAAATAAGTTATAAAATATTAATGTTGGTTAAGTCGAAAAATTGCGGTCGTGAAAGTAAAAAAATGCAGCCCAAAAAGTATTATCCAGCTTGAAATATACTTTTCAAAATGATAAAAACAAAAGTGTATCTGGTGAACATTTACAATTAGACTTTTAATTTAATGATGACTGTTACTAGTGCTATTTTATTACGTTTTTAGTTTAAAACAGTTATTTTTTATACTTTTTAATAGAATAGTTTCCCATTCCCCGCACAACAATTTTTTATAAAAAAAGTGGTCCACGACTTTGAATTATTACGTCACATCACAGTTCATACGTCACAAACGTTTTGTAGCGCTTCACTGAACTTGATGCTTCAGGACCTAAAAACAATCTTAAAATCTACAATTGGTAAAAAGAACGATTTAGTAGACAAACGTCACCTGTATTGTTACGTCACAACTGAAATAGTGTTACATCACAACTGAGACCTGTATTGTTACGTCACACAACAGCTCGCTGGTTGTTCTTCTGTTTTGTGTTATCAAAAAAAAAGCCGAATTATTAAATAAATTAATTTTTGTAATTACTTAAATTTTATTAAAACTATACATTTTTTTTTAATTTTGATTTTAACAAGCACTAACCTGTTTATATAAAAGTTTTAGCGACAAGTGTATTAAAACTTACAATTGTACAGAAAAACTAGTGGTCGGTTTTAGTAATGTAACTTAAACTTTTTTAAACATTTTGTTTTTTATTAATTTTTTAAATGTAGCAAATAATTTAGGAGGTCTAAGCTGAAAAGGGAAAGCCTAAAAGTTATAAAAATAACTTTTGAATATTTACAGTTACGTTTCCTTAGAATTATTTGCTAACAAAAAAATATAAAAATAGTTAATTTAAATTTTTTTAGTTTAAATAATAATTTAATCAAAAATATTAAAAAGTTTATTAACTTAATTGAAAAAAAGTTAACTGTTATTCGACCACTAAAAGCTTTTCCCGGGTGTGGCTCTAAAAAAACAAAATAATTTGTTAAAAAATAAGCCACGGTTTTTTTTTTTGTAAATTTTTGGGTGGCCCTTAAAAGGACCTTGAAAAAATAGGCTTACTTTTTCCTTCTCTAATCTGAATGTCGAGACATTTAATTTAAAGATTAAAAAAGTAGCCTGTGTACTGATAAGAATAAAGCTTACACCTGTTAAAAATAATTACTTGTTAGAAATTTGATTGAAATAGAGCTAACAAAGTTAATTTATATTCATAAAAAAACATCATGAAATTTTAAACTATTTACAAACTATCAATTAGTACACTAGTTTCTTAGTAACCAAAAAAAAGTAAAATGTTTACATAACATAAACTTTTATATATATACACACATTACAAAACAAAATTTAATATTGAATAAAACCACAACATTGTTCATTACAAAATGTTTTTCAGGTCGATTCGGCTGGTTTGATCGCCACTAGGTTGGTATCTACATACTGCAGGATGATAAGAAAGTTCCAGACGCTTGCGAGGCAAAGCGGAGTATCATATTTCGGTTTCCAGAGGTACTTTACAAGCTATATAAAAAGGAAAACGGCCAGCATGAAAATTCCTTTTGCGTAGTTTTTTAAGTAGAAAACGTCGTTTTCACTGTAGTTTTGTGCGTTTAATATGAGAAGATCGTTTAAAATAAGAGGATAAGTGAGTAAGAAAACAATAGAACAAGTTTTGATGATTGTTTTAATCAGCTCACTTATCAACGTTCTTCTAGGAAGTTCAAAAACAGTCATGCACAGAACGTTCGACTTGATGTACCGCGAGTCGACAAAGAAATGAAAGTTCAGGTTATACTCCCGTTCGGGAATTAAAGTTACTAAGATGAGGACAGGGGCTGCGCGTGTGATGACGTAAAGACGACACTCTTTGATGACGCAATGCACAGTCAGCACGAGTGTTCGGACGATGACGTTGAACTCGTCAATGATGTTCGGGCGATTGAAGCAAAAAAACATGTAATTCAGTGCTTCCCCTACACTCTTGAGAACATTGAATAAAAACATGTGATTCAGTGCTTCCCCTACATTCTTGAGAACACTGAACAAGCCTAAGATTGCTTTGAATGGCATTTTTACTTGCTTTAACTAATCTGTTTGAAACAAAATTGAATTACTAAAGTTGTTTTTATTAAAGCTTGATGTTTTTATTTTTGTGCTTAGTATTTTAATTTTTATAAGCAAAATTGTTAAATTGTAACTCTCCAGTTTTATTATTATTTTATTTTATGTAATTTTTACCATAATATGAGTTATTACACATTCTGTACAATTTCACTTTAAATGTTATTAATTGCTACTTGTTGATAAAACTCATTACTGAACTGTTTGTTAAACCTGTTTATATACTTTACGTTTACATAAGCTGATTTCTTATGTATTTGAATTGTGTTTTAAATAGTTTTAATTTGTTAAGTTTTTCAATCTACAGTAAAATGCCTGTTTTATTACATCTGAAAAATTAAGCTAATTTTTTTTCTAAAAGACTTCAGGTCAAAATCAATTAAGTTTTAAATTTTCTTCTACAATTTTAAAAAAATACAATTTTTATAAATCTATACCAAACAAACCTCTAAACTAAATCTACCTTTCAAACTAAAGAAATGTCTGTGTTGTATCTACTACTAATAATTCTTACTTTAATCTATCATTGTTTAACTTAGTAGCTTTACAAATTAAAATATATTGTTTTTAAAAGCCTAATAATAGTTTTTTTCTAGTATTTAAAGTGAAACTTTAGTTATAAATTTATAAGTAATTTCACTGATAAACACAATGTATATAAAGTTTTTAATTTGTGTTATACTTAACTTTAGAACAAAAAAATTTTCTAAGTATTGTTACAGTACTTGTACAATCTTTTTGTTTAAACTTTGTGTATTTTACAAAGTTTTAACAAAAACTTATTATTTTTTTAAGCTTGTTTTATACAAACTGTATTAATATCGTAACAAAGAACTGTATGTCAAGCACTTAAAACTTCCGTATATAAGCACCAAACATATTTTTATTTACATTAAACTTATTTAATAAGACTATTTTGCATCTAATCGCAAACTATATTAACATTAGATACGTTTATAAATTATTTTAGACTAGAAGTTCATGCCAAAACTTTCAATTGTTCTCAATTGCGTTTAAATACATATAAACTTTATGTAAGCGTACAGTAAACTTAAATACTATCACAACTTAACCAAAGTTAATAACATGATTTAGTCTGACTTCTTATAACTAACAACTACCAACTATATTTAAGTTCACAATACCATTTTAATATTTTTTTCTTTTTTTGAGTGATACACATTTTTAAATTTCATGAGAACAATTTTACGAAAAAGTTCGAACAAAGATAACCAAAACAAAAGCTTTTTCATTGATCATACTTAAAAATTTTTAACGAACACATGTAAAGTTTGATGCGATTTTTTTTAATGAAATTATTTTGCGATTTCAACTCAAAACATGAAATCACATTCTTTGGTGACAGCTACTTAAAAAATAAAATTTTAACTTAGCATCGCATGTTTTGATTAAATGTGAAATATGAATTAAAGATAAAATATAACTTTTTACTAAAGACAGCTGTATAAAAGTTTAAAAACTTGCGAAAAACTAGGACGTTAAGTGAAAACTTAATAAAAATAATGTTTTATTGTTTATTTTTCGATTTTTTTAATGCAAACGTAAAATTTTTGTTATGAGCTTCTTAATAAAAAACTTTAAGGCGATGATAAAAAGTTAAAAAGTAACAAAGGAAAAAAAGACAAGTCTTCTAATATTGTATAAATTATGCCATGTACATTGTACGTATTTAGTATTAAAATATTTTAAGAAAATTTTTAAAATTTTATCATTTGAAAGTTTATCACTTAGAAAATTTTTCGATTAGAAAAACAATAGTCATTAAAGGAAAGTACGATGTTTTTGTAGTTATGAGTATAAAAAAAATCACAATTTAATACTTATAAAGATTTTTCGTTAAATTAACTTTTAACAGTTACATTACTGCTCAAAAATTTTACTGCTTATATCAGCGGTCGGTACCTTATATGAGGAACAACTAAGTTTTAGTGAAAGTTTCTTAGCAGACCACGGTATTTTTTACGTTTTTTTCTTAAAAATAAACATGTAAGAGCAAATATGTAGTGCAATAAACTCAACATAGACTGAACTGCCTATTTTAAGATCAAAAAGATTAGATTTGTAGTTTTTAAACACAAAAGAACTTGCTACTTTTTAATTTGTTGTTTTTAAGCTATGATTAGTCGGGGCTAAATATTTTTGCATGGTATTAGTCTGTATCGCAGTTTGATGACCCCTGGTATAAACTTTTACGAGCATAAGGTTACCGCAAGTAGCATTTTTCAAATATAAAAAGTTTGCTTACACTTAAGTAGATAAAAGTCTCTAACGAAGACTATATCAAACTTCGTTTTGCAAGAAACTCATGGGCAATAATAAAGGTAACGCTTCAGAATTTCGTTTGCAACGGTTTTTATTGCCAATATATTTGTTTGAGAGACTAGTGTGGTTTGAGTTTTTAGCTTGAGCCATTGGTCACCGTAACCCGACACCGTGCAACTAATATGTACTTTTTATCACATTAAAATAAAAGTAGTTATGGTTTATTAAACGACAGAAAAACCGAATAAAATATTTGGTCCTAGGACCTGGTGCACAAAAAAACCTTTCGGTTATCAAAGTAGTTGGTTATTATACTTTAGTTTTTTCTTTGACTTCGTTAAATAGTTCAGACCAGTAGCTTCCAACTCTCTTACACAACAGTATTGTTTATTGAAGAACAAAAAGCGAGCAAATATTTGGTCCAAGGACCTGGTGTACAAAAAAACCTTTCGGTTATCAAGTCATACACCAGGATACAGTTTAAAGTTATGTTCAGGACAACAGGCTTTTACATTTGTGCAAGTTACAGTGATTTGAATAATGTTGACACGAAATTCAAATAAATAAATTTTTTTAAAAGAAGCAAAAAAAAAAGACTTTAGTACATTAAATCACAAACAGTCTTGTCGATTACTACTTTTTAAGATCGTTCTGTGTTAAACTGAAACTAAACGTTTTGAACAAATTAAGGTATTACTTCTTGTTTTGGGAGTTTTTGAGCATTAACAAACATGTCAAATAAAATAAATAAATTTGCTTTTAGCTCAGTAAGCAGTAGTTTTGTTAGTTAGCAAGTTTCATACTTTTATTCAAGTTTTTATGTTACTTTGTAGTTACTCAATTTTAGCCAGCTTTAAAGTTTGTTAATTATTTTTTTTAACTAAAAAATAATGGTGAAATTTTTATCAAAATTGTGTTTGAAAACAACTAAATTCAGAAAGCAAAAACTATGTTTTCGGTTTTTTAAATTAAAGTTTAAAAAAAATCATAGCTTTTCAATGTAGCAGCAATCAAATATGTATATCGTTTATATCAATTTAAAAAGTTGTTTAAGTTTGGTTAAGAAAAACTAAGTTTAGTTAAAAATTTATATTCATAAAGCTAGTTTAAAAACAAAGTTTTGTTAACTATATATGCTTACTGATATGAACTATAAAATAAGCTATGTTTTATATTATCACAAAAAAAAAAACAATTCAATCAAATAAAGAATATTTTACATTAATGTAATCACACTTTTAAAATATTTTATAAGATTTAAAAAGTAAATGAAAAACAATAAGTAGTCTACTTTAACCTATTATAACCTGAAATAAATATTACTACTTAATAATATTAAAAATTACTGTAAATGCATGGACAATTTTTTTTGCGTCATTGAACTTTTATGTACTTTAGTTTACAGAGAGCTTTAGTTTCTAACTAAAAGTTTATTTTCACTTGGCAAGACTTCATAAAAATAAGAGTTATTAATCTGTGCTAATTTAATTTTCACCAAGAATTAGCTATGTGTATTTCATAATGATAAAATAAAGAAAGTAATTGATTTGTTGTGCCTTAATGATAGATTAAGTATAAATTTTAGTATAACTTTGCAGTTTTTAATTAATAGAATATTTATTTTTTGTAAAAAAAGCTGCTTTCGTTTAAGTCAAAATAGTATTAGGTCTTTTAAAGTATGAATAAACATTTAATTTTCATAACTTATCTTGTATCTATAAATTATGCAATGAGAATATTATTTATTTTGTACTTTTCTTTTCCGTACGCTATATTTTGTACACCTTTTTTATCAAGCAGCTACGCTTTAAACAACTCTTTTCTTGGAATGGACAAATATTTCATGGATCGGAAAATTTTGATCGCGGACTTTATGAAGGGTAAAAGTGCGATCCGCCAAGAATGTTTTTAATTTTAATAAATAGGGTCCATAAATGTAATACTTGGTGCCCGCGAACATGTTAATGTGAAATGCAAATAAAAAAAATTGAAACTTTTCTAAATATTCTGGGATTCGAAATAAAGAGCGAAATACATTAGTTATGATAGCCATGTTTTAGTAAAATTAGTTGCATTTAGCCTTAAGTTTGTGGCCAACTGTAAAAATATTTTTAGCTTATTTGCTTTGCCTAGCTGCTCTCAAAACTGTGCTACATTGCACATAAATGACAAAAAGATTCTCTCAAGAAAACCTTAATGTTAGAAAGTAAAGTACTTACAACTTCTAGATATATAAGTACTTTAACTATGGCAATTATAAGCTGAAAACTTACTTTATCTACTTTGTTAAACTTATTGTAATAAGTATTTTAAATCTTAAGGTTAAACATTTTTTGTAAATAACTAGCTTAAAAACGTTAAAAACGCATAACTTATTTACAAAATAAGCTACTGTACAAATTAAAAAAAAAGTTATATATTATCTTTAACAAAACATTGAAGTTGAATAGATTTAAAATTCATAAATTAAAACTTTCTAGTTGTTTACATAAAATGTTACTTAATTAAGTGAATAACTGAATACAAGTAAAACTTAAAACACAAAGTATAAATATAAAACTTTCATATTAAAAGTTTATTTCAAACATAAATCAAAAAAAAAAAATCAAGCAAGAAAAAAACTCAAACAATTAGTCAAAAAGTGTTAAAAAGGAAAATTGTTTTTGAAGAAGTAGTCTTATAAGTTATCACCAAAAGCTGTAAAAAAAAAACTACATTTGAATAAAAACTTATAAGTTGACTGTTACTAATCTATAGTGTTCTAACTAATTATTGTTTAGTTAATCCGAAGAGAGTTGATTATTTCTGTAGCTGTTTTCTGTGTAGCTTACTCCTGTTTAAAATAAATTCAATATCGATTTTGTCGAAGTAATTCTATTAAAAGTAACAAAAAACAAAAGCATTAAGAACTATCTAAAATTCTAAAACAACAAAAAAATATACTTTTAAAGAATCCAAAGTTGTCAGTAAAATATTGTTGGGTTGACTAGACTCAAGAGATGACCTAAAAAAATTGTTCATGTATACATTATTTTGTAAAAACTATTTACAAACTCTAGTAAAACACACTGTCCATATTGAAAACATAAAGTTTTTAGTTTTATTAAAGTGTCAAGCACTACAAACCAACAGATACAAACACTGAAAAACTAATGATATGCAAAGAAAACGTCGTCAAAAGTCTTACATAATCTGAGCCTGGACTTTCGTATGCCGTGAGACATTTAATAACATATAAATCAAAACTTTAAGTTTATTAGTTTTTATCTAAAATAAACTTTAACTTAGGAATAATAACATGAATAAATGTTTACCAAAAGGCAGATATTTCCGAACAAGTTGTTCCGAAGTCAGATTTAGTTCAGTTGCTTTGTATTTTATTCTTCGGTTCGTTACCCAACGCTGAAACAAAAAAGTATTTAAAAACAAATGTTGTATTTGTTGGTGTTCTACTATAAACTGTTTAATTGATTTTCATGTAGTACACTGAATTATATTGTAATTCTTTTGTAACACTCTTACTTTAAACTCTGTTTCGTTCACTGTCATAATTAGTTTTCATTTTTTTAAAACAGTGTTTTTAACAAATTAATTTTGTTTGTATAAAGAAGCTATTTTATTTAATTTAAAAATTTAGAAAAAAGGACTACATCAAATAAATTGTTTAATATTTTAAAAAGAATGTGTATGAAACTTACACACTTAAAGGTTTAAGAAAAGTTCATGGTTTATATAATTAAACTTTTTTTTTCTTATTGATCCAAGTGATATTGGATTTAAACTTTAAGAACGTATTATTTAACTAATCGTTTACTTCAAACCAATTAATGTTTTTTTAAATAATAATTGCAGTAGTTCCCAAAATGATGGTGCAATATCGCCCTCTCTAAAAATCTGTTTTTGTTGAGTTCGTGAATTAATGACTTTCCCTCTTAAAGTTTAATAACGCCCCTTTTATGAAACTCTTATTTTAACTTTTATATTCAAAACTCTTACGTTGATCCTTTCAATGTCTTGAATCCCAAGGGATCTGGCCAACAACTTTTTATCTTCTTTCTTCCAAATATCCTTGTTGTAGCAGAGGAAGTAAGATTGAAGCACTATCAACTCCCATTTCTTGAATCTGTTTCTTGACCTGTTTATTTTACAACTATAAAATTATAAATTTTTAAGTTTTTTTTTAGAAATAAATAATATTAAAGATTGAATTGAAAGTATTAAAATACTTGTTTTTTTTTACCAGGCCTTAATCCCGAAGTACAAGACTTTAACAATTAAAAAAAAAATATTAATGCTTTTACAATTAAAGCTATGTTTTTAAGGTGTAAAAAAATCTCAAAATCTCTTTTAATACAAAAATATTTCATACTTTTTGCCAGCAAAATTAACAGTTTCAGGTTGTTTAACTACTTCAGTCGCTTCATACAATTTTTCACAATTTTCCTTCCTTGCAAATTCAATCAAATTTGTCGTCACATTTTTTGCAGCTTCCTATGTTTATATTAATCGCCTTTTAACTAAAAACAAAGCTAATTACATAGTTTAAAATATGTTATTTAAAGAGTAAAAAAAAACTAGATTATATATTTATTTTTTATTGCTTGCTCATTAAGACTAAACTATAAAACGTTAGTTAAATTGTAGATAAGTTTATGATACTTATATTTACATTTAAGCTTTAAACGTAAATAACTTGTATTAGAACGCTGTATATTAGAACATCTTTTTTTTGAGAAAAACTTAATTTTTTAGTTGTAGTTGCTTTTATCAGTATAAATTGTAAAACTTTTATTTGAAAATTAATATGTTTCAATTAATTATTTTAAAAAATACTTTATTAAAGAGTTTGTTCATATTTTGTAGAATTTTATTCATTTTTTAATAGTTTGTATACACATAAAACTTTGTATATGAGTAAAGTCTCAAAGCGTCAAAATTATTACTTCGAATCTCTTTTATTATTAATTAATTATATTTTTTATTCTGAAAGTTTCCTTTTAAAATTTAACTTAATCATCTCTCTCTCTCGTTATAGAGTCAGAATAAAGCTTAAAATTAAGTCTACGTAATTTATTTTACTAATTAGTAGGTAAATAATCGACTGTTAAATTATGTTTGATAAAAACTGTCCGCTAGTTAGTGCTGTCGAGTGGTGGAGTACTTGAGACGTCACAACCCTGTTATGTAAAAATAGAAACAACAAAAAGTTATATTTAAAAGAAATATTAAGCAATTTAGTTTTTAATTTAAATGCTTTGTTTTTTTTTGGATTTGTGAAAAATCTGAAAGAATCTGGATTATACTTGTCAGAGATAGAAAATCACTAGTTAAGACCAGAGTTGTTAGAATGCTAATGGTTATTATGTCAATTGGGTACCGAAGCGTACAAACTGTTGTTTCTTATAAATTAAAATTTAAAGCTCGAGTAACTGAAGCAGCTCGTTTTGGCAACTATTCTCAAGACTTTTTTTTTGTTTTGTTAGTGTTTTAATTTAAACCTTGATGCTTAGTATTCATTTAAAAAGAATAGAAAATAAGTTCAACTAAAAATTCTTTCTGGCAAATCTGATCTAAAGGTGTCTACCAAAGTTGCTAGATTTGATTTGAACGTATCGGTACCACGATAACTTAAGCATGGAGCTCAATCAAATTAACTTTCGTTTTTTTTTACTTTGATTATTGTACATGGAACCCTGGCGTCTAGGTAAGCAGACTAGGTAAGCTTAGTAATTCCCCTAAACTGGTCATATAATTTAAAAATACTTCATTACATTGTTTATTGAACGATTAAACAAAGCGCTCAGAAAGTTTGGTCTCAGGACCTGATGTTAGAAAAACAACATTTGGTTATCATGTCGTCATTAAACTCTAATTAACCGCAAAAAGTTAAAATTTAAAAGCTCAGTTTTGATCTTTAAAAAGTTTATGATATTTCCTTAACTTATTTAAAGATATAATTAACTTTATGTAGACAAACCATTTTTTGTGCAAAAATTTTGCTTTTTTATAAGTCAAAAGCTTTTCTAGATTTTAAGTATGAATTATTAAGATAAAGGAGTTGTTTAATTATTTGTAGTTTTACTTTAAAATTAATTAGTTTAGCAGCCTTTTTGCATCCATAATAAAGTTAAGCATTACAATTTCCAAAAAACCTCTATTTATAGTTAGTTATACATTTGTTTAACCTAAAAATTCGGTGTACCTCATTCCTCATCACAATGTTATTTGTGAAGCAACTGTGTATATTATTTGTAATTTTACCTTCTTTTAAAAGTTTTATTAGAAAAAAAGCTTCTAGTTGCTCATAATTTAGTTACTCTCACTAAGTTTAGTTTAGATAATAAAAAAACCAAAGTCAGAAGAAATTTTGAATTTCACCAAGATGAAGGATTTACCAACACTACGAAAAACTTACAGGAAATAATTATTTGATAACTGCTACTAAAGTAAATTCACAATCAGCTAGAACAAACCTACAGCTTTAAACACATTTATTTATATTTAAAAATTGTATGCTTCCACTTAAAAACTCTACTGAGTTTTGAATTTGTAAGTCAAGTAGTAAACTATAAGGTATAAGTTTAAACAAGTTATTATTAATGAAATTCAAGCATAAACAACTCATATGAAGTAGTTTATATGAAACTAGTACATAAAGAAAGTTAAATTGACAATTATTAAGTTAAAATATTTTCAATAAATTTTAACATAATAGGTGGTGACAAAAAAATATTTTAAACTTGATATATATATATATATCTAATTCCTTATAACTTTAGTTGAAAAAAAAACTTGTATTACTTTTGTTGTTATAGATTTTAACTCGTTATTGTACTTACTACGGCAAAAATCTTGGACCCAAACACTAGCTAATGTGATTACAGAGATACAATAGTTGTGATATTTGAAATAAAGTTATCGTTATAAGAAATATTTAAATCCTTTAAGGTATTGAAATCAATATTTACAAATTCAATTAAACCAGTTTTATAAAAATAAGAATAAAAACTAAAGTTACTTAAAATAAACATTATAAATAATTGGACGTTAAAACAAATTATTTAAAGTATATGAAGTTAATAGAATTAATACATGTCTTTACTCCAAACAAGTTTTAAATAATAGATGCTAAAAATGTTTGGTCCTAGGACCTGGTGAACAAAAAAATGTTTGGTTCTATGACCTGGTGATAAAAAAAATGTTTCGTTATCGAGTTGCAGACACTTAGATAGCTTTAAACGACGCTTTGTCTAAGACAACAATTTAGGCAAGTATTTTAAATTTATATAAAACACTTAAACTAACTTCATAAGCCAGTCTCCATTTATTCGTAGTAGGTTGCATTCTCAAAATGTCTTGATACAAATCCATTGGACCTGTAATTGTTTTTACAAAGCTTTTAGATAAGTTACAATATATTGAGCTTTTATAAGAGTTATGTATGTTTGAGCAAAAAATATAAAAGGTACACCATAGTGTTTTCGAAGAATAAAAATTCTTCAAAAAACTTAAAAAATGACAAAGTCAACTTTATTTTTTTTGTTAACATTTAATACTTTCTCTACTTTTTACACGAATATAATACTTTAATTATGATGAAATAGCTAATGATTTCCATATATATATATAAAATTAATTTTACGGGTACAAAATTCGTAATAATAGAGTTTAATTAAAAAAAAAACACTCTTATAAACGCAATAGATCAAAACTGAAACTTTCTTAGCTACTGATAATGTTAAAATGTACAAGGTTTTCGAGCTAAAATAATACACAAGTTTGTATAACGTTTACTCTTTGTACATTAACTAGTTGAATTATAAGAGTTAAAGTAAACATTTAATACAAATATTTTACCCAAGTCAGAAATTTTCGGGTCATATTTAGTCCATGGGTCTTTAGATGTTACTATGTAATCGTTTTGGTCTGAAAAAAATTTGTAATTAAAACATTTTTTATATAGATATAAATATATAAAACTTACATCTGCTGATATTAACTGTTACATAGTAATAGCTGAGGCGACTGTTCTGTTGTGTAACTGTAAAAAAAAACTCTTGTTAACTTTAATTAAATAATACTTAACTTATAAATATCTTGTTTATTTCTGATTTAAATACTTAAAAACTATAAAGAATTTAAAAGTATTTTTTTTTATTTTAAACTAAATTTATAAAGACTCAGCAAAACTGGGTCTAATTAAAATTTATAAATATAGTATTTTGTAAATAGTTTATTGGTTTTATTATATAAAATAAATGTAGAGTTTATAATGTACAACTTAACTTACAATCGAAAATTAGAAAAGAACAGTAAAATATTTTTTAAGGTCAGTTTTTTAAATATTGAATGTTGTCATCTAGTTTCAAGTTTTTAGTTTTAGAAACCTTAAAAAAAAACGTGTTAAAAGCTTATTGAAAAATTAGATAACTATTTTTACCTGATGAAATATTGTGATACATAGCTTTACTCTTGAAAACCAAATTAAGTTTAAGTAGACCTTTAGAAAGAAAACTAACAACCCAAAGAAAAAAAGAGTCTATCATCTTAAGTTTTAACTTTGAAACATGATCCAATAAAATTTTCTCATTTAAGTAAAAAAACTGTCTACTAGTTAAAAAATTTTCCATTAAAAATTTTTGAAAATTTGAAAAATTATTGAGTTGTTTTAACTTTTGCAATTCCGTAATAAAATGATTGCTACATACATTATAACCGCTATATCACACTATACTAAACATGTGGGAATTAGTTTTAAGTGTACTGCTTGTACAAATAAATCTTTGTGAAGTCTGAACTACTAAATTCAACTGCAAATGTATTTTTTTGAAACTTGAAGGTCAAGACTTAAAAAAATACTTGGATACAACTGAAGCTAATATAAGTTAATATTTTAGCATGTTTCGAACAATTTATTTGTCAGATTATTTTATTATAAATATAGTTTATATAAGACATGTACTCCCATTTTTATTGAATTTTTATATTATAAAGAAAAAATTTACAAAGTTTTACTTAAGTTTTTAAGGTAAAAAAGTGATAATTCTAAATACATGTTACAAAATAATAAAAATTGTTTGTAGGACATATTTTTTAAGATTTAAAAGACTTATTAATTTTTAGTAAATAACTAAGATTTAATAAATATTTTATAACTCTTTTTTTAAAGGCTTTACCAATGATGTATAGTATATTTAAACTTTGGTATATATCCAATTATATTTAATTGATCCCCAACAAAGCAAAACATTAACAAAATACACTATTTTTTTATTTATTTTAGTATTGTAATTTTGAAAAAAAAAAACAGAGGTTTTAAATTTTTATACAAGTTACAGATGAGAATTTAAATACATAGAAACAATAAATTTAAACATTTATCTTGATTAAAGAAAGTTTTTGTACTTTTTTGAATATTAAAGTGTTCATTTAAATAGATGCCTTGAAATTTTACACTAAATATTTAACTGAGTCAAAAGGTTATTTGATTTTTTAGGCTTATTTTTTCTAAAATAAGTACTTTTTAGTTTCATTTTAAAAGAACTGTTTAAACTGCTAGAATTTTCAAAGTTCAAATTTATCACACATTAAATTAGCTATTTTAGAAAAGTTAAAATATAAAATTGATTAAAGTGTTCAATTTTTTTTAATTTTTATATTCTGAATAAAAGTAAGAAAAAAATAATAATCAAAAGCTATATCAGGTAAGTTACTTTATATCATACAGAACTTTCAAAAAACATACTAATTACAAAACTGTCTCAAAGCTGCATAAATGTCATAATTTTTAAATACTTTCTTCAGTTATTCTACTTTAATAAGAGATAGCAAAGTTCACTAAATACAAAATTTTTAGTAAGTTACCAACGGCCTTTATAGACAGGAGCTCTCATATAACAATTTCCTCTTATAGAAACTTACAAAAACTATTTTTAAACTACTTTAACTAAAAGTTGTATCAGAATGGCCATGCCGGAAATACAACTCGAATTTCAGTACTTTATTCTCGCTAGGAAACTTTTGTGGATTTTGTGTTTAAATAAAGAAATTATAAAGATTTATTATTATTTATTTTTTACTTTAAACTTGCAACATTTTACCTACAAAGCTGTAAAAAACACATTTTACATAAACCAAATAGTTTTGTTTGGTTTGTTAGTAAGTTAAACATTTTAAATTTTAAAACTTTAAGTTTTTACTTTTAGTAAATTTCTGGATACTTGGACTAAATAACAAAAGTAACATATTATTACAGCAATTTAAATGCTACTTTTTTACTTTTTTTTTGTACGAAACATTTTGAGAAGGAGGTATAAAATAAACGAGTAAAGAAATTTATCTGAGTATAAAAAATTAAGTTATGTGTTTCCAATTGCGGAATAATTCAACTATGATAATAGTTATATTTTAATATATAAGTTAACTTCTATACGTCTTTAAATTTTTGAAAACAGATAAAACAGAATAAATAAAATAACTAAAAAAATTCTACATTTAGTAAATTTAGCTAGATTAATACATATACTGCCAGTAACTTAACCACTTAAACAGTTTACTTATGAAAACTTAGGTACAGATTTGCGAAGAGTTAAGAAAAAACATTTGAAGGAGCAAAAATTAATAAATACACTCGTTTTACAGAGAATTTCTTAAAATCCGTTCAGTAGTATAAATTCAATTAGTAATGTTCAATATTGCACTTAGAAATAAAAATATAACTATAACTACTTAACAAAATAAATTTACAGTTTGAAGTTTATAGAAAGTTCTGTGCATATAGAATTATTATATACAATAAAAACAATATGTTCTTGTTTAAAAATTAAGTTTTAAAAGCTAAAAGAGAGTGCACTAAAATCCCTTTAGTAGTATAAATTTAATTAATAACGTTTAATATAACACCTGAGAGTAGAACTCTACCTTTAACTATCTTACAAAATCAAAAAAGAAGGTTCAATGCGTAATAAGTTGTTATATGTTAGAAAAACAATATATATTTATTATGTATGTTTATTTTGACTAACTAATTACAGTAGTTGAATTAAAACTCGTAAAAATTGTAAATAATATCTAAAATAATTGAAAAACTAAAAAAACTTCAGTAATCAGTAAAGACAGTTAAAAATTGAATTATACTATGCACATATTTAAATTTTGTAAATCATCGCTTAAAATATTAGAAAAAAAACCTGATTTAATATTGTGGTACATACTTCTACTCTTAAAAATTAAATTTAGTTTTGATTACACCATTAGCAGAAATACTAACAACACAAAAAAGAAAGAAAAAAAAGAGTCTATCTTCCAAGTTATAAATTTGAAACATGATCCATTAAAATTCTCTCATTTAAGTTTAAAAACCTATTTGCTAATTAAAAAATTTTCCATTAACAAGTTTGGAAAAGTTTTTCAAATACTTTCTTTATACTTCAAATTTTCAACTATAAAACTATCTCTACAAACAATTTAAAAGATCTTAAAAAAGTATGCCAAATGTGTTAGAACACTTTTAATGTACAATTAGTACTAATAAACTTTTGTTTAATCTGGATTAGTTAATTTTATACCAAATTTTGCTATACGTATAAGCTCTTTAAAGCTGAAGGTCAAAACTTTTTACAGAAAATTCACTTGGATATATTTTAAGATTAAACTTAAGTTTAAGCATGTTTTGATTAATTTATATCCCTTAATTACAAATAAGTTATGCAAGGTATTTATTTTTAATTTTATTTTTGAATAATAGCTAAAATTATAATTTTTTTTTAAAGTTACTATTTAAGTTTAAATTTAAAATTAGTTTGAGTTATAGGTTATACATAAAACAAAAAAAAAAAACTATAATTAAAAAACTAGTGTTAAAGAAATTAAATTTGTGTACTTATTTAAAATATAAGTGTTTCTTTAAGTTTCTTAAATTTATAATGCTAATTTAAACTTAAAGTTAAGGAATACTGTAGCTTTGAATTTATAAAAAATATTCTACATATGAGTATTTTTTTATATTTCATTAAGATTGAAGTGTTTCAATTTAAAATCGAATTTAAAGTTTTTCATAGATTATTTAACTTGTTTTACATAAAACAAGTTCTGAAGTTTTAAATTCTGAAATAAATGTAAGGTTTAAAAATACACAAGAAAAACCAAACATTTTATTAAGTACTTCACTTAAAATCTCTTTAAAATTCTAAAAAAAAATTATTTACAAAACTGTCATAAATCTGCAAAGTTGTCATAAGTTTTTAACATTTTTATATTTTCTCTACTTAATGAAAGTATTTAATAAAGTTCAATAAACTTAAAAGCTTTGATAAAGTACCAACGGCTTCTATGCACCGGAGCTATAGAATTTCAATTTCGTGATAAAGTTATTTATAAATAGGATTTTTAGAGTACTTTAATTAAAAATTGCATACACCGGATGTAAGACTCGTATTTCAGTTTTTATTCACACTAGAGTATGTTTTAGTTCAACTGACTCACTTATTAAACTTATTTTTACTTACTCTGTATTTTAACAACAATACTGATAAAAGTAATACATTTCGAAAATAAACAAAAAAAAATATTTTTTGTTTGTTACTTTAGTGAAAATTTCAAATGTTGAACATTTGTAAAGTATATACTTAAAATTTATACTTTTTCAAAAGTTTTTGAATACTTTTGAATAAAATAACAAATTGTTACATAAAATTACTACCACTTTTTGACTTTTTTTGCTGAAAATATTTGTAGAACGATTAATAAAAACAATGTGAATGAGTTAAACAATTTTTATTAAAAAAAGTATGCTGCTAAATTAACAATAGATAAACTAAAAAAATATTATATTTTAAATAAGTTAACTTGTAGGCGTCTCAAGTTGAGTAACTAAAAAGTGTTGAGACCAGACATGTTAAAAAGCTCTGCTTTGTTTACTCGAGCGTGAAATTACTAACTTAAAACAAACCAAAGTTTATACGCTTCATTGCTGAATTACCATAGTAATTGTTAGCATTTTAACAAGTCTGGTTGAGACTCTCAACACTTTTTAGTTTTATTAAAGTATACTGATAGTGACTTTTGATTTTTAAGATAATCTATTATATCTAAAAACTGTGTTTGTTATGACTCAAAATTATGTTTGTTATGATTAATGTGACATCTTTTTACAAAATGATGCGTTTCGGAAAATTTATTAAACAAAATTCATTGATATTTCGTGAGTTATTGCTTATTGGATCAATTTTATGAGCACGAAAATAGTTTTAAAAGCCAGTCTGGGTAAAGACGGCTATTTTTTGGTAATAATTTTTGTGTTTATCAAACAAATTATGTATCTCGCTGGCACTCAATAAAACAACAAAACTTTTATCAGGGAGAGTACATTTGAAATAAAACAGAGTATACATTGTACACTAAAAGCTTTATATACCAATCGGTTTAAAATATAGTAGGTTAAATCTGATTTTTTTTTTGAATAACACAAAATGGCTTTTGAGTAAATAAGCCGTTTGTATAATCAAACTCTTTCTTTTATTTTAACTCAAGTTTGTTTAAATAGATTAAAATAGCTTCAAGTCTAAATAAACCAAAACTATTGAAACAATGTTTCAAAATAATAAACCTAGAAATTTTATAACTATCACCACATTTAGGACTGTTCACTATGTGTTCAGTTTATTGCATTTTTTACAGCTAAGCTCTTTTTCTTATTTGCATCCTCTATAAAAAGTTTTTGGACTTACTCTTTGATACCTGTTTTCAAATGTCTTGTTGTTTGCCCAGTGTAGCTACTATCACAGTAGCATTAAAAATTTGTAAACAACAAGACTTTTTTCTGATAAGGTCGGTGGGTCTTTTCCGCTTGGATTAGTTCCATGCTTAGAAGTAAAAAACCTCTGGGTCTTGCTGTAAAATATGTTTCTATTGGAAGTCATTAGTTTATTAAATATTAAATAAAAAATATAAATAAGGTATTAATATTATAAGCTTAACCACTTATATTGTTTATTCATCTAGTAGCTTACATCGAATTTTAAGTTGTATAAACAAACTTTTTTTATGGTTTTATAATATTTTTTGCAATTGCTTACTAGTCGGAAAAAAAAACTTTCACAAATTAGTTTTTACTATAAAGTCTTGTTGACTCAAGTTTCCAGAGAAAACTTTTAGAGTCGTTATAAGTTAAGCTAGATAGTCTGAAATGTTAAACTATTCCTTATAATTTTGTTCGGTGGGACGAGCGTGAACCTGGCTTGAATGGCTGTTTTTGTAATTTTTTTAAACCGAACTTTAAAACCAATTATTTTCAAATTCTTTAATGCTAGCTTGGAACTTTTTTTTTATTGTAAAGAACGTTCTTTTGCTTTGCTTTTCACAATAATTTCCATCGAATTGTGGTTTGACTTTTGTAGTGGGGCCCCTTTAAAAAAATTCAAATTTTTTATGATTTTTAATTTTACAAGATTTTCTCCAAAAATAATAAATTTATTTCAAAGTTTTTTAACATACTTACTTAATTAAGTATTAAGTTGTAAGTAACTTCTTTTCCAATTTTTTGTATAGCATAAGCCTAAATAAATTTTTCATGTTTTTTAGATTTTTAAGTTTACAGACTATTATGCAAAAGTTTTTTTTTTTTTAATTTTTATTTTTAACATACTTGTATAGTTAAGTTTCATGATGTAATTATATTTTTTCCCAAATATTTATTGTTTTTTAAATATAACAACCATACAAGTTTTACCTAACTCTTAGCACTTTAGCAAGAGATTCCTCAAATAGCTTTGCTAAGAATTTAGGTAAAACTTGTATAGGTCATATACTTAAAAAACAATAATTAATTGGGAGAAATATAATTACATCATGAAACTTAACTATACAAGTCTGTTAAAAATAAAAATTATTAAAAAAAAAAAATTTTTGCATAAAAGTTTGTAAACTTAAAAATCGAAAAATCGTGCAAAATTGGAATTATTCTGAAACATTTGTTAACATTAGGCTTATGCTATAAAAAAAGTTGGAAAAAAAATTAATTACAAGTTTAAACTTATTTTAATAAGTGTGTTCAAAAATAAATTTGAAAAAAAAAAATTTTTTGGAGAAAAACTTGTAAAATAAAAAATAAGGAAAAAAACTCAAAAATTTTAAAGGCGCCCCACTACAAAAGTCAAACCCCAATTTGATGTAAATTGTTGTGAAAAACAAAGCAAAAGAACGTTTTTTAGAATAAAAAAAGTTCCAAGTTAGCATTAATGAATTTGAAAATGGTTTTAAAGTTTGGTTAAAAATTTTTTTCCAAAAAGCCATTCAAGCCAAGTTTACACTCGTTGCGCTTTATATGTTAAGCAGCTAAGAGCGCTGTTTTTTGACAGATTTTCTGTTGTTTTATGATGAAAAATTATTGCGCGGCACAAGCTACGAAATAAAGTTAAACGATTAGTGAGCATTTATCTTTTTAAAGTAAACAAATGTTTGTTTTAAAATCACTTTCAGCTAATGAAATCAGCAAAAAAAAATGTATTTTAAAATTTTTGTTAATTTAAATTATATTTTACTAAATACACGATCCTAGAATATTTTATGAAAATATAATTCAAATTGACCGAAGTTTTAAAACAGAAAAACTTTTGTTGCTTTCAATTAATCCTATAAATGATAAAAGTGTTCTAAATTTATTACAAACAAAAAATTTTCAAACCTTTGCGAAAGTATTAGATAATGATTTAAAACATTTTCCGTATTTTCCTAAAATCATTAAAGTTGCAGCAAAGTCGGACTTAAACAAAAAAAACACTAAAAATAGTTTACTATGAATATTTTATTTGTAGTTCTAAGTTGAAACAGAAAACACAATTTGCTAACGGATTAGCCTTTTAAAAATAACTTATAAAGTTTTTTTTTAAATCACTTGATCTAATATATTAATAATAAAATGTCATTTCTTTCAAAGAGTATTTAAACCTAAATAATTTTTGCTATTTTGATTTTGATTAGTTATTTTTCATTGGTTTTCAAACTTGTTTATAGTTTAAAAAAAAAGTTTGTTATTTATATTAAAACCTGTTGCTAAAAGTACAACATCTTTTGAAATTGTATGGTTATATAAATAAGTTTACTTGAAGACTCATAGTTGCCAGAATTTTTCTGCTATTTTTGCCCTCATTCAACTTCTATAGGAAAATTGACATATATAAATTTTTAACCGTTAAGTATCGCCCAAGAGCTAAGTTTGGCTTTTTTTGAATTTCAGTAAATAAATTAGTCTACAAATAAAACACTATACTATAGTGCTATTCTTATAACTTTCAGTTTACTGAAATTAACTTCTTTAGACTAAAATACTAAAAAAATAATTTTTGCAAACTAAAAGTACAAATTCCGGTATCATTTTTTAGCTGATTTAAAAGTTGCTTGCAGTTTTTTGCTCATACTTAAAATTTTCAAATGCAGAAGTCTATTAGTTAGGTTCGAGTTTTTTGAGTTCGCACAGTCGGTTAAATTTGCAAATATTGAGTTCGCACTGCTGTTTAACTTTGGATTTAAAATTTAAAAAAATTGCTTAGTATGTAACTTTTTCAATTTTAAGTTAAGTGAATTTAATTTAATATTTGCTTCAAAATATTATTATTAAATGAGTTTGTTTTTCTAATTTATTTAATAAATGTATAAAAACATTAGAAAATTAAAGAAAAACGAAACATAAAACTTTTAAATGTACTAAATGTTCTAATCAAAGAAATCATTTCTTAATTGAAAACTTTAATTTTATATTTCTGTAAATTCAGTCCCAAAATAGCAGTAATAAACACTTTTTTTGAAAAAAAGCAAATTATAAGATTGTTTTGCTAATTTTATTAAAAGACGATTCTTTTAAAAATCTGTAAATGAAATGGTACTTAATGTTTAGACTATGATTTTTTTTTATAATTTACAGTAACTTCAAAACATGTAACCTTTTTGTAATAAATTTTGGTTTAAATTTTAACGATAGTAGTGGATAAAAGCTTTTTTTTCTTATTACTAATAGAGTATTTTTAAAAATAAATTAATTTAGTATCAAACTGTAATATTTATATAGTTTTAGACTTTTATTTTGAATACAAAGTGAAATTTAGCAAGTGTACTTAATGAAAAGGTTTCTTATCAGTTTTATAATAAATTTTATAAACAAAAAACTCTTTATTTATTTAGTTTGTACATATTCCTACAGTGAACAGAATTTTTGGATAAACTTAAAAAAAAAAAAGATATCTTTTCTAATAATTGGACGTATACAAATTCAGTACATTTACCTTTTGGATACAGAAAACTTTTAGATGTAAAAAATTCATTAGCTTAAAGTAGCTAGTTTAATTTTGTAGCTAATTTAAGTATTTTTTCCAATACTTGAAATACATTAAGTAACTTGTTGAAATAATTTGCGATAAACTAGCTAAAAAGTTTATATTGAAAACTAAAGCTTTATCATAGTTAACATATAAAAAATACAAATAATAAAAACAAATCAAAGTAATTGCAGAAATATTAATTGCAGAAATCGTAATAGTTCACTGTCTAAAATCCTGCAAAACTATTTACATAACTAAAAATCACATCTTATAAACAGTAAAACTTATTTTACAATATAAAACACATAGAAGAATTTATTTTAAATTTTAAGCTGGTCTTTTAATCTTTTTTGTTCATCATAATAATGAAAAAAAATGGATTAAAGCTAATAGAATCAAATTTCTTCTATTGGTACTTCTTAAAACTAAACCATAAAAATAATAGGTAATACTGTTTAAGCTTCATAACTAACTGTTTTATGTCATTATTTTAGGTATTAATTTGAAAAATTAATAAAAAAAGGTCAAAAAACATCAAATAATCTACTGTGAGATTAAAAAGACTAATCAAATAGATTTAAAAAAAGTTTTCTACACTATTTTTTTCTAAAAGATAGTTTTCACATAAAAAGTAGAGCTTACATTTGTAGTTTCAAAATTTCATTTCTATAAAAGCTTTTGTAATAAAAAAATCATGAATAACTTTAAATTTAGTATGAAGAAAATTAATAGAAAGATACAGCTTAAAGTGCATTTTAAGATAAAAAATACTAAATATCAAAATGTTCTATAAAAAACAAAACTTTCAAGGTACGAGGTAAAAATTTAATTAAGTTTTAAGCATTCAATTATTTTTAAACATCTGAACGAAAATAGCGGTTTAATAAAAATACAATATGAATTTAAAAATATTTTAAATGTTACATGAGCTTGGTTTATACAACTGATTTGTTTAAGCATTTCTAAAAAACTAGTAAATCAGAAATCAACAAGACAAATAAGTTTTAACAAAACCAACAATTCATAAGTTTAAACACTGAATAAAAAACTGTTTACTATTTCTAAAATTTTAAAAAAAGTTTGTATACTAAGTTAGTAAAATTTTACATTTAATGTAAAAAATAGTTTAAATAGACTAAAACTAAATAAACTCTTAACTAATAAAAATAAGTAGAAAAAACATCAGTAATAACATTGTAGATTGTAAAGTTGGCTTAAAACATAAAGAAACTCCAAAGCAATTAAAACAAATTGCTTTAAACAGTAACTGTTTTTATTTTTAAGCCACTTAATTAATTTTTCTGTCTATAAAATAACACAAAAATGTAAAAAAAAACCATACAAGGAGGAATTTTTTATTGAAACTATTAATCTTTTAACATACATCACTTTAAAAAGTTAACTGCTACAGTATATAATTTCTAAAATGTTTGATCTTTTAATAAACATGACTATAAATAATAACCAGAATTTTTTTTTTGTTCAAAACTAAATAAATTTAAAAGATCTAATAAAAAAAAAAAATTTAACACACTTTAATTAAGAAAGAAGTAGTTTATATAATTACTTAAGTTGTTTTACAAAACAGTTAGTGAAAAAACTATTAGTTCTATAACTTCAAAAAACACAGGAACAACATTTTGTGAACATTTTGAACACAACTAAATTTTCTTAAATGCAAAATTTGTTACATAAAACTTTTAATAATAAAAAAATAAATATGTACTGAACTATTTAAAAATTAAAAAGTTTTAAAAAAAATTGTTTTTTTTTTAATTTATCTGAAAAAACACTTAGAACAAATTACTTCAAGTTACCCTAGGAGTAAAGTATGTTATTTTTAATTTACATATTATAATTTTAATTGCAAACAATTAGGAAATGATATACTTGGTATATAACAAAGATTCATTTATTTATAGGTACAAAACATATATAAAACCAATTTAAATTTTTTTCTTCTAGTTCAAATAATAATCTTAATCATTTTATTGCATATCACTGTATATTTAAAATTTCTTAAATATTTTAAAAATTAAATGTACTCTCAACTTTAAACAGCTATATTTCAAAATTTGTTAAATAATTTAGTTAAAAATCTACAAAGTAAGATCAAGCTATACATTTTTCAAAATTCTTTAGCATCTATTTAACTTTAATTCAACCGATACAGTATTTATGAAGCAATACTAAAGTTAACAAAAAATAAAAGTTTTAATTCAAAAATTACAGTTCTTTTGATCAGAAAGTTGTATTACATGCTACAAAGCAAGAGCAAATTATAACAGAAAATAAAGAATTTTGAGTATTTTCAATCTCTAATGTTTACTTAAACTTGGATTAGCATTCTAATAAAAATAAAAATCTTTATATAAAATTCTAAAATTTGAAAGATTGTCTTTTACATTTTAGTAAAAATATATCTAAATTTAATTGATATATATTATGTTTTTTTTAATCGCAATTTTTTTTAATTCAAGGTTCTTTGCTTAAGAACATAAGAAAAGTTGTGCAAATTAGTTAAAACTTTTAAAATATTACTACAAAAGCTTTGTTTTACATATGTTTGTATTTGAAACTTTTACAAAAAAAGTTGAAATTCAAAAACTTGTTTATCACTCAAAAATATTTTTTATAATACTTGAAAATCCATTGTGGTTAAATATAATATTATTAAACATTTTAAAACGAAGAGTTAGAAAAACAATATAAATATTATGAAGTGGAAATATTGGAATCGTACTTTTATTTAAGTTGTAAATAAAAAAAAGTTTTGAAAGGTAAAAAACTTTTTTTTTAACTAACTTAAAAACCAAAGTATCTATTTATTTACGAAAGACGGTCTAAAAATAAATAAATAGATAACTTACAAACATTGCTGAGTTACTTAGAATAACTTAAATATTAAAAAAAAAACTAACTAGAAGCGATGAGTGCTCCTGAGACAATAAAATCCTATTTGTTTTGCAACTTTGACAGGCACTATCACATTGGAACGTTATCTCGAAATCTTAACTAACTTTTTGCGGTTGGCTTAACTGAAATCAGCGCTTTAAGTGATATGAATTCCTGTTAATTAAAAAAGGTTTTTAAAACAGATTAGGTTGAACTAGAACAAACACATTTAATACTAAACAAAAATATCATTAAAAGTAGAAAGCTAATCAAGTATAAAACATTAAAAATTGATCATTTTGTACAAATACTTCAATTCAAAAGTTAAACAAAAAGAAAAAAAAAACAACCTTGATACAAATACAAAATACATTTTATCAAACGTAAAAGTTTACTAGAAATAATTGTGTATTCACTGATAATACTGTTTATCATGTTTATAAAATTTTTGAAGATAATTGAATTAGATTTAAATTGATTTCATATGCAAAAAAAAAGTACGCGAGGTACATTATTCTTCAATATTAAACGTTTTTAATAAATGAAAACTGTGGATTTTAATACACTTTGGAAAAAATAATCTCTCAGTAAAAAAATAAAAAAAGTATTGTTATATAAATATTTCACTAGTGGCCTGTGAATAAAATTAAATTATGTAAGTGAAAGTTCTATTACAACAACCAACATCATCTTTGTTACATTCATTGATGTATTTATGGTAATATACTACAAAGTATTGCTAAAAGAGAATATTTCAACTGCTTGGTGCTGAAATATCTTCATTTTTTATGTTTTAGCATATATGATAAAAATTCTATATAAAATTTTACAAAATAAAACAATCATCAGGAAATTAACTAATTATAGGTTTATACAAGCAACATCCTGATGCCTATTTGCACTTTTTTTTTAACATCAAATAAAAAAATAAGTCAAAAATTTTAAGTTTTTAAATAACTTATCGTATTTACCAATATCATTTCAACAAAGTTTAAGAAAAATACTTAAAAAAATTTTTCAAAATTAGTCTTACAGAAATTTTTCTCTAACATTCTGCAAGAAAATTTTGTCAAAATTATGAAGAATTTGTAGTAGTTTTCAAACTGTATAGGCAAAAACTAGTTGGATTTAAATTTACATAAATTCTTAACTACTTAAATCAGAAAAACAACAAAACCAATTTTAAAACAAAGAAATTTTACTTAGTTAAACTATGTTTAACTCTTTGTACAATTTTTTTTCAGCAAGATTATTTTATCATACTTAATGGACGCTTTAACTAGTTTTAAACTTACTGTGTTCAGGTAAAGTTTATACAAAATGATAATATTTTAGAAAACAAGCATGCTTAATTAGGCCCATTTATGAAAAAAATAATGAATTAACCTGTTACTGAAGTTTTAATTATGAATATCTATAAAAACTACACGCAAATAGTAGAGCAATATGAAAATTAACTTGGTTATTTTTAAAATCAAGAAATGCTAACAAATTTTAATAAAAGTATCAAGGGCATAGGAGGGTTAAACACTTCTTTCACATTTGATCTTATTTTATTGAGTTTTTAAGCTACAAGATGGTTATTACAATTTTTGAGATACATCAGGTCAAAGTTGGAGGCAACAATAGGTTCCTTTTGGGAGGGGCAAACTAAAACCACAAAAAAAGACTACTTTACTTAAAATCTATCTTCTCCTACGTTTTTTGAGATAAATACCTCCTTTCAGGATATGTTGTTTTAAGTACTTTAAAACTTTGTCAGAAAGAATACTTTTAAAATAAAAAAAATAAAACTATAAAAAAATAAACAAAAACAAACAGTTTTTTTTTTGTTTTTTTGTCATAAAATTATTTATTTTTATTAGTTTAAATTCTCTTCCGTCACAATTTTTTCAAAATTGCAAGGAGTATATTCTGAAAGTTTGTGGCATTTATCTCGAAAAACATAGAAGAAGATAGATTTTTAGTGAAGTAGTCTTTTTTTGCTGTTTTAGTTTGCCCCTCCTAAAAGGAACCTATTGTTGCAGTCCAATTGACCTGCTATATCTCAAAAAGTTATTTGATTTTTTTAAATTTGTAAAAAGCAACTTGTTGCTTAGTTAAAGTTTAATATTATAAGACTAAATTGTAAAAATGGTAATCTACATCCCTATGCCCTTAACATGTTTTTAATTGTTATTTAAAATTTTTGGTAGGATGATTAGTTAAAACTAACTTTTTTCAAATGTTGGCTAGTATTAGCATGGTATTTAAGACTTTAGCATTTCGCTTGTAATCTCTTCTTACAATATCTACATCTTACGTGGTATGAGCTAGAAACATCAGGCATAATCCAGTCTATTAGTAAAATCATATTCTGTATATAGTAAATAAGTCTTATTTATGTTAAGCAATAATCAAATACTTTACCTTTAAACTCAGGAACAGATTTCCATTTAGAAGTGTATTTTTGTTTATTCTTCCTAGTAGGTGCTTTAATTTCGACTGTTATCATTTTTAACCAGCTGTGACAAATAAATGTTTTAGTGCTTTATATTAAATAGGCTGTTATAAAGTTAACTATCAAAAAACAACAAATAATATTTTTTTAGTTATTGGATTAAATAAATCTTGGGAATCATAATTGTACATATTTTTTACTAATATTGTTAATTTTTTTTAATTAATCAATTTAAAGTTCTTGAATTAAATGCCTATTTCAATATTTTGTTTTTAATTTTATTTTACTTCCATTTATTTGTTCAAAATTTTTTTTCAGATTTGTTAACAACAACTGAGGATCTCCTATATGCAAATATAGGAGTAAAACATTGTTTTGTTAGTAATAAGGTATTAAAAAAAATATTAAATATTTTTTTTTACTTAATACTTAATAAAAATTCATTAGTTAGTTAGATAGATGTTTTTCCTACTTTTTAAACAACTTACAAATGTATACTTTGCTTTTAACTATTCTAACTACTAAGTTGAAGTAATTATAATTTAGCTGAGTTAATAATAATCAGAATTGCCACTCTTTGAGGCAAAATAGTCAGCCTGTGTTACCTGAGACTAGTTAGAGTTTATAATAAAATAGAAACAAAACGTTTTTGTTAGCAAATTTTTGAATAAAAATAATACTAATTAAGTTTAAATACAAAAAGATACCTAAATAATTACAGAAGAACTTTAAAAATCAATATTTGTAAGAAATAAGAAATAATTAAGGCATAAAAACTGGTATGAGATACTTAAAAATCAACACTAGCATGAGATTTCAAAAAAAGTTCATACTAGCCTAAGAGTGCCACACACAGTATGTATCTGAAACTTTTTTTAACTGAATAAATCTTAAAAGTTAATTGAAACTGTTTTTGGTTGTATAAAAAATCTTACTATAGACTTTATGGATGATACTATAAAAAAACTAATCTACTGATGTGAAATTTCTACATGATACAAACAAATTTTAAAACTGAAGCATTAATTTTTAGCACAATCATTTTATCTAAAGTCCACCACAAAAGTTAATGTACATTTTCATTGACTATTTGGATGCTTTAAAAGACATAATTTTATTTTTTGCTTATATATTGTAGGATATGGGAAATGTGAGCTGAAAACTTTTTTAATGAAGCAAATCCATAAAATTTTTTAATGCATATTTTAATAAAACTGTTCTTAATGATTCCTTTTTGTAACAATTAGATAATTAAGATCAATTATTTATATACCATTTTATTATACTTATTACACAAAACTTATTTTTAAATTTTTTAGGATTATTTTACATAATACTTTGTTAATTTTTTTTAGTGAATAAAAGACATTGTTTAGATTTTGATTTAAACACAGCTGTTTTTAGAAAAATTTGTACACTTCTTAACTTAAGCTATAAAATCATAAATTCTAGAATTCTTGAAAAACATGATTTATCAAAACCAAAATTAAAAAAAAATATTTATCAAATAACAGAAGAACTTATTTAAGAAATCAAAGAAGAGCTAAATAGAGTAAATTAAGTGTTTAATATTAAAAAGAAAACATTATATAACTGTTAAGTTCTAAAATGATATGTAAAATGTTTTTTAATAGTCTTAAGTCATTTAGCTAAATCTTGAATAATTAATAAGTATACAGTTAAAATATTTAGTTGTTACAAAAGGAGAGTCTTTAAAGATATTTTTAATAAGAGTTAGCTTATAAAACTGGACTAACTTAATAACACATGTTAACAAATTTTATTATTTTGATGGTTAACACAGTTGTGCACGTTTGTAGGCTACTTTGTATATGGCTACTATACAAACAGTCCTAGACTTTAAAAATGCGTGGCATTATTAAATTAAATTTTGCAGATAGGTTGTTTCAAGAAATCTTATTTACCTATTTCATTAAGACTCAATCTGTTGTTTTTTTTTTTTTGAGTAAATAGTGACCAGCAAAAATGTGCAAAAATTAAGTCAAAGAGACACTTCTAAAAATTAAAAAAAAATTTAAACCTTAATTTTGTTTTTGAAAAATTGATAAACTTATGTTTGAATAAATAGTAATTTGAAATTTAATCAAGTCATTTAAAAATTCAACATAACATTCAAATATATAAAATAAAATACAAAAATTAAACTAAAAAGAAAAACTTTTGATAAAAATCTTTAAGTAATTAAAGACTTTAATCACAATTTATTATTTTATTCTTAGGATACTTTAATTTTTTATGGTAGACAACCATCAGATTTACTTCACCCTCTATTTTGCTTCTTAACATTAAATTGAACACTTTCTAAATTAAAAAAATTGTATTTTCAGTGTAATTAAGAATTTAGCAATGTTTCATAAACAACTTACTAAGCTTAATATTTTGCTGAAAGTACTTCGTCTTATTTTCGTTAAACAATATAAAAAAGTTTAAATAAATTTAAATTAACATTTAAATACATTATTTAATTTTCTACCTGAAAAAATGAAAAATATATATAACTAATTGAAATTTTAAAAGATACTAAAAATTGGCTTTTTAATACTGATGATTTATTTTTATAAAAGTTATGAGCATGAGCATTTTTTAAATATTTCCAAATTTAATTTATTTGAAGAGCAGTGTTCCTTTAGAACTTTTTATAATGTTTTAACTTGTCACAGTTTAAATTTATTATTTTAAACCTTACAACTTGTAGTTACAAGCATTGTTACTACAGTTTATAAACTTTGATAAATTATTTTTCAAAATGTGTTGTACAACGGGATTCCCCTTTACGTTTACGTGACGCCCCTAAGGCCGTTCTGCCATAAAAGTCAAAATTTAGGTTAAAAGAGGTTTATGCTAAGCTAACAGCTATTGTGGAAAATAGCTCATTTTTTAACAAATTTTCCGCGTTTCAGCTACATTTGGCTTCTATGCTTGAAGTATATCGCTTAATTTGTTAAGTTTTTTAAATAAAACCAAGTTTAAGCGTATTATAGAATCATGCCTAAAAGATACTTTTAGCTTACTAGTGAAGAAGTAAGCAAAAAATTATAACGTAAGCTTTTCATCAAACTAATAAGTTGTGATTATCAACAATCATTAAACTATTGGTATAAAATAAGATTTATACTGTTACTTTGTAACTTCAACCTTTAACAACTTTTGTGCAAAGCGTTTCTTAAATTAGATTTTTAACTATCATAAGCCATAAGCTTTGAGTTATAAATAGTAAAAATGTATCCGCTAACAAGTGTTAAGTGTAGGGGTAAGGGTTAATACAAAAACGTTGTTACATAAATCCGAGAACGATTCGACCATAATTATTTATAGTAGCACTTTTTGTAAATATACAGTTTAGTAGTTAGAAACGTGAAATTTTCTGAACAAGTGTTTTATACTAATAATATATGTAAGCCATATGTCGTAAATAACGTAATCCCAGATAAAAATATAAACAAAAGTCTGTCAGAAAACCAAAACAACTGTTTTTGTACAAAAGTACAATATTTTACTAACGAAGTTTCGCTGCCAACTAATTATGGAACTTCTAATGCACACAATAGCTTATTTATTTTTTTAATTGATAGCTTTTACTTTTTATTAAACTTTTGGTTTATTAATATAAAATGTACTTTATTTATTAATAATTTATTTTATAACTTTTTCTTTATAGTTTTTCAAAGATATATTTTCTCATGAGTTTTTAAAAATACTAAATTCAAAATCTTTCATGAAAAGTTTTACTAAAGTTTAAGACTAAAAAAAGTTAGTTTAAACTAATTGATTTGTTTAAGAAAAATTAATAACCACAAATTAAAGATTTAAATACATAACAAAAGCGTTAAATTTAAAGTTTATTGGTAATATAATATAGCACTTCCATATACATAGTACTTAATCAATATGTCAAGTTTAATAATGTGTTTTAAATTTTATAGCTTTAAAAACAAAACATTAAAAAATAAAAACAAAAAGGTTTCGAAAGCCTTCTTTGAAATCTATGATTAGAAAATTGCGTGGAGTAAAAGATATAAGAAAATAGATACCATCTTTCAGGTTATTTCAGTTCCGATATTCCAACATCTGCAAATAATCAATTGTTTGATGTTTTACCAATAAAACATTATTAATATATACATACTTTAATAAACTCATATTAAACTTTTAACTTGCTTTTTAGCTATGGGAAACATTTAGTTTGATTTTTTTAAGGGTTATCAGAGATTTCTACAAACATTTCTGATGTATAACTTTAAGATTATAAATATTAGGGTTGATCACGCCAATTCGTTAAAAAATTATTGTTAAACTTGAGTTTGTCTCACGGCAAACGAAAGTCCAGGCTTCTGCTCTGCTGATTTTCGCCAATGTTTTTTGTTTTTTTAAGATTATAATGACTATTTTTACAGTTTTTTATAAAAAAACATCCTAAATCTTATTCACAATTTTGCTTTTTAAGTAAGGTAAAGCATACTAACAATGTTTGTACAAGTCTTAATAAGTGAAGTAACAACGACAAATAAAATTATTAGTTTAAGTTTTAATAAACGTATACCTTTTTAGTAATTTTCAATAAAAAAGGTGTTAGAATAAAAAATTTACGAGAACCTTACAACTTTATTATTAATGATAACTAATTACAAAGACTTTCAAAAAATATAAATCTAATACACTTTAAAATTATCTATATAACTCTAATTTTGAAAAAAAAAGTTCAAACTGTGTTAGTATATTATTTTAAACAGAATTTTCTTATTAATTTTTACCTACCTCATTTTAACAGCAAGATTTGGTACAGCTACATGGATTTTTGCATTTACAACTGGAACAATCATTGCAAGCGTTGCATTGGCATGAGTTTGTTGCTGTAATGATAAAAGAAAAGTTATTAAATAATACTTAAATTGGCGTAGTTTAGACTTTAGAGTATCAATGAATTACGCCTACTTCAAAAAAGTTAAAGTATTAAAGTTTGTTGCTTTTCACTTAAATGATCGGATTAAAAAAATCTTAAATACCAACTGCTTATTTATAACTTTTTAACACGTTTATTTATTAAATAAAAACTTATTTCATTTCAGTAAAAATATAGTTGTTTAAGTTTAAACTTTTTTTAACTTTTACGAACTTTTACTTCAAAAGTTTTTTCATAATAAAAAATAATAGTTAATGTTAAACTCACATTGACAATTGCAAGGGTCCATTTTGTATATATTCACTTTTTTTAATCGACTTGTTACTTATAACTTCAATTTAGCTTTATTGTAACCAACAGCAATCGAATCGTTTTATATAAAGTTTAGTTTTGCACACGATACTAATATTTTTGCGCGCGATACTATATTTTTCACACGGCATGTAGATTTATGCGCACGGAACTGAATATTTGCGCTGAGTACTCAATCGTTTGCGCGAATAACTAATTGGAGTGTATTTCTCTTATAAGGGGTTTGTTATGTTAATCACGTGTGGAAAGAAATTATCCGTTTGAACTGATATAATTCGTAGTTTATCCTCAATAAACCAATAAAGAAATAGGTAAATAGTTGCTAGAGTTGTTAATTTGTTTGTTAAAAAACTTAAGAGATCTAAAAATAAAAATACGGTTAGGAATTTAGGGATTAAAAAAAGAATATAACCGCATCATTTGCAATGATAAATTGTCATGCTCTAAAAAAAAGTGGAAATTCAACAATTGTAAATATACAAAGTCAGGAATAAATAGCTAAGGTAGATACGATATTAAAAAGTATAGATCTAAAAATTAAATGTACTTCAAAGTTTATTTTAGCCATTTTTTAAGTTTTTATTTTTTATCACTTACTTTCTTCAATTAAAAAAAAAGTATACAAAATAATTATTGCAAATTAAAAAGGATTAATCTAAGATTCATACTCAATATAAACAATTGTTTTTGTTTGGTTATATATATATATATAAACGTGTCCAAATTAGAAATGCGAAACATTTATAATACATACAAACCAATGATTTTTTGAAAAGGGTTTTTGGTAGTATATAAACATTAAATATTTTGACTTTTTGTAAATTTTATACTAAGTTCATACAGTTAGGCACACAAAATTAGTTTCGGTGATAGCTGCAATCTTTGTAGCTAAGAAAAGATTGAGAAATTTTATTTTTTGTTAAGGTTCAGCATAACTAGTTAAGATTAATAAACAAGTTTTTTTCTAGCCGAAAACACGATCATTTTTTTATTAATTTACTTTTATTTGCCTTTTTGTTAAGTCCCAAGTAGTTTCTTATTAATTTTTTATCGATAGTTTTTTGAAACAGTGAAGCACTTATATATAAATGAACAATCTCGTTTTATAGTTAAATTAAGCTCTTAAAATGTTAAGATTTTTTTCTAAACTTAACTAATATTTCTTTTGATTGTTATGTCATTTTGATCATAACCTTAAGTATTGAAATATTTCAACAAAATCATCGTTTCTGATGAAATATTAGTTAAATTTCAACAAAAATCGAAGAATTCAAAAATAAACCAAAGTTTTCATTTTGTTGTAAATATAAAAGTATAGCTTTTAAAAGCGTGGAACACAATAGAACTTACGTTAAGTCTTGAAACTAAATCATGTTTAGAATAAAGTTAAAAACTCAATATTTTATAATTAATATAATTTTCCTTTACAAAAATATCATATAAAGCATACTTTATTTTAGAAAAGTCAAATCAAGCTTGCAAAAAGCTCTAAAAAAGTTTTTGTAAATGTTCATTGTTTTTACTACATACGTGCGTTTATTTGCTCTAGGCTGAGAGCTTGTTGTTTATAAACTGAATTTACTCATA
Organism: Thalia democratica; assembly: GCF_965202585.1. Lineage (NCBI taxonomy): Eukaryota > Metazoa > Chordata > Thaliacea > Salpida > Salpidae > Thalia > Thalia democratica. Next base: position 37,416,937 of record NC_139173.1, on the reverse strand, counting down.
ATGGATGCAAGGGGATATAGCTCAGTGGTAGAGCAATCGACTGCAGATCGATAGGCCCTTGGTTCAAATCCGAGTGTCCCCTCTAATTTTCCAGCAAAACTTTTTTCTTATATGCACTAGAAATAAGGTTATATTCATTTTTAGACAGTCAAAAGTGTTTATATAAAAGGTTTATATGCTTTCTTTAGTAAAGCTATGAAACGTTTGTATAGTTTAATAAACGCTTTAACTGTATTTTTTTAGTAATAGTTGAATGTTTATCGTTGCAAGGGGTAGATGTAGCTAAGAAAATAAACAGTTTTTAATAACTTTGATTTAAAAATTGTAATATTTATTTAGTTTTGGACACCAGTTTAAACCACTTTGGCGTAAAGTACCTTCTTTTAAATATGGTAAAAGCAAGTTTTATGTTTTTTTATGAACACTTTGCTAGTTTATACTATAGCAAATAAACTTTTTATTTATACTGTCTACCTAAAACTATATGCACTATGTTTCTTCTCTAAAAAGAAATGAAAAGTTAATGTATTTTGACAACTTTACTCTTATTCAGTTCCTAATTACTTAACTAGCTATTACTTTTAGTATTTTTACAAAACTATACTAATGCTTTTAGTACATTGATATGTAATTAATATTTTTTGCTAAAACTTATTTTTGGTTTAGTTTTGTGGAAGTTATCACATAGTCAGATCATTGGTGAATTTTTTACTTAATGGAAATAATTTCTTGCCAGAGGTTTTTAATTTTAGGGTTTTTTCTTTACTTTCTACGTTATATTGCCATAACTTCGTAGGTTTTTATTAAGTAATGTTCAACCATGGTTTTGAAATTATCACAGATTTGTTTTAGTGATGATTCAATATTAATAACTTAAAATGCAGGTAAAATAAACATAATGTATTTATTAATTGACAATTATAAAACATTTACTGTGCCAAGGGAAAATTTGTGTTGTGTTTTATTTTAAAAAACCAGTATAATTGTCTTTCAATATTTTTTTTCAATAAATTTATGTATATAATTTAATTATCGATGCAAAAAAATTAACAAAAAATTTTGGTAACTTGAGCTACGAAAAATATGACATCCATTTCAAAAGAATTCAAAATTAAAATTTAGCAAGTTTTATAAGTTAGAAAGTTTTAAACTCTTTTTTATTTTTTCATTGACAACAGCTTATAACTATATACTTAGCTTATATTACTTTACTCTAAGAGATTGCCAAAATATATGTATGAAGCATAGTTTTGTTTTATACAATGATCAGTAGTTTTTATAATTAAAATTATTATCATAAAAATCTGTTAAGTTCTTTCCGTTTTTGATATCGTTTCGTAAAATCAAAAATTTGAAAAATAAAACTTTCAATTGAAAAAGTTCAATTTTCGAATGAGTTTAGCTTCAAAAGAAAAAAATTTAAAGACTTTACAACTTTGTAAATAAAGTTTTTGTTTCATTTTTTTTAAGTTGAGCTTCAGTGCTTGTTGTATTTGGTGTTCAACAGCGAAGCCTAGCGGACAGTTTTACAATAACCAAAATTAATTTTTGAAAACTTGTCACCAAATTATCAACATCTCGACTTAAATTAGCTGAATAGAAATACATTCAGCTACATTAAAAAAATGCTTATATAAAGCTCAATTAAAAGAATATCTAAAATTTATCTAAGAGCCTCATTATAACAAAAAAACATCAATAATAAAAGCTGTTAAGCTGCTGAGCAAAAACTTTTATGTTTAATTATATTGGAAAATCTTTACTGTTCATAAACAACAATAAAAAAATGTTTTTAACTTGTTTTTACATTGTATCTACTTCAAAAACTTAATAACAGAAAGATCTTTAGTTCAAAATTAGTTGTTTACTAAGTCATCAAAGCAATTTAAATACATTTTTCCTAAAGTAAGCTGTATTTTGACATTCAAAGAGTTTTTAATATTTAGTTTGCAAGTTGAATAAACTTTCCAAAATTTAAGAACAATTTTATAACTTAGAAAAATTTATTTTAAACTAGGGCTGGGTAAAGTTTATGATCACTAAGCCGCTTACTAGCTCACAAGTTAAAATTAAAACTTTATAATCTAAAAAAATTAAACAAATATAAATTGATACAGGTCTACTGTTTGCATTGTTGATTGTAAATTCGAACTATGTAGTTTATTAATTTTAGTACGATCTTTAATATATTGAAATTTTGTTCTTAGGTAATATAAATTTAAACTAATAGCTTATAACTAGCTTGTCAAATTTTTATATTAATTTCGATTTTTTTCTGTTAACCTCAACAAATTAAACTCATATAAATAAAGCTAATAAAGTGAAAAAAAACATTATGTAACACTCTATTGTAATATTAAATCTAAAAGTTTATTTCTTTTTTTAGTTACAATAGTTGATTTATAAATAAAAAATAAAACATAATCAAAAGTATAATACCGACACCTTTGAAACCACCAACATAAACAGATTTTAAATTTTATACTTTAAACATTTTTACATTACAAAGTTTTTTTTATGTGTTTTATCTTACGTTATTCAGAATTAAACTAAATACTACATTTTTAATTATTATATCGCGCAGTTTGTTTCAAACAAATTAATTTAGTTCTCTTCACCTACGTTCTTAACGGATTTTAATGTTTTTGTAAAATAACTTCGAATAATTATACACTATAGTTTACAACATTTAGAAACTCTAATATCTTTTTAGATAGTAACAATATTTTGTTTCATTGAATTTATACTAAATGAAATTTTATTTTTATGTGTACAGCTAGCTAAAAGCTTAATATAATCAAACACTGGAGTTTTATTAAATTTAATCTATTTCAAAAGTAATATTTTAACGTATTGCTTTACTATACATATAATGGCTTTAACTAAACATATATATGATTGAAAATAGTGTACTTAAAAATGTATTGCTCAATTACAAAATCACTTATAGTTAACTAAAATTCAATTAATTATGATAAAAAACTTCAGTGTCTGTTGATCAACTACTAACTATATTTAAATATGGCAATGTAAATAATATAAGTATTTAAATTTGACTGAATTTAAAAATTAAAATTTGTTCATTATAATGTCAACATAATAACTTTTATTTATGGAGTAGTTTAGTTTATTATGCTTAAATTTGAAGTGTTTTGAAATTAGTAACTAAATGTTGATAGAAAAATCAAAATATAGGCTATAGAAATGTTTAAAGAATTAAAATTTTAAAACTTTAAAGTTTTTAAAAGATGTCAACAAACAAAAAGAATTAAATATTTTAACTTAACAGTTTGCATTTAAAAACGTAATTAAATTATTTAAATTGTGTTGAAGTAACATGCTGAACAATAGCTTGAGTTTCATGCTTATGAAACTATGATGTTAGTCTGTAAACCATGTAAAGTAACTCTACTTGTCTGTAAATCTCAACACTTTGAAAAACTGGTTTCATTCTAATGCTTATTCTATTTTCAGTTTAGCTAAACGACTTGTGAAGCCTTGCTTATGATTCAAAATGTTGCACCAGCTAAACAACAGCAGAGCCCAGTATATTATTGGATATTCGGCTTTCTATGATGACAATTACCCGCCACTCTCAATTCAATCCGAGATAATTCATCATCCAATTCGTACTTGGCCTGCTAGTTCTGAAGAAATCCGTACAATCTAAATTTATATGTGGGTGCAACAAACACTTCCCGCCAATTCCAGGTGGACCCGCTGTAATTTGGCAGTCAGTTCCCGCTGGAGGTTTGAAACCAACTCCTGATGAATCTGATCAAATTGTGGAGGAAATTTCTATTTTGGAACTGAACTTTCTGCCGACATCTGAGGATTACGACGATCAATTCCCGCCAATTTCTGATAAATCTGACAGAATCTGGCCGCCTGTTTCTGTTTGGCCTGATAAAAGTTTACAGCCTGTAGTCACAGTTAGAGTTCTACAACCGTCACGTCCTGCAATAAAATCATCTGAAGACGATACTGATAAAGATTCTGAGATTAAATTATCTGAAGAACATTATGATAAGGATTCTGAGATTAAATCACCTGAAGAGGATTCTGAGATTAAATCACCTGAAGAGGATTCTGAGATTAAATTACCTGAAGAGGATTCTGAGATTAAATTATCTGAAGAAAATCGTGATAAAGATCTTGAGGTTAGTTTATCCGTAAATCAAACTTCTGACTTTGAACTGAATTTCCTACACACATCTGATGATTATGATGATCAGTTTCCACCGATTGCAGGAGGATCCGTCGAAATCTTGGCTCTACTTACTGTCTGGCCTGATAAAGATTTACAGTCAAACTATGTAAGACTTTATAGAAGCTCATCAGAAAAGTCTGATGTTGGCAGTGTGCCTGAAAGCAATTCTGATAAAGGTCCTGAGATTAGATCATCTGATAAAATTCCTAAGAACATTTCATCTAATGAAGACCTTGATAAAGATCCTGAGATTGTCCCACCTGATCAAGATGTTGATAAACAACCTGAGAACAGTTCATATGAAGAACAAACTCCTGATTTAGAACAGAATTTCCTGCCAACGTCTGAATTCTACGATGATCAGTTCCCTCTAATTGCAGGGGGATCCGTTGAAATCTGGCCGACGGTACCTGTTTGGCCTGATAAAGATTTACTGTCAATTTATGTTAGACGTGGAAAGAATTCACCAGCAAATTCTAATGCAGGTGATGATTCACTTCCTACGCGCAATAGTCCTGATAGATCGCTTCCTAGCCACATAAGCTCACCTCCAAACCATGTAGATGATCAAATTTCACTTCCAAACTCGTCTCTTCTTGATGATGCTTCGCCGAAACCTGGTCCAGCAAAAAAGAGTTCCAGTAGAACAACTGAAATGTTTGATCACAGTCCAGTGCCGTTGATTTTGCAAGCTATCTTTGCTATCGTATGTGTTGTTCTTATAATTGTAACTTGTTGAACAGACTTATGACGAAAAAGCGTAAACTTTTAATGTTAAGTCAAATGAACAAATGTTGAAAAAGTGTATCCTGATTCAAATAGTTAAAACCTTAAGTTTGTGAAGCATCCATATAAAATTTCATTAATTTTGTTATAGTTAATCGTGCTTTTCAAATTCTCTTATGATGTAATGATGTCTACTAATTGTTCTTTAAATCCTTTATTGATTTTTCTTCTTTAGTGGTTTAAAAATTACTTCTATAATTTAGTAGTTTCTTAATTCTCAAAATTTAGTTTCTATTGAACTTTCATAGTTTCGACTACTTGCAAACAGAAATAAAACGCAAAATAAAATCACAGTCTGATATGTATAACTTTATTTGATGTAACATAAATTAGTAAGTATATTTTAAAAGGCTTCTGATAAAAACGCAGAAAAGAACTAATGTATATACAAATACATATTAATACAAATGTATATATCTATAATTCTTTTCCACACTATTTAAAAAACTTATGTGTATGTAAAATACGATCCTAACATATTAATTTTGTGTATGTATTTGTGAAGCATCTATAAAATTTAAAATAGTTACTAAAATATCTGTTGCACCATAAACTAGTAATTTTCACAGATTTTTACAGATCATAAAACTCATAAACATATGTTGTCATATAATTTAAACTAATAAGTAGTTTTTATAAAGATTGAACCTGATGATATAAAAACAATTTATCATACATACTAGAAAATAGTGGAAAAAGTAGTAAACATTTTGCTATTTTTCATTAACTTAAAGAAAATGATTTTAAAAATAAATGTCTGTTTTTTTTTACGCCAACCTATTATTATAAAAGTGTTAGTGTAAAAACTAAATGAAAATATTTTACATAACTTTTAGCCATTAAAAAAAAACTGAAATAAAAGTTTGTTTTGAAATCTACTAATTTCAATTAAAGATGTTATATAATAAAAATAAAAACTTCTAAAATTTTTAAACAAAGTAACTTTACTTTAATATAAAAATTTAAAAACTTAAAAAAGATTACATTAAAAATTCAAAGTACTTCTACACAAACTCATTTTAGTTTTTATACTTATTTTTAAGGAAAAACTTTTTTTTTTAATTTGTAACTAAACTTTGAAAACAACTTTAGGAAAATATAAAAAACTAAATTTTAGTTTAATTTTTAACCGTATAAGTTAGGTTATAGGCGCTGAATTTCAAATAATTTACCAACCTAAGTTTGTGTTAGTAGGTAGTTTTTAATAAAAAAGTTTACTCAAGTAGTGAACATAGTAATTTTACAACTCTCAAGTTTTTAAAACTTCGAAGGGAATATTAATTTCATTTAAATCAATGCAATCACAAATAGATTTTACATGGGTGCTATTTTTAAGATTTTAAATTTGAATTTTTATGAATTATTGTTAAGTGTTTTTAGTTTTTTAAACTTATATATTTTTATCTTTTGTATTCTTTTGTACGAATATTAGACAGTGACTAGGGAAAAGTATACCACAAATAAACTCTGTTTAAATAATAAAAAATAAAATCAAAGGATGTTTTAGCTTGAAAATTGCTACCTTAGTAAATTATTAAAGTTTGAACTGATTACAGTATACATATATATTTAAATTAAATTTTAAACCGTGAAATACTTTAAAAAAAAACTAATGCGATGTATTTTTAAGTTATATTTTTTTAGATGAAACCATTACACAAGCTTAGTACTTCATAAAGTATTTTTCTGATAAAAATCCTTAAAATAGGCTAGATTAGTTCTAAGTTTAAGAACTACAGTTTAATAATCTATCAAATACACAGTAATAATAGAAACAAAACTATAAATAGTCACAGAACGAGTAAGTTTCAAATATGCTTGAAGGATCACTTTTAAACGATATTGAAATTTTTTCACTTTTATTTTATTTTTTAAATATTTATTATCACTGTTACCTCTAACCTAACCTTTACCGTTGGTTAAGAATATTCTATTCGTATTATTTTTTGTATTAGTTCATTCGTTTTATTTATTTCACTATCACTGATTTTTTTTAACTTTTTTTTACTATCCCATTCTTCTATAACCTAACCCTTACCTTTAGTCAGTGTTTATTTATATGTTTTAAATTATTATTAATTTTTTTACCCAAAAAGGCAAAGGTGCAAAACTGACTTCGTATAAAAGTTTTCCTTTGTGCATTAGTGACCCTTCGTGCATATTCAACACTTCGTGCAAAAGTGTCTCCGTGCATATTTGACCCGTTCCCACAAAACTGTGTTAATATATTTTTTATCTACTACCTTTTATTAAAAAAACTTAATCTTGGTTCTACTTATTAGATGTTTTATTAGATGGATAATAAATTTAACATTTTTAACAATTTACCAAACATGTTTAGAATATAGAAAATAATTATATTTTACTAAAACCGTGTCAATTTGGTTCACTTAAGAAAAAGCAGTTTGGTTGTTGGTGTTTTAAAATATCATAAAAGATATCCTATTGATTAATTTGGTTTCAATTAAGTCTAGTAATAACAAGAGTTTGTTTCCTACTTAAAGAAAAAAGTACTGTTTTTTGAGTTTTATTAAATACAATAAGTTCATCTCTTTGTTTTTCAAAAAATTACACTTTTGTGGCATTTTTGTTTAGTTTTTTTTTTATTGTTTGCTTGTAGTCGTAAAAAAACGAGGTTTTCTTGTGTAACGATTAAAGTTGTTGATTTTTAAATATTTTTTTGGAATGAAAAATCTAAAACAGCAATGTTTAGAAAAAAAACAAATAACCTTATATATATAATATACACTAACTGGTAGCATAAATTGTTTAGTAATTGCATAATTAGCAGACTTAAGTATTCATTAAGATTGACAATTATTAAAATGGAAAAGTTTGTCAGTTTGCGCAACAGAGGTTGTTACTGAAAAAAATTAATCATTTATTGTGAACTTTTTTTATAAATCGGTTATTGAATTGTAATAAACAGGTAATATTATTATAACACAGTAGTATAAATATTTTTTTAGTCAAACTATATAAAAAAGATTACCCTCCTTGATTTTTTCAAGGATTTAGACAAAAAGTTATTATTTTAGAATTGTACTTAACAGGTACTTTAAGCAAATGTCTATTTAAATGAAAAAGCGTCAAGTTATAAACTTAAAACGTTTGATTTCATTTGATCACATTAAAAAATACAGCCAGTACTATCATATGGCTTGTAGTATATAATAATTTATAAAGTTAATTTATAATATTTTACCAGTTATTACCTATGAGACCAGTTATTACAAATTGTGAATCTAGTGCTAGCTTATGTTTTACAAATTTCAAACTTGGCTAGTAATAAAACAGTCTTAGTATGCTAAGCTTACTTTATTAAGCAAGAGAAAGAAATAAAACAAAAATTAAAGCCCGCACCAAACTTTTAATAAATATTTAGGCGAACCACACACAGATGAGCTTGATCATTAAAATTTAAAAACTGCAACATGAAGTTGATAGTACTTCTTTATTCTGACTTCCAAGATGAGTTTTTCTTTTTGTTTCTTCCTATCTTCATACCATCTGTCGGTTCTTGTCGGGCTACAACGATTTTTCTTCCGGTGCTTCTTTCTCTTATAAACTACCGGTTCTGGCCAGTTATGCATCTGTTCACTTTAGAGATCAAAGGAGGTTCGGCAGTTGCTTCAGCGGCTGTTTCTGGAACATAGGTTGCAGGGATTTCAACAGGTTCATCTGTAATTGGCGGATACTCAACATCATAGTCAAATGTATATCCAATTGAGTACTGAGTTCTTCGTACTTGTTCTTGCAGTGGTGTGTCTTGAAATGCCATTTTAAAGGTAAGGATGTTAACAATAAAACTGAAAATAGAAAAAGCCTTAGAATAAAGAAACTTTAAAAATATACTACAGTATGTTCCTCCAATTTAATACTGTTTGTTTAAAGTGAAACTAGTTTTTATTAAAATACTTCAACGAAAGAGAAAAAAAATGTTCAAATTTTAAAGGTTGCAAAGTTTCAAGTAAAAAAATGCAATTTATTTTGTTTTAAGATCAATTTAAATTGTTTGATAATATTTAGAAATATTTCTAATTAAGTAGTTTTAACAGTCTAATGACATATGTTTTTTCTAAATCAACTTATAATTTAACAGTTAGTCAGTATACCTTCAATAAAATTAACTAGTTAAAAACAAAAATCATTTTTTAAACATTAAGAGATCAACTATAGTTTTAAAGTTAAGTTTTAATACTTACATTAATACCATTTTCTTTTCATATATATACTTAGTGATTAATCAACTAATAGCTGAAGTTTTTATCTAATTTTTTCAGTTGCAGTCAAACATAAATGATTGTTTAATGAACAATGTTTTTGGTATTTTTTGCCTTTAACATAAGAATATTCGTTTAAAACCATATTTGTTAATGTTTCACTTTTACGTTATCGAATAAAGATGTTTAAACATTTTGTTAACTTTGAAATCCTCAAAAAATTAAGGTAGACTTTTGATTTATTTAAGCTTTTAACTATTCATGTGAGCAAAACAAAAGTTTCTACAAATCTGACCGAATTTTTAATGTAATTCAAACAAACTATAACAGGGGTTGGGCAAAATGTTTGTAAATTATTTGTAATTCGCTTTAAACTTTTTATACAATGCAACCTGACTCTTATAAAAGGCTACCGACGCCTAAACTAGATTGAGGAAGAGTTGTAAATTATATGAGTAGTTTTCTTAAACACCATTTAAATGTGATTTTACCGAATTCAAGTTAGTTATTCAAATTCACAACACTAATGTTAGACGGTAAAACTTTCAAGTTTAAGATTATTAACCTTTATTAATCAGGTTTATGAGTAATGTCTTTAAGAAAGACGGCTAAAATTTATAATATAAACAAGTTGGAATTAATTAACTATACCTAAAATACTAATTATATTCTTACATCTATTAGCTTTCAGCGTAATGTAAAAAATTTATATTAATAAAAACCGTTTGTGTACAAAAAAGCTTTAGAATTTGAAGCATAAGTGTTTTTTTTACTATTCATATACTTTAACATATATATTAACATATACTTTAACATAAGATAAAACATAAGCTTAACAACAAACTTGTTTACAACTTAAAAAAATAATACTTTTTTTCATTTTTTAAAACTACAATAAGTCCATCTCAAAATATTCGTAGACTATAATTTTTGTTTAAAGAAAAATACTTTTGTGTTGTTTTTGTTTGTTTTGTTTTTTACTTTTTGCTTCTCGTCATAAACAAACGAGGTTTTTAAAATATTTTTGAAACTTTAAAATTTTTAAAGAGCATTATTTTAAATTTGACAAATAACCTTAAAATATAATCTACATAGTTTTGGTAAATGTAAAACTGTGATAATTTTAATTCGAATTTAATGGAAATGTTATTTAAAATGAAAAAAAGAGGATGAATTCAACCTATAAAGATAAAAATAACTTTTTGTACACATTTAAAGAGAAAACATAACTAAATTTATTTTGTTTTTGGTTTCTGAGTATTGTTTATTGTTGTTAAGTATAAAAGTTTATGGGTTTATTTAAATTTTTTAACTTTATGAGTTTGCAAATAGTAAGCTACTCAAAATGTTTTGATTGCTTACTCTGACTAAACTTTAATGTTTTTTCAGATATATTATACGTTTTTATTAAGTATTTTATTGTTTAGATGTCAACGCTTATTAGTTATTTTACAATTTTTCATTTTGTTATTTTGCAAATTGTGAGCTTCTACATAGATTTTGCTCTATCTCTTAATTTTGTATATTAAAAATTATTTTGACTTAACTTCAATTTTGTCTCTAGTAAAACTTGGTTGTTTCAGATAACTATACCAGATATAAATTCAAAGGTTGTTTTACAACTTTTACTTAATTAGTTTGCAAACGAATACTGTTTAAACAAATTTTGCTTTTTTTGTTTATTATCTATATTTAAAGCTAAGTGTGACTAAACTTTGCTTTCTAGTGTTTTAAAAAATTATTGAAAGTATTTAGATATTATATAAAAACTTTACATTTTTTATATAATTTTTTTTTTTACTTAATATTATTACCAGTAGGTTGTTTAGATATTTATGTTCAGTCTGAAATTGTAATTCACATAACCTTTTGTTTTGTTGAGTATATAAAAAATTAAAAAAAAAATTAGATTTTAAATAAGCTTGTTATTTCTTTTTCAATTATTTGCAATAAGTTTACATTTTCATTATTATTTTTTTCAACAACTTTAGTTCTTAAATATATTTAGGTTTAAACTTTGTTCAAATATAACAAATTAAATTATAAACAACTGTTCTACCAAATGTAATACTTTAATTAAGTTGTTGCAACTAACATATTACTTTAAATATCTTTTAAAATAGAGTTTTGATTATTTTTATTTTTTTAATTTAAGTAGTCTTAGATTGAAAACTGTTGTAAGTATAACAATAGTGCATCAGTTTTATTTTACATTAAAATTGTAATTAAATTAAAGATTTAAGCAAAACTATATTGATCAAAAAACAAATATTTAGAAATAATTTATTTGTTTTTAATCCTTTTATTAGGTACATTTCTGTACTATCTTATCTTTAACAAGTATATTTCAGTTTAACATATTTAAAGTGGAGTAATATTAGTAACATTATACAATAATAAATATGCTAGTTAGAATTTTTTGAGTATTTTAAAGAACTCAGGCTAGTTTTCGTAAACTTTTTTTTTTGACACTTACTTCAAAGGTTTAAAATTATTATAAAGTCATTTTATTTTATCTTTTTAACATAAGGCGTTGTTAATTTTAAAGAATATACTTAGGCTAAACTAAATTCACTTGTGTTTTTTTTTTGCATCAAAGAATTTGTAAGAATAGAATTTCTAAAAATTGCATCAAAGAACTTTGTATGAATATGCAACACAGAAAAATATAATTTATTTTGAGTTAAATGTCTTTATAGTTTTAACTTTAACTAATATAACAAAACTATTGTTTACTGTACACTAAATTTTAGTTATAAAGTTATAAGTTTCGTTGTAAACTTGTAAATGAAATTAGTGTAAATCTTTCTAACATTATAAACAAGGGTTACATTCATAAATTTACCTACGTTTAATTATTTAGTCTGATAAATATAGCTTGATAAACAGAGGTTATTGAGTCAGCTAAGCTGAAACTTGTTAGTTTTAAAAAATTAATAATTTCGATAAGCCTGGAGTTATTCGTGTTATTCAAAAATCAAATAAATTTTGCCAAAAGTAATTTTGTGAATATTTCAATATTAATAGTATCGATATTGTGTTTATTTTATAGTACATAATTGTTTTAAAAATAGAAGTTAATTTAGTTAGCAAATTCATTGATAATAAGTTATAGATTTCTCACAGAAAATATTACCTTAAAAATTGAAAATTTTAAACAAGATGAGTTTAAACTATTTGAAAAGTATATTATATTTATAAGCGCTATGACAAATAACAAAAACGCTCAAATTTAAACTGAAATTGATATTTCAAATTTAGTAACATGAGAAAATGTTAAAATATTTTGGAATTAATAGGATTAGAAGCCATTCTAATACATTTAAATAAACCTAATTAACGTAAAAAGAAAGAGTTTTATTACACTTTAGCCGTATTAAGTTAAAAGCTATTTTGTTTAACTATCAATCCTACTTAAGTTGACTATGCTTGAATTTAGTCAATTGATTAATTAGTGTATTTTTGTAATATATATTGTTTGTTTTTTATCTTAGTTTATTGTTCAATTCTACTTTTATGGACAAAAATTGATGAAATATATTGGAAAAGAAAGAATTTGAGTTATTTTATTTATTCAGTAAAGTTAAAAATAAGTCTGATGCTTCAATTGACATAAAAAGTGTTCATTTAATTCTCAGAACTTATTTTTTCTTAAAGATAAAAACAGATCCGCATTAAAGAATAGTTTTTTTTTATCTTAATTTGTTTTTCTTTTTAAGTAGGTGTTTATACCATATTTAGCAAACTATACTTGAAAGATAAAACATATATGTATTAATTAGCTAAATAAATAAATATTTAAAGTGTAAAGTCATGGACATGACTTTAAACTGTATCCTGGTGTATGACTCGATAACCGAAAGATTTTTTCTATCCTTAGATCAAATATTTGAGCGTTTTTTTTTCGTTTAATAAACAAAATATTAGCTTATAACAAGTTAAAATAAATACAATAAGAAGTTTATTTTCTCATTTTAGTAAAAGACTGTTTAAATTTTAAATTCATTAAAAATTTACAGTTAATTAAACAGATATAGGTCAAACACAGTTTAACAATAAAAAAACAATTTTAGTACAAAGTTTTGTTTTTAAGTGATAAATAAACATTCCCTGGTAGCTTAAATATAGTAAAAAGCCAATTTAGTTAAAGACCCTTGAAAATGCGTGAACTTATATATATTTTTTTAATTAGTTCTTAGTATGTATAGCAGATAGTATTAGAAAAAATTAGAGTAGCTATGTCAATACTATATTTTAGTTTAAAGTTTATTTGTTTTAATTTAAAGTATTTTTACAAAGTTTTTTTTTTCTTAGTTTTATAAACTAACTTAATGTCATCAATACTATGTCTAAAATAAAAATCAGTAAGAGATTTTATTTTTGATGAATACTCTACAGATTTTTTGTAATCTAATACTAAAGTTTTTTTTTTAATATCTACACAAAGCTTTTAATTTTGAACATAAAAATGATTTGAGTAAATAAAGTTTAATATGCTGTTTTACAATGATTTTAAGCATTTCAAGTAATATTTTTTGTACATAAAATTCTTTTTTTAATAAGTGTTGTTTCACATTTTCTCACTCAGGGTTGCCACTCATTTTTTCAAAATGTTTCCAGGTTTTCCAAACTTTTTCCAGGTTATTAAAAGTACATATTTTTAGGTCTATTTTTAATTTAAAGTTATGTTTAAGGTAAGAAACTGTGTTACGTAGTATAAAAACATTGAAAAGATACTATAAAGCTACTTTGAATATGTTTAAAAAAATATTTTTGAAGATGACTAAAATTTTCTATTTTTACGATAGATTTTTTGAGTCAAATCAAAATTTTACTACTTGACATGTGAAAAATGTTAAAATTTTAGGTTTTTCCTTGATTTGTAATGATTTTTGTTCAAAACTTGGGTTTTTTTTCAAAATTTTCCAAAGTCCAGTTTTTCCAGGTTTTTTTTTTTGTTTAAATTATCAAGTTCCAGGTTTTTCAAGGATTTCAGGTAAAGTGACAACCCCTGTTTTCTACTCAATACCTAGTCTTCATTGTTTTAGCACAATAATATTCTAATAAAGAATTTTAGATGAATACATGTTTTATAAAAACTCTATTACTTTGATATACTATTCTATTATAAAGAAAAATACACATTTTTGATTGTGTATTAAAATTCTATAACAATAAAACCATTCTAGTGAAGTACTAAATTAAGCTTAATTAAGCTTGAAGCATTATTTTTAACTATTATATTTAAAGATTCTAATATTAAGATTTAAAATTTTATAAACTATAAACTTAACGCAATGAATTATTTTATTTCAAATTTTGAAATTAAAATTTGGCAATCATGTTAAAGTTCTTTTAATTCCAATTAGTTATTAAACAAAACGGGTTGTTAAAAATTATATTCATAAACCTTGTTTTAGGTTCTGCTCATTAATGGTTTTCATTATTTAAATTTAATCAGATAAAAACTTTTTAATTAAATAGATAGTGTTCTTTTGTTTAACTATTAAGTTAATACAATTATACTATTGGTTACAACCCCAATTACTGTAACAAGGTAATTTAGTGTTCTAGTATAGTACTCTTTCATAAAGTAAATATTGTAGACAGTAACTTTTAAAATTAAGCTTAGAAAAGTTGAATTTTACATCTTAATTTTGATGTTATATTATTGATGTTTTTTTGTACTAAGGATTCAAAGTTTTGAAATTATAAACTAAAAAGTAAAGATGTTTTTTTTTTTCATATTTGAAAAGTTAATTTCTAAAAGCGTGTTTAAATGTTCTAGCTACCTTTGAATATTATTTACAAAACAAAAGGTTGTTATATCATTAAATTAGATATGTAAGGCTTTACTTTTTGTAACAAACTGAAATTTATTTAATTTAAATAAAAATTTGAATTTTGAACTTGTGTTGCAACACACGAAATAAATCAAAGTGGTCTAGTTTTTTGTTTTTAAATTTATATTGCCAAAACAACAAATCTTATATTGTTACATATATTTAGTTTGTAATATTTGTTTGTTATATTTTAATGCTAAGCTTTTATTGCTTTAAATATAACTTTTTAATTTCTACAAATTTATGAAAAGTTTAGAGTAAAAATCTTAGTACAACTAAATGTTTTTTTCTTAGCTATGTTAAATATAGTGTGCTTTACATTTACAGTTGTAATCAACATAGTTAAAAAAAATTTTTGATGGAAAATAGTTTTAAATAAAGTCTTCTTATAAACTCAGGAGTCACGACAGCTTTTTGGCAATCCTTTTTTAGCAACTAAAAAAAAGTTATGAAATAAAATGATTGTGAAAAGTAAAACATTTATGCCATAGTTTTTTGTAAATAGTGTGAGAAGTTGAATTTTATAAAGTATAAAAGCAAGTATATAAAAATTTCGCTGAATATTTTAGAGTTTAAAAAATAGTAAATAAAGTTATGGGTAAACGTCGCCAAAGAGGAAGGAATAACAAAGGAAAAAAAGTTTCAAAATACAAACCTATTTTGGTCCCTTTTGAATCTAAATTCACACAGAACGCAATTTCCGCTGACGATGCAGAAAATCATCAAGAAAATGGCGTGAGTTGAACTTTTTTGATTATTTAAATTTAACATGTTTAAATTAATAACATTCCACAATATATAATTAACAGCGTAGTTTATTAACTCAAGTTTAAATATATAATGTATTTAGTAAATGCACTAATATAAAAGCTATCAATTTATTACTTAGCTTGAATTATTTCTTGGATATTATTTTTATATATAAATCTGAGATGTCTATACGCCATTATCCACTGCAATTGGTCCTTGTGACTTTTTCTGTTACAAAAGTCTCTTAATTGAAAACTTGAAAGCATGTAATTAAATTTATTTGTGTAACAAAGAAGCATGTTATACCAGTCTATAGCTACATCAAAAGTTTTTTGGTGAATATTATTAGTAGTAAACACTATTGGTGATAAAAAAAAATCCTAACTAAAATACATAAAAAATATAACAGGAAAATGACGTAGTCGGAAATTTCGAACGAGATGCCGGAGGAGTCGAAGCTGTAAGATTTGATAACGCAGACCGAGTTTACAATGTGGTAGAAGACCTGGTACACGTGCTTCAATTTGTGCAAGGCGCTCCATGAGATCCAGGGGTTGCTGCACAAGTTAACGCTGTTTTTGATCGAATCTGGAGGACACCTGGAGGAGAAGAACAAATTTACAACAAGCTGGAAGACCTGCAACAGCTGCTTCAACTTCTACAGGGAATCGCACAGCAAGTTCCAGGGCAAGCTTTTCATGCGCGTATCAGTGGTCTCACTCGCGAACGAATTGGAAAGTTTGAGCATTTCTCTGCAGACGTTGATGGGTGAGCGATGCGTTGTTTGCCTTGAAGACCTGCAAGTTGGTACGGAGATGGTCCGTCTGGACTGTCATGTTAGCCATTATTTGTGCAAAACTTGTACAGATGCTTGGTTTAAAGACCACAAGAAATGTCCTACGTGCAACCAAGTTTTCCAGTAATATACTGGTTAAAAGTGACTAAGATTATTCATAGTTGTGTCTTTCATGTAACGTATAATAAACTACTTTATCATGAATGTTTTATTTTGTTTTTTTATATAGTAAATGTTGTGTTTCTTTTTATAATTGATTTATTTTAATAACTAAAATTGATCAAGAAATCTTGCAGTTTTTAAGTAAATAATTATTTTAAAAGGTTAAACAAACATATTTTTATAAAAAATTTATAAACACAGGTACTAAAACTCATGTTTTGTTTTAAAGTTAAACTTTATGAAAAAATACTTTTCTCAATTACGAAATAACTTTTCTATAAAATTTGAAAATAAAGCTCTACCATAATTGAGCAGCTGTACTGATTACCGAATGCTTTGCAAACAGGTTGAAAATTTTTTTAGTAATTCTGCTTATATTTGATTAAACAAAAGTGCACCATAACTGTGCAAAACATTAAAAAAAAATTTTTAATAGAATTTTTGGTTTTAAGCTAAAGATTTACTGGTTTTGTAAGATTTTAAAACCAACAATTCATAAATACCTAAGATTTGTCACTTAAATTTGGTTTAAAACTTCTTTTTGTTTTTACAGCAAAACATGATTTCTTAAAATTAAATTCTTAAACTCTTACCTCGAATTTAATTCTCTCTTAACTGGGACTAGAATTCTTGTACAAAAAAACTGAAATAAATAAAAAATTCTTTGATTAGCATAAATACTATTTATTTTTATTTAAATTTGAATAGCATAAAGACTCGTGAATTTTATGAGATATGGCAAAAAAAAAGAGCTACTGATAAGCACGCAGCAAAGAACTAACTTGTTATACAGATGTATATATCTATAACTCGTTTTTAAACTATTTGAAAAGCTTTTACTTCACAGAAAAATATTCGCTCACATATATGTAAATTACGATCCTAACACTTTAATTACGCGTCTGTATTTGTGAACGATCTATGAAATCAAAAATAAGTATAAAAGAAAATCTGTAAAAAATTATTAAGTTTTTAAGCAACTGTGGTCAGAAAAAAATAAAATTAACTTAGTCTGTTATATATAAGCCGTTTCTAGGTTTGTGAAAGTTTAATTAGCAAGTCATGTTTAAAAAATTTATAATTTTAACCTGAATAAACTATAACGCTCTGTCAACTTAATTTAGACCTTATGATACTTGAGTTTTATATACATTATTTTTACAATTTGGTCTAAATTATAAAATTGTTCCCAGCATAACTTTACTAAATATTTTACCCGCTTATAGAATTATTAAAAGAATTTGATCAAGGCCATAAATTTTAGAGGACTTGTATTAAAATTTTCTAACTTATCTTAAATAGGTTATTTTAAATGATGTTCCCTTACTTAAATAAAAAACACATGCAATTAAACAAACAATGCAAAAACAAAACAATAACAGTACCAGAATAAAATACAAGTTATTAACAGCAAGAAGCAACTAATGATATCAAAATAACAAGCATGTGAGAGTTTATAAAATTAAAGCAATTTTTGCTGTTTAAATAAAAGAAATGAATTCTAATTTATTGTGCACCTTAATCATTAATGATAATCTAAAGCAGCGTTTTACTGTAGAAGTACAAAAAATTAAAAATTATATTCTAATTAAGTGTTCACCCCTCTCTCCCACTCTGTTGTTCCTTGTAGCTGAATGAGGCCACCGTCCGTGTACAAGTTCCTTTGTTTTCCATGAAACTTCTGTGCAAAATTATTCTTTCACCTTGACTTCTCCTAGCTAGCAGTCGTTCCTATTTCATTGAATTTCACTGGTTCAGTTCTTCTGAGCGGTTCTGTTGTTAAAAATTAATCTTAACAAAAATTTTTAAACAAAGTAAAAAAAAATACAAGAAATTGAGCTGTAAAGAAATTTAATTATAGTACAACAACCTCTTATAAGTAGAAGGCTGCACTACAAATATAAGTCTTCTGTGTAACGCATTTATTAAAAACAATTGCAGTATTCAATATAAAAATTTTTTTTAATAAAAGCTGTGATAAGTTTAGCAAAAATGTACAAGGTTGCCATAGAAATTTTGGATTTTTTTCGTGCTTTCTAAATTTCTTTCAAGTTTTTGAATGTACCAAACTTTTTGTCCATCCATAGTAAATAATTAAATTCAAATATACAATTTTTTAAAATTTAATAAATATATTGAAAAAATACTGTAAGGATCAGTTTTATAATAAATAATATCCTAAATTATACAAAATAAAATATTGTATATGATTTATTTGTGTATACAATAAAATTTTAATAATTTTACATTTTAAATTCCAGGTTTTTTAGCACTTTTTGTTTAAAATTCCAGGATTCTTTCAGATTCAAGGCTTTATGACAGACCTGAAAATAGCACTTGTAATTATAAATTATTTTTAAAATAGTTTCTTGCTGTATTTTTTTAAGCAAAAAACTTTTTTTAATTAGCCTGTTTTTAACTGACCTTGTGGGCCACCACATTTTTATTAAATTTTTCTAGCAAAAAATTGCAATTTGCATAGGTTTTTACATAAATAGTTATATCTGAAAAGTAAAATATATTTCGTACATTTTATAAAAACTGAATTAAAGTTTATACATAAAAACCTTACACCCCTATGCCCTGAAATCCAGTATCTTAAATATTATATAAAATTGAGTACTCAACTCCATACAAATATATGTAAAATTATACTTAAATCTTTACAAATAACATGATTTACTTACTTTGTACTTTTTAAACACAATAAAAAATACTACTTAGCAACATTGTAAGTGCAAAAAGTTTTTAAGACATAAGAAACTAAGTATTAAAAAAGTATATTAAAAAAACCCTTTCAAAGACATGGGAGGATCAACATTGATTTTTAGAACACTTTGTTTTTTTTTTTTTGTAGGGTTTGATCATACAACTTTTATTATTTGGACCATAGGGGTGAGTCTTTTTTTTTAACTTGATCTTGTTTTGTAAATTTCTAACAAGCTACTATTTGCTTTTTGCACATGAAAGGCAACAAAAACTTTTACTGAAAATCTTCCTTCTTTAATGTTTTTTAGGATAACCTCAAATTTTCAGGTTTAAATCCTTGCAAGGTTTAAAAAAATGGCCAGTAAAGAATAGAAGAATGGTTTAACTTTTGATTGTTTTTTGAAAACTTGATAATATTTTTTTGTTTTATTTTTCTAATGTTTTATTTTACACTGCTTTTTAAAACTATTATAAATATTTAAAAATTGCAATGGATATTTCCTTAAAACTAGTATTTTTATTTAATAAATACTTTTATCTATAAAACAAAGGAGATAAATTTTTAGTAAAATAACCTTTTTTCCTCTTTTAGTTTGTACCTCCCATAAAAATCCTAATGTACTCTCTGACTTTAACCCCAGCTATATCTCAATAATTAGTTTGAATATTATCGATTGGTAAAAATCAACTTTAAGCTTAGTTACAACTCGAAAAATTAAGATTGTGGAGTAAAAAAAGATTCCTCCGCCTTTGACCTTAACAAAACTCAGAGTAACTTTTGAGATACAAGGAATGAAAATTTGTGAGCAAAAAGATTGCAAACAGGGCAAAAGAAAACTATTTCACTAAAAGATTTATTAACTCTTTCATGTTCAAACATTTATTAAAATTTTACAGTACATATTTTAGATAACTAATATTTTATTAAAATGATTTTTTTTTACTATAAAAAACAATTTTATAACAAAAACCTACTTTCTTATTTTGAAAACATAAATTTGGAACTTTTATAAACTTTAAAAAAATGTTTCCCAAAAATTAAAGTCTCTAACTCATAAAATGAAAAATTAGGTAAAATTTTTATGAACTTCAAATTTGTAAATAAGTAGATAAAGAAAATTATCAGAGTGTTATAAATTATGGTCTGTTTTGAAAACTTATTACAATAAAAGATAAACTTCAAAAATTATGGGTATAGGATCCCATTTTGCAACTAGATCATATATTTTAGTTTAACCTTGTGTAGTTTTTTGTTTTATAATTACAATTCAAGTTCAACTTGTAAGTAAGGAAAATAATATCACTCAAATTTTTAAATTTTATTACCAAAACAATGTTTTACTCATATTAAAACAATTTTAATGAGATCTTTAGTTGATTAATAAAATGTTATGCAAATTAAACTTTATCTTAACTACCAGAAATTTCAACTTTTTTTTGTTACAAAGACATAAGCAATTGAAATCAGTGAGCTCAAAATTTTCCTAATGGAAAGCTCAAACCAAATATGCAAAAATAAATTCACTTGAAACTTATCTTAAAATTCATTTTTAACCAATATTACTCAAATAAAAAGTAAGTCACATTAATATTTAAGTATTTTTGATGCATGATTTTTTAATTCGAAAAATAAAAATTATTTTTATTTTATTTTAATCACTTATTTGTTTATTTATATAATTTTTTAATTCCGACATTGAAAGTCTTTTAAACTATATCAGTAATGTTTCCAAAAATTTGAGGTCTGTAGCTTAAAAAATAAAGGAGAAGATATATATTAAGTAAACATTTTATTTTCTTAGAAAATTGACTATGAATAATTTACGGTGCATACAACATTTTGTAAAAACATATATATCTCAAAAACTATTGTATTTGAGATATTTAAAAATAAAAACTATGCTAAAACTGATATTTAAATGTTATTTTTAGCTTTAATATGAAATCAAAAATTTAATTTTGAAAAATGCTTCTTACTCTCCCTATGTCCTTAAGGCCATATTTAACTAATTTTTTAATAGTTACATTTTTCTATTGATACTACTAAATTACCAATTGCTTTTAATTATTAAAAAAAAATTGAAGTAACTTTTAAGATATAACCAACTTAATTTTGAGAAGTTCCTCATTGAAGATGCATTTAAAAAGGCAAAAAAAAAATTTTTTCTTAAAACCTATCTCCTTCTACAATTTTTTGAAAACTTGTTTAGTTGTTTTTCAAAAATTTCTAGTCTAAAATTTAATTTTTTATTTCTGTAAAAAGAAACTTTTAATTTTTTACTTATTTTACTTTTAATAAATTGACCAAAAAAACGAATATTTTGTTTTTTGGTCACTATAGTTTTATATTTCAGTTTTTAGAAAACTAGTTTAAAAGCTTTTCTAATACTTATAAAACATTTCCTAATAATCTGAGGTCTCTAGCATAAGATATAAAATAATTTAGTTTTTAAAGTTTCTCAAAACATAAACAATGAATTTATTTTGTTCGAAAGGTTTGTATTGGAGACTTTTTACAATAATGACCAATTAACTTCATAAATATGTGTCAAAGTCTGCTATTTGAAACTTGTAGCAAAAAAAAGTTATGAACTTGAACTAAGTAAAAACAAGCAAAGTTCAAAATTTTATCAAATTTGGAAAATATTTACATTATTTAGTTTTAATAACTAGTATTTAACTAAAGGTAATCTTTCCAGGGTGGCCACTGGGTTTCTAGATATTTTTTCAAATTTCTAGGTTAAGATATTTCTTCTGATTTTTTTTAAGCTTTAAAAAAAACTAAACTAAGGGTGTAAAAATGCTTCCATAGTACAAAATTAGTGAAAAGATAATGTGATGCTACTAAAAAAGCATTTTATAAAATAAAACTATGAAAAAGACAAAAAAAAAAAGTATAATAGCAAAAAGTAAGTCAGTTTTTTTGATACCCCCTGAAAAGGCTCCAAATAATTTCAAAGTGATACAAAAATTTTTGATTGGGTAGGCTTACCTCTAACAGTTACCACCTACACCTTTTTTGATAACAATCAACACTGTAGTTTGTAAATAAGTTAATGTAAACTAAGGAGATAAAAAGTGGTACCTTTTAGTCTTAAGCTTGAATTTGTTTTACATGTGGTAGTTACCACAAAAATATCTGAATAAAATTTTAATACAATTTGAAGAAAGTCCCTTGGATGCTTTTTTTTTCAGTTTATTATAATTTTATACTACTTTTAGTAACCTTTTTTTTTTAATCAAGAAGTGCCTTTGTAAAACTTTTCTCAATTATTTAATTTTAACACATTGTGTTATAATATTAATTGCCACAAATAAATCAATTTTAAGCTAAAAACTTTTTACTTTAAATTCCCAATTTCTTGCTCCTTACAGTTTAGATTGGACTTGTTCTCCAAATGGGTCTAAGCAGCAAGCTTTAGAAATAAGCCAACCAAACTAAAAAAAGTATTTGGGGGGTACCTAAAAGTTGAATCAAAATAATCCAAAACTGCAAACACCCCTAATAAAAGTTGTTTTTTAGATTTAATTAATCTATATAAATAAATTAGTTTAAAATTCCTTAACTTTTTGAATATAATTTAAAGTCTAGGTAATTACAGGTGAAATTGCCACCTTGTTTTTTTACTTGATAAAAATTATTTCAATATTTTTAATATTTCGCTTAAATATTTTAGTAAACAAGATCTGATTGTATTTAACAAAAATTGAAGTTACTTATAATTTTTTGTGCAAATAAAAATAACCATACAATAAGTAAGTTTTATAGCTTTTACTATTTAGTTAATAAGTAAAACAATTACAACTTACATTAGTTACACTTGGATGGAAAGAGCTTAAGAATATTTAAGAAAACCATTTAAGTTAACTTGTTGGTTTCTCTTTCTGACAACTAAGAACTTTATAACTATGAAAATTCAAATTTGAAATTCAAATTTTAGTTACATAACAGTTTTTTTTAAATACAAAAAAAAAGATCTAAAGCAAGGATAGTGTTAGCAGGGTTGTAGTTTTAATTTAAGATTAAGAATAATAAAATTGTTTCTAAAATTTTATTAATAGACGTCATAACTAAAACTGATGTGAATTTCATAATTAATTAGCTTATTTTTAAAGAACTGTAAATTTATACCTCTTAAACTTGTTTAAATTTATTTCTAACAAGTTTTATTATATGCATAAGATGGAAATTAAACAATAAAATATAGACGTAATTGCAATTGAAAACATATTTCTGTAAAAAACTACTTTAGGACAAACTCCCTTGAATTAAGTTAAAAAAATTCAATTGAGGCTTATATCACCGTAAATTAAATAAATTAAAAATTGTTCTGAAGAAAAAAAAACGCATCAGAAAACAATTACATATAAACAATTTTTTACTCTTATCAAAAAATATTTTTTCATTGAGTTTGATGAGTTTTAAAACTTAATCAAAGAGGCATAAAAAAAAAAAAGTATATGTTTTGACTTTTAGAAAACAAATAAAAAGATTTCAAATACTAATAGAATAATAATGAATTTATTCTTTCTTGTCTTGAATGGCTTGATATTAAAACAATAAATTCCTAGAAAAATTATTTTGACATTTATGAAAAAACTGTTTTAAGGTTTTTATTTTATTTTTAAGGAATGGACAAAGTATATATTTTTATTGAAGTTTGAAATAAGCACTATTGTAAAAAAAAGTTTAAACCTTTGTATATTTCAATTTTGATTTCAGCTCCGCACATCTTATTTAAAAATAATATAGAATTTTGATTTTTTTAAATGCTGTTGAGTATATTAAGATAAGGTTGTTTAGGTTGTATGAAAGTAATGATAGTATTGCCAAAACAAATAAAATAATAATCTAATCTACATTTTTTGTAATACCAATCACTACTTTTTTGTAAACTTATCCAAAAACAAGAATCCAGTTCATCTACTCCAGTCATTTCTGTCACCAGAAGTATTTTATGACTGTTAACTAATTTCATAATGTTCCGCGTTGTCAGATCCAACGAGAAGATAGATCTTCTAAAAACTCGAAAATTATTCGTGCAAAAAGTTGAAAGTTAAGTTTTTTCGCGACAACTATTTGAAAGTGTACTATAATTTTCAGAATTTTATAATTTTACAAAATATTACTCTACCAACTGGAAGAAATTCATTTTAAGATGTTTTCTTTGTAGATCGTGCATACATCTCGTACACACATCCTCGTTAATACATCAGGACCGTAATTACATGTGTAAGCGAACATTTTGTTTAGCATAGTAAGTATTAAAAAAATTTTAAGTTAAGTTACGTAGTATCTATTTAGGTACCCGTTGAGTAAAAACTTAATTCCTTTTTTATGTGTTTATTAGTAGCTCACTAAACATGACTTGCTAATTAAACTTTCACAAACTTAGAAAAGGCTTATATAAAACAGACTAACTTAGTTTTATTTTTTTCAGAACTCAGTTGCTTAAAAGGTTGATAACTTTTTACAGAAATCCTTTTATACTTATTTTTGATTTCATAGATAGTTCACAAATACAGACGCGAAATTAATGTGTTAGGATCGTAATTTACATATATGTGAGCGAATATTTTTCTGTGAAGTAAAAACTTTTCGAATAGTTTAAAAAAGAGTTATAGATACGTACATCTGTATAACAAGTTAGTTCTTTGCTGCGTGCTTATCAGTAGCTCTTTTTTTTGCCATATCTCATAAATTTCACGAGTCTTTAAAGAATGAAGATCAGCCTCAAATTGATAATAAATTTTTAGAACAGAAATCGTAAAATTTTCAGGTTGCAAGTAAGCCTGTGTGTCCAGAATCTTACTTGAGCTACTCAGACATGCCTGAGTTTATTTAAGAAATTGAGTAGTTTAATTAAAAAAAAAGTATTTATGCTGCTCAAAAGATTTTTATTTATTTCAGTTTTTTCAAACAAGAATTCTAGTCCCCATTAAGAGAGAATTAAATTAAAGGTAAGAGTTTAAGAATTTAATACTAAGAATTCATGTTTTGCTGTAAAAACAAAAAGAAGTTTCAAACTAAATTTGATTGATAAATCTTAGGTATTTTTGCATTATTGGATATCAAAGTATAACAAAACCAGTAAATTTATAGCTTAAAACCAAAAATTCTATTAAAGAATATTTTTTTAATGTTTTGCACAGTTATGGTGCACTTTTGTTTAATCAAATATAAGAAGAATTACTAAAAAATTTTCAACCTGTTTGCAAAGCATTTGGTAATCATTACAGCTGCTCGATTATGGTAGAGCTTTATTTTCAAATTTTATAGAAAAGTTATTTCGTAATTGAGAAAAGTATTTTTTCATAAAGTTTAACTTTGAAACAAAACATGAGTTTTAGTACCTGAAAAATTGAGCTAATAGCATACGATGTGTTTATAAATTAGTTATAAAAATATGTTTGTTTAACCTTTTAAAATAATTATTTACTTAAAAACTGCAAGATTTCTTGATCAATTTTAGTTATTAAAATAAATCAATTATAAAAAGAAACACAACTTTTACTATATAAAAAAACAAAATAAAACATTCATGATAAAGTAGTTTATTGTTGGATTTTAAAGTCTTACAAAACCAGTAAATCTTTAGCTTAAAACTAAAAATTTTACTAATTTTTTTTTTCTAAAATGTTTTGCACAGTTATGATGCATTTTTGTTTAATCAAGTATATGCAGAATTACTAAAAATCTTTTCAACTTGTTTGCAAAGCATGTGATAATTTATACAGCAGCTTGAACATAACAGAGCTTTATTTTCAAATTTTATAGAAAACTTATTTCGTAATTGTGAACAGTATTTTTCACAAAGTTTAACTTTAAAACAAAACATGAGTTTTAGTACCTGAAAAATTGGCGAATAGCATACGATGTGTTTATAAATTAGTTATAAAAATATGTTTGCTTAACCTTTTAAAATATTTATTTACTTAAAAACTGCAAGATTTCTTGATCAATTATAGTTATCAAAAAGAAACACAACTTTTACTATATAAAAAAAACAAAATAAAACATTCATGATAAAGTAGTTTATTATACGTTACATGAAAGACACAACTATGAATAATCTTAGTCACTTTTAACCAGTATTTTATTGGAAAACATGGTTGCACGTAGGACATTTCTCGTGGTCTTTAAACCAAGCATCTGTACAAGTTTTGCACAAATAATGGCTGACATGACAGTCCAGACGGACCATCTCCGTACCAACTTGCAGGTCTTCAAGGCAAACAACGCATTGCTCACCCACCAACGATTCGTCTGCAGAGAAATGCTCAAATTTTCCAATTCGTTCGCGAGTTAGACCACTGATACGTGCATGAAAAGCTTGCCCTGGAACTTGCTGAGCGATTCCCTGTAGAAGTTGAAGCAGCTGTTGCATATCTTCCAGATTGTTGTGAATTTGTTCTGCTTCAAATGTTATTCGATCAAAAATAGCGTTAACTTGTGCATAAAACCCTAAAACTCGGTCTGCATTATCAAATCTTACAGCTTCAACTCTTTCGGGAACTCGTTCAAAATTTCCGACTACGTCATTTTCCTGTTTCATTTTTTATGTATTTTAGTTAGGATTTTTTTTTATCACCAATAGTGTTTACTACTAATAATATTCACCAAAAAACTTTTGATATAGCTATAGACTAGTATAACATGCTATTTTGTTACTTAACTAAACTTAAATACATGCTTTCAAATTTTCACTTAAGAGACTTTTGTAACAGAAAAAGTCACAAGGACCAATTGCAGAGCATAATGGCGTATAGACATCTTAGATTTATATATAAAAATAACAGCCAAGAAATAATTCATGCTAAGTAATAATTTAATAGCTTTTTATCTTAGGGCATTTACTAAATACATTATATATTTAAACGTGAGTTAATAAATTACACTATTAATCATGTACGGTGGAATATTTGTAATTTAAACATATTAAATTTAATTAATCAAAAAGTGTCAACTCACGCCATTTTCTTGATGATTTTCTGCATAGTCAGCGGAAATTGCGTTCTGTGTGAATTTACTTTCAAAAGGTACCAAAATAGGTTTGTATTTTGAAACTTCTTTTCCATTGTTATTCCTTCCTCTCTTGCGACGTTTACCCATAACTTTATTTAATATTTTTTAAACTCTTAAACATTTTGTGAAGTTTTTATATACTTGCTTTTATAATTTATAAAATTCAACTTCTCACACTATTTACAAAAAACTATGGCATATATGTTTTACTTTTCACAATAAATTTATTTCAAAACTTTTTTCAATTGCTAAAAAAAGGATTGCCAAAAAGCTGTCGTGACTCCTGAGTTTATAAGAAGACTTTATTTAAAACTATTTTCGATCATTTTTTTTTTAACTAGGTTGATTACAATTGTAAATGTATAGCACACTATATTTAACATAGCTAAGAAAAAAAACATTTAGTTGTACTAAGATTTCTACTGTAAATTTATCTTAAATTCATAGAAATTAAAAAGTTATATTTAGAGCAATAAAAGCTTAGCATTAAAATATAACAAACAAATATTACAAATTAAATATATGTAACAATATAAGATTTGTCGTTTTGGCAATATAAAATTGAAAAAAAAAACTAGATTATTTTGATTTATTTCGTGTGTTGCAACACAAGTTCAAAATTTTATTTAAATTGAATAAATTTCAGTTTGTTACAAAAAACAAAGCCTAAAATTTCTAATTTAATGGTTTAACAATCTTTTGTTTTGTAAATAATATTCAAAGGTAGCTAGAACATTGCAACACGCTTTCAGAAATTAACTTTTCATATAAAAAAATATGAAAAAAAAACATCTTTACTTTTTAGTTTATAATTTCAAAACTTTGAATCCTTAGTACAAAAAAATAACAATTATATAACATTAAAATTAAGATGTAAAATTCAACTTTTCTAAGCTTAATTTTAAAAGTTACTGTCTACAATATTTACTTTATAGAAGAGTACTATACTAAAACATTAAATTACCTTGTTACAGTAATTGGGGTTGTAACCAATAGTATAATTGTATTAACTTAATAGTTAAACAAAAGAACACTATCTATTTAATTAAAAAGTTTTTATCTGATTAAATTTAAATAAAGAAAACCATGAATGAGCAGAACCTAAAACGAGGTTTATGAATATAATTTTTAACAACCCGTTTTTGTTTAATAACTAATAGGAATTAAAAGCACTTTAACATGATTGCCAAAATTTAATTTCAAAATTTGAAATTAACCAATTCATTGCGTTAAGTTTATAGTCCATAAAATTTTAAATCTTAATATTAAAATCATCAAATATAATGGTTAAAAATAATTCTTCAAACTTAATTAAGCTTTATTTAGTACTTTACTAGAATAGTTTTATTGTTATAGAATTTTAATACACACTCAAAAATGTTTATTTTTCTTTATAATACAATAGTATATCAAAGTAATAGAGTTTTTATAAAACATGTATTCATCTAAAATTCTTTATTAGAATATTATTGTGCTAAAACAATGAAGACTAGGTATTAAGTAGAAAACAGGGTTGCCACTTTACCTGAAATCCTTGAAAAACCTGGAATTTTAGAAATTTTGAAAAAAACCCAAGTTTTG
The DNA here is from genome assembly GCF_965202585.1 of Thalia democratica. NCBI lineage: Eukaryota > Metazoa > Chordata > Thaliacea > Salpida > Salpidae > Thalia > Thalia democratica. The sequence goes on along the minus strand of NC_139173.1, from coordinate 37,387,851 downwards.
AACAAAAATCATTACAAATCAAGGAAAAACCTAAAACTTTAACATTTTTCACATGTCAAGTAGTAAAATTTTGATTTGACTCAAAAAATCTATCGTAAAAATAGAAAATTTTAGTCATCTTCAAAAATATTTTTTTAAACATATTCAAAGTAGCTTTATAGTATCTTTTCAATGTTTTTATACTACGTAACACAGTTTCTTACCTTAAACATAGCTTTAAACTAAAAATAGAGATATAAATATAAACAGACCTGAAAATATTTACTTTTAAAAACCTGGAAAAAGTTGGAGATCCCGGAAAGATTTTTGAAAAAATGAGTGGCAACCCTGAGAAAATGTAAAACAACACTTATTAAAAAAAGAATTATATGTACAAAAAAGAATACTTGAAATGATTTGTGTAGATATTAAACAAAAACTTTAGTATTTGATCACAAAAATCTGTAGAGTACTCATAAAAAATAAAATTTCTTACTGATTTTAATTATAGACATAGTATTGATTGAACTAAAAAAAAAAAACTTAGTAAAAATATTTTAAATTAAAATAAATAAATTTTAAACTAAAAAATAGTATTAACATAACTACTCTAATTTTTTTCTAATACTATCTTCTATACATACTAAGAACTAAATAAAAAAATATAAATCAGTTGACGCATTTTCAAGGGTCTTTAACTAAATTGGCTTTTTACTATATTTAAGCTACCAGGGAATGTTTATTTATCACTTAAAAACAAAACTTTGAACTAAAATTGTTTTTTTATTGTTAAACTGTGTTTGACCTATATCTGTTTAATTAACTGTAAATTTTTAATGAATTTAAAATTTAAACAGTCTTTTACTGAAAAGTGAAAATAAACTTCTTATTGTATTTATTTTTACTTATTATAAGCTAATATTTTGTTTATTAAACGAAAAAAAAAAGCTCAAATATTTGATCTAAGGATAGAAAAAATCTTTCGGTTATCGAGTCATACACCAGGATACAGTTTAAAGTCATGTCCAGGACTTTACACTTTAAATTTTTATTTATTTAGCTAATTAATACATATATGTTTTATCTTTCAAGTATAGTTTGATAAAAATGGTGTAAACATTTACCTGAAAACAAAAAACAAACTAACATAAAAAAACTATTCTTTAATGCATATTTGTTTTTATCTTTAAGAAAAAAATAAGTTCTGAATATTAGATGAACACTTTTTATGTCAATTGAAGCATCAGACTTATTTTTAACTTTCCTGAATAAAAAAAATAACTCAAATTCTTTCTTTTCCAATATATTTCATCAATTTTTGTCCAGAAAAGTAGAATTGAACAATAAACTAAGATAAAAATCAAACAATATATATTACAAAAATATACTAATTAATCAATTAATCAATTAACTAAATTCAAGCATAGTCAACTTAAGTAAGATTGAAAATTAAACAAAATAGCTTTTAACTAATAGGGCTAAAGTATAATCAAACTCTTTCTTTTTACGTAAATTAGGTTTATTTAAATGTATTAGAATGGCTTCTAATCTTATTAATTCCAAAATATTTTAACATTTTTTCATGTTACTAAATTTTGAAAAATCAATTTCAGTTTAAACTTGAGCGTTTTTGTTATTTGTCACAGCGCTTATAAACATAATATACTTTTCAAGTATTTTAAACTAATCTTGTTTAAAATTTTCAATTTTTAAGGTAATAATTTCTTTGAGAAATCTATAACTTATTATCAATGAATTTGCTAACTAAATTAACTTCTATTTTTAAAACAATTATGTACTATAAAATAAACATAATATAGATACTATTAATATTGAAATATTAACAAAATTACTTTTGGTAAAATTTATTTTATTTTTTAAATAACACGAATAACTCCAAGCTTATCGAAATTATTAATTTTCTAAAACTAACAAGTTTCAGCTTAGCTGACTCAATAACCTCTGTTTATCTAGCTATATTTATCAGACTAAATCATTAAACGTAGGAAAATTTATGAATGTAACCCTTGTTTATAATGTTAGAAAAATTCACACTAATTTCATTTACAAGTTTACAACAAAACTTTAACATAGACTTTAAAAAATTTGTATAACTAACTAAAAATTTTACTATAAAGGCTTTAAAACTAAAATTTAGTGTACTATAGTAAACAATAGTTTTATTATATTAGTTAAAGTAAAAACTATAAAGACATTTAACTCAAAATAAATTATATTTTTCTGTGTTGCTCTACTCATACAAAGTAACTATTCTTTGATGCAAAAAAAAAAACAAGTGAATTTAGTTTAGCCTAAGTATATTCTTTAAAATTAAAAACGCCTTATGTTAAAAAGATAAAATAAAATGACTATATAATAATTTTAAACCTTTAAAGTAAGTGTCAAAAAAACAAAAGTATACAAAAACTAGCCTGATTTCTTTAAAAAACTCAAAAAATTCTAACTAGCATATTTATTATTGTATAATGTTACTAATACTACTCCACTTTAAATATGTTAAACTGAAATATACTTGTTAAAGATAAGATAGTACAGAAATGTACCTAATGAAAGCATTAAAAACAAATAAATTATTTCCAAATATTTGTTTTTTTATTAATATAGTTTTGCTTGAATCTTTAATTTAATTACAATAATAATGTAAAATAAAACTGATGTACTGTTTTTATACTTACAACAGTTTGCAATCTAAAACTATTTAAATTACAAAAATAAAAATAATCAAAACTCTATTCTAAAAGATATTTAAAGTAATATGTTAGTTGCAACAACTTAGTTAGTGTATTACATTTGGTAGAATTTGGTATATTTTAATTTGTTATAGTTGAACAAAGTTTAAACCTAAATATATTTAAGAACTAAAGTTGTTGAAAAAAATAGTTGTTGAGTATTCGTTAAACTTATCATTTAGTTAAAATAAAAAAGTTTGCCAGTTTAGCAATGGAATTTTTTTCCTGTAGATATTTAATCATTTATTGTGAATTTTCTTTATCAATTAGTTCATAAGTTTTTTCTTTTTTAGGTCGTAGTATTGATAAAAGTTCATAATAATAATAGACGGTTATTAGTCAAACTTGATAAAACAGGTAGACCTTTTTTGATTGTTTTTGAGATTAGACAAGAAGTGAATACTTTAGAATCGTAATAAACAAGTATTTAAAGCAAATGACAATTTCATGAAAACTAGAATGATTTGGTGCCAAGTAATGAACTTTGATAAGCTTGGTGCTAGTTGCTGCTATTAAAAGTTTCAGTCAGATTTAAAATTTGGATTGTAGATTATGAATAGTATTCAAAGTTGCAGTTATAATTTTTTATCAATTAGTACCTATGAGAGCAGTTATTACAATTTGTGAATCAATTGCTAGTTCATGTTTTACAAATTTCAATTACAGCTAGTAATAGAACACTCTATGATTTATACAAAACATACTTTATTAAAGTTTACAATCAGTTTTTATTCTACTTTACAAGCATCATACAAAGAAATTAAAACACACCATTTCTAAAACAGTAAGTAGATAACTTATAAACAAAACTAGATTTAAAAATATATATCTTAAATTTAGAAAATTAGTAAAACAACCTTTGCAATCTAAACTTTTCAAAATTGGCATAATTTTTCGAACACAAAAACATCAGACCCAACACTGAGAGTTAAATTATTTAACAAGTTGAAATTGAAGAGCAAGAAAAAAAAAGAAAATCAATGCTCGCAAAAAAAATTTCACTGAACATTCAAGTATGCAACATGCAGAAGAACCATTCCCAGGATCTGAATCAGGATCTGCATCGGGATCTGAATCAGGAAACTCCGCAGGCCAAACGTGAACTGGTTGCCTAGCATCAACGAATCCACCAGGGAGCCGTGGGAAATGCTCATCGTACTGAAATCTGAACGTGTCGCAGTAGTAACTTCTACGGATTTCTTCAGGACTAGCAAGCATCTGCTGGAGAAGGTCAGCATAATCTGGGTTTTCGTTTGCCATCTCCATTCGTAAACAAAACTAGATAACTCTTTCAAATCAAACTGAAAATATAAGAAGTAAAAGAATAAATTTTTTTTAAATGTTAGAAATATTTTTAAGTTATTATGGCTGTTCAAAATATAGACTTAATCTTTTGCTAACAAAAGATCTTAGTGAAAAAGTTCACTGGAATATGTAATAAATACAACTTATACAGTATCCTTCTTTTATTGTACCAACATATGTTTCTGTGTGCTAACGAATAAACACACTTCAACTGGGTATTTAATGGAAAGAATAACTCTTTTTATTATTATGTTTAGTATTTTTACAGTCTACAGAACATTAAGTAAAGTTTTGTCAGTACAAAACTGACAGAAGTATTGATCAAAGTACTTTGATGAAGTATGGAATAAAATAATTACCATTTTTAGAGTGCAAAGTCTTAAGTAAATAGTTGGTGTAATATCGATTGAAGAGAACTTGAAACATTACATAATCTACTTTTAAAAGTTATTTTTATCAGACTGTCATATTAAATAATTACTTTACACTAAAATTTAATTACCAAGTTAAACTATTGTTCAATAGTTAGTTTTATCTAGACATTATAGTTAGAAAATTTATTTCAAATGCCCACATTATTTTCATTGTTTTATTTATATATACTTAAGAATTAATCAACTGATATCTGTGTTTTTTTTTTCTCATAATTACTTGATGATTAGTCAAAAATAAACCACTTATTAATTAACAACCTTTGTGGTATATATTAGCTTTAATCAAAAGCATATTTGTTTATAACCATTTTTGTTTTACACAAATTTTCTGAAAGTTTGGTTAGTTTTTAGCTGAAATTTGAATGCAAAATATTCTATTTTAACTTAAAATCGTCTGAATTTAAAAATTGAAACATAATACACAAATTGTTTTTTGTATTTATATGTAATGTTTTTTTATATAATAAACTTAATTATTTAAAATGGTTTTATATATTTCAGGACTCAAAATACATGTTTTCCTAGAACAGTTTCATGTGAAAAATCTAAATAAATTATTTATTGACTAAAATAGTTCACAAACTTTACAGCCTAATTTATTAAAGACTGTTTTGAGTTTAAACGAAGTTTTAAGGGTTTGCTAAAAATTTATAGTTGTGCGGTAAAGCAGTTTACTCGATTTTTACATCCAATTTGTTCGTTTAACAACATTAGCTTGAGTTGCAAAAGTATCTAAGTATTTTAAATATTGCTATAAGTCAGGGTTTCTCAAAAAGGGGAAATACCCTAATAGTCCTTTTCTATCTGTAGTGTTAACTAATAGGGCGGCGAATGATAGTAAACAACGATTGAAAAGGCGATGTCAATAAACAAGGTGATTATTATACAAACTGTAAGTTTATTAAAATTGGTCTAAAAAACTCTGATATCATTAAAATCATTTTACATTAATATCTGCCTAATTTATAAAATAAATTTGACTCAACTTGAAAAGTTAAAGTTTATAGACATAAGGGCGGGCAACGCTTTTTTGTTGGTGGGCCAGATGTGGAAAAAACTAGCCCCGGGCCGGATCGTTTTTACAAATTAAATAATAATCCGACTTATCTCAACAAACTAAAAACTTATACGATTCTTTATTATCACTACATCTAGTGCGAGTTTAAAATTTAACGTAAGTTGCAACTTACACAACTATTTTGATCTTAAAAATCCTTGAACATATAGCGTGTGTTTTTAATATTTGGTTAGGCCAGTAATTTTCACCCAGTAGCCCGGATCAGAATCGCACGTTTTTGGTTTAATTAGTTTCCCAAACAGTTCATTTTCAAACGAACTATAATATATAACTATGATAATAAATGTATTTCTCATTCAAATGCTTCATTTTTTACTTCATCCACATCTTAAATTTTGGTTACTACAAAATGAGAAATTATCGTGAAACTTCGATAAAGATCCGTAATTACTTCAACTGCTGTGCTTAAACTTAAAAGAAAGGAAATAAATTACCTTACAGATTAAATGTATATACGATTTCTTATATATCTTAGTTTTGATTAGGATTCTAAATTTCACGAAGGGACACTTTTGCACGAAGTCACTTTACACGGTTTAAAAATATTTTAACTTTTTTTTTTAAACTATTACCATAACCTCTAACCTTCGATTGGCATTTTTTTTTAATGACCAAAAAATTTTATTAGGTTTTTGTATAATTTTAGATATCTTTTCTTACTTATTTTTACAACCATTGTTACTCCTAACCCTCGGTTGGTAACTTTCTATTTCACTTTTATTTAGTTTTTTAGTCTCGTGCGAAAATGACCCTTCGTGCATGTTAAATCAATTCCCTTGAGTTTTATTTTAATACAATGTCTCAATTTTTCCAATCGTTACTACGGAGCAGGAACATTTTAATTCTGAATGCAAAAAATACTTAGCAGAGTACCCACTCGTCTGACAACTGAAAGTCGTAGGGATAAAAATGTAATACTCTGTTGAAATAAAACTGAGCTTATATGTTCAGAGTAGTGACGGAATCATTTAACAACAGCCTGGTCGTAAATTTTCCCCAACCAAAAAACAATTGGTTGTAATAATAAGGGAAACTGAACAAAATTGCACGAGATTAAAAAAGCAGAACAAGTTAATAAAAAACTGACCGAGGGTAAGGGGTTACAGTGGTAGTAAAAAATCAAAATACTACCGACTGAGGGTAGAGGTGATAAAAAAACAAGTTACCGATAAAAGAGTAACAGCAATAAAAAAATAAACCAAGTTGATAAAAAAAAATTAATCTTGCAAAAACGTCTCCGTGCAATTTAGTCCCTCGAGCAAACTGGACAGCTACCCGATAATAATAAATCGCAGACTGCTACAAACTAAATTGAGTTGTTATCAAATTAACAACTAGTAAAAAGTGCCGAAAACTTTTTGTCGTTTAAGTCGTGCTCTTATAAAAAATTGGTTTAAATTACAGTATTGATCTCAAGTCAGTAAATTCTTTGCAACCCGCACAAGTGTGTAGAATTCTAGCTTACATCAGTTAGGTTAATAAAATAGTTTTTAGTCGTAACGCTATTTCAACGTATAAATTTATTCAATTAAAAAAAATCTATTGAGGGTCTAAACTCAGATGAAAATTTTAACTCTTGTATCAAATTTTAAAGGGTTACTACTTTAAAATTAATTTAAGTTTGAAAAAACTAAATCGCAACTAGCAAGGGCATTTAATGGGGTTATGACAGTATTTTATGAATTAGAAAAAAAATTCTACGTATTTTAAGACTTATTTTGCCTTATGACAAATTTTTTTGAACAAAAAAAGGTTAGTTATTAGTAGTTATTAATTAGACCTACAGGCATTTTTTTAAGTTACTATATTGTGACCCTTTAACACTTTGTTTACAATTCTTAACATTTCTGAACTCTTAGAAGTGCAGGGAGACTTCAAAATACATTGACTTTTAGAAGAGTAAGTATGCTACAATTCTTTTAAACGAAAATCCTTGAACTTTATTTTTACAAATGTAAGCCTAGTTAAAGCTTTCCGACCAAGTTTTAATTATGCTCGAGAGAAAGGCAAGTGTGTGCTAGCTGAAGTTTTATAGCCAAATTTAGGGGTCCGATTGTAATGTGGACGTGTTTCCCAATATTTGCTGAGTCATCAAAATAAAAAAGTTTTATTTTTATACCATTATCCATAACCCACCTTACCCAACCATTAAAAGTTAATCAAAAAGTAAATTTTTATAATAGAAAATAAAAATTAGAACAAAAGCTTTTTAATTTTGCTGATTCAGCAAATACTAGGGGAAACACCTCCACAGTTCAACATCCATGTTAGTATGCTATTTTGGTTCATCAACTTATGTCGAACTTTGTTTACAATAAGTCCTTACATATTATTATTTATCCTTGATATGGTAAATAAACTTTAAATACTCAAGTGATTTGGTGCTTTGTTTGTTTTAGAAAACAATATTGTTGCAATAAAATCTCTTAATGCTTAAAATATGTGATGAAGAAAATATTTAAATTGCAAAGTTTACATATACAAATTAAATTTCAGCTTGCAAAGCACAAAAGTGCTTCTTGAGTGTTGTAAATTTATTCCTACAATATTAAGTGCATCAATAACAAAATATTATTGACTTATTGTAAACAATGTTTGACATAGGTTAGACTTGTGGTAGTTGATAAAATTGAAAAATTTATAATTTTAACTTAAATAAACTTTAATGCTTTAGATTTAGATACATAAATTTTAAGATCTAGTCTAAATTATAAAATTGTGTCTAGCATAAGTTTACTAAATACTTTCCCGCTTCTAGAATTATTAAAAGATTTTGATCAAGGTCATAAACTTTAGAGGGCTTGTATTAATTTCGTTAAACTTATCTTAAATAGGTTATTTCAAACCGTGTTACCTTACTTAAACAAAAAACACATGCGATTAAATAAGCAATGCAAAAAAAACAGTAACAATACGTCAATAAAACAAAAGTTATTCACAGGAAGAAGCAATTAATGATATTAAAATAACTAGTATGCGAGAATTGTATAAAATTAAAACAATTTTTGCTGTTTAAATAGCAGAAATGAATTCTAATTTACTGTGCACCTTAATCATTAATGATAATCTAAAGCAGCTTTTTACTGCATAAGTGCAAAAAACTAAAAATAATATTTTAATCAACTGTTCACCCCTCTCTCCAACACTGTTGTTCCTTGTAGCTGATTAAGACTGCCGCCCGCGTACGAGTTCCTATGTTTTCCATGAAACTTCTGTGCAAAATTATCACCTTGACTTCTCCTAGCTAGCAGTCGTTCCTATTTCATTGAATTTCACTGGTTCAGTTCTTCTGAGCGGTTCTGTTGTTAAAATTAATCTTAACAAAAATTTTTAAACAAAGTAAAAAAAATACAAGAAATTGAGCTGTAAAGAAATTTAATTCTAGTACAGAGGTTGTCAACCTCTTATAAGTAGAAGGCTGCACTACAAAGATAAGTCTTCTGTGTAACTCATTTATTAAAAACAATTGCAGTATTCAATATAAAAGTTGTGATAAGTTTAGCAAAAATGTACAAGGTTGCCATAGAATTTTTTGATTTTTTTTTCGAGCTTTGTAAATTTCTTTCAAGTTTTTGAATGTACCAAACTTTTTGTCCATCCATAGTAAATAATTAAATTTAAATATACAATTTTTTAAAATTTAATAAATATATTGAAAAAATACTCTAAGGATCAGTTTTATAATAAATAATATCCTAAATTATACAAAAAAAATATTGGATATGATATATTTTTGTATACAATAAAATTTTAATAATTTTACATTTTTCAATTCCAGGTTTTTTAGCACTTTTTGTTTAAAATTCCAGGATTCTCTCAGATTCGAGGCTTTATGACAAATCTGAAAATAGCACTTGTAATTATAAATTATTTTAAAAAAAGTTCCTTGCTGTATTTTTTTAAGCAAAAAACTTTTTTTAATTAGCCTGTTTTTAACTGACCTTGTACCTTGTGGGCCACCACATTTTTATTAAATTTTTCTAGCAAAAAATTGCAGTTTGTATAGGTTTTTACATAAATAGTTATATCTCAAAAGTAAAATATATTTCTTACATTTTATAAAAACTGAATTAAAGTTTATACATAAAAATCTTACACCCCTATGCCCTGAAATCCAGTATCTTAAATATTATATAAAATGGAGTACTCAACTCCATACAAATATATGTAAAATTATACTTAAATCTTTACAAATAACTTGATTTACTTACTTTGTACTTTTTAAACACAATAAAAAATACTACTTAGCAACATTGTAAGTGCAAAAAGTTTTTAAGACATAAGAAACTAAGTATTAAAAAAGTATATTAAAAAAACCCTTTCAAAGACATGGGAGGATCAACATTGATTTTTAGAACACTTTGTTTTTTTTTTTTGTAGGGTTTGATCATACAATTTTTATTATTTGGACCATAGGGGTGAGTCTTTTTTTTTAACTTGATCTTGTTTTGTAAATTTCTAACAAGCTACTATTTGCTTTTTGCACATGGAAGGCAACAAAAACTTTAACTGAAAATCTTCCTTCTCTAATGTTTTTTAGGATAACCTCAAATTTTCAGGTAATGATCCTTGCAAGGTTTAAAAAAATGGCCAGTAAAGAATAGAAGAATCGTTTAACTTTTGATTGTTTTTTGAAAACTTGATAATATTTTTTGTTTTATTTTTCTAATGTTTTATTTTACACTGCCTTTTAATTATTATAAAATTATTATAAATATTTAAAAATTTCAAGGGATATTTCCTTAAAACTAGTATTTGTATTTAATAAAAACTTTTATCTCAAAAACAAAGGAGATAAATTTTTAGTAAAATAACCTTTTTTCCTCTTTTAGTTTGTGCCTCCCATAAAGAACCTAATGTACTCTCTGACTTTAACCCCAGCTATATCTCAATAATTAGTTTGATTATTATCAATTGGTAAAAATCAACTTTAAGCTTAGTTACAACTCGAAAAATTAAGATTGTGGAGCAAAAAAAGATTCCTCCGCCTTTGACCTTAACAAAATTCAGAGTAACTTTTGAGATACAAGGAATAAAAACTTGTGAGTAAAAAAATTGCAAACAGGGCAAAAGAAGACTATTTCACTAAAAAATTTATTAACTCATCATGTTCAAACTATCATTTATTAAAATTTTACAGTACATACTTTAGATAACTGATATTTTATTAAAATGATTTTTTCTTACTATAAAAAACAATTTTATATTAAAAACCTACTTTCTTATTTTGAAAACATGAATTTGGAACTTTTATAAACTTTAAAAAAATGTTTCCCAAAAATTAAAGTCTCTAACTCATAAAATGAAAAATTAGGTAAAATTTTTATGAACTTCAAATTTGTAAAAAAGTAGATAAAGAAAAATTTGAGTGTTATAAATTATGGTCTGTTTTGAAAACTTTTTACAATAAAAGAAAACTTCAAAAATTATGGGTATAGGATCCCATTTTGCAACTAGATCATATTTTTTAGTTTAACCTTGTGTAGTTTTTTGTTTTATAATTACAATTCCAGTTCAACTTGTAAGTAAGGAAAAAAATATCACTCCAAATTTTTAAATTTTATTACCAAAACAATGTTTTACTCATACCAAAACAATTTTAATGAGATCTTTAGTTGATTAATAAAATGTTATGCAAATTAAACTTTATCTTAACTACCAGAAATTTCAACTTTTTTTTGTTACAAAGACATAAGCAATTGAAATCAGTGAGCTCAACATTTTTCTAATGGAAAGCTCAAACCAAATATGCAAAAAAAAATTCACTTTAAATTTATCTTAAAATTCATTTTTAACCAATATTATTCAAATAAAAAGTAAGTCACACATTAATATTTAAGTATTTTTGATGCATGATTTTTTTTTAATTCGAAAGATAAAAATTATTTTTATTTTATTTTAATCACTTATTTGTTTATTTATATAATTTTTTAATTCCGACATTGAAAGTCTTTTAAACTATATAAGTAATGTTTCCAAAAATTTGAGGTCTGTAGCTTAAAAAATAAAGGAGAAGATATATATTAAGTAAACATTTTATTTTCTTAGAAAATTGACTATGAATAATTTACGGTGCATACAACATTTTGTAAACACATATATATCTCAAAAACTATTGTATTTGAGATACTTGAAAATAAAAACTATGCTAAAACTGATATTTAAATGTTATTTTTAGCTTTAATATGAAATCAAAAATTTAATTTTGAAAAATGCTTCTCACTCTCCCTATGTCCTTAAGGCCATATTTAATTAATTTTTTAATAGTTACATTTTTCTATTGATACTACTAAACTACCAATTGCTTTTAATTATTAAAAAAAAAATTGAAGTAACTTTTAAGATATAACCAACTTAATTTTGAGAAGTTCCTCATTGAAGATGTATATTAAAAATGCAAAAAAATTTTTTTTTCTTAAAACCTATCTCCTTCTACAATTTTTTGAAAACTTGTTTAGTTGTTTTTCAAAAATTTCTAGTCTAAAATTTAATTTTTTATTTCTGTAAAAAGAAACTTTTAATTTTTTACTTATTTTACTTTTAATAAATTGACCAAAAAAACGAATATTTTGTTTTTTGGTCACTATAGTTCAAAGTTTCAATGAGGATATTTCAGTTTTTAAAAAACTAGTTAAAAAGATTTTCTAATACTTATAAAACATTTCCTAATAATCTTAGGTCTCTAGCATAAGATATAAAAAAATTTAGTTTTTAAAATTTCTCAAAACATTAACAATGAATTTATTTTGTTCCAAAGGTTTGTATTGGAGACTTTTTACAATAATGACCAACTAACTTCATAAATATGTGTCATAGTCTGCTATTTGAAACTTGTAGCAAAAAAAAAGTTATGAACTTGAACTAAGTAAAAACAAGCAAAGTTCAAAATTTTATCAAATTTGGAAAATATTTACATTATTTATTTTTAATAACTAGTATTTAACTAAAGGTAATCTTTCCAGGGTTGCCACTGGGTTTCTAGATATTTTTTCAAATTTCTAGGTTAAGATATTTCTTCTGATTTTTTTTAAGCTATAAAAAAAAACTAAACTAAAGGTGTAAAAATGCTTCCATAGTACAAAATTAGTGAAAAGATAATGTGATGCTACTAAAAAAGCATTTTATAATATAAAACTATGAAAAAGACAAAAAAAAAAGTATAATAGCAAAGAGTAAGTCAGTTTTTTTGATACCCCCTGAAATGTCTCCAAATAATTTCAAAGTGATACAAAAATTTTTGATTGGGTAGGCTTACCTCTAACAGTTACCACCTATGCCTTTTTTGATAACAATCAACACTGTAGTTTGTAAATAAGTTAATGTAAACTAAGGAGATAAAAAGTGGAACCTTTTAGTTTTAAGCTTGAATTAGTTTTACATGTGGTAGTTACCAGAAAAATATCTGTGTAAAATTTAATACAGTTTGAAAACAGTCCCTTGGAATTTGGATGCTTTTTTTTCAGTTTATTGTAATTTTATACTACTTTTAGTAACCTCTTTTTTAAATCAAGAAGTGTCTTTGTAAAACTTTTCTCAATTGTTTAAATTTTACGCATTGTATTATAATGGTAATTGCCACAAATAAATCAATGTTAAGCTAAAAATTTATATTCCCAATTTCTTGCTACTTACAGTTTATATTGGACTTGTTCTCCATGTGGGTCTAAGCAGCAAGCTTAAGAAGTAAGCCAACCAAACTAAAAAAAAAAATTTTGGGGGGTACCAGAAAGTTTAGTCAAAATAATCCAAAACTACAAACACCCCAATAACAGTTGTATTTTAGATTTGATTAATCTTTATAAATAAATTAGTTTAATATTTCTGAATTTTTTAAATGAAATTTAAATTTCTAAGTAATTCCAGATAAAATTGCCACCCTGTTTTTTTACTTGATAAAAATAATTTCAATATTTTTAATATTTCGGTTAAATATTTTTGTAAACAAGATCTGATTGTATTTAACAAAAATTGAAGTTACTTATAATTTTTAGTGCAAATAGAAATAACCATACAATAAGTAAGTTTTAAAGCTTTTACTATTTAGTTAATAAGTAAAACAATTACAACTTACATTAGTTACACTTGGATGGAAAGAGCTTAAGAATATTCAAGATAACCATTTAAGTTAAAATGCTGATTTCTTGTTCTGACAACTAGGACTTTATAACTATGAAAATTCAAATTTTAAATTCAAATTTTAGTTACATAACAGTTTTTTTTAAATACAAAAAAAAGATCTAAAGCAGGGATGGTGTTAGCAGGGTTGAGGTTTTAATTTAAGATTAAGAATAATAAAATTGTTTCTAAAATTTTATTAATAGACGTCATAACTAAAACTGATGTGAATTTCATAATTAATTAGCTTATTTTTAAAGAACTGCAAATTTATACCTCTTAAACTTGTTTAAATTTATTTCTAACAAGTTTTATTATATGCATAAAATGGATATTAAACAATAAAATATAGACGTAACTGCAAATGAAAACATATTTCTGTAGAAAATTACTTTAGGACAAACTCCCTTGAATTAAGTTAAAAAAATTCAATTGAGGCTTATATCACCGTAAATTAAATAAATTAAAAATTGTTCTGAAGAAAAAAAACGCATCAGAAAACAATTACATACATATAAACAATTTTTTACTCTTATCAAAAAATATTTTTTCATTGAGTTTGATGAGTTTTAAAACTTAATCAAAGAGGCATAAATAAAACTAGTATATGTTTTGACTTTTAGAAAACAAATAAAAAGATTTCAACTACTAATAGAATAATAATAAATTTATTCTTTCTTGTCTTGAATGGCTTGATATTAAAACAATAAATTCCTAGAAAAATTATTTTGACATTTATGAAAAAACTGTTTTAAGGTTTATATTTTATTTTTAAGGAATGGATAAAGTACATATTTTTATTGAAGTTTGAAATAAGCACTATTGTAAAAAAAAGTTTAAACCTTTGTATATTTCAATTTTGATTTCAGCTCCGCACATCTTATTCAAAAATAATATAGAATTTTAATTTTTCAAATGCTGTTGAGTATATTAAGATAAGGTTGTTTAGGTTGTATGAAAGTAATGATAGTATTGCCAAAACAAATAAAATAATAATCTAATCTACTTTTTTTGTAATATTTATCACAACTTTATGTAAACTTATACAAAAACAAGAATCCAGTTCATCTACTCCAGTCATTTCTGTCACCAGAAGTATTTTATGATTGTTAACTAATTTCATAATGTTTCGCGTTGTCAAATCCAACGAAAAGAACGATCTGGTAACAACTCAAAAATTATTCGTTCAAAACGCTAAAAATTAAGTTATTTCGCGACAACTATTTGAAAGTGTGCTATAGTTTTCATAATTTTATAAAACATTACACTACCAACTGGAAGAAATTCATTTTGAGATGTTTTTTTTTTTTGTTTTCTAGTCCCCATTAAGAGAGAATTAAATTCAAGGTAAGAGTTTAAGAATTTAATTCTAAGAATTCATGTTTTGCTGTAAAAACAAAAAGAAGTTTCAAACCAAATTTAAGTGACAAATCTTAGGTAT